>NC_084797.1:68046367-68671367 GCF_963169125.1 Humulus lupulus
AACGGACTTATCCCATTGAACACCTGGAACGCCGACGCCATCCTCTGGCTATGGCTTTGCGGCACCCCCGCCGACGGCATAGCCGCGTATATCCCCAGGCACGAACTCACTAGCCGAGCCGACATCGCCTCCGAGAAGTACGCGGCGACGCGTTGTGCCGACGTCCCGAACGGCGTCGACAACTCTGAAATCTCGAGAAGGATCTTATTCGCATCGTCGAAGTTGTCCGCCGATACTGCCTCAGCGCATTGGAGCAAAAGGGTCAACAGATGTAACCCCTCTTCGTCCCGCTTCTGCTGCCGAAGCTCTTCCTTCTTCTCTCGGAGTAGTACCGCCGGAGATGGTGCCGGTACAGGTTCCTCCGCGGGAGATGGGTTCTCCGGCTGTTGTTGTATGACGTCGGCCGTATTGGTCGCAGTTGACTGAGGAAGAGGCGGAGGGGGAAGCACGGCTCCTCCCCAGTGCAAGTACTGGTCGTTCATGGCAGTGGGTGAAGATTCCAGCGGAGGAGAGAAAACGGCAACGTTTGGAGTGTCTGATGCTAGGCAGGAGCGGAGGCGGTACTCGAGGAGGGTGGCGAGGTTTGGGTTACAAGGGTAGATGATCTCCCTGACGTTGTGGATGAGTTGAGGGATGGAGACGTTGGTGGAGCTGTGGATGAGGTCCTTAATGATGCCATCGATCCAGGCCGTAGCCGAGGCACTGTTGTGATTGTTGTGGTTGTTATCATCCATGGATGACGCTGTAGTGCTACTCGTGGTGTTGGAGGGGCTAATAACCCTACAGCCTGAACCAGCTGCTGCAGCAGGAGGACTTGGACTAAGATTGTTGTGAATGCTATTATTGTTAGCGTTATTGATACAAATATTGGTAGTGTTTATTTCACGGCTAGTACTTTCGGGTGGGAACAAAGGCAGACCCGAAAACCCACAAACGGCTGGGGACTGGTACTGGTGGTGGGTCTGGGGGAGTGACCTGATTTGATTATGATTGGGATTATGATGAAGATGTTGATAAGGGAGAGGGTCGATTTGGGTCAAGTTGGGAGCTGTAGAACAAGTAGTAGTAGTAGTAGATAAAACCCCAGAAACCCCACCTGACGTCAGATTTGTCAAACTTGTAGAAGATGGTATCAAAGTGGAGTAGTTGGGGTTCATCCCGGTCGTACTCACTGACGATGGTCTGGCCGAGGTCGGAGTAGTATTATTTGGATTAGGAGGAATAATATCATAACTGTTACTATTATTAATATTTATATTACTATTATTATTACTATCACCAGTGACCGGAAAGGAGAAACCGATAGCCATCGGAACACCACGCCGAGAGAGCCTGAGATAATCGGAGGCGGTGGCGGTCTGGACTTCCATCTCGGAAGCCATCCTCTTTCTCACCATCTTTCCAGCTCCAGACTCCACAGATTGTCTTTGTTGTTCTTCTGTTTGTAAACGACGTCGGTTCAAGGACAAGTCTTCAGTACTGCTCCCACTGCTATTGGAACGACCACCGGCACCGGAGCCCGGACGAGAGCTTCCAACATGAGCAGTAGAATTAATTGTATAATTGGTGGTGGCAGTGTTTCCAGTCACATCAGCACTAGCGTCTCCGCCGGCATTGTCACTAATCAAAGCAGTCATAATGAATGAAAACCCAGATGAGAAAAAAGAAAACAAAAATAAAGTAATAATGGGTCGTTCAGAAGAGAATAAAAAATGGTGATGATTTAGACAACTTACAAGTGAAGAAGAAGATGATGATGAAGAAGATAAGTAGATGAGTTGAGGAGGCAGTAGCCAAGCAGATAACAGCCGTGAGGAACTGGACAGTGGCTTCGGGATTCTTTATCTTTCTCTCTCTCTCTAAAAACAAGTTGATTGCTCAAAGATAGTCTCTACACCCCAAAACACGACCTCCTATGCCCTTAATATAACTTCTTCTCTTTCTTTGCTTCTTTTGATTTTAATAATACGACTAAGCCGAAGTTTTGCCTTTTGGATCCATCTGACTCTTACCTATTCTTGTACACTTTATACAACCCAGAAAGCCCAAATATATAAATAAATAAATAGAAGAAGGAAAAAAAAATGGGAGAGTCGAGGCTGTCTCAGCTGTGAATTTCTGATAGTTGTGAAGGGTGGTGGCGATTGTCTTTGCTTGAATGGATTAGCTTCATTTGTCTCTGCTCAAACCCATATGCAGCAGCATATATATAAATGATTAAAAATTAACAAAGTTCTCAAATGAAATAAATATTTGCAGAAAAAATAAATACGTATTTAATAATAATGAGAAATGGGTAGGCGGGGGAATTAATGCAAATGAAAAAAAAAATTATGTAGGAAGATGAAAAAAAGGGGGAAAGGGAAAGAGAAGCAGAGAAGAGAGTGGCAGACGAAGAAGAGAAGATTAGGGAAAGAATTAAAAGATTGGATGCGATTTTGCGTCTGTTTGTTTGTTCGTCGTTGAGCATTTAACGTTTTCAAAGTCGTTAAAGACAAAACGACGACCATTACTATGTAGTCCGAGGCGTACAGAGTAGAAGTATAGTAACACTGGCATGGTAGCTTAGCGTTATCGAGCCAAACAGAGAGAAATTAAAGAAATTTTGGGTTTCACATGATTTTTATTTTTATTCAATTAATGCTCTCTCCAACACCATCATAAGCATTTAATTTGGTTAGGGAAAATATTCTTCCATTAATGTTTGTTTTGATAATGACACTTCAAACTCGCGCTTCATAAAATATTATTAGGGAACACGAATGTTTATATAGTATTTTTATTATTGGTAGTAATTCAAGACTGAGGGGAAAAAAAAATTCAAAACAACTTGTTAAATTGTCTTCTTTTGTGCGTCTTATACTTGGAGATGATGGAATTATTTGAAACATTCATGGGATTTAACTAAAATGTTTTGATATGGAGCTACCCAAAAAAAAATACATATTAATTTTCAATGAGTCATTTCCTTGATTTATTTGTATTTTAGTTTTTATTTTTTCTTCTGTCTTTAAATTAATTTTCTTAACTTTTTTATAACATACGCCACAAAATAAAGTATAAATGATTCGCATTAATTTATTTTAACATTTTAAAGCTATCCAACCATAACATGGAGATGATATGAGAATAGTATTGAAATTTACGATATTCTAATTCAAGATCATTTGATATTAAGTGGATGGTCTCATGTCCTTATAAATGTATAAATGTCTCAAAAAAAAGTGAGATTCTTAATACATCCCTTTTAAGATGGTGAATTTTTTCAAGTATTCATCCTGAATTATATATTCTTTGTGAACAAAAAGATTAAAAAAGAGTGTTGACTCTATTTAATGAAAAACTATAAATATTTGTACGAATTCAAGAAATAATAAATACATAATAAATTAGTCTATTTTATTACTCTTTGCTCTTCAAACCACAATATCAAGTAAACTTTAATCACCTAGTTTCTCGTTGTAGTTGAAAATTGATTACAAGGGAGTAAATGTGCTTTAGTACGAAGGAGTCTATAACCAAGTGTTGATCACTTTTCCCCTTATTTACAGTGGAGATTAGAGTAATTTTCGACCTATAGCCATTCATAGCTAAATATAGCTAAAACCTAGAAAATCTGGGATTAAACAAAACAAATGATTAATTAAATGAAATAAATACATGTTTACAAGTTATGTGCCTAGTCTACGGACGATTGACGACCAAACCTTGCTTGCATATGGTGATTAGGCTGTCGGCAACCAACTTACATACACTAGTGAGCAACTTCTCTTTAGTTTTGGTTAGCATTATTCGTGTCATGTCATTCATCCAAAACTGGTTATAACAGAGAATAAACCACATTCACTTTGAGTCAACCCCTCAGTTTTTCTCTCTCACTCCTGACCCCTTAATTTCTTCCTAAGAAAACCTTAGGTTTCATGGCTTTCTCCCAGTCAGAGCCTATGCTTTAGTGGAGCTCTAGCTATGAGGCCCTTAGAGCATCTTCAACCTTGACATCTTATTTGGTGTCACACCAACATCAAATTTTGATGTCAAAAACTATTTTCATTCCAATCACAACATTAAAAACTACAAAAAAAAAAAAAAATCTTTATTATTATATAATTTTTTAAATAAATTGAATATTCTTTTTATTATTATATTAATTTATCAAAATCATCACAATTATTATATCTAATTAATATTTTAAATAAAACTACTCATTAATTACATGACAAAAATACTATATAAATAATTAAAACTCGATAAATTAAAAAATCATATTGCATGTAGTAATATAAAGATTACATCACTAGAGAAAAAATATTACATTCCTGAAAAAAATAAAATTATATTACATTAGATTAAATTAAACCTAAAAGACACTTGAAAATATATATTTTAATTTTGTGAGTTACCGTATTCGTCCTACAAGTGCTCAATTAATGCATTTCGAAGCTCAATGTGAGCTTCCTTATCCTTGATTTTTCTATGTCTAGTAAGAAATTCTTAAAACCGAGCATTATCATCATCTTCTACCAGCTAAACTTCTGGACTTGGCACTTCGACTCGCTCTTCAATTAATGCATTAATATCACGTTCATCTTCAATTAACATATTATGCATAATAATACATGAAGTCATTATATCATGTAATACTTTTTTATTCCAAAGACGTGTCGGTCCAGCAATAATTGCAAATCTAGACTGCAGTACTCCAAATGCACGTTCCACATCTTTTCTACATGCTTCTTGTTTCATTGCAAATAATTTCTTTTTTGGATGACGTGGATCATGAATACTTTGAACAAGAGTAGACCATTTTGGATATATACCATCAGCTAAATAATAACCCATATTATACTCTTTTCCTTTAATAACATAATTAGCAGGTGGAGCAATACCTTCAGCAAGATTAGCAAAAAGATGGGATGCCTCCAGCACATTAATGTCATTATTAGATCTCAGTAAACCAAAATATGCACGCCATATCCAGAGATCATAGTCAGCTACAACTTCAAGAATAATAGTTGGGGACCCACTACGACCGTCATATTGTCCTCCCCAAGCAGTTGGGCAATTTTTCCATTTCCAATGCATACAATCTAAACTTCCCAACATTCCTGGAAAACCTCTACGTTCACCAATGTGGAGTAGTCTTGCAACATCATTAGCGTTAGGTGATCGGAGATAGCGGGCTCCAAACACCTCGACAACAACACGACAAAATCGCTTCAAGCTTTCTATAGTTGTAGATTCTCCTATTTTGATGTATTCATCGGTAGCATCTGCTGGTACACCATACGCCAACATTCGAAATACAGCTGTTACTTTTTGCAAACCTGATAACCCGAGTTTACCCATTCCATCCCTTCGCTGGATGAAGTAATTGTCATGTCTTTGTATAGCATCCAAAATATGAAGGAATAAAGGACGACCCATTCGAAATCTTCGGCGAAACATCAAATCGGTAAATCGAGGATTCTTTGCAAAATAGTCGTTGAAGAGATTGCGATCAGCACTTTCTCGGTCACGGTTGATAACTATATGACTAGGAATCGAGCCTCGACGTGAGCCTTTGTTTTTTTGGTGTTGAGCAACGCAAAAATTGGTGTTAGCAGTAATTTGACCTACTACTTGCATTTCTATATCATCATAATAGTCATCATCTGAAGAAGATGATGATAAATAAGATGAACTACCAGGATAAGAATTCATATTTTATCAAAGTTAAACTGTATATATATTTTTCGGTGTACCCTATATCATGTGTGATATTCATGTGTTTATAGTGTAAATGTCCTTATCTTCTGAATCCAAAATCAGAAGATAAGAAATCTCATAGATTAATCTTGGCCGCTAAAATAAATTGACCACAATCTCAACCGTTGCATTGTGTTATCAAATCACATCTTATCTTCTGAATCCAAAATCAGAAGATAAGAAATCTCACGGATTAATCTTGGCCGCTGAAATAAATTGACCACAATCTCAACCGTTGCATTGTGTTGTCAAATCACATCTTATCTTCTGAATCCAAAATCAGAAGATAAGAAATCAAATCTTATGTAGCTTTTTCATCCCTATATAATCCCACACTACTCATTCAAACGGATTACCTCTTCCACACTACTCATTCAAATTGATCACATCTCTTCAACATATTTTCAAAACAACTACATTTTCTTCCAAAATGTCTTCCAGTCGCACTGCTTCATACTCACTTGAGGAAGAAATGCACTTGTGCCATGTATATATTGACATTTCTCAAGATCCAATCATAGGAAGAAACCAATCAGGTAACAGTTTTTGGGCAAGAGTTGAATAAGAGTACCACAAGAATGGGAAATTTAGTAATCAACCTCGACCAAGAAGATCTTTGCAAACTCGAATGACTACCATTATTGGTGCAGTTGCAAAATTAAGGGGATGCATAAACCAAATCCAAAATAAAAATCCAAGTGGTGCTTCACAAGAAGATATTGTAAGTGTTTGTTATAATTTACTTATTGTTACTAAATTGTTTTTAAATTTTATTGACACTATTATTTTATTTATGTTTTAATAGTTAAATCAAGCGAAGATGTTATTAGCCCAAGAAAAAAAAAATAGCAGAGGCTTCAAATTTGATCATGTGTGGCCCATCCTCAAACACATTTAGAAATTTACAAGTGATGACAACATCAATGCACCAAGTAGATTCCAACAAGATGGTCCTAATTTTACTTCATCCAAATCATCATCTCACAATTTTGATTCTCCGGCGTCAGCATCCACCGATATGAGTTCATTTGATCTTAATATAAATAATGAGGAAATCATTACTAATTCAATTGAAAGACCTATTGGTGTGAAAAAAGCAAAGGCAAAACAATTAGGTGATGATCAATTTAACAAACTAATGGAACAAAGTAAAAAACTTGTTCAAGTTATTGAAAAGAGTAACACAGATAGAAATGAACGTCATAAAAGAAAGACTGAAGATAAAATTTTATTCACAGATTTGGATTCTATATCCGATCCAGAGTTTCGCCGGTACATTCAAAGCGAAAAAAGAAGAATTTACAGAGAAAGAGCACGAACATCCGAAGTTGGAGAACAAGGAGAAGGATCTCAATATCAGAGATCACAATATCGAGCATCTCAATATCAAGGACAAAGTGCTCAAGATGAAGGGCAACGATCTCAAGATCAAGGTGAAAGATCTGAAAATGACTCACAAGATTATAGTCCATATTTTGACTATCTTGGCGGAATAGGGAATAATTTTCTGCATTATTGAATTGTTGTCTTTGTATCTCATAAGGTTCATTTCTATGTTATTGCTTTCCGTTTGATTTTGGCGTGTTTAATTTTAATTTTTCAATGTATGTTTAAGTTTGTAACGTTTTTATTATGTAACATTGACTATGATTTAAGTTTATAATGTTTTATTGTATAATTTTGAGTATGTTTCGTATGCATTACTATGATTAATATTAAAAAAAATTGTAATGTGATTGTGAATGTTGAGAATGTGTACTATTGATTATAATGAGAATGTGATGTTTAATGTGTTCAATTTTAATTTTTTTAATGTGTCTTTGAATTTGTAATGTTTGTATTGTGTAATATTAAAAAAATACAAATATTTAATAATGTTTTATTTAAATTATAATTAAAAAAAATAATTTGTGTTATATACAATTTAATCTCCACATAGTAAACTAAATTCTAAATTATATATATAATAATATAAATATATATAAATAATAATATAAATATATATGTTATCCAGATTTCCGGATAGCGTTTAGATTGATGTCCTCGGGGAAGATGCATTATCGATGTCTTTCACGGTAGGTGACCAGAGCTCGCGGATGGACAGAAAGGCTTCACTTCTCCTGTTTAGTATCCGGATTACTCTTCCAAGCAAGCACAACACGGAAACTCGTCGACTCTCCCGCTTCCGAAGGATACCCCTCGAGGAAGCCCCTTCCAGGAGAAGCTCTTCGAGTGGTCTCCGCGGAAACAGTTCCGTGCCTCGCACAGAACAAAACCGAACGGTCGAGTCCGGGAGAAGGCATATTTGTAATGATATCCGTCTGACACAGGATCCCGCTTGACACGCCCGTCAGGTCAAAGCCGCGCACATCCCAGCACGCCTAAGGGTACCTTTTCGCCTACTGTTCCGCTGACAACTTGGAAAAGACGGCTGACTTTGTGTGTTCCCCATACTTTCACGTAAATATACCCACATAGAGTCTTGTAGCCATGCTACTACAGTAATTGTATCCCCTATTTATGGCTGGTGTAATTAAGACTCATGTACGTAGAGAAAAACCCTAATCCGAAACCCTAGCTATAAAGACCCCTTCATTTTACAAGGAGAGGGACGACCAACAAATCACATAGCAAAAACTCTACTAAAATCTCTCTAGCTTCATCTTCTTCAAGAGAACCCGAGAGAAACACTGTGAGTGTGTGAAGTTCTTGTGCACCAGCCATCTTACTGTAACCTTTTCCAAGTATAATAACATCGACTCGTGGACTAGGGCTTGTTAACGCCTGAACCACGTAAAAACACTGTTTGTTTAGTTACATTTCAGCATTTCTACAGTTCTTATCTTTTTATTATTCTGTTTGTATTCGTTTCCGAAAAACTCGGTAAACAATATATAATAAAATAATAAAAAAAAAGAGAGAATACCGTGTGCTACAGTACACGGCATATATGCTGTGTACTGTAGCAAACACAGCAAATTGCAGTTGTATATAATGTTACATTGGAGCATCTCCAACACCAAATATAAGTTTTTGTGATACATTGGAGATGGCCTTACTACCCAGCAGATTGGTGTCTTGGCTTACAGTGGTAGGATGGGAAATTCGCCTCTAGCCCACCTTGTTTCTCTTGGTTATGGTATTATTCTCTTGATTATCTAATGGTCAGCTTCTGTTCAAGCATATGTTGTCCTCTGTGGTGTGTTTAGTCGGCTACAAGATCGATGTTTCGACTTTACCTCCGATATCTACTTGAATAGGTCCTATCTTTTTGGTGGCTAGTGGAGGTGGGTTGTGGACCTATGGTCTTGGTGAGGCCTAGTGATGCATGGTGATCTTTGTTGAATCCATATCTTGGTTGCATCCATTTGATTTTAGATTTTATTTAGTTTTGCTGCTATTTTTTATTGTTTTTTTTTAAAGTTTTAGAGTCTATTTTAGATTTTTTTTGTCTAATAATGATGTTTACTACCGTTGTCCTTCGAGGACTTTGGATTTTGCTAAGGTTTGATCTTTTCCCTAATTTAGGTCATTCAAAGTTGTAAATCTTTTGGCTTAGGCCGCTAATTCGGTATTGATTACCGATTTACTATTTTGATTTATCTAAGAAATGCAACTTACTGTTTATTTGTATCTATTTTGGGGCCACATATTAGTTTATCTATCTAGGTTCCATGTCTTTGGTGTATTCCATCAGTGTAATCATCTTGGTTACCTTTATTTTTGTTATCTCCTTCTGAGATTTATATTCTCTTTTTGAACATTTTAGACTTATATGAACATTTTAGACTAGTTTTCATTCTTTTATTTATAAAGATTCTTCATTTTTTTACTTGAAATTCTAAACTATTTGCATTATTGAGAATTGTAGTTGGACTTTGGTTTAAAAAATTTGAGCATCACAACCTTTGAGTTATGTTATGGAATGTCTTTTGGAGTGGAATCCTGCATCTTTTATGATTGTTGAGTTTAAAGAGTACGAAGAAAATTCTCTTACACCTTTTTTTACGTGATTGATTGACAAGTGGCATTATTCAAATTTATAATTTAAAAATATTATAGGTAAACAATAATAATATGAAGGCTATTTAGGATTTTTGACCATCGAACTATGACTTATACATTATCGTGTCCCCTAATTTTTTGGGTTGTTGAAAGTTTCCCCTAAACTATTCACCGGGTTGTAAAGAGATACTTTTGTCCAATAAAGACAAATCCTGATATAATTTTTTTTTATTTAACATTCGTCCAATGTGGCTAATTGAATGCTGACATGACTTTTTACTCACTGATGTGTATTGACCACATCAGCGCCATGTGTGTAATTCAAAATTAAAAATAATTTAAAATTTTAAAATTTTGTTTTCTTATTAAAAAATTAAACCTTTTAAATTTTTTTGGAAATATTTTAAATTTCAATTAAAATAAAAAAAATTATTATCTTAATCTTCCTTATTAAATAACTGCCACAAATATTTCCAAATTTAAATTTAAATATATACTAAATTTTTTTTAAAGGTTTAAATTAAGATAATAATAATAAGGAAGATTAAGATAATATTTTTTTTAGTTTCAATTAAAATTTAAATATAATTCCATTTTTTTAAAGGTGTAATTTTTTTTGAATTAATTTGTTAATTTTTAATAAGAAAATATATTTTTAAATTTTAAATAATTTTAAATTTTAAATTACACACATGACGCTGACGTGGCAAATACACATCAGCGAGTAAAAAGTCACGTCGACATTTTGCTAGCCACATGTGGTAAAATTGGACAGAAGTCCCACTTTACAACACAGTGAATAGTTCAAGGAGTATTTTCAATGACCCGAAAAAAAAATCAGGGGGCACGATAATGTATAGGTCATAGTTCGAAGGACAAAAATCTTAAATAGCCTAATATGAAAATAGATTTCAATGAGTAATAGAGTCACGTTGTGGTTTAGGGGCTCAAGTACCCTCTCAGTTTTTTTCCTTTATATTTTTACTATTATTTAAGCTAAAAAGTATTGATATAATGTAAAACATTAGAAAATTGTAATTAAGCCTCCTTAAATTTTAGAACATCATTAATTTCCCAAGAAATAAGTTATTACATTTAGGGGTGCACACGGGTCGGGTTTTCAGGTTTCGGGTTCGGGTTTTGCGGGTTTCGGGTGAAGGAAAGTGGTACCGAATTCGGTCCGAAATTTTTGGGTTTTGGGGCAATTTCAAGTTTCGGGTTTGGTCAGGTCGGCTTTGGTCGGGTTTCGGGTGGGATTGGTCCAAAAATGGGTCTTAGTAAAAAAAAAAAATTCAAAAATACCATTTTTTGACCATTTTTTAATTTTTTTCACATGTTTTTTTTTAAACTTTGTTGTTAGTTTGGTAATGTTGATTTTTTTTACAAATTGGGTCTTAGTATTTTTTTTTGAAAAAAACATTAATTTTTTCGATTTTTTTTTTAGTTATGTTCGGGTTTGGGCACCCAAACCCGTGTGTCCTCAATTTTAAAACCCGACCCGAACCATGTTGGGTTCGAGTCGGATTTCACTTGAAGTCGACGAGTTTTGCAAAAAATTGGGTTTTCGGGTTGCGGCCAAGAGCATCCCAGGTCGCGCCCTGGGAGTCAGAGGCTCAAAGGTCGGGGCCTAGAATGTCCCAGATCGTGGTCTGGAATGTCCCAGGCCGCGACTTGGGGTACTGGCTGCCAAATTCCATTTTGCCTTTTCTTCAATTTCAACATTTCCAACAACCTAAGTAACTCCCAAATCTTAATTTTAATTCCATAAATATACAATTAAACATTGGTAAGAGTCAAGGGGGTTGGTGGAATTTGAAATTCAAATGATGTCTCAAAACTCTATAAATAGGAGTCTAATGCTCACTTGTAAGACATACTATTTTCTATTCACAAAGCATTTGGCTAGAAAATACACCAAAACGTTTGATAATTCCAGATAGCTATTTCCAAACTTGAGATTCCCTTAGCGCTTAGAAAGTAGAGGAAATAAGTTTTTTGGACAAAGGTCTTGAACCTCATTCAAGTTGGTGATCTCCACCACTCTACATTTTGGTTGTGTGAGAGTTCTTATTCTTTATTCTAGTCTATATCTTTATTTGTATTATTTATGATTTGAGTTGTATTATTCTTCTTCTTCTTCTTCTACATCTTTCTATTTTACTTGTATCTTTTGCAATTGAGTTGTAACATTTCTTTAATCAATTACCTTGTCTATTGTATTTTTGCATAGAGTTGTATTTTGGTTTTCCTATTTTCATTGAATAATATATATTCTCTAATATATCAGACTATAATTAAAGTTTTGAATAAGCTAACCACTGTCACCAAAATCAAAATCACATAAACATAAACTTAGGTTGTGAAATTCTTGTTTTTTCTTAATATTACCAAAGTAATTAAGAGATCAACTTTTTACTTAAAGAGGGAATATTAAAAGTTTTTGAAGCACATTGATTAGTTACTCATAGCGGTTTTCAATCTTGCTATAGCAACTTAAAACAAAGAAACTTAACACGAGAAAAATGTAAATGACATAACAATATTTTTATGTGTTTCAGTTTTCCTAGTCCACGAAAAACACGTCCAGAGATAAAATTGATTAGTAAGAATTTCCAAAATACAAAAAATCACTTGACTTATGCAAAGTAAGACTGTCTCTTAACTTGAACCAGAATTTTTTTTGCAACCAATCTTCACACGAAGTTTGTGTTGTCACATTTACGTCTAAACTCCTTTCAACGAACGATGATAGATTTTCTCTCGAAAATCAAGCTTTCTTTCTTTCAAAGAAAGACATGACAAATCTTCTCCCAAAAATGACTGACTTCCCAAAGAAGCTTTAGAACACAAGTTCACAAAGTGCAGAACACAACCTATTACAAAACTAGACTACGGTGCTAAACTTAGTCTTACACAAAAAAAAGCGCTCCATGAGCTTTTACACTTTTGAATTACAAAGAATAATTAGCCAAGATACAAAAAATATGCTCATAAGTTGTGCCCGTAGAATGACTTCGATCCTTTGTTTTTAAAGCTTGTTCTGCAATCAAAGTAAAAAAAAATACATTCTATTCCTAAAAGATTTGGCCAGCTCGAATTTGCAAGGATGTTGTATCAACTTCAGCAGTTGACTTAACAAATTTATTTCTCAACTTGACTCAAAACCTGCATGGAATGAGATACAAAATAAACAAAGTTGGAATGAGAAAAGTAAAAAATTGGTCATTGTCATCAAGTGTTATGCATCATTGATGTTGGCATCCTCTTCTCCCTTTACCTCCACCACACAAAGATGGGGAGGGGGGATTTGAGAGCGAGAGTGAGATAGAGAAAGTAATAGAAGGTTTTGTGTGTTAGACTAAAAAAATTCATAAATTTTCTGTCACTCAAAAATTGACACATAAATCTTTACTTTTTATTTTTATTTTTTTTATGTGGGTTATCAAATTTAATCAACATAATTGGGCTACATGGAAAAATAAATTAACGTGTTACTTAAGATACTATCATGTTAATTGTTGGGGATTAGGCTATTGATAACCTTTGGTTTGTGATACAACTCATGACAAAAGATACAAGTAAAATAATCTTTGAGAATAGTTAAACACAAATTACATAAGCATAATAAGCTAAGAGTTTAGAGTGGACCTTCCTTGAAGAACAAACCCTAGGAACATAAAATCACAAGCTATTATTTAATGTGAAACACAAAAGTTGCAAGGCTTGACACAAATGAAGATTTTTTTGTCCAAAATCTCTATTTCTAGCCTTCTCTATGGAAATTCTTGAAACTACAACAACAGAATGAGTTTGGGATACACAAGTCTTGATCCTTCATACAAGCCATGCATTCTTGATGAAGATCTTAGAGAAAACTAGTAATCTTGGAGTTAGAGAGAGAGAGAGAGAGAATTCTTCTTTTAGAGAGAGGTGAGTGATAAATTCACCAATTAACTCATATAAACCCCTTAAATAGTATAAGACCTTCATTAGGCTCAACCAATGAGATTAGAGCATTTAAATTTAACTTTTGGAGATTATTTAAGTAACTGTACGAACTTTCCATAACAGCCCAGGTGACGCATTGTCTGGCACTAGGCAATGTAAAGCCTATGACCAGGTGATGCATCGCCTGGTCCATCTCAGCCAAGAGTTTCATGCTTTTGGTGATGCATTGCCGACACCTTTGTTTTGGCACTCCAAGACTTGTCTCAAAACACCTCCAAATGCTTCCAAAACTTCTTGGGTACTCTTATATACTCCAAATAAACACTTTCGATCCAAAAAAAGTTGATTAATAAATGCATATACTAAAAGTCAACTTTCACATGTTGAATTTTGTGAAATCGTTATTGTTTTAGCACCTCTTCATGCCTAAAAAATTTCACCATGTATTTAACCAATCTCAACATTCCCCTACTTGGGTAAATACATCCTCACTTCTCTAGCCAACGATATTAGTGCATAAAGTAAAATACCTTTTGGGTTTGAACCTTACCTCAATGAAAACACTACAAAGCTTAAATCGAAATGCTAAGGTATTCTTACAATATTGAACCCAACATTCCTAGTAATAAAAACCGGTAATTTCACCATGTATTTAACCAATCTCAACATTCCCCTACTTGGGTAAATACATCCCCACTTCTCTAGCCAACGATATTAGTGCATAAAGTAAAGTATCTTTTGGGTTTGAACTTTACCTTAGTGAAAAAACTACAAAGCTTAAATCGAAATGCTATGGTATTCTTAAAAGATTCAACCCAACATTCCTAGTGATAAAAATCGATAATGTCTCACACACCTTTGTCTAATTACTTATGTATTTCCCACTGTACGCGCTTAATGGTCTTGTGCTTGATCCATCCAGAGAGAAAACTCCTACTCTCATGAGAGGCGGCCCACCTCTAGGTTCACATAGGTGAAATTCTTACTCTTGGAAAAACATTCAGAGCACGCAGTGAAAACGGGCGTGATGGGCCCATTGTGTACAACAACAACAATAACAAAAATTCCATAATTCATATAAACAGTTTATATGACCAAGAAAACAATCCAAAAACATTAACATACAATATTATTAATCACACAACAAATATATAAATATACAATATATTTATATATAACATATAAACACATAAACATATGAATATTCAAGAACATGGACTTTTACCTCTTGAAGCCTATCAAGTGTCCTTGAGTCTTATTGTATATTTATCAATCTTCCTATCCAAAGCTTTAAGCACTCAAACCACGATCTTTCGGAATGTTCTATACACCTCAAGATGTGTGTGGGCACATAGAGAACAAGAGTTTATATTTTTAGGAATCGCAAGTAGTTCTCAACACATGAGAACTTGGATTATGGTCTAACAATAAAGAAGAAGAAGAAGAAGAAGAAGAAGAAGAAGAAGAAGAAGAAGAAGAAGAAGAAGAAGAAGAAGAAGAAGAAAGACTCTTTTTGTCTGATAAGAATTCTGAAATTCTCTCTGACTTATGTTTTTCTCTCTATTGTGAGTATCTGTCTATCTTCTCTTTATTCTATATCATACATATAGAGATATTCCTATTGCCTTATTATTCCTAATAATAATTGTAATATAATAATAATATCATAATGATGATAATATTTGATTTAGGTAAATATCAAACTTACCAAATTTGAAAAAACTATTTTTAAATTATTAATTAATTAAATAAATAAAATAAAAACAACACTGATACAATATCAATGCAGTTGGTATACGCATGGCACAGTCCTTGGACTGTGTCATGCGTGAACTGTTATTCCCTTTTTAGGAATATTTCATTTTTATTTTATTTATTTATTTAACTAAAATCAATCTTTCATAAAATAAGGTATTTATCTTTTTAAGGAAAAGATAACAACCATGTGTCAAAATTTAAATTTTAAATTCAAAATTCAAATTGATGATCATCATTATCATCATCTTTTACAATTCAATAAATCAAAAACTGTTTTTGACTTACCAATTTTATTTTCCCCCACTCAAATAAAATAATTAATTTCAAAAATTTATTTATTTATTTATATATATGAATTTCAAAAATTACATTTTTAAATTAATAAATATTGTAATGCCCCAAATTCTCCGATGTGTTTAACGACGTGAATAGTAGGCCGGGAGGGCCATACTTGCTTAATTGTGTTATTAATTGATAAAATTCATGTATATGTTGATTATATTATAATATGATGTGAGATGCATGCATGTGAGTCCATATTTTTAATTACAGGGGTGTGATGGTAACTTGACCCGTTGAGGGTAAATTGCTTATTTGGATGCATGTTGGTGATATGTTTTGAGGCCACATTATAATGTGGATTTGTTCGAGCTATTCGGCATGAGACGATCTTTAAGTGTTAAAGTAGCGGTTTAGTCATAACGGGATTAAGTTCGAGGCTCGGGGTGAGTCTCGGGATGTTTTAATGATTAGAACGTTGTCGGGAGTAAAAAGGGTAACAGGACATGAATTATTGGTGTTTGGGAATTTTGAGAATAGCGGGAATTGGGAAGCGTTAATTATGATTAACGGTATAGGTTCGAAAGTACCAACTTTGCCCTTGGGAAGGCTTAAGAAACTTTTAAAGACCTAGGGGTATTTTATTCATTTGGGTTTGGATTTATATGGCTTTGGATGGCTGTAGAAACAGAACAGAAAAACAGAGCAAGAATTACCCTTCCCGTACATCCATTTCTCTCTTTCTTCCTTTGAAGTTTTTGGTCCCAATTTGAAGATACAAGCTAGGAAATCAAAGCTTGGAAGTTGTAGACTCGGTTCATCCATTGAAAAGGACTTTAATTCCATTTGAGGTAAGAATTCATCCATGAAAAACAAGTCATACTCTGCTAAACTTTATAGTTTTCAGCTTATAGTTTTGGTGTGGATAGTTGGAATCAATGGGAGATTTTGTGTAAGATTGATTGGGTTTTGATGAGGGTATGATGTAGATGAAGTTTAGGGGTTGAATTGGGTGTTTTGGTAAGGTTTTGGATTGGTTTGGAGGGTTTGGTTTCAAGAGAAATCGCAAAGAAGATGAACCAGAAAGTTTCTGGTCTGTAATTGGCGCAGCAGCGCTAGGCAGGGCTCAGAGCTGGGCTCTTTGACTTGGAAATAGGGCTGCAGCGCCACTCAGTAGGGCTGCAGCGCCATTTGGTAGGGCTGCATCGCTAGTCCATTTTTCAGCAAACCTATTTTAGGGCTCGGAATGATCCTTAAGGCTCGGGGTTTGGTTCCTTTGCCCCGTTTGAGTATATTAAGAATCCCGAGAGTGGGGGATTGATCCCGGGAGTGTGGTTTTAGATTGTGAACCATTTATTAATTTATTTTATTAATGGATTATAATTGGTTATGATTAGGTAACCGCTAAGGAATCTAAAGGTTGATCGTTCTCAAGGGTCGTTCTTTTACTCATTCTAGCTCGAACCAGAGGTAAGAAAACTGCACCCCGAGTGTGACATGCATGGATATTCATGAGGCATGTTGGTTGTGTAAATATGGACATGGATTGAATATAGAATGCTTAGCATATGTTGCTCACTTGTGCATGGTACTGACTCATTAGTCAGATTTGGCAAAGGTGCTAGTATCAACTGTGAAGCTGTGACTTATTAGTCAGGTTCGGCAGTGGTATTGGGCACTGGTCACATTGCGCTGACTCATTAGTCAGGACGGCCTTAGCGTGTAATGCAAGCCAACAAAGATTGGATCTAATCACTATCAGCATTGAATGTCTCAAAGAGCGTTAATGCCAGACCGACCTCGATGGTCGATGAATGAATTAAGCGCTTGGAGGCTAGTGGCTTACCTAGCAGCCACTCTCCCACTTGAAACAGTGACATGCTTGTCAGTCACTCAGTATGGTTTACCAGAACCTGTTGAAGGCTAGTGGCTTACCTAGCAGCCACTCTTCCATTTGAATTAGTGACTTGCTTGCCAGTCACTCAGTATGGTTTATCAGGACCTCATGTGATGTTCACTCTTTTGTTTGAAAGCTTTATGCTCAATGTGATTATAATGATAATCATTTGATAATGTTTATGAAAAGTGTTATGTTTTCTTGTTGGGCTTTGGCTCATGGGTGCTATGTGGTGCAGGTAAAGGGAAAGAAAAGCTCACCTAGCCTTGAGTGGAGAGATGATGTGGTGATGTGTACATATGCGGCCGCTTGACCACCACGGCCAAGGAGTTCTCAAAGGAACTAGGGGGTTTACCCTATTTTTGCCGCTTAGGTCGGCGGGATTGTAAATTTGAAACAGTAGTGACCATTTTGTACTGAGAACAATTTGTAGATGTTTTGTTTAGCTCTGCAGAGCAGTTTGTAATGAAAATCTCCATTTCCTTTTTATTGGTTTTACACCTTAACCTGTTAATTACACTTAGAGCACGTTTTTTACTAAAGGACTCGGGTAGCGAGTCAAATGTCCGGTCCACCGTTCACCGTAACTGTTCTGGGGCAACCAGGGTGTTACAAATATATTCTCGAAAATTTAATAATTAATTCCAAATTAATTATTTAATCTCATAACTTATAATTGCATACTTGACCCGAAGAATAAAATTCTTCTCAAATTTCCAAATTATAATTTTACTCTTGTATCAACGCTTACCTTGATATGGTGTTGATAGAGCCACCCTAGGGACCTATGGACCTATAATATCAAGCTCCAATAAATATTACATTATTAATCAAAGCTCTTTGATTAAATAATCATATTTATTAATCTCATTATTACTCCACTATAAATATGAGATTGAACTCTTGATAATTACAAACATATATTTACTGAGCTTTATTAAAGAATAAAGTGTCCATTGATATAATCATTACATACAACGTTAATCATCTATTAATAGATCATAATTAAAAGGGAATAAAATTACTGTTTTACCCTTTTAGCTATATCTTGTTCCTAGAGTACCATTAACTTTACTAGTGAAGGTTGTGTCACAACAAATTTGTGACGTGAGCGCTCATAACCTTTTCAGTTCCAAAAGTCAACCCAATAGGAAATCATTATTCATTCTATAAGAAGGTATAGATTCCATATCTGTTAAACTACGTCCCCAGCCATATATATCATTGAGTTCCCGAAATAATTGTTCTTTGGCTGATCATTCTGACAAACCTTAACGCATGAATCAAAGGATCATATGACATATATAGGAGTTCATAGCAACCTCAGGATTAAGATCATCGTGTATATGATCATCGTTTGATGTATTTGATTAATACTATGAAACAGTGTTTAAACAAGTATTAACAAATTACATCTGGTCTAGTTCTACATACTCCCAGCATGCAAAGTACCTCCAATAAAGTGTCCTACTACACTAGTAACCTGGATCTAGGTCACATGTATTCATAATACTAGTGGACCGTACTAGCAGTAATTAATCTAAAGATTCCATAACTTTATTTTATTGCGAACTGTTTTAAGTTTATTATCTTAATCTCTATTCTCTCATACCAATATGAGATTAAGCCCACATAGATAAACTTTGGAATTTTCTGATATTCACTTAATATTATCAATATAATATCTGACATAGTATATATATAATAATTCAATTCAATTATTTATTTCATTTAAAACATTTGTCAACTACAATTGCTTTAAGGGCACTATTCCCAACACTTACAACATCTTTGCTACCTTTAGAGATGCTTGTTGCCCTTCAACTGAATTTCATTAAATGCCCTAGGTTTAACCCTCACTTCGATAGCAACCAACATTAACTCACCCTTGATGAGACTTTTAAGTTGTTAATGTGGAATCTATTCCCTTATCAAATGAATTGTTTTTACTCATTTGTTGTACCCTAAAATTAGCACGAGTTCAATTACTCAGGTCAGGTACAGTTGGCCGATGAATATGTTGAAAAATAGCCAAGTAGAACATCTGGTTAACAATGATGTGAGCAGCTCGAGACTCAATCTAGTCCGTATACGATGTACGGGTTGCTATCAGACTACCTCTTAGGATAACAATCCAGTTCGAGACTTATAGTGGCCATATCCACATTTGGGCGCTATTCACTACAAGAAATTCATCATTTACCTACCAATTTTATTTGTGGGTAAAAATGGTGCATTGGTAGGTAAATCCATTTATCTACCAATTTTGACCAATAACCTATTGGTAGGTAATAGTTAGTCGAGAAATGTATTATTACCTACGATTAGTATATTGGTAGGTAAAAATCATGTGGGCCCCACAAAAAATGAGTCAGCGTCATTGACCTAGTGTTTGACGTGGCATTATACGTGGCCAGTGATGTGGTACTCCACGTGGCACATGACATGGCAATTATGTATCAGGAAATATGACATGGCAAATGACATGTCTGCCACTGTGGCAGGTGACATGGCAGATGATGTGGCACATGACAGTAGCTTATTAGGCCACGTGACAGTGTACTAGTTTCAGACATTTACCTACACTTAAATATGTGTAGGCAATAATTTAATTTATTGGTAGGTATTACATATGGCAGTAGCTTATTTGGCCACATGGCTGTGTATTGGGTTTTGACATTTACCTACACTTAAATATGTGTAGGCAATAATATAATTTATTGGTAGGTAGTATTGAATTATTATTTTGAAAAATATTTAAAATTAATTATTTATAGATGATAAATTAATTTAATTAATTAAAAAACAAACAACTTTTATAAAATAAAATAAACATATATTATAAAATGTTCAAACAAACAAACATAAAAGATAAATGTCCATAATAATTTATCTTTAAAGTTTTGAATTAAAAACATAAAAAAAAACTATGAATCATCTTGTTCCTCTATAATTGAAGGGATGGGAGAATTTCTGACATTTGCATCAGAACATTGATCTGACGGAGGCGGTGGCATCATATTGTTTTTCCTTAGTATTTCCACAACAATACTTAGTTGGTCATTTGTAGAATAAAGTCGGTTGTTTGCTTCATCAAGGCGTTGGGCTAGCTCATCATATGTTGGCTTATTTGACTCAGTTGGATTGCATTGGGAAGTAGAAGTTGTACTTGAAAAAGATCGACCCCAACTTTTCAAGTGTGCAGAAGAGCATCCAATAATACGCTCCATAATGTATTTATCAAACATTTCTTCTAGAGTGTGTTGAGCCCTTAACGCCATCATTTTATCCTATATACTCATTTTATTTTCTAATTAGTAATGATAATTATAATTAAGTTACAAAATTAAAAATTAAAATTTATACTTACATATATTTCTGCTAAATTTGGTCCAGTCCATATCCCTTTTTCTCATCATAATTTTTTAGACGCCAAGTCTCGATTTGGCCAGTGGAAAAAGCTAACACCATTCTCCTTCTAATGTGATGTCGCGGTGTTGAAACTGATACATTTCTACACTCCCACTTTCTATTTGAACGATTAGCAGTATTCTTCAACGACCTTTCCTAAAAATGAGAATAAGAAAAGTTATTAACACAAATAAAATTGTAATTTTAAGAAAATAAATAATTACCTTAAATTCGTTGGAAAACCAACGATCACACAACATCTCCCAATCTTGTTGGCGATCATCCTTCAAATTAGGACGTTGTTTCCTCTTTGTCATTTGAACATCTTCTTCTCCTCCAATTTCTTTGAAATATTCATGTAACTTGTACTTGAAATTCTTCCAAGCTTTTCTCATTTGATCATCAATGCATTTTATAGTGGTCTCATCATGCAAGTAAATATCAAATGAACCCTACAATTATGTAAAATAAAATTGATAATTTTTTTATATTAGTTCAATTTATAATTGAAATTTTTTTTAATATAAAACCTACCACAAGAAAATGTCGTAATGGAGCTCTCAAATCCTCGGGGACAAATCTCCAATCCTTATAATGAAATGTGCCATGGTTGCGAACAACAAATCCAATCTCGTTATTAAATTTCTCAGCATTTCCACAAATAGGCTGACGACACTCAGCTTCAAATACAACAGGTAACTTCCCACTTTGAGTTGCCTTAGCATCACTAGTAGTTTTGTATCCACGAGTAGGCCCACGTGTTTTGCTACTACTAGGACCAGTTGATTCTATAAAAAAAAAACTGTAAGTTTAAATTCATCCTAATTTTAAAACAATCAAATGTAAAATGTATGAGACATACCGGATGGTGTATGAGATACATTATGTTTAGTGGCAGAGTCAGCAGCGGAGGTAGCTTGTTGACTCTAAACAATAGGGGGAATGCTCACTTCAGGTGGATCACCCTGAGTAGTAGAGCGGGTGGTGGGGGCATTTGGTTGAGGTGGTAGAACATGAACAGTAGAGCGAGTGATACGGACATCTGGTTGTTGACTAGCCTGCTGAGTATGAATGGTGGAACGAGTAGTGCGACAAGGTTGTTGCCTAGCAGTATTAGACTCATCAACTGGTCCAGCTTGTTGAGCATGGGCAATGGAATGAGTTGTACGACGTCCAGGTGCCATGATAACTAACAATTTTATAAAATAAAAAAAGATTAGAATACATATATAGAGACTACATGTATAGAACGCATAGAATACATGTAAAGTAAAAAAAAATGATAACTAACAATTTTTTTTAAGATTCTGTGCATCATCAAATTGTTCTTCTAAATCATTTTCTGTCTCACTATCACTAGAACATATCACTTCTCCATCATAGAAGATATCTATATCATCAAAATCTTCATTAATTTCAATAAATTCATCTTCATCTACTTCCACGCCAATATTCATTTGAACAAACTCACTTGAACGAGTTAAAGGTGCAACATCTCTACACACTAAAGAGGAACTTTCAATCAAATCCTCAGTCGGTTGAAAAGGTGGCAGCTGAAATGAATGGTATTCTTGAAAAACATCGTTATTCAATAAGTCATCCTCGACTTGGGATATTTCTGGAATGTCATAAATGGATCGAGGATTTACTTTTTGAACAATTCTCCAATTTAAACCATGCTTCATGTCAAGCAAATAAAAAACTTGTTGTGCTTGAGTTGCTAGAATGAATGGTTCGTCGGGAAACCAATTTGTGGACGTGTTAATGAATGTCAAATTATGGTCCACAAAAATAGAGTTTCCTTTAGGATTGGAATTATACCACTTGCAACGAAATAAAAACACTTTCCGATAAAAAAGGAATGACAATTGTAAAATCTCAAGAAAAACCCCATAATACATAATATTATCGTTGTCATGGTCCCCTTCAGTGAAAACTCTAAAACATTGTGTACGAAGATTATCATCACGATCCTTGCACCGAAAAAAAAACCATTTACAATACAACTGTGATAACTAATGTATCGTTCTAATGGACCTTGAGATAGAGAATATAAATCATCATTTGCTAGAGAAGATTGTTGGACTCACAGTTCAGATATCTACATGATGAAAGGAACATATTACTTGGAAATTTCATAAATGGGGAAACAATTCTAATGATAACCCCATATATACCTTTGTCTTGAACCAAGAAGGTAATTCTTCCATTTGGGCAGTAAGTATTTGTTTGCTTGAAAGGCCCGTTTCTACCAACAATATTTTATGCTCGCTACATGTATCAAATTGATATGAATTAGTAAGTGAAATATAAATGTATATTGTTGGAGTAGTAAATACGATTATTACTTACTCGAGATAGTCTTGAATAACATCAACACAATTATTCAATATATACCATTGAACGATTTTACTGAAAGAATCCAAGAACTTGACAGATGATGCCCCTATTGGACGAACAATGGAATTGAAAATGTCAAATTGATGACTTGTAGAAGGAAAATCCTAATTACGCTCAGAACGTGTGAATCTCGTCTCTATGTTAGAAACATATCTTGAAAAGAAAGTTACAGCTTCATCTATAACAAAGGCTTCTGCAATTGAACCATCAGGTCGTGACATGTTTCTGACATACTTTTTGTACAACCCCATATGACGTTCAGTCCCAAACATCCACTGTGAAGCAATTGGGCCACCTAACAACACTTGATCTGGTAGGTGCATACAAAGATGAACCATTATGGTAAAAAATGATGGAGGGAATATTTTCTCCAATTTACACAAGATAATAACAATTCCATCCTTCAATTCAGTTATATCATCAACTTGACTAGTTTTTGCACAAATCTTTTGAAAGAATTGACATAGCTTAATCAAAGCTGTTCGAATTTCCTTCGTTAGAAAAGGTAATATAGCAACTGGTAATATTTTTTGAAGTAATACATGACAATCATGACTTTCCATGCCTCCTAGTTTGTCATTATCAGTTACACATCGACTTATATTCGAAGCATATCCATCCGGTAATCTAACACTTCGAATGAATTTACAAAATTCCTTACATTCTTCTTTAGCCAAAGTATAGCTCACATGGGGTTTTTCAATCTTATTGTTGGATGACTTCTTCAACCAAAGATCAGAGTGAATTTTCTAAATCTTTACGAACCTTCAGCGTGTCCTTCAATTTACCCTCAATATCTAAAAGTGTTCCAATAATGTTATCACAAACATTTTTCTCTATATACATGACATCAAGATTAAGATGCAATAAGAGTTGTGACCAATAGGAAAATTCAAACAAAACACTTTTTTTACACCAGTTCAACTCATTTTCTCCACGCTTATGCTTACTTGAAGAATTACTTGGCGCCTTACTGGTTGTACGAGTTGGAACTTGTTCAAGTTGTTTTAAAATTTCAGCACCAGTAAAAGTTCTAGGTGGGGGATGTAACTCAATAGACCCATCATAGTCTCTACTCTTTTGCCAAGAGTGGTTGCTTTTCAAATAACATCGATGCCCCATGAAACATTGTTTGTCAGTTATTCTTTTATGTCTTGTATATTCCAAACAAACGGGGCCTGCTAATTTCCCAGCGGTGCTCCACCCTGATAAATAGGCATAAGCAGGAAAATCTAATTGTCCATAAGGGAGCGGCTCGAAGTTTAAACATACACCCCTCATATGAATCATACGCCTCAACGCCCTCCCATAACTCCTTAAGTTCATCAATTAGTGGTCTCAAAAACACATCATAGTCTTTTCCAGGAGATTTGAGTCCTGGTATTTGCAATGACATGAGATAATTTTTTCCGTTCGGAGAAGCCCAAGGCAGTATGTTATATGGAATTAATATCACATGCCATAAGTTGGACGTGGATGTCATGTTTGAGAAAGGGTTAAACCCATCTGACGCTAATTCCATTCGTACATGCCTTGAATCCACTGCAAATTCAGGGTGTGTTTTGTTGAAATGCTTCCAAGCATCCCCATCAACTGGATGACGTAGTATCCCATGTTCATCTCTGCGCACCTCTTTATGCCATCGCATAACCTTAGCAGTATGGTTGGAGCTAAACAATCATTTTAGTCGAGCCTTGATTGGAAACCATCTAAGTCGTTTATGTGGAATTTTATTCCGTACATAATGACTAGATTTACATACAGGGCACATTGTAGCATTTGCATTTTCACCGTAGGACAATGCACAATCATATTGGCACACGTCAATTTGCTCGTACCCTAAGCCAACTTCAAATAGAAGCTTTCGCGTTTGATAATAACTTATCGGGCAAGGATTACCAACAGGTAACATTTCTTTAAGATACTTCAAAAGGTTGTCAAATCCTTTATCTTTCCATTTGTTAATCACCTTCAAATTCATTAACTTTACGACTGCACTTAAGACAGAAAAGTTTGTACAATTCTCATACAAAGGATTATGAACCGAATCTAACAAGGCATCATACTTGTCACTTGAATTTCGAGGGAATTCATTGTCAATGAAATCACTAGTTGGACCGATATCAAAATATGGACAACCAAAAGCATCATGTAAGCCTGCAGCCAAATCATCAGCTGGTTCACCATCCTCAACATCAACTAGCACTTCATCTTGTACGCCCTCTATTTCCTCACCATGGTGGTACCATCTAGTATAAGAACTAAGAAAACCATGAGTGAGCAAGTGAAACTTGATCACATTCATAGATTGTGAGTGTTTATTCATGCATCATCGGCACGGGCATAACACCATCCCATTAGAGTTAATGGACTCACTTGCAACACTTATAAATTCGTTTATACCAACAGCATATTATGGTGATAACTTATCAAGTATGTTTATCCAACTTCGATCCATAACAAAACTAACTCTGCTGGTATTTTGACACCCCTCCTAATAACAATAACTAAAAAAAGTTAACAAGTTTGAATTTTATGAAACATATTATGTAGTTGACACAAATTTATGATTTGCATTTTATGAAATAAATTTTAAAATTTTATTACCAAATGTGATTTTCTTAATCTTATTAATTTAATTTTTATGAATGCGATTTTCTTAATCTTATTAATTTAATTTTTATCATAAAATAAATCATTTTATTTAAATTTTACCATAAAGTTTCTTTATTTTATTGATTCAAATTTTATCATAAAATCGATTTTTTTTTAAATTACTTTATGATTTACATTTCATAAAACAAATTATAAAATTTTACTACTAAATGGGGAAACAATTTCTAAATTTTATTAATAAAATCTCTTTATTTAAAATTTACCCTTATGCACACTATTTTTTTAATTAAATTTATTAATAAATTCGCTTTATTTTATTTGAAATTTTTAAAGATGAATGCTTTTAAAAATTAAAAAATATATATTTTTGGGTCATAAATTATTAATTTCAATAACATTTTAAAAAATTACCATTTTGAAGTTACATTTTAAAATCAAATGAGTTGATCATTAAGAAAAAATTAAAAATTATAAAACATTAATGCTTTATTTGATTACTTCATAAATACTTTTTTTAATAAAAAAAAATATGAGTACATTAAGTTTATCACTTGTTGGAAAAAAAATTCATAACTAAACTTTTTTATCTTTCCAATTAATTTTTTACCAAAATATATTTTATATGTTGCCAAACAATATTCATTGATAAAATAAACTTGAGTAACATGAGACAATTAAAGATAAACTTACTAAATATTCAATAATAAACTTAAGATAATATACAAACTTTTTTACAATCTGAATATTTATACTTGTCATTCTTCAAAACTTAATACAATATTACATCATTATAGTAAGTTAGTACAAATAAAATATCCCCACTTTGATCATCACAAAGATTTTAGAAATTTATATAATATGAATTATCAAGGGCATTTACATGACTTGGTATACCAACATATATATATATATGTGGGCACAAGAAGCCACATAATCACCAAACATAAAAATCATAATAATTTTTAAACATCATAGACCAAAAATAAATTAAAACAAGACAGATAAAAAAAATATATATAAATCAAGACATATCCAAAGAAAGATGCAGATTTTGAACATAGCAAACAAGGCAGATAGATTTCCAATTTAATTCCCAATTTTTTTTATAAGAATGGAAAAACTAGCAAAATAAATAACTAAGTACCTAAAAAATTACTAACTAAATAGACAAAGATACAAAATTTATACAAGTATAAATAAATGTTCAAAAATTTTTTCAGAAACAAAAAACCAGATTTATATACACAAAGTAAGGTACAAAACATTTCTCTTCAAAATAAGAAAGCATAGGAGAACTCTCTGAGTATAAACAAAATCCCAACACAAATAACATTTCAAAGACTAAGGACAATTAAAAAAATGAACCAGAATATAACAATGAAAACATAAACCATATTACAACAATGACACATAACTAAGAAACTCTAAACAAAATCACAACTAAATAATAGTAAAATAACTCAGACCCGAAACACAGTAATCATCAAAATAGAATTTTCTCACAGAACAACAATAACAAAGGCTCACAACAAAAATAACAAAGCCTCAGAAAAATAAATCATCATTAATCTTTCAAATCAGTGGGGATTTAATAAAAAAAAATCATAGATTTATACCTCAAAGCCACCAAGACAATTTGTCCGAAACTCAAAGCCACCAACAACTAAACTTCCAAAAATTTTACAGCCACCAATCCAACGTAAAAGCCACCAGAAAAATCTCAAAGCCAGGCCAATCCACCCAATTCGAAATAATCAAAGCCTCTAAAGAAACCAAAATCAAACCTTAAACAAAAAATTAGAGACATTACCAACAATAAATACAAAGGAATTACACAAATTTGAAAATGAAAAATTACCCAAAGAGAACTGACCAACAATGGTGGTGGCATAGAGAACTCAACAAAGATGGAAGCGGCTCAGAGAACTCAACAACGATGGAGGCAGCTCAGATAACTCAACAACAATGGCAGCGGCTCAGAGAAGTGAACAACGATGGTGGCGGCTCAGGGGTTCGAAGGATGAGTGTGGCAGCTCAGAGATTCAAAGAAAAATGGCAGCGGCTCAGAGCAAGCGTCGATGATCATGGACAGAGGTCCGAAAATGCCAGTCGACCATGGAGAGAGGTCCGAAAATGGGAGAGAGATGTTGAGAGGGAGTCCGAAAATGGAGAAGAGGTCGTGAGTAAGGGAGGCGGTAGATGAGAGATCTAGTGTGAGGGAGTCAAAAATGGAGGGAGTCGAAAATGGAGATGAGATCGTGAGTGAGGGAGGCGGCAGATGAGAGAGTAAGAGTTAGATAAATGTTAGGGTTAGATAGATTTTAGGTTTATATAAAAAATATATTAAATTAAAAATAATATTAATTAAATTTTAACTTATATAATTTTATAATTTATTTTTTTGAAATATATTATTAGTGCCACGTGTCACGTAGTGATACACCCACATGTATTCGTCAAGTGACAAGTCATCATATTCATCACATGTTAGCAGCCATATCACCTTTTTTTAATTATGTAAAATGGGAGGGAAAAATAAGCGGGAATCGTTAAAACATTTCCCTCCAAAAATAATTGTAGGTAAATCTATTACCTACCAATACTAATGGTAGGTAATAATAAATTTTATAGCCCCACACATTTTCTTAAGGAATCTCTTACCAATAGTCGCTACGAAAATATAATCGTAGGTAAAAGAATTCTTTAGCTACCAATAAATATATGTTGGTAAAAAATTGGTAGGTAAATGCCGAATTTCTTGTAGTGTGGGCTTAATATGAACTAAGGTTCAGCTAGTCTTTAAACACCAACTAGGGTGAGATATTCAGCTCATGGGAACCTGTTCAAAACACATACTGAAGGATCCCAAGAGATTCAGAGACTCCTTATATGCTCATTAATGCCCAGGCTATATTGCATATCTATCATTTATTATGCGAGATAGCAGGAGTATATCTATTCTGTTATCAAATCATATCCCAATGTAAATGGGAATATTCTGTATTAAATGTATACCTTATTTATTCACACAGTTACCCAAACCTGTCTAGGAAATTCCCCTATAAATATCAGGGATAATGGACCGGGAAGGGGACGACCTTTTTGTATTACTAAAACTCTGTGGAAATTGTGAGAGAAAAGCAATAATACTGTCTCGTGGACTAGGTGGATTTTAACCATTGAACCACGAAGTTGTGTGTGTACTAAATGGTTCTTATTATTTCATTATGGTTTACAATTTAGCACTATTATCCCTATTAGATTTCTTAATCTACTGTTGGCGGAAAATTGGGTCAACAGTTTGGTGCTTTCATTGAGAGGAAATTAGTGCTTCACAAGTTTCAATCGACATTCATCATGGTTCTCACTCGATCGATGCATGACAATGAGATGGAATAGCCTGGTGGACAGGAGGCCCATCATACTGTTGTTCCCACTGAAAGGGGCCCAAATGTTCAACAACGTCCTGAGCTCATTTGTAGGAACATTCTTGTCCAAGTTTAAAGTATGAATTATTACACTCAGACTGATTCCCACCATATCCTCATGCGACCAAGCACAGACATCCAGATTCTTCCTCAGGAATTCGACCAGCTCCTTCTTCCTTCCGGCTTCAGAATTTTTTCCAATTTTGACAACTCTTGAAGGTGCTACTGGGTCGATATTTACTTCCTCGAGATCTTCTATTGCTTTGAACTCTGATCTATCCTCACCTATTCACAGATCATTGTCATCCTGTTAGGCGACCTCATCGTTTCCTTCTCAAGGTTCTTCTGTCCCATGGGTAACTTCATTTCCCGAGACTCCTCATCTCCTTCACCAATGACCATCGCCTGTTGCCCGGGTTGTGATTTTCCCTTCATAGCAATGTTGTAGCATTCTCTGGCAGTGAGTTGGTCTCCTCTTATTGTGCATATTCTCGAGGTTGAGGAGAACTTCATTACCAGGTGTCGGATCGAGATGATGGCTTCAAAATACATTAGTGCGGGTCGTCCCAAAATCACGTTATACGTGACAGACAATCAATTACCACGAACTCAAGTATTTTAGAGACAGTTCATAACTCTTCTCCCAATGTAAACACCAGTCCAATTATCCCTATGACCGCCATTCCTTCACATGAAAATCCGTATAGAGTCATTGAGGCTACCTTCAAATCGGTTACGGACAATCCCATCTTTTCTAGGGTGGACCTGAAAAGCACATTTACGGAACTTTCATTATCCACCAGTATCCTCCATAACCTTCAACTAGCAAGCTGCACGGTTACCACCGCGGGTCATTATGCGAGAATTGAACATGGCTAGCATCCACTTCCGTGAAAATTATTGGTTGTTTTTCCAACCGTTGTTTGATAACCGCTGCTCCAGGACAAACTCCACACCGTTATGAGTTTTCAACTCATTAATATACCTCTTTTGGGCCCTGCTGCTCGTGCCTGCCAATGCTTTGCCATAATTGCCCGAGCTGCTCCAGTCAAGCTAACCATGATCTCATCCCTTTGGCCATATGTAGCATGGGGAATTGATTTAATTGGTTCTCTACCGACAGGAAGAGGAGGAGTTTGGTATGCGGTTGTCGCCATCGATTATTTCATGAAGTGGGTAGAGGTTGAACCTTTGGTAACAATTACCTCAAAGAGATTCTTGAACTTTGTTGTGAAAAATATCATATGTTGATTTGGACTCCTGAAAAAGATCGTGTCAGACTATGGAACTCAGTTTGATAGTAATCTCTTCATAGACTTTTGTAAAAAATATGGCATGACCAAGAGTTTCTCGTCGGTAGCGTACCCACAAGCAATGGGCAGGTCGAGGCCGTAAACAAAACCCTGAAGGCAAGCTTAAAGAAATGATTAGATGAGGCCAAGGGATTATGGTCCAAGCAGCTCCCACAAGTACTCTGGGACTATTGGACCTTACATCGAACCTCCACGGGACATACCCATTTTTCCTTGACCTTTGGAAGCAAGGCTGTGCTCCCAATTGAGGCGATGGTGAAGACCCACAGACAAAAGAGCTTTGATTAGGATCATAACCATGAGCTACTAAATGCATCCCTCGATCTATTGGAAGAAAATGAGAGGCATCACAATTACTGCTCACCCATTAACAACAGAAGATCACTTGTTATTTCAATTCTAAGGTTAAGGGACGTAGACTCGGATTAGGAGATCTGGTTCTCCGAAGGGTCCTTTTAGCAAATAAAGATCCCAAAGACGGTGTGCTAGGGCTGAATTGGGAAGGATCATATCAGAACGTGGATGTCCTGTGCGAAGGAACTTTCAAGCTAGCTCGGTTAAGTGGAGAAATAGTCCCACAGACCTGGAATGCCCTACACTATAAAAAGTATTTTCAATAGTTTCGTTGTCCTTAATGTTTTTGGAATTACTGTTTATGTAAGGCTTATTTATAAAAGTCATTTCTGTTTAATAAAAGTTGGATAATTAAGTAACCAATTTTATCGTTTTGTTATCACGAGCTCACTTTGTAAAAGAAACCAAGAGCATTTTTACATTCTGGTTGCTTGGGGGGCATATAATCAAAGAGAGCTTTGAAGAGAGTTCAATTTATTTGGATAAAGAATAAAACTTAGAGTTTGGAAAAATTGATTATTTAACAGCTTTTTAAAGCTCAAATTTTCAAAATTTTGAACGCAAACTAAGTTTGAAAAACCTCTAACAATAAAACCCTGGATATAACCAGGTCCAAGGCCTGATTCCTAATAGGCACAATTCTATTAAGCTTATTAAAAAATCCCTGGTTGCGACTAGATCCACGATCTGACTTTTAACAGGTATGATGCGATTAAGCGAGTAAAATCTTGGATACAACTAAGATATTGATAAAATCTATCTCGATCTAAAGTCAACCCCTAAGATTTTGAATGTACAAGAATCTAAGGATTCATAAGCATGAGAAAACAATATACTAAGGGAAATACAAATAGAACACAAGTTAGATGTATATTCAAAAATATATTGTCATTTCGAGGAGAAAAAACCTCGACCTGAGCCCGAAGGAAATTGTTTTGGTCCCGAGGGACTTAATTAAAGAAGCTTTAAAAATAAAAGTGAAAATGATAAGTCACTGAGGTCCGTCAGCTCACTCCAGAAAAGTCACCTCCTCGCCATCTGCCTCAATAACTTCAGAGGCTTCAGCGGTCTCCGAGGGTTCCCGTGAGAACCGAATCTTGAACCTGGCAAGATATGGTTCCCACAGCTCGGTCTGCATAAAGGAGAAGTTCCCGTTTTGGTTGAAAGCCCAACAACGGTAAAGCATCTCCTCCATTTGAGTCGATGACTCTGCAGCTTCCTCCTTGGACTTGGCCTCGACCTCGTTTAGCTTCTTCTTGAGTTCTTCATTTTCGGACTGAAGCTGGTTCACGCAACGGCTCACCTCCACGACCTGATTTTGGGAGGCATACATGGTGGCTTTTCCACATCGCTCACTTTCCTCGGAGGAAACCAAGGCGAATTTGGCGGTCTGTGTTGCCCTCTTGAGCGGCGCTCATGGCAGCTCAGAGCTCCTCGTCCCTGGCTTTAACCTGAGCAATTCCTCAAAATATAGCCAGGACAGACTGAGAAAGAATGAGCCAAGTCAAGAATAATTTAAAAAAAATACTAAGGAAAAAATAAAAAGAAAAAGAGTGAGAAGGACTCAGGGTGAGGTTCATCCCCGTTGCAGATTCGAGGACGTCCTCAAGACTACGCTCCTCTATAACCCTTAAGTCTCTGGCGTTGGCTCTGTAGGCATGGACAACCATATGGCTCGCATTTCGTACACAGTACTCTGAAATGCTTCGGGGATCTTGTCCTTGTCGAGTGGTTTAACCAAGATCTTGATGGTGGGAGCCTCACCTTGGATCACTTGAGGATTTGAGGGAGGTACGTGTCGAGGAGGAGGAGGAGGAGGAGCTTGGTGAACCGTGACTATTGTTACTAGAGCTGAGGGGAGTTTCTTTTATGGTTGCTCCTGGGTGGAGCTGGCACCTTTGTCTTTTTCTGGAGATTCGGTGGTACCCCCAGTCTTCGGAGCTGGTTTCTTTGCCACTTTGGCACTCTTCACCACGAGACCAGCTCTGGTCCCACCGGCCTTAAAAGCACCCCTCAAACCCAAGGCCTTTGGCAGATCCATCTCTTAACTTGAAAAATAGCGAACAGAGGGTTTAGATTTAAGAATTAATTATTGAAATTAATATAAACACAAGAACAAGAGCAAGAACTCTACTCTCCGAGCTAGGGGAGGAATCTACTACGATCAGCTCAGGGTTATTGACCGGGCTAGGCATAACCTCTAAGTCTTGGATTAATGAAGGTGGGGGAGAATCTAAAATTATGACCTCCAAGGTCCTAGGGGGTTCAGGTCCTTCCTCGGGGCTGGATTCATCTACGTACTGCCTAAGACTAGGGGCATATGCACCCTGACTTAGGGAAGGCCAGGTCCTACGGTTTGTCCCATAGTCTTAAAAAATGGTGGACCTAAAATTGAGAGTGTTGTCAACCACGATGGTACCTTTAGGGAAGTTGTGGTCATAGCGTACCACTAAATGTTTCACACACTGGAGGAGGGTAGTGTTTAGGTTCGGGTCGGTATGATGACGACTAATGATCTGGTTAGGGTTGAATTGAATTAGCCTATAACTGGCAGCAGCCTGATCTATCTCTCTGTGTGGGTATGGGTTACCTTGGCCGGAGGGGCCGGCTGCTGCCTTGGACGCAGCATGTTTCTAGATTAGGCCCCTGATTGTCCTCAAGAGCTTGCCTTTTGTGCACCAGTGGTGCCCTGTCTTCCTCCTCTTCGATGTCTTCATTGGCTGGACTGACCTTGAGGCAAAAGTAGTACATAATGTCACCCGAAGTGGGGACCTCCCACTCATACCTCAGAAACAAATACTTTAACCCTAGAAAAAGTCTGTACGAGTTCGGCGGGAGCAGGAATGGAGCAAGTTTGGCGTAGTTCAAGAAGTCTAAAAAATCATGTTCCAAGGGGAGGAAGGCACCTGCCTTCAGGTACTCATCACTCCAAGCTCCGTAGTCGTCTTGGAGAGGGGCACAACTTCACTCTCCTTCTAATGGAGGTCTAGCATGGAGGCCATCAGCTCCCTTCTCAATCCCATGACTCGGTAGGATCTTGTTAACTATCCTTTGAGTTGTGATCTGGGATACTATGTTCTCGCCCTCAAAATGCATTGTGGTTGACCACGATTTCCTTATCCACCGCAGGGCCGAAATGAGGGATGGGAGAGTCAAAGGTGACCTGATTGCCCTTATCTTTATTTTGAGTAAAGGAGCTCGCGGTGTTTTTCTTTGCAAGGGCAATGATTTAGTTCGCCTGATGACAAAGCAACCTATTAGCGGTGACCTAAGAAAATTATTAGCTACGACGTTACGAGTATGAAGATCCGCGGGTTTAAGTGGTTTACTTTTGGGGTTTAAAACTTTACTCGAGCTAAGATATGTTATAGCCTTAACGTGTGGTTCCACGTGTGCTCCTAGGCCACATGCTTGGATTTCTTAAAATTCCCTGATACTTCGGGATTTGTGTGAGACTCGTCAAACCAACTAATTTTCTTTTGAAAGCGGTTTAACGCAAAATTGCTTAAGGAATCGTAACCTTTAAGCTACCCAGAACCAAACTTAAAACCCCTTCAGCTTCTACACCCCAAACAGGTATTCTAATCGATTTATCAGTAGAATTTTCTTTGTAAAACCCATAAAATTTGCCTAGTTTAATGAAAACCTAAGCCTAGTATCGTTCATTCAGCCTAAACCAAACCCTATTATCGATTTATACTAAGATGTAGCCTAAATGACAATGACCAAAGGACATTTCTCACAGTAAAAAAAAAATCTCAATGGAAAGCAAAGGATTGAAAGTTTCAAACCAGGTGAGGAAATACTTACAGTTTATATGATCGGTTCAAAGAAAGTGTCGATACATCTACAGGAAATTCCTTGAAAGCTTATGAAACTTCGAAAGGCGATGAAGGTTTTTGGGAGAGTTTGAGAGAAAAAGGGAAACTTTGTTTTTGAAAGGACTCTTTTTTTAATGCAAAGGTGGTGAGGGTTTAGGTCTAATCACCCTCTTTATACGTAAACTACGGGAATTAATTCGGGCCATCTGATTGGGTTAGCTTGAGATCCAAAGGCCAAGATTAAATGATCCATACTATAGCAAAAAGTTGACAGGACGGTTGTCACAGTCCTCGAAACCCGAATGGACGCCAATTACAGACGACCACATGTCTAGTACTAGAGTAGTGGACGTGCACGATTTTATATGGCAAAAGCCTAAAAGCTCCTACTGTGCATGTCAGAAAGTGACGACATCAAGCACAAACAGGAGCTTGGGGGGCAAATGTTGTACCCTAATATTAGCATGAGTTCAATTAACTCACCCTTGACGAGACTTTTAAGTTGTTAATGTTGAATCAATTCTCTTATCAAATGAATTGTACTTACCCATTTGTTGTACCCTAAAATTAGCACGAATTCAATTACTTAGCTTGGGTACAACTAGCAAATGAAATGTGGAAAATAACCAAATATAACATCTGGTTAACAATGATGTGAGTAGCTCGAGACTCAATCCAGTTCGTACACGACGTACAAGTTGCTATCACACCGCCTCTTAGGATAACAATCTGGTTCGAGACTTACAGTGGCTAGGGCGCTCTGAGCTTAATACGAACTAAGGTTTAGATAGTCTTTAAACACCAACTCGAGTGAGATATTCAGCTCGTGGGAACCTATTTGGAATGCATACTGAAGGATCCCATGAGATTCGGAGGCTCCTTATACGCTCATTAATGCCCAGGCTGGATTGCATATCTATCATTTATTATCTGAGATAGCAGGAGTATATTCTATTCTGTTATCAAATCATATCCCAATGTAAAGGGGAATAATCTGTATTAATGTATACCTTATTTATTCATGTGGTTATCCAAACCTCTCCAGAAAATTCCCCTATAAATATTAGGGATAACAGATAGGGAAGGGGACGACCTTTTTGTATTACTAAAACTTTGCGGAAATTGTGAGAGAAAAATAATAATACTATCTCGTGGAATAGGTGGATTTTAACCACTAAACCACGTAAAAGTTGTGTGGTACAATAGGGTTCTTATTATTTTGTTACGGTTTACAATTTAGCACTAATATCCCTATTAGATTTCTTAATATACCATTGGAAAAAAACCGCACCAACACCATTGAACTCTATACTTGATGTAAACAAGTTTTGAGTTGGGCTGCCGTCATTGGGGATCCATATATCAAGGAGTTTTAGTCTCTTCCATTTATTTGTGGAACTAACCAAATCTCTCCCAAGAGGTTTGGTAAATGGATCCACTAAGTTCTCACATGATTTCACATATGAAATTGATATGATACTCCTATCAATCTATTTCCTCACATAGTCATGTCTTAGACTTATATGTCTAGACTTCCCATTATAAATCTCGTTGTAATATCTAATCAAAGTGGCTTGATTATCACAATGTATCAAAATTGTTGATACATCAACTGCGATTTTTGGTATCTCCAACATGAGATCTCAAAGCCACTCGGCCTCTTTGTCGTTTGCTGCTAGAGCTACAAACTTGGACTCCATGGTTGAGTGACATATACATGTTTGTTTCTTAGAACCCAAAAAAATTGCACCCCCACCATGGGTGAACACCTGTAACACCCCAAGTTGCTAATAGGGTTTAGGACCTTGATTAGCGTGCCTGGAGGGTAATAAGTGAATTAACATGATAATATATGAATTTGAATGAATATGTGATTAGAATGCATGTTTAGGTGGTATAAACATGCATGTGGGCCCCGTTTGCATGTTAGGGGTAAATTGGTAATTTTAGCCCGCTGAGGGCATAAATGTGATAATTGTATTATGTGATTTGTACCTCGTGAGTGATGTGATATTAATGTGATGCACGTGCCGAGACGGTCCTAGAGATCTAGTCAACTTAAAAGTCACAACGGGATTTTATACCCTGCTCGGGAGGAGCCTAGGGGTACTTTGGGGAATTTCGTAAGTTTAATTGAGAATTAGTGGTTAATGGTTATTGGTGATTGAGTAACCTGAGTAACCATTAGTAACTGCTGAGAGTAACAAGTTGTGATGGGAAAGTGGTAGAATAGTAATAGAAATGAAATGACAAAAAGGACCTTGAGGTTTAGTTAGGAAAGGATTTCTATGAGGGGTAAAATGGGCTTTTAGCAAAGGTTTAGATAAACTTCAGCTATGGGAAAAGGGGATTCATGTATAACACTTAGCTAGAAATTGGTTTATGCTAAAATTGGGGGAAAAACTAGAGGAAAAGAGGAGAAGAAAAGGAGAACTGAATTCTTGTAACCTAGGAGAGAATTAAGGGAGTTTGAGGCAACCAAATTCGAATTTGAGCAAGGATTGATCAAAGGTAAGAATTTGTGCTCTGTTTTTATTGAAATTAAGCTTGAATTTACAGAGATTAAGTGTGGGATCCTAAAGGAAATATGGCTGGTTTTACTTGGAAATTCAGTTAGGATAATTAAAAGGAAGGAGGCTTGAAGTTGGAGTTGAGAAGAGTTCAAGCTGAGCATTGATTGAGGTATGAATTCTTATCATGTTTAAATTTCGTACATAGTGTGGTTTAAGATTTTAGAAGTTTGGTTTGCAGTGTTTAGGCTCTAGACTATGTTCTAAAAGCCATGGTTTGAACTTCTGAAATTTGAAACTCAAGAGTGGATTTTGAGTGTGATTGTGTAATTGAGTTTGTTTGTGATGTTTAAAGGTTGTTATATGGTTTATTTGGGGTTTTAAATTGGTTTTGGGGTTTAGGTATGTGTTTGGGTTGAGTTGGAGGTGTTTTGGTTCGGGAAAAACGCAGGGGAAAACCTAGATTTCTGGGTTCGCGAAGGGGCGCCACGGCGCGAGGCTGCTTCAGGGCTGGGGGTACTCTCTGAATTGCTAGGTGCCGCGACTCTCAAGGGCAGCACCGCGATGCTAGGCTATTTTCAGGATAGGAAATTTTGCATTTTTGGGCATTTGCTCCGGGGGCTCGGGGAATGTTTCCGATGCATTGTTTTAGGAATTTGGGGATTCCAAGAGTATGAGGTTAGCCCCGAGGGGTGGTTTTGGATTGGTTAGTACTAAAGAATACTTCCTATATGTTGTGACTAGGTTTCCGGAGAGGCTCGGGATAGAGGACCGTGCTCGTGACCTTGGTGCATTGTGAAGCTAGGGATACAGGTAAGAAAACTGTAACACCTGTAGAGCAGGGCATGGGCCCATAGTGTTGTTGCAGGGCACGACCCTAAATTGTATTATTGTTAGGGTATAGCCTTAAATGAATTATTATATGTTTGATTGTTGTTTGAGAACGCAGAATGAACGGCAAAGGAGCCAGGAACGGCGAAGGGCCGAGAACGGCGAAGGCCAAGAACGACAGTGGGGCCGAGAATATCATTTAGCACATGGAGTGCTTATGGTTAGGGTGAGACCCCAGTGGATACATGGGATATCCTTACGGTGTGGACTGTGAACCCAGTCTTTGGTAACGCTTCTGGGACGACATGGCCGTATATGTGTTTAAATCTTATAGAGTATCTGTTTATCTGTGAGTTATCTGCTATAGCGATTGTATGATATGCATATGTTATGTGCTGTATGAGTTTTCTTGCTGGGCTTCGGCTCACGGGTGCTCTGTGTTGCAGATAAGGGCAAAGAGAAAGTCAACTAGCCATGAGTACGGAGAGCATGGGGGCGGCGCGTACATGTTTGGCCTGCCCGACTGCTTTGGTTGGGGGCATTTTGAGAAATGGCTGTATTAAACTATGTTTTGATAATTAGTCATTTGTAAATCTTTTTTGAATTGTAAATATTTTACAAACCTCGTTTTGGGATCCTAAATGTTAAACTCTTGGAACTCTTAATGAAATGGAGTACTTTTAAAGATTACAGCCTTGTCTTTTTGTTTAATCACACTTTTGTTCTAAAAACCTCGCTGAGCGGGTTAATTGCACATTTTAAACTCACTTAGTAACGACTCTAAGGTAGTAGGGCGTTACAACACCTGACCGATTGTAAAGAGATTATTTCCCACACCAGATATCCAACTAACGTCGGTATGTCCTTCAAGTACCTTAGGAAACTTAGAATATTGGAGGCATAACTCTTTGGTCCTTTTAAGGTAACGACCTTCCAATATAAGATACTTGGGTTGCTAGTAAATCTACTAAGTTTACTAACGGCAAATGCAATGTACGCTCTAGTACAATGAGCGGCATAAACCAAACTCCCAATTACACTTGCATACTCTAGTTGAGCCACCGCTCTCCATTCATTCTTTTCAAGTTTTTGACTTGAATCGAAGAGTGTGTTTTTGTAATGTCCCAAATTACCTAATAAGACTTAGGGCCTTGATTAGGGGGCCATGATGACAAACTGTGGAAAATTATGTGTTTATGTGATATTTATGTGTATCATTGTATGATTATGTGAGTTATATTATAATATTACTTAATATGCTTGTTTAGGTGTATTAAATATGCATGTGGGCCCGTTTCTTATCAGAAGGGAAATTTTCGTAATTTGTCCTGTTATGGGTATATATGACATATATGTGATTTATGTGTGAGACCACATTATTATGTGGATATATTTGGGTTTCTCGGCATGAGGTGATCCTTGGGAGCAAGTTTGCAGGAAATTCACAACGGGACCAATACTTCACTTTGGGTGAGTCAAGGGGTATTTTGGGTATTTAGTACATTACCAGGATATTGGGTAACATGAATGAATATTTGAAGATATATTTGGAGTTAGTGAGATCAAGAGGTAATTCTGGGGATTCAGACTATTTTACCCGCGGGGGCATTTTTGGGTACCCCGAGCCTTGGGAATTGCTTAAGGTTACTTGAGCTCTAAGTAGCCTGACAGAAACACGTTCAAACTCTCTCGTTCTCTCTCACGTTCTCTCTTTTTATTACTCGTTGCATTTTCGAAGGAAACTCGAGTTTTAGAACTTGGATTCAAGCGAGATTAGAGTCATAATGATTCTAGGGAAGATTAGAAGCTTGATAGCTTGAGGATTTAGCTGGAAAATAACTTAAGGAGAGGTAATCTAAGATGTAAGTTTTGAGTTTTTGAGTTCTTAAGCTTTGATTGGATTTTATGGTTTTGATGAGTTTTTGATTCGTTTGTAACTTGGGTTTTGATGGTTTTGGACTACTGAGTTGATTGGGAACTTTTTTTTTTGGTATTTGGATATGTTTGGATAGGTTTTTGGAGGGATTTGGCTTAAGAAAAATGGAGAAAAAAATAGAGTTTGCAGGTTGAGCCGCGACCCTAATCTTGGGGAGCCGCAACTCTCTTGGATGCTGGGAGAAGCAGGTATCGTTGGGCCTTTTGATCCGCAGTGCGGCTAAAGTCAAGGATGAGCCTTAGGCTCTCTGACTTGGGGTGGACCATGGCTCAAATATTTGGGCCACGACACTTAATATGTTTTTGTGCCTTATAAGGGTTTTGAGTGGGGGAACTCAAACCTAAGGGCTCACGATCTATCCTACTACCTGTTTTAGTAGGATTTGACATCTCGAAGGCTAAGACTCGGTCCAGAAGCCTTTATTCACTCATTATTGATAGGATTCTATACTTGGTTGTGATTAGGTTATCGCTAGGGGCTCGGGATCAGGATCGTGCTTGAGGGTCGTTCTTATTTTACTTTACACTCAGACCTAAGGTAAGAAAACTGCACCCAATACATGACGTACATGATTAAGCCTTGGCCCGAATGTTGAATATAGATTTGATTAAGGCTTGGTCCCTTGTAAATGTGCATGATTATGATTATGCCTATGATTGATTGATTAAAGCATGTTGAATGCTCCGTATTTGGATGTTTGTTATATAATGAATGTATGTCTGCATTATCTGATTGAGAAAGGCTTGAATTTTGAGTTAAGGGCTGCAATAGTGTGTTGACCACTGGTCAATATGGTTAGGCCTAATTAGGAGTGCATCATACGTTTATCAGACCCAATGGTCGTGGAAAATTAAGCGCCGGGTACGCTGGGCCAGCTCCAAGGATGGTTATACAGAAAATAGGGCAATGGGCCTTGGGGTGACTTATTAGCCCCATATCCTAGGGCTGGGCCCCAGTATGATTCATTAATCATGTATTTTGGGCAACGAGTCCCGATATGATTAAGTTAATCATATATTTAGGGCAGCTGGCCCCATATGACGTTGTAGTCATTTATATGAATGGTATACATGCATGAGTAGGATTATTACCATTAGGCATGCTTATTATGGTTTGGTAACGTGTTATTAAATGCTAATGAGCATGTTTAAGTTTTCTTGTTGGGCCTTGGCTCACGGGTGCTATGTGATGCAGGTAAGTGGATGGGGAAGCTGGACCAGCCATGAGTTAGAGAGCATCGGTGGTGACGTGTACATATGCGGTCGCTTGACCACCACAGCCAAGGTTTCTTAGAGAAACTAGGGTTAAACCCTATTTTTGCCGCTTAGGTCGGCGGATTGTAAGTTTTGAGTTATAATTACCCTTTTGGAACTGTAAAAAACTTTGTAAATGTTTATTATGGGATCTCATGTACAACTTAACGTTTTAATGAAATATATATCCCTTTTTACCAAAATTTTTAACCCCGGACCATTAATCACATTTAGTTGCACGTTCATGGCCAAATGACTCGTTTAGGGTGTTTAGCACTATTTAAAATACACTTTGTAATGGTCTTAGCTCACCAGGGTGTTACAACTTGGTATCACAGCGTGCCACTATTAAGGGTTCCTGAAGACAGGCTGGGCATGTACATTCGCCACTAAAGACAAGCTCGAATCAGGGTTTGGTAACTACTTATGCGTTTATGTGTTTAACTGCTTAAATAGGATATAAATTCCTTATATGGATGCTTATTAGGTAGCATAAGATATTTTGATAGGGCCTGGCCTTTTACTATTGCATTATTTAAAAGGATGTGCTTATTAGAACTGGTATTGCTTGTGAATGCAAAATAAACGCTCATTAGTGTTGTTGTATGGACATGTAGGTCAGGAAACACTCATTAGTGATGTCATAGATACATGTATGTCAGAAAATGTTTATTAAAATTATTATTTGGTTATAAATGCTAGTAACTGCTTATAAGCACTAGTAAATGTTAAAGAAATGCTTATTAGTATTGCTATTTTTTATGAATGTCAGAAAGTGCTTATTAGCACCATACATGAATATGAATATGAATATGAATTGACATGCTTATTAGCATGACTATTGAATGTGAATGATTATATGCTTGGTCTTGGACCGTGAGGTGGCAAATGGTTTAGTTATCACTACCTAACTGGCCAAATTGACTATTGCAACAAGGTATAAGCTTGGAAGTATGCTTCCTAGGCAGATAGAGTCATCAGCTAGCCAGGAAGATCAGGGCCAGAATGAAAGACAGGGTCAGAATGACTATCAGGGTCAGACCCCTCCGCCAGCTCCTGAGAACTGGCAGCAAGTGTTTGCTGATTTGCAAGCCAGGTTATTGAGGCAGGAAGAAGAGATTCACCTCTTGAGACAACAATAGGTTCCTGTAGGGAACATTTTGCCAGAGGTACCAGCTGTGATGGTGCCGACAGTAGAGCAACTGCCAGAGGCTGGGAACAGATGGGAACCTCTTTATGAAAGGTTCAAGAAATAGTACCCTCCAGTTTTTTTAGGACAATGCAAATCCGGCTAAAGTCAAACAATGGATGAGCATGGTTACCATTATCTTGGATTTTATGAGGGTGGTTGGTAATGAGAGGGTGGCCTGTGCTACATACATGTTTCGGGAGGATGCCTGAATTTGGTGGGAAGTGATATCCCATACTAGAAACGTTAATACCCTGGTTAATGCGGTAAATACAACTTTCAAAAGCTGGTACAACAAAAGCCAGTCTAATGGAAAAATACAATTTATAGCTCTATTCCTGTAACTTTCCCTCGATCGTGGCGGTCGAGCAGCTGACGATTTACACTCCACCCCAGAGCTCTCCAACTCATGGTTGGTCCAGTTTCCCTTTGCCTTTACTTGCACAACGTAGCACCCATGAGCCAAGGCCCAACAAGAAAACAATAAACATTAAATACATATAGCAATAGTAGCATTCAATCAACTTTAATCCAACTAATTCAATTATTTAGCAGAGTCCAAGTATAAAACTAAGCAACGGTAAACATGTATTTACAAGCATACATCTCAATCGGTAATACAAATGCTTAGGAATCGGCGCCCTTAGGCCGAGCCCTCTATTTATCTAGCTGATCCCGGCTCGCTTAGGCCGAGATGCGTTCAGTACGCTTATCATCAGCCCAGACACCCTTAGGTCGTACTTTCATATAACGTGTAACGTCCTGGATAGCTAAGACCGCTACACTGTGTACTTATAAAGGTGCAACACTTGCTAATCAAGTCATTATTTTAAAAATGTGTCACTAAACATGTATGAGCTAGGGCTAAAAGGTTTTGGTCTCAAAAGTTTTATTTTATATAATTAAGCAGTTATATACATGGGATCCCAAAAGAAATAGAGTTTAAAAGTCGGATTACAGACTCCCCAAAGAGAATACAGACAACTGTCAGCCATACTAAGGCAAAATGAACAATTTTTGGGTCTCGCGTCTCTGCCTAAACCTCAACCGTGGCGGCTGAGCAGCTGGCCATGTACATTCTGCTGGCAGAGCTCTCCAAATCAAGGCTGATCAAGTTTGCCCTTGCCTTTACCTTTAATCTTTGCGGTTACTGATTACGAGCAACGCTCCTCAAGCACGATCCGCTCCCGAGCCCTAGATTTTATCACCTCTTCTGCTGAACCACTTCTCCAAGAAAAATCCAAGCTAATTCCCAAGCTTTCCTCCTTAATTCTTAGTCCTGATTAAGTGTCCTGGTTGATTCTTGAGCTAAGCCTCTAAATCACTCCTTCAATCCACTAAATTTCAGCTCAAATCCTTCAAGTTCCTCTGTTAACTTCTTGTGTTTTCCTTGAGAGAGAATAGAGAGATAAGGCTAAGAATAAAGGTAGGTTTATTTATTTCTACTATTTTCCTTAAGCTTTAGCCTAATCTTATCCTGTTAAGTCAATCCCGAGGCTCGGGGTGCCGGAAATGTCCCCGAGGGCAAAACGGTAAAATTTCCCAATATTCCTGCCTAGACTTCCTAACCTCAAATATATCTCCATATATTTATTTTCATAACCCGATACTCTAAATAACTACCCGATACCTAAAATACCCCTGACTTATCCAAAGTCAACTGTTAAGCCCTGTTGTGACTTTTTCCCCGCTATCTAGCCCTAGGATCGTCTCGATTCGTGCTCTGTAGACCTACCCACATAATAATGTGGTTCTCACAATACCATATATAATCATAGAAGCATTTTTAATCATATAATTATTCATTTAAATCAATATATTCATGCAAACAATATTTAACCCAATTATGCCCTCCCGGCACACTAATCAAGGCCCTTAAGCCTTACTAATCCCGGCACAACTATCCCCTCCTAATGAGAATTTCGTCCTCAAAATTTACCTGAATAGCTCGGGATACTGATCCCGCATCACTGTCTCTAACTCCCAGGTCGCTTCCTCGACTTTGCTATTTCTCCACAATACTTTCACCAACGAAGTTGTCTTATTCCGTAAGACTTTGTCCTTCCAATCCACAATATGAACTGGTCGCTCCTCATAGGACAAGTCTGTCTGCAACTCTAAGTCCTCATACTTCAGCACATGTGTTGTATCAAAAACATACTTCCGCAACATGGAGACATGGAAAACATCATGAACTCCTGACAGCGATGGTGGCAAGGCCAGCCTATAAGCCACCTATCCAATCCTCTCTAGGATCTCAAAAGGTCCAACAAATCGAGGGCTCAGCTTGCCCTTTACTCCAAACCTCCTCACCCCTCTCAATGGTGAAACTCGCAGAAACACGTGGTCCCCAACCTGGAACTCCACGTCCCTACTCTTAGGGTCAGCGTAGCTTTTCTGTCTACTCTGCGAAGCAAGCATTCTAGCTCGAATCTTCTCAATAGCCTCATTGGTCTTCTGAACCATGTCTGGTCCTAAGTACCTCCTCTCACCTATCTCATCCCAATGTATGGGTGATCTACATTTTCTCCCATATAACATTTCGTAAGGAGGCACTCCAATCGTGGACTGATAACTGTTGTTATACGAGAATTCAATCAACGGTAAATACTTACTCCAAGACCCCTCGAAATCAATCACACATGCCCTAAGCATGTCCTCTAACACCTGAATCGTCCTCTCAGACTGTCCATCAGTCTGAGGATGAAAAGTAGTGCTAAACTTCAGTTGAGGCCCCATGGCTCTCTGCAGAGCCCCCCAAAACTTGGAGGTAAAGATGGGATCTCGATCTAACACAATAGACTTTGGAACCCCATGGAGACGAACTATCTCCATCACATACAACTCTGCATACTATTCCACTCTATAGGTCGACCACACTGGTAGAAAATGAGCTAACTTGGTTTATCTGTCTACAATCACCCACACTGAGTCATGAAGTCCAACTGTCCTGGGTAATCCTCCCATGAAATCCATCGTAATATCCTCCCACTTCCATTATGGGATGCCCAAAGGCTGAAGCAATCCCGCTGGTCGCTGATGCTCAGCCTTAACCTGCTGACATGTCAAACATCTAGCCACATACTCTACAACATCCTTCTTCATCCCGGGCCACCAATATAATGCCCGTAGATCCTGATACATCTTTATGGTACCCGGATGAAGCGAGTATGGCGTAGTGTGAGACTCATCCAGTATCTCTCGTCTGACCCCCTCATTTTCCGGAACACAAATCCGTCCTTGATATTGAAGCAAACACGTCTCAGAAACAGAATAATCCTTAGCTGTCCCCGCTAAGACATGTTCTCTAACCTCCTGCAACTGCGCGTCCACTAACTGGCCCTCCTTGACCCGCTCTAACAGGGTCGACTGCTAAGTAATATTAGCTAACTGGCCTACCACTAGTTCTATCTTTGCCCTGGCCATCTCATCAGCTAATTCCCTCGAGATCTGGGTAGAACTATACAACTGTCCTGGGCCCCTCCGGCTCAACGCATCTGCCACCACATTGGCTTTCCCAGGGTGGTAAAGGATATCATAATCATAATCCTTACCCAGCTCCAACCAACGTCTCTGCCTCATGTTCAGATCCTTCTGAGTAAAGAAATACTTCAAACTCTTATGGTCAATGTATATCTCACACTTCTCCCCATACAGATAATGCCACCAAACCTTTAGTGCGAATACCACTACCGCCAGTTCCAAATCATGAGTCGGATACCGCTGCTCATACTCCTTCAGCAGCCGAGATGCATAGGCTATAACTTTCTCATTCTGCATCAGCACACAGCCTAAACCCATCCTCGATGCATCACAATAGACTACAAACTTTCCTTCCTCCGAAGGAAGACTCAACACAGGTGCAGAGATAAGTCATCGCTTCAATTCTTGAAAACTGTTCTCACACTTATCTGACCAAACAAACTTCTGATTCTTTCTTGTCAACTCTGTCATCGATGAAGAAATCTTTGAGAACCCCTCTATGAACCATCTGTAATACCTCCCAAACCAAGGAAACTCCGCACCTTCGAGGCATTCCTTGGCCTCGGCCAATCCCTTACGGCTTCTACCTTGGACAGATCCACCTTAATCCCTTCTGTACCAACTATATGCCCAAGAAAAGTCACCTCTAGCAATCAAAACTCACACTTCTTAAACTTGGCATACAACTGATGCTCCCTCAACCTCTGTAAAACCTGTCGAAGATGCTGCTCATGCTCTGCCTCCGAACTGGAGTAAACTAAGATGTCATCGATGAAGACAATGACAACTAATCCAAGAAGTCCCTGAACACCCTATTCATTAGATCCATAAAAGCTGCCGGGGCATTGGTCAGACAAAAGACATGACCAAGAACTCATAATGCCCATACCGTGTCCGGAAGGCCGTCTTCGGTATATCCTCATCTTTGATCCTCAGCTGGTGATAACCAGATCAAAGATCAATCTTTGAGAACATTGTCTTTCCTTGCAGCTGATCGAACAAGTCATCAATCCTTGGTAGGGGTACTTGTTCAATTCTCTATAATCTATACACATTCTCAAAGTCCCGTCCTTCTTCTTAACAAACAACACTGGAGCGCCCCATGGAGAATAACTAGGCTTGATAAACCCCAAATTCAGAAGTTCTTGTAATTGTATCTTCAATTCTTCAACTCTGCTGGAGCCATCCTACATGGTTTCCTTGATACTGGTTCTGTCCCCGGTGCTAACTCAATCTCAAACTGAATCTCCCTGTGCGGCGGAAACCCTGGTAGATCCTCAGGAAACACGTCTAAGAACTCACACACCAATCTGGTCTCTCTGTTGGAAATGTGCCCTGAAAGCATATGTAGTAGACATTGTTTTTATGAAATAAATAAATAAATTGAATTTGTTATGCATATATTTTATGGACTATATTATTCTATGATAATATTATGTAAATATCAGGAAAATTCCTAAGTTCATGAATGTAATCTCAAACACATATTAGTACGAAAGGATTGTGTTTGAGATAAATGAACTTGAATAGTTCGCAGTAAAATAAAGTTATGGAATCTTTAGATTAATTACTGCAAGTACAGTCCACTAGTATTATGAATACATGTGATCTAGATCCGGATCACTAGTGTGGTAGGACACTTTAGTGGAGGTGCTTTATATATTGAGAATATATAGAACTGGATCAGATATGCTTATTAATACTTAGTTAAATACCGTTTCGAAGTATTAATTAAATGTATCAACTGATGATCATATACAAATTGATCTTAATCCTGAAGTTACTATGAACTCCTGTTTATATTATATGAGTTCTTTGATTCACTTGTTAGGGTCTGTCAGAATGATCAGGCTAGAAACTTTTGTTTTGGGAACTCATTAATATAGATGGCTGGGGACATAGTATACAGATATGGAATCTATACCTTCTCGCAAGAGATTGAATGATGGTTCTCTTAAGGGTTGACTTTTGGGACTGAAAGGTTATTGAGCTCAAATTCATAATTTAGTTATGAATTAACCTTCACTAGTAGAGTCAATGGTACTTAAGGAAACAAGACATAATTAAAAGGGTAAAAGGGTAATTTTATTCCCGATTAATTATGAACCATTATTAGAGGGTCAAGTTGTATGCAATGATTAAATCAATGGACAATTTATGATTATAAAGTACTCAGTAAATGAAATGTCTATAATTACAAGAGTTCAATCTCATATTTATAGTGGAATAATCATGAGATTAATAAATTAAGATTATTTAATTAAAGAGTTTAATTAATAATCTCAAATTTATCGGAGCTTGGAAATATAGGTCCATAGGTCCCCATAGTGGCTCTATCAACACTGTTCAAGGTAAGAGTTGATATGAAGGGAAAATAGTTTAAAGACATATTTAAGAAGAAACTTGTTCTTCAGGCCAAGTATGCAATTATATGATAATAGTGATTAATTAATTAATTACAAATTAGTTGTAGTTAACAAATTAATTAATATTTAATTATTATATAATTTTTTGAAATTATATTAAATAATTAAATTAATTTTCGAAATTTAATTAAATAATTAATTAATTATTTTTTTTGAAATTATAATAAATTAAATATTTAATTTCGAAAATTTGGGTTTAATTAATTAGTAGAATTAATTAAATATCTTTATTTGAATGGGAGAAAATAATCTGATAAGTTCAAATTGGATTTGAATTTAAAAGATTAATATTTATTCAAATAATTAATTATATTTGATAATTAATTAAATAGATAATTGATTTGAATTCAAATTTGAATTAGTTATCAGGTTGTTGGAACTTATCTGACAAAGTAATTTGAATAAATAATTAAATAAAATATGAAAAACCAATATCCCTAGAAATTAGGAAGCTACACGTTCACACACAGTCCAGGACTGTGTGTGGCGTGTAGGACAGTATTTTTCAAGGATAGGGTTTTCAATTTTATTTATTTAATTAATTAATTAATGGATAATTCAAAAAATTGTTTTTTGGATTTTTTCATTAATGGAATAATTAATTAATTAAAAAGTAAATTGTAAAATGGTTACAGATTTATTTTTAAATTTTGAATATTTTCTGTTAAGTAAGACTGATCAGATTATTATTCAAAATAAGAGAAGTGAGTGTGAGACATCTCAGAATATTCGCTCTGTGAAAAATAGAACGATAGTTTTCTCTCTCCCTGAAAATAAAGAACCAATTCTCAGGCCTATTCTCTTGATCTCATGAGTTGAGTACATCAAGAAGAATCACAAATAAACTATCCTTCATTCTCTAAGTGCCCACACATTTCTTGAGGTGTAGAGAACGCTTTGGAAGATCTTGGTGTGAGTACGTGGGAGTGGCTTGGATAGGAAGATCGTTCTAAATACGAAAATATAGCAAGGACACTTGATAGGCTTCAAGAGGTATGATTTCTATTAGTATCTTGTTTATGATTAATGTATGTATATTAATGGATCCGCATATTTAAAGGTAGTTTAAATATGTTACAAAATTTTTGTTGTACACTGGGCCAACAACACCACCTTTCCACTGCGTATTAGGAAACTCGTTCCTAACAACCACATGGTATTCAGGTAGGCCGCCAGGGTGGTAATGAAGGTTGGAGGACTTTTCCAGAGTGCACCAGATGTAAGAGGTGCCATATAGGGGAGTGTCGAGCAAAGGCTTGCTTTTTGTGCAGGATAGTGGGACACTTATAGAAAGATTGCCCGAAGGAAAGAAAGGAAGAACCAAGAAAGGCAGATAGCTCGACCCCAGCTTGAATTTTCGCATTGACATAGGCAGATGATGAGGCTTGTCCCTCAGTAGTCACAGGTCAACTATTTAGTGCTGGAAACCATTATATTGTTTTGATTGATTCTGGTGCTACACATTCTTTTGTTGCTAGTAGAATTATTGATAGACTGTATAGACCATGTGATTATTATGTTGTGGGGTTCGAGACCTTATTGCCCACTGGTGAGTTAGTAGTATCCAGGAGATGGGTTAGATCATTGCTAGTGATATTGGAGGACAGAGAGTTGTCAGTTGATTTGATAGAGTTGGTTATGACCGACTTCGACATGATATTGGGTATGGATTTGTTAGTAAAGTATTTGGCAACCATAGACTGTAGGAGGAAGATGGTAACCTATGAGCCTGAGGGTGAGACCCTTTTGTATTTGTTGGCACTGTGCATGGACCCTGTGTAGCTATGATATCATTACTGAGGGCTAGAGATTTATTGCATGGTGGTTGCATAGGATTCTTAGCCGGTGTGGTAGGCACCACTCGGGTCGTGCCAGTGAGGCTAGAGGAGACTAAACTAGTTTGCGAGCTTCTGGATGTGTTACCAAAGGATTTACCAGGTTTCCACCACATAGAGAGATAGAATTTGTTATTGAACTGGCACCAGGGATAGAGCCAGTGTCTAGGGCGCCATATAGGACGACCCCAAAACGTTAAAAGAACTAAAGGTACAACTGCAGGAGTTGTTAGACTTGGGTTTTATTAGACCCAGTTTTTTACCATGGGGTGCACCAATCCTATTTGTAAAGAAGAAAGATGGTTCTCTAAGAATGTGCATTGAGTACAAAAAACTGAACAAGTTAATTATTAAGAACAAGTATCCTCTGCCAAGGATAGATGACATGTTTGATCAGTTGTGGGGTAAAATGGTATTTTCAAAGATAGATCTTCAATTTGGTTATCATCAGCTGAGGATCAAGGAGGGATGTATACTGAAGACTACCTTTCGCACCAGGTATGGGCATTATGAGTTCTTAGTCATGTCTTCTGGGTTGACTAATGCCCCAGCTGCTTTTATGGATCTGATGAACCGGGTGTTCAAAGATTTAAGGATCAGTTTGTGATCATCTTCATCGATGGTATTCTGGTTTATTCTCAATCAGAGTCAGAACATGAGCAGCATCTTAGGTTGGTTCTATAGAGGCTAAGGGAACATAGACTGTTTGCAAAGTTCAAGAAGTGTGAGATCTGGCTACCACATTTGAATTTCCTTGGTCATATCGTCAGTAGGGATGGGATCAAGGTGGACCCAGCCAAGATTGAGACAGTCAGAGATTGGCCAAGGCCAAGGAACGCCTCAGAGATCAAGAGCTTCCTTGGATTGGCAGGTTATTATAGGCATTTTGTGGAAGGGTTCTCAAGGATTGTTACTTCATTGAATGAACTGACATGAAAGAATTAGAAGTTTGCATGGTCAGATAAGTGTGAGAACAACTTCCAGGAGTTGAAGTGGTGATTGATCACAGCACCGTTTTTAAGTCTTTTGACAGATCAGGAGAAGTTCGTGGTGTATTGTGATGCCTCAAGAAATGGTTTGGGATGTGTTCTTATGCAGACGGGGAAGGTGATTGCATATACATCACGTCAGTTGAAAGAGAATGAACAGAGATACCCCACTCATGATCTGGAATTGGCAGCAGTGGTCTTTGCATTAAAGGTATGTAGGCATTACCTTTATGGAGAGAAGTGTGAGATATACACTGACCACAAGAGCTTAAAATACTTCTTTACACAGAAATATCTGAACATGAGACAGCGGCGTTGGGTGGAGTTAGTGAAGGATTATGATTGTGAAATCATGTATCACCCAGAGAAGGCCAATGTGGTGGCAGATGCCTTAAGCCAGAATGGTCTTGAATAGTTATATAGTGTGAGACAGATATCAAATGAGTTGGCAGGGGATATGATTAGGGCTAGAATAGAGTTGCTGGTGGGCCAGCTGGCCAACATTACGTTGCTGTCTACACTGTTGGAGAGAATAAAGTAAAGCCAGTTGGGTGATCTACAACTGACAAAGATCAGAGGGGACATTCTAGCTGGAGTGGCTAGGGATTAGATATGGGGTTTCTGAGATACAAGGGTTGGATCTGTGTTTTGAAGGACACTGTTATCAGATGGGAGATTCTGGATGAATCTCATACTACCCCTTATTCTTTGCATCCAGGCACCACGAAGATGTATCAGGATGTGAGATCGCTATATTGGTGGCCTGGGATGAAGAGGGATGTGACAGAATATGTGGCTAGGTGCTTGACATGTCAACAGGTCAAGGTGGAGCATCAAAGACCAGTAGGGCTATTACATCCTCTGGATACCCCAAAGTGGAAATGGGAGGACATCACAATGGATTTTGTGGTGGGGTTACCCTGAACCGTGGGTCAACATGATTCCGTGTGGGTTATCATGGTTCGATACACCAAATCAGCTCACTTCTTACCAGTGAGGACAACTTACATAGTCGACCAATATGCAGATCTCTATGTGAGAGAGATAGTGCGCCTTCATGGGGCTCCGAGGTCGATCGTGTCAGATCAGGACCCCACATTTACTTCCATGTTTTTGGAGAAGTTTGCAGAAGGATATGGGTACGCAATTGAAGTCCAGTACTGCCTATTATCCTTATATAGATGGACAATCTGAGAGGATGATACAGATATTAGAAGACATGATGCAAGCATGTGTGCTGGACTTTGAAGGGTCCTGGAGTAAGTATTTTCCTTTGATAGAGTTTTCCTATAATAATAGCTATCGGACGACCATTGGAGTGGCTCCATATGAGATGTTGTACGGTAGGAAATGTAGATCACCCATTCATTGGGATAAGACAAGAGAAAGGAAATACTTGGGTCCTTAGGCAGTTCAGAGGACCAATGAGGCTATTAGGATGATCAGAGCTCGGATGCTCGATTCTCAAAGCAGGCTATTGAGGACATTGCTTCTTGGATAGTTTTAGGATCATCCTCCACTTAAAGTACCATAGGATACTTCCAAGTAACTCCCTTATGGTTTCCATCTACTAGGTAAAGAGTCTCTACTTGAGAGGTTTTATTTTGTGATCCACTCTCTTTAAGCCTTTGGCTTATTCTAGGCAATATCAGTTGCTCTACAACCCTTGAAGGTAACTCCTCTGGAGTTCCTTCTAATGAGATTGGTTCTTGAGGCTTATTTTCATTTTACAACAAACTCTCAAAGTACTCAACTTCTCTTGATTCAGTTATCATATTAGACTCCATGTCTAATAGCCTATAGGCCTTGCTATTTGAGGCATAGCCTACAAATACACATTTGATGGCCATTGGACCTAACTTGGTCCTTTTAGTCTCCATGCTCTAGCAATAAGTAAGGCACCCCCACACTTTGAGATACCCTAGGTTGGGCCTATTTCCTTTCCATATCTCATATGGTGAAATTTGATTCTTCTTTAGAGGAATTTGGTTTAGAATATGACAAGCGATAAGCAAGGCTTCTCCCCATAACACAAAACTCAAATTCGCATGTAATAGAATATCATTAATCATTTCAACATATGTCCTATTCTTTCTTTCCACTATACCATTTAGTTGGGGAATATAAGAAGCTGTACATTCATGTATTATACCATGCATCTCACAAAATAAATTAAACTCATTGGAAAAGTATTCATCGCACCTATCACTTCTAATCACTTTTATTTTCTTTTCCAATAGATTTTCAACTTCGGCGTTATATATTTTAAACATGCTAAAGGCCTCATCCTTATTCTTAAGCAAGTAAACATATGTGAATCTAGAACAATCATCAATAAAAGCAATAAAATACTTATGTCCTCTAGTAATTATTCCATTCAATTCACACAAATCGCTATGTATCAAATCTAACAAGTTAGTTTTCCTTTCAACACTAGGAAAATGTCTCTTTAGCATCTTGGATTTAAAACATAATTCACATTTATCATGCTCAACATCATTTCATACAATCAAACCACATTTTATAACTCTTTTAATTGTACTAAATCTTCTATGAGCAAGTCTATTATGCCACAAAGTAATAGAATCAAAACCAAGCACATAATAGGAAGATGAGCATGCACTATTATCAAAGCCATCTTCTTTGGTACACAATTTTATCAATCCATCACACACACACCCTTTTCCCACAAAGTAATTGCCTTTGGATAGTTTTATCTTGTCGGCCTTAAACACCACTTTGATGCCTAGTTTTCTCACCAAATGTCCACTCACAAGGTTTCTACTCATATTCAGAACATACAACACATTGGTCAAGAGAACCTTCCCCTTGCCCAACACCTTGGACCTTTGCTCATTCCTCATTCGGATCTCGTGCCCATTCTTTGATTCCTCAAAGGTCTTGAAGACCTCTCTATCATAGGCTATATGAATGGTGGCATGAGTGTCATACCACCACCCTTCCACCTTCCTTGGATAGCATTCACCTCACTCAAAGTTGCAACCAATTCCTCTTCAGTTGTGTTGACTTTGGATCCATGGTTATGTGGCTTTCGATACTTGCATTCTCTAGTCATGTGACGACTCTTGCCACAAACAAAACAAGGGCCTCTCACACACTTGAATTGCCATTTATTCTTCCCTAGAGCTAGATGAGTATCTTTCTTTGATTGGGGTTTCTTGTGATTCTTCCCTTTGGATTGAGAGGATTTCTCTATGGCATTAACCTTAGATGTCCTAACATTGGACTCTTCCATACTCTTGTCTCTAGACTGAGACTCATCTTCAATCCTTAGTTGTTTTAAGATTTCTTCCAAAGATATCTCTTCATTTTTATGGAGAATCTTCAACCTATAGCCTCCCCAAGATGGAGGTAGTTTGGCTATAATCCCTTCCACAATGAAGGGTTCCGGCAATGTTATCTCAATAGTAGACAACTTTTTCACAATAACTTGAAGCTCATGTACTTGGGGAAGTAAGGGTTTAGCATCAAATAATTTAAATTACATGTATTGAGTGATAAGGAATTTCTTGGTACATTTTTCTTTGGTTTTTTATTTCTTCTCATGAGTATTCCATATCTCCTTTGTCGATGTAGTGTTTGTGTAGTGATCATAGAGGCAATCCGACAAAACATTGATTATGTGGCCTCTACAAATGAGTTCATCTTCTTCCATTTTCTTCCTTTCTTTGATCACTTCTTGAGAATCACCATCCTTTGGAGCCTCCAAAGTCTTCATGTCTTTGTTGAGAATGAAGTGTTTCAATGTTGTGATGAGAAACTTGATCTTGCTTGCCATCTTACAAAGTTTGACCCATCAAACCTATCTAGTCTAACTAGATCTTGAGACATGAACTTAGATGAGATTGATGAGCTTTCTTCCATGACTTTAATTAGCACAAAAACCTTTAGAAATACACAAACTTTGATAGAAAACAAAGGTTTAGAGATAGAGATTTTTTATTGTTGGGGATTAGACTATTGATAACCTTTGGTTTGTGATACAACTCAAGACAAAAGATACAAGTAAAACAATCTTTGAGAATAGGTGAACATAAACTACATAAGCACAATAAGGTAAAAGTTTAGAGTGGGCCTTCCTTGAAGAACAAACCCTAGGAACATAAAATCACAAGCTATGATTTTATGTGAAACACAAAAGTTGCAAGGCTTGACACAAATGAAGATTTGTTGTCCAAAAATATCTAATCATAGCCTTCTCTACGAAAATGCTTGAAGCTACAACAATGGAATGAGTTTGGGATACACAAGCCTTGATCCTTCATACAAGCCAAGCTTTCTTGATGAAGATCTTGGAGAAAACTAGGAATATTGGAGCTACAGAGAGAGAGAGAGATAGATAGAGAGAGAGAGAGAGAGAGAGAGAGAGAGAGAGTTCTTCTTTTAGAGAGATCAATTCACCAATTAACTCACATAAACCCCTTAAATAGTATAAAACCCTCATTAGGCTCAATCAATGAAATTAGAGTATTTAAATTTATGTTTTGGAGGTTATTTACGTAAGTGTACGGACAATCTGTAACAGCCCAGGTGACGCATCACTTGGCACTAGGCGATGCATCGCATGGCACCAGACGATGCATAGCCTGGCACTAGGTGATGTATCACCTATGACCAGGCGATGCATTGCTTGGTCCGTCTTAGCCAAGGGTTTCATGCTTTTGGCAACGCGTTGACTTCTAGGGGCGACGCATCATCGACACCTTTGTTTTGGCACTCCAAGACTTGTCTCAAAACACCTCCAAATGCTCCCAAAATTCTTGGGTACTCTCATATACTCCAAATAAGAATTTTTGACCCAAAAAGTTGATTTATAAATGCCTATACTAACAGTCAACTGTCACATGTTGACTTTTGTGAAATTAATATTGTTTTAGCACATCTTCATGCCTAAAAAATTTCACCATGTATTTAACCAATCCCAATATTAATTACTCCTACAAGGTTTAGGGTCTATAGTGACTACAAAAGTTATCACTACTGTTTGGGTCAAAATCTTTCTCCCAAATCTTTTTTTTGAATTTCACATGTTTAGGAATCTGTGATTATTCCTTCATTGATGAAGATTACCCATAACTTACACATTCCATTGGCAAGGCCAATGGCATAATTTTTTTCTTCAATGGAATGAGTAAAGAAAACATAAGGGGTATACCTGCAAAAGATACTCTGATGCTTAAGTCAACACAATGCTCTCTTTTTGTCTTTTAAGTCATTCTTTATATTGTTGAATATTACTTTATTAGTAGCCTCAGCGTGCCTGTTCCCTTGTGGATGACTAACTGAGGAAAAACCTAAGTAAATCTTAAACTGCTGGCACAAATCTTTAACTTTAGCATTATTGAACGGTGTTCCATTGTCTACTATAATCTCTTTGGGGATTCCAAACTGGCAAATTATGTGCTTCCACACAAAGTTCACTGTCCCACGGTGGTGTAAGCTTCACCAACTACCCATTTGGTATAGTAATCTGTGGTCGATAGCACGTAATGCTTTCTTCCAACAACTCTGGGCAATTCTCCTACTACATCCATTCCCCACTTTGTGAGCGCCCATGGTGCAACAACTGAATGAAAAGGTTGTGCGGGCTGGTGTATTAATGGTGCATGCCATTGGCACTTATCACACATTCTTGCATGTTGTCCTGCCTCTGTCATCGTGTATGGCCAATAATACCCTGCAGTAAGAGCCTTATGAGCTAGGATTCAACCTCCTGAATGATTGTCACACATTCCTTCATGGATCTCCTCAATTAATTTTTTAGCTTCGTTTTTATTTAAACACCTCAAGTACGGACCATTGAAAGAATTTCGATACAACTTGTCATTGATTAGATTGTACCACACAACTTTGGCTTTCAGACTTCTGGCTTCATCTCTAATCAGCGGGAAATGTTCCATCCTTTAAATATCTTACAATTGGATCCATCCAACATTCACTTGACTGCGCTATCTCGAAACATGTTTGACAATTGCCGTGATTTCTTACACTAAGGATGATTGATGATTTGCGTGTACACTTGCTGGTGCGGCGATTCATTTCTCTTGGCACCTATGTGAGCTCTATTTGCACGAATTTGGCTTGTAGGTGCTTCACAGTACTCAGATATGTGACCATTCTCGTCTCCTTAGCATCGAAATTGCCACTAACCTGCTCTGTTATTAGTTTTGAATTTTCTCTCACCCTTAGTCGTTTGATACCAAACTACTTGCAATTTCCAACCCATATATTAATGCCTCATATTCTGCTTCATTATTTGTCACTCTGTCTTGCAATTTCAGAGCTTCTTCAATCCTCAGATCGGACGGGGCCTCTAACCCCACACCTATGCTTGCTAAATTGGCATTTACTGAGTCGTCTACGCTCATTACCCATATCTAATCTTCTTCTATGAGTTGCATCTTATGTTTGGGTTCACCTTGAAACGAGTTAATTTCCACCCAAAATTCTGCTAGCACTTGCCCTTTCTTTGACTTTCGTGGTGCAAACCTTACATCATATGCGGAAAGGTTGATTGCCCATTTAAACATTTGTCCAGATAGGTCAAGCTTTGCCAAGACTTGTTTAAGTGGAAATTCAGTCAGCACATTCACGACATGTGTCTCAAAGTACTATCGTAATCATTTCTTAGCTGGTATGAGGGCTAATGCCAATTTATCCAAAATGTTATAGTGCTTCTCAACATCTAGCAGCATTTTACTTACATAGAGGATTGATTTTTGCTTTTCCTCTACCTCTCTAAATAGTATTGTGCTCACTGTCACAGCTGACATTGCTAAGTACATATACAATTCTTCATCTTGCTCTTGGGCACTCAGCACTGGTGGTGTACTTAGATAACTTTTAAATTCTTCAAATGCTCTGCACTACTCATATCCCCATAATGATTGTGAATTATTTTTGCTACATTGAAAGAAAGGCTCACAACTGTCTGACATTCGTGCAATGAAACGACCTAATGCAGCAATTTTGCCTATGAAATTTTGTACATCTCGTACAGTGTGTGGTTCAGTGATCCCCGAAAAAGTTGGTGTTTGTGTCTGATTTGCTTCAATTCTTCTTTTACTCTCAATATAGCCCAAGAAATGTCCAGAAGTTACTCCGATGCACATTTTGTTGGGTTCGACTTCATATTATATTTATTCAGCACAACAAGCCATTCCTCCTGATGTTTCAAATGATCAGCCTCCTTTTTGGACTTTACAACCATATCATCGATATACACCTCTATTATCTGTCCTAGCTGTTCAGTGAAGATATTGTTCATAAGTCTCTGATATGTTGCTCTAGCATTGCGCAACCGAAAGAGCATGACTCTGTAACAATATAACCATCGCTCAATTTTGAACACTATATGGATTCCGTCTTCTCCTGCCATTGGGATCTGATTATAACCAAAATAAGTGTCCAAAAAAGCCCATTTTCTTATACCTAGTAGTCGCGCCCAACACCTGATTTATTCTTGGCAGTGGGAAACTATCCATTGAGCAAGCTTTGTTTAGATTGGTGAAATCGATGCAAACTCGTTTCTTCCAATTTTTCTTTGGTACAACTACGGGGTTTGATGTCCAAGATGGGTACAAGCCTTCATCAATGGCTCCTATTTGTAAAAACCATTCCACTTCTTCGTTAATGACCTGATTTATCTCCAGGGCAAATCATCTTTGTCTTTGCTTTACCGTCGGGTATTGTTTATCTATGTTGAACTGATGCGTCATAACTGTGGGGTCTATTCCTGGCATGTACTTTGATGTCCATGCAAATGTGGAGATTTTTTTTTGCCAAGAACTCCACTAGCAAGGATTTTTGCTCATCATTCATTCAGGCATTTACCAACACACTCTTTTCAGCGCATTCAATGTCTATTTGTACTTCTTCTAATTCATTGATAGTCGATCGGGGTTCTGCGCATTCTTTTTCATCTTCAATAGCTTTTAAATAGGCTGGTAACTTTCCTTTTAATTGCTCTACCTCCTCTTCCGGCGTTGCTTCTCCTTTTCCTGCTTGATTTACCTCTTTTAACAGGACACACCATTTCTTAGCTTGTTTTTGACATCCTTTTATGTCAATAGTGTAAGTCCCACAAGGTGATTGACACCTCAATACCCGGTGTAGGGTTAAACCTACTCCTTGAATTCTGTGCACCCAAGACCTTCCCATAATTGCATTATATCTCAAATAAGCATCAATGACTACGATGTCTAAAACTAGGGTGCGCTTGGCGGCCGTTACCTTCAACTCAATCACTTCTTTGGGTATCACTTTTGTGTTGTTAAATGAAAGAATAGGGAAAGTGGAAGCCCCTAGCCTCTCTTCTTGTATCCCATGGCATGAAAAGAGTCATAAAAGAGGAGCTCCATGCTGCTTCCCCCATCTACCAATACCATGCTCAACTAACAGTTCTTTATATGTAACTTAATCATCAGCACATCATCATGCGACAAATTTACTTCTTTCAAATCATTTTCAGTGAAGGTGATGGGATTCACAGGGAAATATCGTTCAGCTGGGGCCACATAATTGACCGAGTGGTGCAGATGGTGCATTCTCTTCACCCTCTCCTCAGTTCTTTTCTCAAATTTCATCGTTGCTTCCCTTTCTACTGAGGTTTCCTAATTTGTGCCAAAAAAATACACATTTATTAATTTTAATAGTCAAAATGAATTAAGTTTTAATTAATATGTTTATGTAATTAATATCATTTATTTTATAAATAAAAATATTTAATTTGATTTATTTGTAGAAATTAATTGGTATTTTTGACACTTGGAAACAAACAAAAAATAAATAAAGAAGAAAGAAATAGTTGAAATTGAAGAAAAAACTGAAAAGTTGGCATTTTTGTAGTCCAAGCCCAGCAAGAGTCAGCCCATGAGCTACCCAGCCTGCCTCCTCTCTCTGCTCTCTCCGGTGGGTCCCACGACCAAGTGGCGCCTCCTTAGCGCGCTGTGTGTCGCGTCCTCCCCTAACGTGTGTCAGAGTCAGCAGTCCAGCTCCACTCGCTGGAGCCCTGCGTGCGACCATCTTCGATATCGCGACCCGACCCACGAGATCCCCCAGCCTTCTTCTTCCTTCAACACAATGCTCCACTAGCCCACTTGGCTTGTGTTCAGCTGCCATTCAAGCTGCCTATGTGGCGCCATCTGATTGGATGCGCTTGGAGACAACCATTTCTTATCATTTTTGGCCAAAATGAAAGACTATCAATTTCAACAGCTATATTTCCTCTCACTCAACCTTCATGCACTATAAAGTCCAAACATAACAATTATCACAAGAGTAAAAAAAATTAAAACTATTAATAATAATTATGATTTTGATATCATATTTTATTATTAATATTATTATTACATTTTATAACCCCAAAATTTTATTCATTTATTTTTAGTTATTTTTAGGCTCTATAAATAAGATATTATTTTTCAAAAATTGTATGTAATTTTTAGAGTAAAAAAACTATAACAAAATTTCATCTCACTTTTCTTCTCATATTTATTTATAGAATTTTTGTGAGAATGATGTCATAATGGCTTAATCTTTCCTTGGAAGGTTAGAGATGATCTCATATGCAAAGTGATGTTATTTATATTTTTGATTCAATATATCTGTCTTTAAAGTTTATACATTTGAGTAATTTATGTTCTTCTATCATCTTCTTCATCTTTAGTTATTGTTGTTAATATTTTATAAGAATTAGTCATGCTTTTTCTATGTATTTAAAATTAGTATATATAATATTGATGCTTTGTTTTATGTTCAATCTTTAATTGCATTATGGCCTAATGATATAGTGTCATTCTTAGATTTTTCATAAGATTAACATATTTCTTCCAAAGTAAGAACATATTTGCTCAAATATATTTTTGTGAAACATGCATGAACTTTAATGTTAAATCCTCCAAATAAGTAGTTGGGATGTGAACTATTTGTTTGTATAAATTTTATGAATCAAAGATCTAAATAACTAAATATTGCATATGGGTGACTTTTGATGTCTTTCTATTCTCTAATCTTCGATTGAATCTTATTTTTATTTGCTTTATTTAACCATGAAATTCTCAAACCAAAAATCATAAACTATTTCCCTTTCATTACCTTAAACTAACTTTATGTGTTTATTTTTACGCTAATATTGGTGTTCTTAGTTACCTCCTTGTGGAATCGACCGCCTGATCTTTACTACAATCACCGCTTAGTGGATGCACGTTTTGGGCGTTAAACAAATTTTGGCGTCGTTGCCGAGGATGTAGTTTTTCAAGAGTTTAGTGAAATTTTCACCAAGATGTTAGTAACTTTATTTGTATTTTTGTTGGTATTAATATTGTGTTAGGATAGTGTTCCTTCTCTTGTGTGTTTTGTATTATTCTTTTTTCTTTTTTATTTGTGTTTGCTAATTTTTTGTTAATTTGAATATTGTTAAAAAAATTAGTTATATATTTAATTTTTTTCTTTCTGTTTTCAAAAAAATAAAAATAATATATATAAACATACATATATAAGTAAAAAAGATGTAAAATATATAATTATTAATTTTTTTTCTCTTTCGGCTTATATATATACATACAAAAATAGTTATCTAATTTTATTTTCTTTCTAGTTAATTCAAATTTTATTTTCTTTTTCTTAATTTTTCATAGTATAGTAAATATTTGTAAAACTTTCAAAAAACAATTTTACATCTTCCTTGATAAATAATTGTTAAGTAGTTTGATTTTTCTCTTTACTTTATTTTGTGTTGATTATTTTGTTGCTTTAAATTTCCTAGTTTAGACTTTTCTTTTTCTTTCCCTTAATTTTCTTTAGAATTTAGGTCTTCTCTGAAAAAAAAAATAGTATAAAATTATTCATAAAATTTCAATCATAAAATGCTTAGTATTGAGAACAATTGTGTAATATTATAAATGGTAAAAACCGATATTGTTCTGTCTTGAAATATTGGTTGTGAAATAAGATTTGTGATAGTGTTACCCTCCACATTTACATGGGAACCCCAGGCAGTTTTCCTAAGGCAAGTGTGGGTCTAAAGCGATACCTTGTCAACCTTCCCAATCAACATGGGAGCATTTCGTGTGTATACCTTTGCACTATTACATTTTAAAACTTATTACTATAAGAAAACCAAGCTTGTTTTGTCAAAATAAGAAATTTTACTCTCCTTCAAAGTTATGTGGTCGAAAAAAGTTTAAGTTGTGATCCTCCATACATACTTAATAACCTCGGTGAGTTCTAGTAAGGCATTGGAGATCACCCTAAAGCCTCCAAATCTACCTGGGATCAAGTTTAACAAAAATAAAATCAAAAAATAAAATAAATTTAATTCTCATTTCCGAGAGTGGATGAATCATCACGAAACTTCTAGTGAAACTTCTTCCAATTCATCCACTACTCCTTCCACCATTCGTGCTTCTCCACACACCTTAGTTGGTAATAATTCGTTCGCAATAGCTCACAATGATGAAATCCAACAAAGAACTCTCAATGACTATCTCCATCCTACTCACACTTCCATGCCTTCATGTCCCTCCTAATATGTCTGCATTAGACATTAATGTCAGATTAGCTTATACAGGATCTTTATTTATTTTCATGTATATCTAATATTAAACAAATTAATACGAGATAGGCTAAAACATGTTTCTAAAATTGAATTCAAAGAGAAACAGAGAATAAAATACTTACAATATACACAGCGGAATTAAAGAGTCCTTCCTTCAGTTTCTCTAACTCTTGTATCCTCTCTGTCGCAGAGTATTATCAAGAAACTGAACCGATCTTCTATTTTCTTCATAGCCTTCCAATGTATCCTTAGAATCATCTAAACTAGTATGGGCAATTTTCAACACATGAGATAGATATAGAGAGAAGAAGAGAAAATAACAAAGAGGCTTAGAAAATGACTTGTGTTTAGAGAGAATCTAAAACTATCAGAAAACCAGTGATTAAACTTATCTGTAGTCTAAGAAATCTGAACTTATGACTTCTCTCTAAGCACTCCTTTTATAGACTCAATTAAGTCATTTAATTTAATTTAATTTAATTAAAAAATCAATAAAATAATAGCCATTTTGAAGCCCTAGGTCGAAATTATCATGGGCTTTAGGCCTGCGAAATTTCTCATTTGATTATAAGCCCATTGGACTTAAAATCAAGACCTGTATTATTTTCTATTGATTTAATTAATTAAATAATTATTTAAATCCTTTATCAAATTAATCATTTATAATTTGAACCTTGATTTAAACTTATTTATTAATTTAGATACAAATTTATCTTAATTAATAAATCTGTCATAATTTCTCTTTTCTTCTCAAAATTACACAACTCTGTGAAACTATCCAAAATTGACCTGGTTAACTTTGATAATTCTAATTGATAATTAAATCAATTAATTGAAACTATCTAGATGATTTTATCCAAGGTACAATGGGGACCATGTGCCTATGAAATCAAGCTCCAATAAGTTATCATAAATCTAACAAATAAATTTACTAACTTATAAATTCCTCGTGACTCCACTATAGACTCGAAATTGCACTCTTGAATTCATAGAATGCTCTATAACAAATATAGATACACTATTAATTATCCATTGTTACAACCATAATTGTCACTCAATCTTCTATAGACCGTTTACAATGAGATAGGACTAAAATACCGTTTTACCTCTCATTGTATTTTATCCTTAAAACACTTAGTTCCTTGTAAATGATATTTCAGTAAACTAATTTAATTACTGAAATGAGATCTCTATCATTTAACACCTTGAACCAAACTAAAAGGAAACCATCGTTTCACTTCTTCATCAGAAGCTATAGATGTTCATATCTATGATTAACACTCCCACTCAATTATACTACCGAGTTCCCAAGATGTAAGTATGGGCTAGTCCGTAGGGTAAGCTGGTAACGAACAAGTCAAAGAACTCAAATAATACAATCAGTTAGAATACTAACCACTCAGAATTGAGATTGAATTGACCTATGGTCAACTATATGATATGACTAGAATAGATAATAACGGTATGTTTGCTTATCTTATCAACTGTCAATATCAGTCCAGTCCGATGTAAAAAATACATCCGATCTTATCTACTTTGCTAATGTTCTGGAAAGAACATAACACTGTAAAGTGTAAGTAGATCATATCGTAGATTGGCAAGTCAGTGTAAATCCTGTGCACTGACTAATCTTAGGACTAACTTATTTTGCACATATAATCATGTTTATATTCCACTGTGATTACGTCACTATAAATAATATTATCTATTTGCGCAGGATTTAATAGAAGTTTTTATTAAACAAATAATCATGAAAATAAAACATGTGAGCAAAGTGATTGACCAAGTCAAAAAATAATTTCTATTCTTTTTTTGATAATAAAATGAGATTACAAAGAATTTGGGATTTAATTAGGGCATAAAACCCCAACAATTAAACCTGGCATGATTCAACTCTTGCCCACATTTCATGGAGTGGAAAATGAAAGCCCATACGAGCATATTAGAGAAATTGAGGAGGTAATAGCCACATTCTATAACCAAGCTGAAAACACTGGTTCTGTGCGATTAAAGTTCTTCCCCTTCTCCTTGAAGGACAAAACCAAAAGCTGGTTATACTCTTTAAGACCTAGGTCTATTGGAACATGGGAGGAAATGACCAATTCTTTCTTTTTGAAACACTTCCCTTACAATAAGACTAACAGTCTAAAACGATAGATTTCCACTTTTTCCCAAAAGACAATTAAACGTTCTATCAAATCTGGGAAAGATTCAAAGATTTGTTAAATTAGTGTCATCACCATGGCTATGAGAACTGGCGTTTGATCTATTACTTCTATGAAGGCTCACAAGTAGTGAATGCCAATATGTAGAAATTCTATGCAATGGTGAATCCCTAGAAAAAGAGCCAAACGAAGCTCTTGAATATCTCGAATAAACTGCAAAAAAATCTCACACCTGGATTGGTCCAAAAGCTACTAATAACACCAACTGACATAAACCATCTGGGATTTAATACCTTTGAGAAGAGGATAGTGTTAAGGCCCAACTTGAAGCGTTGAAGAAGTAGTTCGGGGTCTTAATGACGAAAAATGGTAAAAAAATCGCACATGATTGCTTAAGCGGAACCACAAGAACCTTGTTTTGTCTGTGGAGGGACGAAGCATTTAGCTAAGGATTGTTTAGCTTTAAATGAAATGAGGGGTTTTAGCAAGGCAATGCCTTAAAAGCATATAATAAGTCATTCTCCCATATGTACAACCCTGGTTGGAGAAACCACCCAAATTTTAGTTGGAGAGATTCTAACCATGCTCAATCATCCGGAAACCAATGGAGAAACGAGCATCAAGCTCAACCACCAAAGGTGTATTTTGTGCCCCAATAAACTGCTCATCCACAAAGGAATTCTCTTGAGAATACCCTTCATGCATTCATAAAGGAACAAACTAAACTAAATCGCCAAATGATGGAAGAAATCAAGGAAATTATAAGTCACTTTTCAAAACTAGCTGGATCCTTGGCTATTTTTTGAATAGGCAAAATTCCTTCGCAACCTCTATTCAATGCACAAGGGCAACATATGGCTCAATCCTCCAACTCCAATGATCAAAATGTTAAGGAGGTTAATTCCATCACAATTAGAAGTGGTAAGACTTTGGAAGATCTATCCATAAAACTACTCCTTCAAGCACTCCAAATGAAATTCATGCGAGTGCACCACCCAATGCTTCTGCAAATGTTCCATTTCCCCAGGCTTTGAGACCTGTTGGGAAAATTCCTGATGACTGAGCTGAAATCCTTGAGCACTTGACATAAGTGAAGATTAATCTCCCTTTACTTCACATCATAAAACAAGTGGCGACTTATGCCGAAATCATCAAGGATCTATGCACTGCAAAAAGGAAGAATCATGTGAGTGCGGTGATTGAACAAAAAATACCGCCAAAATAAAAAATATCATAGTTTTCCCACCATTTCTTGCCAAATTGGGACTCATGAAGTCAGCCAAGCTTTACTTGACCTTGTCACGAGTGTAAATCTCATGCCTTATTTTGTGTACTCGCAACTCAATCTTGGAGAAATGAAGTCAACATCTATTGTGCTACAACTTGCTGACCGCTCCATCAAAAAACCTAGGGGTATTGTTGAGGATGTTCTAGTTCAAATTGAAAATTCTATTACCCCATGGATTTCCTTGTTCTTGATACCCAATTTGTGGTAAACATGTAGTCAAAAATTCCTATTATCCTCTATAGACAATTTCTTGCTACTGCGAATGCTTTAATCAATTGTCAGAATGGTCTAATTAAGATATCATTTGGCAATATGACGTTGGAAGTAAATATTTTCCACATTGGAAAACCACCTCGAGAGGATGACAAGTGTTATCAAACTTTTATGATTGACACTTTAATTCTCGAGGAGATTCAATTGCGAAGCAATTTCGATAATCTTGATGAACTCCTCCTTCTGTCTGAGTATGAAAGTCCCAGCCTTGTTGAGTCCACTCTTGCAATTTCTTATGATAAAATCTCACAACATAGAGGGACAAAGTTTTGGAAGCCTCGCTTTGAAGAGCTACCTCATGAGAGGGCACAACCAAAAACTTCACCTGAAGAGGTCCCAACTGTTCAATTGACCCAACTACCTGAGGTATTAAAATATGTCTTCCTAGGAGACGATGAAACCTTTCCAGTTATCATCTCGTCCAACCTTAAAAATTCTCAAGAATTGCAGTTACTCGAGTTACTGCGAATGCATAAATTTGCGATAGGTTGGATGGTTGTTGATATCAAAGTTATTAGCCCATTAATTTTCTCCTATTGAATCAATCTGGAGGATGATTTTATCCCTCGAAGGGATCCTCAAAGGCGACTAAATCCAACCATGAAATAAGTTGTGAAAAATAAAGTGATAAAATTTCTAGATGGTGGTATCATCTATCCAATGGCCAACAACAAATGTGTTACTCCAACTCAAATTGTGCCCAAGAAATCGGGTGTAACAGTGGTCCAAAATGTAAAAGGGGCCCTTGTCCCCACAAGAACTATGATGGGATGGAGCATGTGCATTGATTATAGAAAATTAAATGTCGACTCCTGCAAAGATCATTATCTACTCCATTTCCTTGATCAAATCCTTAAGCGTGTAGCTGGTTGTTGACGCGATTTTTTGCCAACAGTATATTAAGAAATAAAACAGATAGATTAGTGCTAAATTATAAACCGTAATGAAATAAAAAACACCCTCTCGAACACACACAACTTTCACGTGGTTCAGTGGTTAAAATCCACCTAGTCCACGAGTCAATATTATTACTTTTCTCTCTTAATTTCTGCAGAGTTTTAGTAATACAAAAAATGGTCGTCCCCTTCCCTGTCCATTGTCCCTAGTATATATAGGGGAATTTCATGGACAGGTTTGGGTAACCGTGTGAATAAATAAGGTATATATTTAAAACAGATTATTCTCATTTACATTAGGATATGATTTGATAACAGACTAGAATATACTCTTGCTATCTCGGATAATAAATGATAGATATGTGATACAACATGGGCATTAATGAGCGTATAAGTAGCCTCTGAATCTCTTGGGATCCTTCAGCATGCATTTTGTCTAGGTTTCCACGATCTAAATATCTCATCCGAGCTCGTGTTCAAAGACTATCTAAACCCTAGCTCGTAATAAGCTCAAAGCGCCCAAAGTTGGATTTGGTCATTATAAGTCTCGAACTCATTTTTTTCTCCTGAGAGGCAATATGATAATATCCTATGTATCGAGCTCTCAAGACCCCAAACTCGAGCTGTTCACATCACTGTTAGCTAGATATTCTACTTGACTCTTTTTCCACATATTCATCCACCAGCAATACCCGAGTTGAGTAATTGAAGTCGTGCTAATTTTAGGGTACAATATTTGCCCCCAAGCTCCTGCTTGTGCTTGATGTCATCACTTTCTAACATGCACAGTAGGGGCTTTTATGCTTCTACCATGTAACACCGTGCATACCCATTACTCAAGTACTAGACACGTGGCTGCCTACAACTGGCGTCCATTCGGGTTTCGAGGACTGTGACAATTGTTCTGTCAACTTTTTATTGCTGTATGGTTCATTTAATCTTGGCCTTTGGATCTCGAGCTAACCCAATCAGATGGCCTAAATTAATTCTCGTATTTTATGTATAAATAGGGTGATCAGACCTGAAACCTCACCACCTTTGCATTCAAAAAATTTCCTTTTCAGAAAACAAAGTTTCCTTTTTTCTTCTCAACCTTCTTGCAAACCCTTTGTCGCCCTTTGAATTCTCAGAGGCTTTCTAGAACTTTCCTGTGGACATATCGATACTTCTCCTCACTGGGTTTTAATGTTTCGACTCCTTATTTTCCAGTGAGTTTTTTTTTTACCGTGAAAAACATCATTTGCCCAATGTCGTTTTGGATACGTCCGTTTGTAAATATGTGATAGGATTTAGCTTAAGCTAAATGAACGATTTTAGGCTTATTTAAAAACGAGGTTTTCATAAAGCTGGGCAAACTTTCTAGGTTTTTTAAAGAAAATCCTAATGGTAAATCAGTTTGAATACCTGTTTGGGGTGTAGAAGTCGAAGGGGTTTTAGGTTTAATCCTAGGTAGCTTAAAGGTTACGATTCCTTGTGCGGTTTTGCATTAAACCGCTTTCAAAAGGGAAATAGTGGGTCTGACGGATGTGACACATGAATCTCGAAGTATCAGGGAATTTTAAGAAATCGAAGCGTGTGGCCTAGGACCACGCGTTGAGGCTAAGACACAACTTAGCTCGTATAATTTTTCAAATCCCGAAAGTAAACCACTTAAACCTTTAGACTCCCGTACCTCCACAACCGTAGCTAGAAATCGTCTAAGGTTGCCTACTAAAAGGTCGTTTGTTGTCAGGCGATCTGAATCATGGCATCCACAAAGAAGAATGTCGCGAGCTCCTCTACTCAGACATAGATAAAGGCAAACAGGTGACCTCTGAATCTCCCATCCTCATTTTGGCCCTGTGATGGAGAGAGAAATCATGGCTGACCTCGACGCATTCTTCGAGGCCGAGCACATAGTCTCTTGGATAACGACTCAGGGAAAATTTAACAAAATCCTACTGAGTCATAGGATAAAGATGGGAGTTGATGACCCTATTGCCTGACCTGCGATACAGGGAGAGCGGAGCTGTGCCCCTCTCCAAGATGACTATGGGGCTTGGAGTGATGAGCACTTGAAGGCCAGTGCCTACCTCCCATTGGACCAGTATTTCACTGACTTTCTGGGCTACGTCAAACTGGCTCTTTTCCAGCTCCCCCCAAACTCATACCGGATTTTGGTGGGGTTAAAATATTTGTTTCTGAGGCACAAGTGGGAGGTCCCCACTCTGGAAGACATCTTATACTTCTTCTGCCTCAAGGCCAGTCCCAACCAGAAGGGGCGAGGTGATGGTTTTTACTACCTCACTCGCTTCCCAAACTCTACCTCTATCATCGACCTCCCCAATCACCCAAATGATTATAAGATTTGTTCTTTATGTCAAATGGATTGAAGAACTACGACCATAGATACTTCAACTGTCCTCGTAAGTCCTCTATCTTTGTGAATTCAACATGTGAACTTTTTATCACTTGTGCACTGTATATTTTTTTATTTGAGGATTCTGACTAATTCACTCTTTGTGCAGCTATATTCGCGAGGACAGAGCGGTCTGGGACCCTTACGGGTTAGTACGAGACCTTGTCTAGCCTTTCTCCCAGGGAGAAAGACTATCGTCAGATACTGAATGACGTCACCATGGTGGCTTTCAATCTGATCAGCAAAGGCCAGACGTTAGCTCTGAGAACCCGAGATCCACTTCCCATCATCACCGAGCTCCCCCCTTCTCAAGAGGCCTTGCCAGCCAATAACGACGTCGCGGAGGAAGAAAATGTGACACCGTTGGTGCGGAAAAAGCGAGCTCTTTAAGATAATCAGGGGCTCGATCCCGAGGGAGTCGCGTCCGGAATAGCAGCCGGCCCCTTTCAGCCAAGGTAACCCATACCCTTACAGAGAGTTAGATCGAGCTGCTGCTAGTTATAGGCTAATTCGATTCAGCCCTAATTAGCTCGTTAATCGTCACCCCACTGACCTGGACCTAAACACAACCCTCCTCAATTGCGTAGACCATTTGATGGTACGCTATGATCACAGCTACCCCAAAGGTACCATCGTAGTTAACAATACTCTTCATTTTAGATCCACCATTTTTTAGGAGTATGGGACAAATCGTAGGTCCTAGCCTTCCCTGCATCTGGGCGCGTATGCCCCTAGTTTTAGGCAGTACATAGATGAGTCCGGCCCCGATGAAGGACATGAACCCCCTAGGATCTAGGAGGTCATAACTTTAGATTCTCCCATACCTCCGTTAACCCAAGAGTTAGAGGTTGTGCCTAGCCTGGTTAATACCCCTTAGCTGATCGTAGTAGATTCCTCTCCCAATCCAGAGGGTAGGGTTGTTGCTCTTCTTCTTGTATTTATAACACTTTTGAATAATTACTTCTGTAAATTGAATCCTCTGCTCGCTCTTTTTCAGGTGAAGAAATGGAACTGCTAGGAGCCCCAGATCTGAGGAGTGCTTTTAAGGCCGACAGGACCGGAGCTGGTCCCGTGGTGAAAAGGCCTAGGGTAACAAAGAAAATAGCTCCGAAGACGGGGGGTACCACCAAATCTCCAGCTAAGGACAAAGGTTCCAGCACCACCCGGGAGCAGCCACAAAAAAACTTCCCCCAGCTCCTGTAACAATGGTTTCTCCAACAAGCTCCTCCTCCTGTTCTCAACACATACCTCCCTCAAATCCTCAAGTAATCCAAGGCCAGGCTCCCACTGTCCAGATCCCGGTCAAGCCACACGACTTGGAAAAGATCCTCGAGGCCTTTTGGGGTACTGTGTACGAGACGACAAGCCACAAGGTCAACCATGCCTATAGAGCTAGCGCCAGAGATTTAAGGGCCATAGAGGAGCACAGTCCTGAGGACGTCCTCGAATCTGCCATGGGGATGAACCTTGCTGTCATTCTTCTTCAATCTCCTAGCCTTTTTCTTTTCCTTTAGGTTTTTTTTTAAACTATTCTTGACTTGCTTCATTCTTCTACAGTCTGTCCTGGCCCAATTTCGAGGCATATCTAGCGTTAAAGCCAGGGAGAAGGAACTCCGGACTTCCCTGGGCGCCGCTCAAGAGAGCGAACAAGCCGCCAAAGCCACCCTAGTTTCTTCTAAGGAAGGCAAGAGGTCTGCTAAAGCTGCCCTGTCTGCCTCTAGGATCAAGTCATGGAGGTGAGTCGTCTGGTGGATCAGCTTCAGGCCAAAAATGAAGAAATCAAGAAGAAGTTGATCGAGGTCGAGGCCAAGGCCAAGGAGGAAGATGTAGAGTCCTTGACTCAATTAGCGGAGATGCTTTACCATTTTTGGGCCTTCAACCAGGATGGGAACTTCTCTTTCATGCAGCCCGAGCTCTGGGATCCTTATCTTGCTCGGTTCAAGATTCGGTTCTCCCAGCAACCATCGGAAACTAGCGAAGCTTCTGGGGCTGCCGAGGGGGATGGTGAGGAGGTGACTTCTTTAGAGCGGGCTGGCGGAGCTCAGTGTTTTTATTTTTCACCCTTTTTATTATTATTTTTTAAAAAAATTTTGTAACAGTCCCTTGGGTCCAAAACAATTGCCTTCGGGCTTAGGTTGAGGTTTTTTCTCCTCGAGATGACAATATACTTTTGAATATACATATAACTTGGGATCTGTTTGTATTTCCCTTAGTCTATTATTTTCTCATGTTTATGAACCCTTAGATTCTTGTACATTTGAAATCTTAGGGGTTGACTTTTAGAACAAAATAGATTTTATCGATATCTTAGTTGTATCCAAGATTTTGCTTGCCTATTTGCGTCATACCTATTAAGAATCAGGCCTCGGACATGGTTATGTCCAGGGTTTTTAATAGGCTTAATAGCTTTATACCTGTCAAGAATCAGGCCTCGGACCTGTTTATATCCAGGGATTTTAGTAGGCATAATAGCTTTATACCTATTAGGAATCAAGCCTCAGACCTGGTTATATCCAGGGGTTTTAGAGATTTCTCAAACTTAGTTTGCGTTAGGTTTATTGAAAATCCGATCCTTTTTTTTAAAGCTGTTGAATAATCAATTTCTCCAAACTCTAAGTTTTTAATCCTTATTCGAGTAAGCTGAACTTTCTCAAAAACTATCCTCGGTTATGTGCCCCCCAAGGAACTAGAACGTATAAACGTTCTTGGTTGCTTTTACAACGTGAGCTCGTAATAATAATAAAATAAATAATTATTTAATAATCCAACTGTTGTTGAATTGAAATGGCTTTTATAAATAAGCCTTACATAAATGGTAATACTATTGATAGTATTTTTTAAAATGTAGGATATTCCAGGTCTGTGGGACTATTTCCCCACTTAGTCGGGCTAGCTTGAAAGTTCCTTCATGCAGGACCTCTATGATCTCATACAGTCCTTCCCAGTTCAGGCCTAACACACCATCCTTGGAATATTTATTTCCCAAAAAGACCCTTTGAAGAACCAGATCGCCTAATCCGATTCTGTGTTCCTTAACCTTTGAATTGAAATAACGAGCAATCTTTTGTTGATAATGAGCGAGCTGTAATTCCGATGCTTCTCATTTTTCTTCGATCAGATTGAGGGATGCACTAAGTAGCTCATTGTTATGATCTTGATCAAATGTTCTTTGTCTATGAGTCATTACCATTGCCTCAATTGGAAGCATAGCTTCGCTTCCAAAGGTTAGGGAAAAAGGGGTATGTCCCATGGAGGTTCCATGCGAGGTCCGGTAGGCCCAGAGTACTTGTGAGAGCTATTCGGGCCACAATCCCTTGGCTTCATCTAATCTTTTCTTCAGGCTTGCCTTCAGGGTCTTATTTACAGCCTCGACCTGCCCATTGGCTTGTGGATATGCCATCGACAAGAAACTCTTGGTTATGCCATATATTTCACAAAATTCTGTGAAGAGATCACTATCGAACTATGCTTCGTTGTCTGACATGATCTTTTTAGAGAGTCCAAATCGACATATGATATTCTTCACAAAAAAATCAAGGACATTCTTCGAGGTGATGGTTGCCAAAGGTTCAGCCTATACCCACTTCGTGAAATAATCGATCAGCACCACTGTATAGCGAACCCCTCCTTTTCCCATTGGCATGGAACCTATCAAGTCAATTTCCCATGCTGCAAACAGCCAAGGGGATGAAATCTTGGTTAGCTCAACTGGAGCAGCTCGGGCAACTATGGCGAAATGCTGGCATATGTCGCACTTTTGCACATATGAGATCGAGCTCTTTGTTAAAGTGGGCCAAAAATAGCCCTGTCTCAGTACCTTTAGAGCTAAGTTTTTCCCCCAGCATGATCTCCGTAGAAGCCTTCGTGTATTTCTTGTAAAATATGTTTTGCTTCCTCGAGCAGATCACATCCCAGGAGGGGCAACAAATGCACTCGCCGATATTGGATTCTCTCAACCATTACATACCACAGAGCTTGATAAAGCAGCTGTCTCGCATCTTTCCTGTCATCAGGTAGCTTTCCAGCCGTGAGGTACTCCCTTATAGGAGTCATCCAGGTTGGTTTTATGTCAATCATTTCGACCTCCACTCTTTATTCCGTTATACTCGAGCTTTCCAAGAACTCCACCAGAACTACATTCAATGTATCAGCCTCTTTGGTGGTAGCGAGTCGAGCCAGAACATCAGCGTTGGAATTCTGCTCGTGGGGTACCTGCTCAACAGAGCTAAGCTCGAACTCAGACAACTCGCCCTTTACCTTAGCCAGGTAGGCCGCCATCTTGATGCCTCGAGCTTGGTATTACCCTAATATCTGAATTACCACGAGCTGGGAATCACTATAACATTGGATGGCTTTCACCTTCAGCTCTTTCGCCACCCTTAGCCCTGCCAATAAGGCCTCATACTCCACTTCGTTGTTAGGTGCTTCAAACCCAAACCTAAGAGTTGTATGGAACCAATGTCCTTCAGGTGAGATTAAGATTATCCCAGCTCTTGATCTGTTTTCGTTTGACGATCTATCAACGAAGATTTTCCATAATTCCTACACTGGCTCCCTTATCAGCTAGTCCTGAAAACCAGTGCACTCAGCCACAAAGCCAACAAGGGCTTGGCTCTTTATTGTTGTTCGTGGCATGTATAATACCTCAAACTGGCTAAGTTCGATGGCCCATTTTAATAGACGTCCTGAAGTTTCAGGCATTTGCAACACCTGCCTTAAAGGTTGGTCGATTAAGACATGAATAGAATGGGACTGGAAGTATGGCCTGAGCTTCCTTGAAGCCCAAAATGAGATAGAATGCAAGCTTCTCTATCAGTGGATACTGTGATTCAGCTCTGAGAAGCCTCTTGCTTGCGTAATATACAGATTTCTGCACCCGCTTTGCTTCTCGAATTAATAGGGCACTAACTGCATTTTAAGTCATGGCCAGGTAAAGAAACAGACACTCTCCAGGCGTCAATTTTGATAGTACGAGGGGTTCAGCTAAATGCGCTTTTAGATTGTTAAATGCATGTTCGCATTCTTCGGTCCATTCAAATTTCTAGTTTCCCCTGAGCAAGTTGTAGAATTGTAGACACTTGTCAGTGGATTTTCAAACAAAATGGTTTAGAGCCACCACATTTCCAGTTACGCTTTGTACTTCCTTACATGACCTGGGCGAAGGCATTTCTAGTAACGACCTGATTTTTTTCGGATTCACCTCTTTTCCCCTTGTGTTGACTATAAACCCCAAAAACTTTCCTGACGCAACTCCAAAAGTGGGATTGAGCTTCATGCCGTACTTTCTCAATATGCCAAAATATTCTTCCAGGTCGAATACATGGTTATTGGTATTCTTTGATTTGACGAGCATATCATCGACATACACCTCCATGTTTCTTCCGATCTGGTTGATGAACATCTTGTTAACCAACCGTTGGTATATAGCCCTAGCATTTTTAAGACCGAATGGCATATATCTGTAGCAATATATGTTATGCTCAGTCATGAAACTGGTATGCGCTTGGTCTGCAGGGTTCATCGCGATATGCTTATATACAGAATACGCGTCCATGGAAGACATGAGCTTGTGAGCGGCCGTGGCGATCTGCTTATATACCAAATGAATAATTCTTGGTAGTGGGAAACAATCCTTGGGACAAGCCTTGTTGAGGTCAAATAAATCGATACAAGTTCTCCACTTCCCATTTGGCTTCAGGACCAGCACAGGGTTAGGATCCCAGACTGAGAATTTTGCTTCCCTGATAAACCTCATTTTAGTAGGCGAGCTACTTTTTCTTCTAACGCTTCAGATCGTACTATCTCGAAAAGCCTCTGTTTTGGGGACTTTGCAGGCACACTCTTGTCTAAGTTTAAAGTATGCATTGTTATATTATTTTATAATATAATGTAATATTATATTATATTATAATATAATGTTTTAGATTAAATAAATGTGACAAAGTGTGTCACATATTGTAACATATAATAGAGAGTTACAATATTTAGATATATGAGATATATCCAAATAATGTAACATATTTGGTGTTACAAATTTGAAACTTCCAAATATTACCCTTTATTGTGTAAAATTGTTGTTACACAATATTGAGATGAATTTCATAAAGCCATATATGATATGGCTTTTAGAGATATGATTTTAACCCCAATAATGTGTTTTGGGAGTTACAAAATCATTTGGGAGGGTTTGGAACCGTTTGGAAAAAAAACACATTTTTTGTGCTGAAATTGGTCGGTGGCCGCGGCCACAGGCCAAAACTGACTAATTTTTTAGTTTTTTCAATCTTTGTTGAACAGCTCAAAAAACCCAAATAACTCCCAAATCTCATTTTTAATTCCATATTAATCCAATTAAACATTGGTAACAGCCATGGGGGGTTGGTGGAATTTGAAATTCAAAAGGTGTCTCTAAACTCTATAAATAGGAGCCCATAGTTCACTTGAAAGACACAACATTTCTATCTATTAGAGCACTTGGATAGAAACACCTTGAGGCTTGATAATTTCAGAAAGCATTTCCAATATCTGTGAGAGATCCCTTAGTGCTTGAGTTAGGGGGAAATAAGCTTTTAGAAAAAGGTTTCAAACCTTGTTCAAGTTGGTGATCCCCAACACTCGTCACTTTGGTAGTGTGAGTGAGAGTTGCTTCTATTTAGTTTGTTTGTTCTTTCTGTTTTATTTCTCTTCATCTTCATATTCTTCTCTTTTGTTTATTTGTATTTCTTGTTTTGAGTTGTAATCTTCTTTTCTTTATTTCAAACATTTTACTTTACTTGTAACATTTTTCTTTGAGTTGTATTTTCACCATTCTATTCTTCTTCTCTTCTTCTTGTTCTTTAGTTTATTTGTATTTTCAGTTATAGAGTTGTAATCTTATTCAATCAATCACTATTTATTTATAATATATTGAATAGAGTTGTAATATTATTATCAATTTCCATTGAGGCAAAACAATTTTTCCTAACATGCAGTATTATACTCGGACAGATTCCCACCATGTCCTCGTGCAACCAGGCGAAAACATCCAGGTACTTTCGTAGAAACTCGACAAGCTCCTTCTTCCTTTCGACTTCAAGATTTTTCCCAATTTTTATAACTCTTGACGGTTGTAACGCCCTAGTTACCCCAGAACAGTTACGGTGAACCAGAAATTTGACTCATTGCCTGAGTCCTTTGGTTAAAAACGTGATCTAAGTGTTATTAACAGGTTAAGGTGAAAACCAGTAAAAAGGAAAGGATATGTTTTATTGATACATAAAACTGTTCATGGGCCCACAAGAACATTTACAAGTTATTTACAATTCAAAAAGGTCATTACTGTTCCAAAATTTCAAACCCCGCCGACCTAAGCGGCAAAAATAGGGTAAACCCCCTAGTTCCTCTGAGAACTCCTTGGCCGTGGTGGTCAAGCGGCCGCATATGTACACATCACCACCTAAGCTCTCCACTCAAGGCTGGGTGAGCTTTTCTTTTCCTTTACCTGCACCACATAGCGCCCATGAGCCAAAGCCCAGCAAGAAAACACAACATTGTATATAAACAATATCAAATGATTATCATTATAATAACACAGAGCTCATAGCTTTCAAACAGATGAGTGAATATCACTTGAGGTTCTGATAAACCATACTGAGTGACAGACAAGCAAGTCACTATTTCAAATGGAAGAGTGGCTGCTAGGTAAGCCACTAGCCTTCAGGCGCTTATAATATTCATTGAACTTGAGGTCGGTCCGGCATTAATGCTCTTTGAGTCATTCAATGCAGAAAGCCGAGTAAATCAAATCTTTATTGGCTTGCGTTGAACACGCTAAGGCCGTCCTGACTAATGAGTCAACCCAATGTGACCAGTGCCCAGTACCACTGCCGAACCTGACTAATGAGGCACAACTTCACAGTTGATACTAGCACCTTTGCCAAATCTGACTAATGATTCAATACCATGCATAAGTGAGCAACATTTGCTAAGTATTCCACAATCAATTCATGTCCACATTTATACAACCAACATGCCTCATGAATAACTATGCATGTCACATCTGGGGTGCAGTTTTCTTACCTCTGATTCGAGCTAGAATGAACAAAAGAACGACCCTTGAGAACGGTTTAGCTTTTAGTCCTTTAGCGGTTACCTAATCATAACACATCATGGGATACCATCAATAACATGATAATCAAAGGTTCTCAAACCAAGATTTAGCCTCCGAGACATCAATCCTCACTAATCCGGGTAGTATGAGTGATCCCGAGGTCAAAACATGCAAATGGGCTCAACCCTGCACATGAGTCGCGGCCCCCAGAAATTCCAGAGGCAAGCGCCACAGCGCTCAACCCAAGGGCCGCGACGCTCAGCGCAAACAGAACCTCTCCCCCAACCTCGAGCTAGGGACGCGGCGCCCAAGAACAGAGCCGCGGCCCCCAACCCTGGGCCATTCCCAAACGCGTTTTCAACTTCTGAAAACCTCCAAAATCATACCTAAACATTCCCCAATCATCAAAACAAGGTTCTCAAGCTTCCCAATGCATCCAAACCCTCAAAACCCAATGTTCAAACGAATCGAAAACTCAACAATTCACAAAGTCCAATTCAAAGCTTAGAAACTCTAAAAACTCAAAACTTTAAACTTAGATTACCTTCGATTAGGTTGTTTTCTATCAAATCCTTCGGTCAAGAAGTTTCTAATCTTTCCTAGGATCGCTATGCCTCGATCCTCGCTCGATTCCGACTCCCAGAACTCAAGATTTCTTCAAATATGTTCGGGTGGCAAAAATGAACTAACGAAGGAGAACGAGAGGTTTTCTAATCGTACGTTCTATCTGACAGCTACTTCAAGCTTAAGAAACCTCAAATAAAACCTAATGCTCAGGGTCCTGAAAACACCCCCGGGGACATTATAGTCAAAACCTCCAGAATATCACCCTAATCTCAAATATTCCCAATTTATCATCAAATAAACATTTCTATACCACAATATTGACCCCGTTATGACAAAACCGCTAATCCACTAAAAATGGCCGTCTCATGCCGAATAGCTCGAATATATCTCCATAATATTGGAATCTCATTCACAAATCACATCATGCACCCAAATACACAAATTTACCCTCAATGGGCCAAATTATCAAAACATCATAATATTTCAAATGTGGACCCACATGCATGCATATATCATTATATCATAATATAATTCACATAAACATGCATATATTCATTTAATGGCATAATTAAACAATTACGGCCCTCCCGGCCAACTAAACCACCACTAAACCACATCGGGAAATTCGGGGCATTACAACGGTTCTTTCGGGTCGATGTTTATTTCCTCGAGCTTTTTTATTGCTTTAAGCTCAGACCTATCTTCACCTACCTCAAGATCAATGTCATCCTGTTGGGCAAACTCACCATCCTTTTCTCGAGGTTCTTCCATCCCACGGGCGACTTTCATTACTTGGGACTCCTCACCTCCCTTGCTTATGACCATCGCTTGTTGCCCAATTTGTGATTTTCCCTTCATAGAAATGCTATTGCATTATATGGCGGTTAACTGGTCTCTTCTTACTGTGCATATCCCCGAGGTTGAGGGGAATTTCATATCCAGGTGTCGGATCGAAGTGATGGCTTCAAATGCCATTAGTGCATGTCGGCCCAAAATTGTGTTATATGGCCGGACAATCGATTACCACAAATTTGAGTATTTTGGAGACAATTCGTGACTCTTCTCCCAATGTCACAACAAGTTTTATTATCCCTATGGTCACCGCTCCTTCACCCAAAAACTCGTACAGAGTCATTGAGGTCGCCTTCAAATCGGTTATAGACAATCCCATCTCTTATAGGGTGGACCTAAAAAGTAAATTTATGGAACTTCCATTATCCACTAGTATTTTTCGTACCCTTCGGTTAGCAAGCTACACGGTTACCACCAACGGGTCATTGTGTGGGAATTGAACGTGGCTAGCTTCATCTTCCGTGAAAATAATTGGTTGTTTTTCCAACCGTTGTTGTTTCGATACCTGCTGCTCCGGGACAAACTCTACACCATTATGATTTTTCAACTCATTAAAATGCCTCTTTTAGGCCCTGCTGCTCGTGGCCGCCAAATGAGGTCCTCCGGAAATAGTGGTTATATCTCCTCCTATTATCGGGGGAGGGTCGACCTAATTCATCTGAACTCCAGGTTGACCTGTCGGAGCTTCTCGAAGTGACTGAGGATTCTGCCCGGCCGGTTGATTAGGAACTACTCAATTTTTGCCGTACTGGGCTAATGGTCCAGCTCAAATGAGAGTCTCAATTTCATCATTCAGCTATCAGCAATCATCAGTGTTATGACCGATGTCATTGTGGAATTGACAAAACTTTGAAGGATCTTTCTTCGCCCTCTGATGCATTAAAGGTTCTGGCTTCTTCCACGGGAGGTGATTAGAATTAGCTAGGAAGATATGCTCTCAGGAGTCTGTTAGGTTGGTGTAGGTGGCATAATTGAGCTTGAATTTCTCCACAGACTTGTTCTTCTTCATCCCATTCTGGTCGCCCCCACCATTCCCCTTCCTCTTGTTATTTCCCACTTGGTTATTTTGGGTAACGGGTTGAGCCGTAGCTGTAACATCCATCACCGCTTCAATGGGTTGGATAAGAGCCTGGGTGGATCCTACTACAAAAGCTCATGCTTCTTCCAGGTTTATCAACTCCTGAGCTCATGCCAAAAATCTGTCTACGCTTTTAACTCCTTTTCGTTAGAGTTCTTGCCATAGGTCGCCTCCCACCAGGATTCCTGTTCTCATTGCCATGAGCTTAGAGCTATCATCAGCGTCTCTACCCCGTGCTTCAACATTGGTGAATCTGCTCAGGTATGCTTTCAGTGCTTCACCAGGTTTCTGCTTTACATTGGCCAATGAATCGGCTTCAACACAAGCTGCCTGTGAAGCTCGAAATGTTCTTTTAAACTTGGAAGAAAATTTCTTCCTTCAGCTTATCGAATGCATCTTGTATTGTTTAACCATTGTCTGGATGGTCCAACCAAAGTTGCAGGGAACAGGATACATCTTAGATCGAACCCGACATTTTGGTCCATCATCATTGTGTTGAACATCCCGAGGTGGTCGGATGGATTTGTGTTTCCATCAAATGTCAGCATGTTTGGCATCCTAAAGCCAATAGGATATGTAGCTGCTGCAATGTTTAGAGCAAAAGGTTCGAGCTCCTCATCTCAGTTGCAATCGTCCATTCCCTTTCCAGATAAGATTCTTTTCATTTATTCTTCCATCAAAGCCAGTCTCTCAAGGTTTTGGTCCTTTGTCCCTAGGTTAGTTGGGGGTTGTGCAACAACTCCCATCCAATTGTACACGTTTGATGGGTTGTTCTCCCTCAAAGTTCGAGCTTGGTTAGGCGGGACATTCCCATTGTCGTGTACAATGGACAGACCTCCATTATGTCGAGTATAACTAACATCCTCATTCCAAGCTGGGTACCTTCTTTGTGAGTTCAAATGATCGCGCAGGTCGAGCTGTGGATCATACCGAGGACTTCATGCTGAGCTCAAGTGATTCCTCAGGTCACTCCCGAACCTGCCTTCATGCTGGCTCTCCATCCAGTAACTTCCATTTGCAAAACTTACATCTCGCGGTTGAGATTGAGGACCTGGAGTCTCAGCACGCGTCCATGGGGCGAAAGTATTAACATACGAGGACGGATTTCTCCCACTGTTCCCATGAGCTAAAGCATTTCGTTGTGGGCAAGGTGGTGTTGGATGTCTTACCAGGGATGGAGGATGCCTTATTGGCGAGGCTATCCTCATTCCATCAGGAGGAATTAAATTAGCCCACCTCGGCTCCACTCTAATGTCCCTAGTTCTCTGTGTTGGAGCGCTTTGCCTTCGTGAGCTAGTCCCAGCCCTTCCCCGCAGGTTTTTGTAGGCATTTCTAGGGATCTGTGAAGAAGGCACAGAGCTGGGGATCGTCGTAGTCCTGACCAACCGAATAAGATGTTGATGATGACCCCTATGATGACCAGTGGGCTGAGCACTCCGTTGGTTTCACTTTGAAGGCACAAAACTCGAAGTGGCGGTTCTGACAGAACGACTATGTTTAGACTTGTTATTCCTGTGGGACTTATGAGACCCACTTTTCCTCTTTCTGACATTAACGTTAGTTACAAGATGCGTAACCGAGCCAAGACCTCCTCGATCTACCTATTTTCCCTGACGAGATGGCTCCTTAATTGGGCATTTTCCATCTCGAAGGCAGTCAAGTATCCTTGATTAGGATTTGGTGGGAGTGACATGGAACTCCCAGCGTCGTCCTGACCCACCAGTTGTTTCCCAGGACGTTGTTGAACATCTAGGCCCCTTTCATTGGAACAACAGTATGATGGGCCTCCTACCCACCAGGCAGGTCCATCTCATTATCATGCATCGATCGAGTGAAACTTGTGAAGCACTAATTTCCTCTCAATGAAAGCACCAAACTGTTGACGCGATTTTTTGCCAACAGTATATTAAGAAATCAAACAGGCAGATTAGTGCTAAATTATAAATCGTAATGAAATAATAAACACTCTCTCAAACACACACAACTTTTACGTGGTTCAGTGGTTAAAATCCACCTAGTCCATGAGTCAATATTATTACTTTTCTCTCTTAATTTTTGCAGAGTTTTAGTAATAAAAAAAATGGTCGTCCCCGTCCCTGTCCACTTTCACTTGTCCTTTTGACACTTATGCTTTTCGGCGTATGCCATTTGGGTTGTGTAATGCACCAACTGTTGGGAAAACTTATACAAGATCTTTATTTATTTTCATGTATATCTAATATTAAACAAATTAATACGAGATAGCCTAAAACATGTTTCTAAAATTGAATTCAAAGAGAAACAAAGAATAGAATACATACAGTATGCACAGCGGAATGAAAGAGTCATTCCTTCAGTCTCTCTAACTCTTGTATCCTCTCTGTCGCAGAGTATTATCTAGAAACTAAACTGATCTTCTATTTTCTTCACAGCCTTCCAATGTATCGTTAGAATCACCTAGACTAGTGTGGGCAATTCTCAACACATGAGATAGATACAGAGAAGAAGAAGATAAAATAATCAAAGAGGCTTAGAAAAGGACTTGTGTTTAGAGAGAATCTAAAACTATCAGAAAACCAGTGATTAAACTTATCTGTCGTCTTAGAAATCTTCACCAGTGACTTCTCTCTAAGCACTCCTTTTATAGACTAAATTAGTCCATTTAATTTAATTAAAAAATCAATAAAATAATAGCTATTTTAAAGCCCTGGGTCGAAATTATCATGGGCTTTAGGCCTGCGAAATTTCTCATTTGATTATAAGCCCATTGGACTTAAAATAAAGGGTTGTATTATTTTCTATTGATTTAATTAATTAAATAATTATTTAAATCCTTTATCAAATTAATTATTTATAATTTGAACCTTGATTTAAACTTATTTATTAATTTAGATAACAATTTATCTTAATTAATAAATATGCCATAATTTCTCTTTTCTTCTCAAAATTACACAACTCTGTGAAACTATCCAAAATTGACCTGGTCAACTTTGATAATTCTAATTGATAATTAAATCAATTAATTGAGACTAGCTAGATGATTTTATCCAAGGTACAATGGGGACCATGGGCCGATGAAATCAAGCTCCAATAAGTTATCATAATCTAACAAATAAATTTACAAACTTATTAATTCCTCGTGACTCCACTATAGACTCGGATTCATAGAATGCTCTATAACAAATATAGATACACTATTAATTATCCATTGTTACAACCATAATTGTCACTCAATCCTCTATAGACGGTCTACAATGAGATAGGACTAAAATATCATTTTACCCCTCATTGTATTTTATCCTTAAAACACTTAGTTCCTTGTAAATGATATTTCAGTAAACTAATTTAATTACTGAAATGAGATCTCTATCATTTAACAACTTGAACCAAACTAAAAGGAAACCATCATTTCACTTCTTCATCAGAAGCTATAGATGCTCATATCTATGATTAGCACTCCCACTCAATTATACTACCGAGTTCCCAAGATGTAAGTATGGGCTAGTCCGTAGGATAAGCTAGTAACGAACAAGTCAAAGAACTCAAATAATACAATCAGTTAGAATACTAACCACTCAGAATTGAGATTGAATTGACCTATGGTCAACTATATGATATGACTAGAATAGATAATAATGGTATGTTTGCTTATCTTATCAACTGTCAATATCAGTCCTGCCCAATGTAACATATACATCCAATCTTATCTACTTTGCTAATGTTCTGGAAAGAACATAACACTGTAATGTGTAAGTAGATCATATCGTAGATTGGCAAGTCAGTGTAAATCTAGTGCACTAACTAATCTTAGGACTAACTTATTTTAAACATATAATCATATTTATATTCCACTGTGATTACGACACTATAAATAAAATTAGCTATATGCTCGGGATTTAATAGAAGTTTATATTAAACAAATAATCATGAAAATAAAACATGTGAACAAAGTGATTAACCATGTCAAAAAATTATTGTGCATACACGACGATGAGGTGTCTAGTGTGCTAATTTTTTGACACAATGATGTGTGTGGTGGTCACTTCTTTGTGAAGAAAATCGCTGCAAAAATCTTACAGTGCGGTCTTTACTGTCGCACTTGGTTTAAAGACACCAATAATTTCTATTGTTCTTGTATTAGGTGCCAAAAGTTAGGTTCCTTGTCCCGTCGACACATGATGCCCTTGAACCCAACTCTGGTCATCGAAATATTTGATCGTTGGGGGATAGACTTTATGGGACCATTTTCACCTTCTTTTGGCTACCTTTACATTCTTCTAGTTGTGGATTATGGATTATGTTTCAAAATGGGTTGAGGCAGTACCCTGTCAAACCAATAATAACGCCACAGTTGTCAAATTCTTGAAAGAAAACGTGTTATCAAGGTTCGGTACTCCTCGCGCTATCATCAGTGATCAAGGCGCTCACTTTTGCAACAAATCTTTGGAAGATCTAATGCTTAAATACGATGTACTTCATAAAGTTGCATATGCCTATCATCCACAGACTAATGGCTAAGTTGAGTTAGACAATAGGGAGATAAAACGCATTCTTGAAAAGATGGTAAATCCCAACTGCAAAGATTGGTCTACACGTCTTTTAGACGCTCTTTGGGCATACTGCACTGCTTTCAAATCCCCTCTTGGGATGTCTCAGTTTCATCGGCTTGTCTTTGGAAAAAGACTGTCATTTGCCTGTCAAGCTCGAGCATAAAGCTTATTGAGCTATCAAGGCCCTCAACTTTGATCTTAATACCGTAGGTATAAATTGCAAACTCCAATTTTCTAAAATTGAGGAGTTGAGAATCAATGCATATGAAAATTTCATGATCTATAAAGCAAAGTTTAAAGTCACTCATGACAAACAGATCCTGCGAAAACTCTATGATTCTCGTTTACACTTGCACCCCAGTATTTTAAGACTGCAATGGACTGGTCCATTTGTGGTGAAACAAGTATTTCTCAACGGTTTTGTTGAGGTCGAAGACCCAACTGATGGGAGAATTTTTAGAGTCAATGGCCACAGACTGAAGCATTACATTGAGAGTGTGAGTCACGTTGAAGAGTTCCTTCTTAAGGATCCAGTTTATACACTCTGAAATTATGAATGGTTTGTTGTTTTTCTTTTTATTTTTTATTTTCTGTCTTTCTTTTATTTTTGTGTGCTTTTCATTTTTATCTTTTGTTTGGTTTGGGGTATTGCTATCAGGTTATTTCAGCTCTCGAATCATGGACATTGTCATTATCCAGGTTTTCTTTTTCCCTATATTTTTCATAAAATATTAATTTTGATATTGAGGACACTATCTGGTTTTTGGTTGGGGGTGGTGAGCATTCATGTAACGTCCCAAATTTGCTAATAAAGCTCAGTGCCTTGATTACTGTGTTAGGAGGGCATAATTGGATTTTTATGTGTTAATTGTGATTATAGATGTGCGATTATGTGAATTATATGAGTTACATTATGATATGACTGCTTATGCATGTTTAGGTGTATTAAATGTGCTTATAGGCCCAATACTGTTAAAACGGCATTTTCGTAATTTTTGACCAATTGAGGGTATATTTGTATTATATATGCTTTATGAGCGAGACCACATTATTATGTGGATATATTTGAGATGTGTGGCCCGAGGTGATCCTAGTGAGCAATTTAGTGAAAGAGTCACAATGAAGTTTAATACCTAGCTCGGGGTGAGCCTAGGGGTATTTTGGTAATTTAGTACATTGTCGGGGTTTATCGGGTAATGGGGATTTATTTGGTGATTATTTGGGTATGTCAGGGTTAATTGGGAATTTATAGTGTTATTTGAGGTTTAGTGAGAAATGTAGAAAATGACGATTTTGCCCTTGAAGGCATTAAAGAAGTAAGGTTTGACCAAAGGGTATTTTAGTCTTTTCATGCCAAGGTTGTAACGACCCAAAAATGCTAATAGGGTTTAGTACCTGGATTAGTGTGTCGGGAGGGCATAATTGGATATGTATGTGATATGAGATTTAAATGCGTGACTATGTGGCATGCATGATTTATATGATTATGTTAATATAATATATGCATGTTTATGAGTATTAAATATGCATGTGGGCCATTTACTGTTTATAAGGGCATATTTGTAATTTTTGGCCCATTAGGGCATAAATGTGATTATTGTGTTAAATGGTTGAGACCACATTATTATGTGGATATATTTGCAGTACACGGCCCGAGGCGATCCTAGTGAGCGGATTAGCGAAATAGTCACATCGGGGTTTAATACTCGGCTCGGAGTGAGCCTAGGGGTATTTTAGGAACTTAGAATATAATTTGGGGATTGTTGAGTAACGAGTAAGAATTTGGTAATTATTTGGACATGTCGGGATTAATTGGGAATTGATAGGAGGACTTGAGGAATTAGCGGGAATTTGGGTAAAAGACCATTTTACCCTTGGACAATTAAAGAAGGCTGAGTTTTTAGAGGGGCATTTCTTTCTTTTGGGATTAAGTTTATCCTTGGACATTTTAGGATTATACTAGAACTAATAGGAAACTAAAGGAACATCTCATCCTCCTCACTCTCTCACTCACGTTCACTCTCACTCCCTCACTTAGGCTTGGAGCTAAGGAAATTTGTAGGAAATAACTAAAGGATTTAGGCTGGTTTGAGCTAGGGAAAAATCAAAGCTAAGGTCAGGCCGAAGTTTATGAGAAGAATAGGCTATTAATTCTGGTAAAATCTAACTCTTGATTGTTGAATTTTGTTGAAACGATGTTAGAACTTACAGCTTGCATGAACTTGGTTTTCAAGTCTGATTTTGGGTGTTTGAGGAGAGTAGGGAATTGTGTATAGATTGGATATGATGTTTAGGTTATAGGGATGAGAATTATGGGTTCAATTCTGAGTTTGGCTGAAGGTTTGGTTTGAATTTTAAGGCTTAGACTCGAGGGAAACGCTGGAAAAAGGTTGGTTTTTCTTGGTTTGGGGGCTCGGGTCGTGGCCCTGTTCTTTAGGCGCTGCGGCCCACGTGCTTGAAGAGGTTGGGGTGCCTCTGTTTCACCAAGCGCGCCGCGACCTGGGGGGTCCAAGTCGCAACCTGTGTCCTCCAGCAGGGAGGGCCTGGCCTCTTTTTAAGAGGCGGGTCTCCGCCCTTAAGGGCAAGTTGCGGTCCTAAATGGGAAATTAAGGGGAAATTAAGGTTTTAGGCTCAGGGAGGCTCTGGGATTCAAACATAAGCGCTCAGGATGAATTCTACTACCCGGTTTAGTGGAATTCAAGGTCTCAGAGGCTAGTATTTATTTCCAAAACATTTATTTGGATTAGAGATTGATAAATAACCATGGTTGCTTGTGACTAGGATTACCGCTAAGGCTCGGGTCGTACTCGGAACCGTTCTTTATCCATCGCTCAGAATTCGAGGTAAGAAAACTGCACCCATGTGGTTATGAACGAGACTGAGTTTCCCTGTAATTGATCGTATGTATTATGTAATTATATGATTATTATGCGTTATATGAAAGTACGGCCTAAGGGTGCCGGGGCTGATGATAAGTGTATTGAACGAAGCTCGACCTAAGCAAGCCGGGATCTGCTAGATAAACAGAGGGCTCGGCCTAAGGGCGCCAACACCTGAGCATTTGTATTACCGATTGAGATGTATGCTTCTAAATACATGTTTATCATTGTTTAGTTTTATGCTTGTACTCTGCTGAATCATTGAATTAGTTGGATTCAATTTGATTGAATGCTACTACTACTATATGTATTTGTTGCTTATGGTTTTCTTGTCGGGCCTTGGCTCACGGGTGTTACGTGGTGCAGGTAAAGGCAAAGGGAACTGGACCAGCCATGAGTTAGAGAGCTTTGGGGCCGGAGTGCACATCGTCAGCCACTCGACTACCACGGCCAAGGGAAAGTTACAGGAAGAAAGCTCTAAATTATATTTTTCCATTAGATTGGTGTTGACACGGTTTTTCTCCAACAGTGTATTAAGAAATAATAAGGGAAGATTAGTGCTTAATGGTAAACCGTAAAGAAAGTAACAAGAATTCACTCAAGAACCCAGAACTTTTACGTGGTTCAGAAGTTAAAATCCACCTAGTCCACGAGTCACTATTATTACTATTTCTCTCACTATTTTGGTAGAGTTTTGGTATTACAGAATAATCTCTTTTTTTCTTGTCCAACATTCCCAGTATTTATAGGAGAATTCCATGGACAGGTTTGGGTAACCGCGTGAGTCAACCACGTGTGTACATAATGTCTATGTGCAATACAAATAATTCCCATTTATATGGGGATATGATTTGATAACAGAATAAATATGTTCCTGCTATCTGAGATAATAAATATGATAGCCTGGTTATAAATAAACGTATAAACATATCCCGAGTCTCTGGGGATCCCAAAATATGCATCATAGTTGAATCGTCACGAGCTGGATATCTCCTCCAAACTCGTGCTTCAAAAGTTATCTGATTCTGAGCTCGTGCTTAACAGCCATCGTGTTCTTAGTTCGTGATAAACTCAGGATGGCTAACACCATGTCTGATATTTATGAATCCCGAGCTGTCCACATGAATAATAAGCAGATATTCTACTTGGTTACATTTCTGTGTATTTATCTGCCAGCTGTACCCGAGCTGAGTGAATGAACTCGTGCTAAAAATAGGGTACAACATTTTCCCCTAAAGCTCCTGCTTTTGTATGATGTCGTCATTTTCTGACCTACTTAGTAGGGGATTTTAAACTTCTGCTGCATAAAACCATGCCTGCCTACTACTCGAGTATTGGACACGTGGTCTACCATAATTGGCATCTGTTCGGGTTTCGAGGACTGCAATAATTGTTTTGTGAACTTTTTGCTGTCATCTGGTCAATTTAATCTTGGCCCTTGGTTCTCAAGATACCCCAATTGGATGGCCCAGATTAATTTCCGTAGTTTACATATAAATAGGGTGATTATATTTCAAACCTCACCACCTTTGCATTTGAAAACTTCCCATTTCTAAACTCTCAAGCTTCCCTTCTTCTTCCCCAGAACCCCCAAAACTGTTCATCATGCCCAGTCATTCAGAAGCTTTCCAGGAGCTTTTCGTGATCCAAATCTACATTCTCCAATCATCAAACACATTTATTGTAAGTATCTCATCCTTTGCTTTGAACTAATTTATTTATTCTTCATCATCCAAAGATACTTTTTTTTCTTCCTTTATTTTATTTGAACGTGTTTTGTTATTCTGCAGTCCATCTTGGCCCAATACCGAAGCATAGCTCATGCTAAGGCTAGAAATGTAGAGATTCGAGTCAACCTGACCACTGCCAAGGCCGCCCTGAATGCTGCTCAGGAAGGTGAGCAAGCCACCAAAGCTGCCTTGACAGTTGCTCAGAAGAATGAGCAGGCTACACTTACCTCTTCCCAAGAAAGTGAGCAGGCCGCAAAGACCGCACTATCAGCCACCCAAGCTCAGACCGCAGTAGTGTACCATCGTGTTGAACAATTTCAGGTCGAGATTGGTGAGCTCAAGGAGGAAAAGGCAGCGTCATCATCAGCCATGGAGGAGATGCTATACCATTGTTGGGCTTTCAACCAGGATGGGAACTTCTCTTTTATGAAGCCCGGGTTGTGGGATCCATACCTTGCTAAATTCAAGGCTCAGTTCTTGCAAGAACCCTCGGAGACTGGTGAGGCTTCTGGAGCAGCGGAAGGAGATGGTAAGGAGGTCACTTCGGCGGGGTGAGCTGACAGGGCCCAATGATTTTATTTATGAATTTCTTTGTATTTGTCTAACAATCTTTTGATATTAAACAATTGCCTCCGGGTTTAGTTCGAGGTTATTTCTCCTCGATGTGACTATATTTGTTTCTTATTTTTAATATATATCTAACTTTTGATCCATTTGTATTTCCTTTATTATCTTCTCATGCTTATGAATCCTTAGGCTCTTGCACATTCAAGATTTTAGGAATTGACTTTTAGATCGAGATAGATTTTATCGAACTTGGTTATGTCCAAGTTTTTGTTCGCTTATTTGCGTCGCACCTGTTAAGAATCTGGCCTCGAACCTGGCTACATCCAGGGTTTTAGATGATTTAAACTTAGTTCGTGCTAGGTTTATTAAAAACTTGAGCTTTTAAAAAGCCTTTAAATAACCAATTTTTCCAAGCTTCTAAGTTTTCGGACCTGGTTATATCCAGGGTTTTAGATGATTTAAACTTAGTTCGCGCTAAGTTTATTGAAAACTCGAGCTTTAAAAATTCATTGAATAATCAATTTTTCCAAGCTTCTAAGTTTTTGGATCTAGGTATATACAGGGTTTTAGATGATTTAAACCTAGTTCGCGCTAGGTTTATTGAAAACTCGAGCTTTAAAAAGTCGTTGAATAATCAATTTTTCCAAGCTTCTAAGTTCTCTAATCTTATCCGAGCAGGCTTAATTTTGCCAACCTCGGTTATGTGCCCCCCAAGTAACCAGAATGTATAAATTTTCTTGGTTGCTTTTACAAATATGAGAACACGAGCTTGTGATAACAACACTAAGAAATAGTTATTTAACTATCCATCTATTATTTAATTGAAATGGCTTTTATAAATAAGCCCTACATTGATGGTGTTACTATTGATAATACTTTTTCAAATGCAAAGCATTCTAGGTTCGTGGGACTACTTCCCCATTCAATCGAGCTATCTTGAAAGTTCCCTCATGCAGGACTTCTACGACCTGGTATGGTCCCTCCCAATTCGAGTCTAATACACCATCCTTGGGGTCTTTATTTTCCAAAAAGACCCTTCGGAGAACTAGGTCTCCCAATCCAAATCTGCGCCCCTTAACTTTAGAATTGAAATAGCGAGTGATTTTTTGTTGATAATGGTCGAGCTGTAACTATTTCTTCTCATTTTTCTTCGATCAGATGCTTTAAGTAGCTCATCATTCTGCTCTTGATTAAATGTCCTTTGACTGTGAGTAGCTACCATGACTTCGACTGGAAGCATGGCCTCACTTCCAAAAGATAAAGAAAAAGGAGTATGCCTCGTGAAGGTCCTATGAGAAGTTGGGTAGGCCCAAAGTACTTGCGGGAGCGGCTCGGGCCATAGTCCTTTGGCTTCATCTATCCTCTTCTTCAGGCTTGCCTTAAGGGATTTTTTTACAGCCTCGACCTGCCCGTTCACTTGTGGGTATGCTACCGACGAGAAACTCTTCGTGATGCCATATTTTTCACAGAAGTCAGTGAAGAGATCACTGTCGAATTCTATCCCATTGTCTGACACGATTTTCTTAGGAAGTCCAAATTGACATACAATATTCTTCACCACGAAGTCCAGGACTCTTTTTGATGTGATTTTAACGACCCAAATCTACTAATAAGGCTTAAGAGCCTTGATTAGTGTGTCGGGAGGGCATAACTAGATTATATGTGATTTAATGATTAAAAGCATGTGATATGATTATTTGAATATCTGTGATGCATGACTATGTGTATTGGTATGCATGTAGGCCCTGAATATATTTGTGATAAATTGTCGAGACCACATTATTATGTGGATACATTTGTAATCTGTGACTCGAGGCGATCTTAGTGAGCGATTTAGCGAAAAAGTCACGGCCGGGACTTATACCCGGCTCGGGGCGAGCCTGGGGGTACTTCTGGGAATTTAGAGAATATATTGGAGTTTATTATGATAATGAGGAATATAGTTGGTGATTATTTAGGTGTCGGGAAGTAACCGGTAAATATTAGAGACACTCGAGGAATTAGTGGGAATTGGGAATAAATGACCAGAATGCCCTTGGAAGGATTAAGGGCTTAAACTTAATGGGAGAGTATTATGGTCATTTGGCTTATAAGGGATAAGAGTTAAGTCTGCTTTATGCCTTAGTGGAAAGTCTAGAATTTGAAGGTAGCTGAAGGAAAAGAAAAGAAGAAGGACAAAAGGAAAGAAGGAAGAAGGAGATAGAAGGTTCTCTCTCTGGGTTTAGGTTTCTTCCTCACTTCTTGAAGGAATTTGGAGCTGAAACTCAGGGAGAGTTTAGGTAGGAGCTAGAGGCTAGGGTCCTTGGTTTAGCTTGAGGAGTTAGCAAGAGTAGTCCATCCATTTGAGGTAAGGTTTAAGGTTGCTTTTCAGTTTCTGGTTCTAATGTAAATATGGATTTTTGAGCTGAGTTATGGTGGGAATTCTAGGGAATTGAGGCTGAAGCTTTGAGGGGTGAAAGCCAAGGAAGAGTGGAGGATAGCCTAAGGTTGAACTTCTTTATTTAAGGTAAGAAGCTCTGATCTTGGTCACTTAAATTCTGTGGTATCAGTTATTCTTCCTGTTGAGTATTTGGGCTCTAGGTTAAGCTATGGTGATTTCCTTGATTTGGGGTGCATGTGATTGAGTTTTGTGTGGTTGGGATTTATGGGATGAGTTGAGGATGTTGGGAGGCTTGTTTTGAAGTTTGGTTGAGGTTTGATTGAGTTTTGGAAAGGTTTGGCTCGAGGAAATTCGAAGAGGAGAAAACTGGGTAATGTCTGGCTGTGACTAGCGCTGTAGAGCTAGCCTTAGGGCGCTACAGCGCTAGGCTTGGGCGTCTGGGAGCCTAAAGGCTCTGTTTGTAGTGCTGTAGCGCCCACCTTAGGTCGCTGTAGCGCTACCCTATTCCCAGAAAGGGGTTTTTGGGTTATTTCTTATGGTTTTTGCCTGGGGGCTCGGGGTTTGATTCCATCACCCCGTTTGGTGGAATTAGGGCTTCCCGAGGGCTCGGGATTGGTCCCGAGGGCTCGGGATTGTTCCCGAGGCTAGATTTTGGAATTGAAGTTTGGAATTGATTCTAACTTGTGACCGTGACTAGGTGTACGCTAGGGCTCAAACGGGATCGTGCTTGAGGATCGAATTGAACAAAGCTAGCGAATCTAAAGGTAAGAAATCTGCACCCGGTTATGTATTTGTGATAGGACTAATTGCTCCCTATATCTGTATGATGGCATAGATGGTATTATGCCATGGGACATGTGATAAACGGCCTAAGGGTGCCGTAAATAATACTTGCGCACAGGGCATGGCTCGGCCACTGGTAGCTGAAGAGAGATTAATATTCACTGATCTCGGTTTAAGGGGGCCGGAGTCAGTGGGATTAATAGAGGGTGCGGCCTAAGGGAGTTAACCCTAGTTATCATATGTGAATTGATTAATGATATGAGAGGATGTACTTGGTATGCTGAATACTTGAACAACATGAATGTCTAAAATGTTGAGTATATGTTTATACTGTATGAGTTATCTGGTTGTTTGCTTAATGATTATGCTCTGCAATTGTGTTTTCTTGCTGGGCCTTGGCTCACGGGTGCTATGTGGTGCAGGTAAAGGCAATGGCAAGTTGGGCCAATCCTGAGATGGAGAGCTGCGGGGCTGAATGTACATAATCAGCTGATCGGCCGCCACGGCCGAGGAGTGGAACGGGATGAGAAAAGCTTAATTGTCTGTTTTGCCTTAGAGTGGCTAACAACTGTATTTTAATCCTAAATTTTTGTAAACAGCCTTTTAACTTTACTACTTTTGGGATCCCATGTAAGGAAAATGTTTGTTTATAAGAAATGAAGCTTTTGAGGCCAAAATCTTTTAACCCTAGCTCAACTGAAATTTCAGTGACATGTTTCAAATTAAATGACTTGATTAGCAAGTCTTGCACCTTTATAAACACACAAAGTAACGGTCTTGGCTATCCAGGGCGTTACAGTGATGGTTGTCAGAGGCTCGGCTTCTACCCACTTTGTGAAGTAATCGATCGCCACCATTGCATATTAAACTCCTCCCGTTCCCATAGGTACGGAACCTATTAGATCGATTCCCCACGTTGCAAATGGCCACAGGGATGAAATCATCGTTAGCTTGACTGGAGCGGCTCGACCAACAATGGAAAAACACTGGCATTTGTCGCACTTCTGAACATACGAGATCGAGTCTTTCATTAAAGTGGGCCAAAAATAGCCCTGTCTCAGTATCTTTAGTGCCAGGTTTTGCCCTCAGCATGATCCCCACAAAATTCTTCGTGTATTTCTTGTAAAATGGTTTTAGCTTCCTCGGGCAGAATACATCGTAGGACAGGAAATGAATGACCACGCCGATATAGGGTTCCATCTACTATTACGTACCGTGGAGCTTGATAGACTATATTTCTCGCGTCTTTTCTGTCGTCAGGTAACTTTCCTGTGAGGTACTCCATTATGGGAGTCATCTAGGTCGGTCTTATGTCGATCATTCCGTCCTCCATCGTTTCTTCTATCACACTCGGACTCTCCAAGAACTCCACGGGCACTACATTCAATGTCTCATCCTCTTTTGAGGTAGCAAGTCGTGTCAAAGCATCATCATTAGAATTCTGCTCGCGGGGTATATGTTCAACAGAGTAGCACTCAAATTCAGATAGTTCTCCCTTTACCTTAGCTAGGTAGGTCGCCATCTTGGTACCTCGAGCTTGATGGGTACCATGAGGTAAGATTTGCTAAAGCATTGGATGGATTTCACCTTGAGCTCTCTTGCTACCCACAGTCCTGCTAGTAAGGCCTCATATTCAACTTCGTTGTTGGATTCCTCAAATCCGAACGTCAGAGCTGTATGAAATTGATGCCCTTCTGGGGAGATTAAGATGATCCCAGCTCCTGATTCATTCTTATTTGACGATCCGTGAACGAAGATTTTCCATAATTCTTGCACCGGCTCCCTCAAGAGCTCCTCTTAAAAACTGGTGCATTCAGCCATAAAATCAACAAGGGCCTGACTTTTGATTGAGGTCCGTGGCATGTACAATATCTCGGAATGGCTAAGTTCGATGGCCCATTTTAAGAGACTACCGACGTTTTAGGTTTTCACAAGACCTGCCTTAAAGGTTGGCCGGTCAAGAAGTTGATTGAATGGGACTAGAAATATGGCCGGAGCTTTCTGGAAGCCAATATCAGACAGAATGCCAGCTTCTCTGTCAGTGGATATCGTGACTCAGCTTCGAGAAGTCTCTTGCTTACATAATAAACTAGTTTATGAGCATGGTCTTCTTCTCGAACTAACACGGCGCTGACTGCAATCTTTGTCACGGCCAAATAAAGCAACATAGATTCTCCATACATAGGTTTGGATAATACGGGGGGCTCGGCCAAATGAGTTTTTAGGACGTGGAATGCCTGTTCGCACTCCTCGGTCCACTCAAATTTTTTGTTTCCTCTGACCAAGTAGTAGAATGGCAGACACTTGTTAGTGGATTTTGAAATGAAATGATTTAAAGCCGCCACCTTTCCAGTTAGACTTTGAACTTCTATACCCGACCTGGGTGAGGGCAATTCTAACAACGATATGATTTTCTCAAGATTCGCCTCGATCCCCCTCGTGTTGACTATGAACCCTAGGAATTTTCTAGATGCCACTCTGAAAGTGCATTTGTGGGGATTTAGCTTCATGTCATACCTCCTTAATATTCCAAAACATTCTTCTAGATCGGACACATGGTTATGGCAGTTTTATATTTGACAAGCATGTCATCGACATACACCTCCATATTTCTTCTGATCTGGCTAGCGAACATTTTGTTGACCAAGCGTTGATATGTGGCCCCAACATTCTTTAGCCCGAAGGGCATAACTTTATAACAATATACGTTATGTTCGGTCATGAAGCTAGTATGTTCCTAGTCCGCAGGATTCATCGCAATCTGGTTAAATTCAGAATATGCGTCGATGAAGGACATGAGCTCGTGACCTGCCCTGACATTTACCAACTGGTCAATCCTTGGCAGTTGGAAACAATCATTGGGACAAGCTTTATTTAGATCGGAGAAGTCAATACAGGTCCCCCACTTCCTGTTTGGCTTCGGGACCAGCACGAGATTGGCGACCCAAATCAAGTATTTTGCCTCCCAGATAAACCCGCATTTTAATAACCGAGCTACTTCTTCCTCAAGGGCTTCATCTTGGACCGTTCCCAAACATCTCTATTTTTGGGATTTTGCAGGCACATTCTTGTCCAAATTTGAGGTGTGCATGATTACATTTAGACTTATTCCCACCATATCTTTGTGCGACTAAGCGAAAACGTCCAGGTTTTCCTGTAAGAAATCAACCATCTCCTTCTTCCATCTATCGTCAAGATTATTTCCAACCTTTATGACTCTTGAAGCTTCTTTAGGGTCGATGTTTACTTCCTCGAGCTCTTCTATGGCTTGGAGCTCTGATCTGTCCTCGCCTACCCGCGGGTCAATGTCATCGCGTTGGGCGTCCTCACTATCCCCTTTTTGCTGAGGTTCTTTCGTCTCGTGAGTAACTCCTACTTCCTGGGACCCCTCACCTCCGTCATTTATGACCATTGCTTGCTGCTCGGGTTATGATTTTCCCTTCATAGAAATGCTATAGCATTCCCTGGCAGCGAGTTGATCACCTCTGACAGTGCATATTCCCACAGATGAGGGGAATTTCATTGCTAGGTGGCGGATAGATGTTATGGCTTCAATTTCCATCAGGGCAGGTCGGCCCAAAATCGCATTGTATGCAACCGGAAAATCGATTACCACGAACTTGAGCAACTTGGAAACAGTTCGCGACTCTTTACCCAATGTCACCACTAATTTGATCGTCCCGATGGCTACCGACCCTTCACCAGAAAACCCGCACAGAGTCATCGAGGTCGCCTTCAAATCAGTTACGGATAACCCCATTTTTTCCAGGGTGGACCTGAAAAGTAGATTCACAAAACTTCTGTTATATACTAGAGTTCTTTGGACCCTTCAGTTGCCGATCTGAACGGTTACCACCAACGGATTGTTATGTGGGAATTGGACGTGGCTAGCATCCTCTTCTATGAAAATGATTGGTTGCTTTTCTAATCGCTACAATTTCGATAACCGTTGTTCTGGGACGAACTCCACCCCATTATGGGACTTCAGCTCATTAATGTACCTCTTCTAGGCCTCGCTGCTCGTGCCTGCCAAATGAGGTCCTCCCAAAATGGTGGCTTTATCTCCCCCTAATGTTGGAGGAGGGCTTGAGCTCCAAGTTGGCTTGTCGGAGCTTCCAGAACAGGTAGTAGGGTCAGCCCAACGGGCTGACTTGGATTCACCTGATTTCAGGCATACTAGGCCAAAGGTCCTGCCCTAATGAGGGTTTCAATCTCATCCTTCAGCTACTGGCAATCATCAGTGTTATGACCGATGTCGTTATAGAACTAACAAAACTTTGAGGGATCCCTCTTCGCCCTTTGCTTCTTCAATGGTTCTGGCTTCTTCCATGGAAGGCGACTAGAATTGGCCAAAAAAATGTGCTCACGTGTATCCTTTAGTCGGTATATGTGGCGTCGATAGGCTTGAACTTCTCTGCACGCTTATTTTTCTTCGTCCCCCTTGGTTATTATGGGTAATAGTTTGGGCCGTAATTGCCACATCCGTTGCCGCTGCAATGGGTTGGATAGGGGTCTAGCCCGTTCCTGCAACAGAGGCTTGTGCCTCCTCGAGATTTATCCACTCTTGAGCTCATGCTAAGAATTCATCTACGCTCTTAACTCCTTTTCTTTAGAGTTCCTGCCATAGGTCGCCCCCAATGAGAATTCCCATCCTCATTTCCATGAGTTTGGAGTTATCATCAACATCTTTAGCTCGTGCATCAACATTGGAAAATCTACTCAGATATGCCTTCAACGTTTCGCCAGGTTTCTGTATTACGTTGGCCAATGAATCAGCCTTAACTTGAGCTGCCTATGAAGCTTGGAATGCTTTTTTGAACTCGGAGGAAAAATTCTACCATGAGCTTATGGAATGTCTCTTGTATTGCTTAAACACCTGCCTGGCTTGCCTGACCAGAGTTGCTGGGAACAAAATACACCTTAGGTCAAGCCTGACATTTTGGGCCATCATCATGGTGTTAATCATTCCAAGGTGATCTGACGGATCTCCATCTCCATCAAATTTTGACAGGTGTGGCATCATGAATCCCAAAGGATATGTCGCCGCCACAATATTTGGAGCAAAAGGCTCAAGCTCCTCGTCTGAGTCCCAATCGTTCTTTTCCTTTCCAGACAAGAGTTTTTTCATTTGCTCTTCCATCAGAGCTAGTCTCTCGAGGGTTTGGTCCCTATTCCCTAGGTTAGCCGGGGGTTGTTCAACAGCTCCCATCCTATCATGTGTGTTTGACGGGTTATTGTCCCTCCAAGTTCGAGCTTGGTTTTGCGGGGCATTCCCATTATCGCGTACTACGGACGAACTGGATACCTTCTCAGCGAGTTCAAACGATCGCGCAAATCAGATTGTGGATCATACCGAGGGCTCTGTGCTAAACTCAAATGATTCCTTAGGTCACTCTCAGACCTGCTACAACAATGGCTTTCGGTCTAGTAACTCCCGCTTGCGAAGCTTACAGCTCGCGACTGGGGCCGAGGACCTGGATTCTCGACACGTGTTCATTGGATATAAGTATTGGCCGATGAGGGAGGATTTCTCCTACTGTCTCCATGAGCTGGAATATCCCATTGAGGACGAGGTGGTATTGGATTCCTTATAGGTGACGGGGGATGCCTTATTGGTGAGGCTATCCTCGTTCCATTAGGACAAATTAAATTTGCCTACCTTTGTTCTACTCCAATGTCTCTAGTTCTTTGTGCCTGGTGATCTGATCGCAGCATAGGAGGATTTTTTGGAGCCTTTTGTCTTCGTGAGCCTGTTCCAGTCCCTCCTCGTAGATTGTCATGGGCAGTCCCAAGGACCGGTAAAAAAGGCACCGAACTTGGGGTTGCAGTCCTAACCGACCGACTGACTTGCTGACGACCCCTGTCACGGTCGCTGGGTCGAGCATTCTGGTAATCTTGCCCCAGAAGTACAAAACTTGGAGTGGCAATTCTAACTAATCAACTCTGTTTGGATCGATTATTCCTGTGGGACTTATGAGATCCACTTTGCCTCTTTCCGACATTAACGTCGGTTGTAAGAGGGGTTAACCGAGCCAAAACCTCCTCAATCTTCCTTTTTTCCCTAGCAAGATGGTTCCTCAATTGCATGTTCTCCATCTCAACAGCAGTTAGGTAGTCTGGGTTTGGGTTTGGCGGTAATGATGCCGAACTCCCAATGTCACCTTGAACTGCCGGTTGTTTTCCCGAACGTTGTTGAATCTCATGTCCACGTTCGTTCGGAACAGCGGTATGATGGGCCTCCTACCCACCGGGCTGTTCTATCTCATTTCCGTGCATTGAGCGAGTGAGAACCATGATTGGAATGTACTGGGATTTTGGAGAAACACTAATTTGCTCTCAATGAAAACACCAAACTGTTGACGCGGTTTTTCGCCAACAATGTATTAAGAAATAATAATGGTAGATTAGTGCTTAATGGTAAACCGAAAAAGAAAATAACAAGAATTCACTCAAGAACCCAGAACTTTTACGTGGTTCAATGGTTAAAATCCACCTAGTCCACGAGTCACTATTATTACTATTTCTCTCATTATTTTTGCAGAGTTTCGGTATTACAGAATAATCTCTTTTTTTTCTTGTCCATCATTCCCAGTATTTATAGCGAAATTCCATGGACAGGTTTGGGTAACCACATGAATCAATGACGCATTTACATAATGTCTATATTCAACACAAATAATTCCCATTTATATGGGGATATGATTTGATAACAGAATAAATATGTTCCTGCTATCTCAGATAATAAATATGATAGACTGGTCATAAATGAATGTATAAACATATCCAGAGTCTCTTGGGATCCCAAAATATGCATCATAGTTGAATAGTCACGAGCTAGATATCTCCTCCAAACTCGTGCTTCGACAGTTATCTGATTCCGAGCTCATGCTTAATAGCCATCGTGTTCTTAGTTCGTGATAAACTCAGAACACCTAACACCATGTCTGATATTTATGAATCCCGAGCTATCCACATGAATAATAAGCAGATATTCTACTTGGTTATTTTTCTGTGTATTTATCTGTCATCTGTACTCGAGCTGAGTGAATGAACTCGTGCTAAAAATAGGGTACAACAACTGGCTTTTGTTGTATTAGCTTTTGAGAGTTGTATTTACCGCATAAACCCTATTTTTGGGATCCCATGTACCAAACATTTTTTTTAATGAAAATTAAATGTTTATGATTAAAATATTTTAACCCTAACCTGTTAGTTGACTTTAGGATCACGTTTATGTTCAAACGACTTGATTAGCAAGTCTTGCACTAATTTAAAATACACAGTGTAACAGTCTTGGTTATCCAGGGTGTTACAAAGGTAGTGACTTAGTCACTAGAGTTTTGTAGAGGCCTTCAGAATCAGATAAACACTGAGTTCCCTCTCTTTCTCTCTTTCTCTCTCTCTCTCTCTCTCTCGTTAGCCCTATCTATCTCTTTCTCTCTTTGTTGTTTTTTTTTGGTGCTTTGAGTTTGAGGGATTTTGCTGGAATTTGAGTCTAGAATGGAGCTTGTGGGAATTGGAGCTTGCTTAACGAGAAGTAGAAGCTATCAAGCCTGGGATCATAGCTGGGGTTCGCAATTCTAAGAGGGAAGTTTAACTCTAATGTTTCTTAAGTTTTTTTCTTGGGTATCCTTGAGTAATTTCTGTTTCTTGATGATGGAGTGTGTTTTAGAGGTTTTAAGTTGTTGTTTATTGTGTATCTGAATAGTTGGAATAGTTTGGGTAGTCAATTTGGGGTAAAACTAATTTTGGAGGGGTTTTGGGAGAGATTGAGATTTCTGAAATCGCTAATTTTTCTGGGTTCGCAGGGTCACGTCGTGGCACTGTTCTTGGAGCGTCGCGGCCCGCATGAACTTAGGGGCTAGGGGTTGTTCTCTGAACCGCCTTAGCGCCGCGGCGATGATTGGGTTGTGCCGCAAGACATGTCTAGGGAAATGAGTGCATAGGCTCTCTGACTTGTAGAGGGTCGCAGCGCTTGTGAGAGGTGTCACGGCTCAAATTAGGTATTTTGGCCAAATAGAGTTTTTAAGCACGAGAACTCAAACCTAAAGGCTTGGAAAGGATTCTACTACCTGATTTATTAGAATTCGAGGTCCTGGAGGCTAGGAATTTATCTAGAAGATTTTAATTAGTTTAGTTCTTGATGATTACCCGTTATTATGTTGTGACTAGGTTGTATCATTAGGCTCGGGAGTAAGGATCGTGCTCGAGGTCGCCATACGTATCTGCTCAGGACTCAAGGAAAGAAAACTGCACCTTGATTGTAGTTAGGGCTCGGGCCTCTGTTAATGAATATGACTATAATCCTGCTTGTGATAACATGATTAGGCATGCTTGTATATGTTATTTCTGATTGTGTGATAGGCAAACTGTATGTTTTATTATACTTTATATGAAAGCTCGGCCTAAGAGAGAATGGGTCGGCAACAAGCTTGCAGAATGCAGGCCATTTTGGCTAGGGCAACCTAGGAATGCAATTTGGACTTGTTTGGCCTGAACGCCACCTAAATAATCAGAAGAGCAGTCTGCACTTGTCTAACTCATTGGTTGTTTAAATTGGACTATGTGTTTGAAGGGTTATTATCGCTAAGCTTGTTATTTATATTATGTTGCGTATTTGAATCTATTGATTCAAGTTTTCTTCCTGAGTCTTGGCTCACGGGTGCTTGGTGGTGTAGGTAAGGGCAAGAATAAGCTAGACCAACCATGAGTTGGAGAGCTTCAAGAGCAGTGTGTACATATGCAGCTTGCTCGACCGCCACGATCGAGAATACTTAGGAGGAACTAGGGTTGAAATCTGTTTTGCCGCTTAGGACGACTAGTTTTTATTTTATTTGTCTTTTATCAATCTATAAACACTTTTTGGGATCCCGTGTATAAACTAAACACTTTTAATGGAAAATGATTACTTCGTTGACCAATATTTTTAATACCTAACCTTTGTTTAGTTTTTAATCATACATTTAATTCCAAATGACTCGTTTAGCAGGTTAAGCACCATTTCAAACACACAGTGTAACGGTCTCGGCTAACCAGGGCGTTACAATTCATTAGCATTCATTCGGAGAATCTTATTGTCTTGTTGAATTTTTAAGTCGAATTTTCTCAAAATTATCCGAGCATGAGTACAACTTGTTGGTTTGAGTAAGTTTTTACTATGTTTAGCTATTAAGAAGTAGTTTCCAAAGTTCTTTTGTGCACTTTCCAAACATGTGGTAAAACAGTTGTTAACACAAATAGTTGGAAAAAACTTTCAAGTTTAAAGTTTTTCATTTCTTGGTGAGTTGTGAGAGTTGAGAAAATAACTTTTTGAACTTTTATTGATCATTTGAGTTGGTAAAGTCACGTTTTTTGAATTTAAAACATGACATTTACTATAGGGATAATTTTCATATAAGAATGAGCCTTTGTCATAAATTTTAAATTTGTGTTAAATTTATTTTATTTTTTTAACTTCTTTTTATTTATGTGTTGCCTCTTGTCAAAAAAAAAAAGAAAATATAATAAAAAAAAGAAATAAAAAGGAAAACCAAAGCACCAAAATAGAAAAAGAACAAGAGCAATACTTTCTCTTAGTATTTTGTAATTTTGTATTAAAAAAATATTTCTATTTTATATTTGTTTTGTGTAAATATATTTAAAAAATCATAAAAATATATATAGAAAAAAATTAGCATTTGTTGACGCGGTTCTTCGGCAACAGATAATTATAAGAATAAGGAGAGGGATTAGTGTTAAATAATGAACCGTAATAAATGAATGATCTCAAAGGAAAATTATAACTCGAATACTTTTTTAGGTGGTTCAAAGGTTAAAATCCTTCTAGTCCACCAGTCAATATTATTGATATCTCTCTGATATTCTTTACAGGGTGTTTCTTTACAAATTAGAAGCCAACCCCTTGCAACTCCCAGGGTCTCTATATTTATAGGGAGAGGGCACGTGGATGTTGGCAAAGGAGGTCATCCTGTGACCTTCTTATCCATCATGTCACTTCTGTGACATTCATGATTAATTCCTAAAACCTGAAAATGAAGTGTGGTCTAATCAATAGGTACGAGGGATAATGGGCCGCATGGCCCAACCCAGTCGTGGGTGCCTGAACACGCACGTTTATGCTGCGTGTCTGAGAATTCAGGAATGGAGCAGACACGTGATGTCTGATATATACACGTTTACATTGCGTGGTTGACTTTATAAAAGGTCAGAGGTGCCAACTCAAGCTCGTACCCCGAGCTTGATGTAGTCTCAGCCCGTGGTGTCCACACTGCTGACCCGATGCCTTAATAATCGCAATAAACCTTTGGTTACCTCGAGCTTAAAGAGGTAGGACCTTGTAACAGCAGCTCCGGGTAAGTGTCTTCCAAGTGGCTGATATAATTATGCCCTTTCTCAGCTCGCTAATAACCCGTGGATATTTAGGGCGTACATTTGCCCCCCAAGCCCTTGCTCGTGGCATATGACGTCATCTAGGGCCACAGTGGGGGCTTTTAGGCTTCTTTGTGGACTCTTCACATTCCGCCCATTACGTTGTTATCGAATACGTGGAGCATCATGGTTGGTGACGGTCCGTCTTCCGAGAACTGCATTAAATGGCCTAGCCTATCTTCGACCGTCGTTTTCCTCGTATCCTACATCAAGACGATCGAACGGCCCTCATCCTTTGGCCTTTTACGTATATAAAAGGCTGGTCACCTTTCGCATGAGCCACCCTTTCATTTGAAAATTTTCTCATCTTTTTCTTTCTTCTCAGTCAAAAACCTTTTCTTTCTTCTGGTTACTATTCCCAGTGTTCCAAAGGTTCAGTCACGAGGGCTCTTTTGTGACTCAGTTACCAGCGATTCTAGCAGGATTTCAACCCAGACGCTCCTTTCAGTCTTTACACAGCAAGAGATTTCTGTAAGTCATCTGTATGTTGCATGTTTTAAATGTTTTCCCTTACTGTTGCTTAGGTAAACCTTCTCTTTAGCTGCATGTAGTAGGTTGTTGGTCTTTCGCTTTTCTTTGCTGGTATTTTATGCGTAGGTTTTTATCCTAGGTGTATCGACCGCAGGAAAAACGGTTTAGGAGCATGACTCATAGGATACAACTTCTGGGGTAATTTTCTGGGTAAAAAAATTTTATGCCTGTTTGTAACAACAAGCTTTTAGGGTGCAAAAACCGGGTAGCTTAGGGGACACGCTTCACAGGCAGTTTTGCCTACTGTTGCTTACTGAAACTTTCCTTCCAAGGCAAACTTTTATTCTGGCCCTCCTCACACACGGATTCCGAGTAATCGGGGACCCGTTGGGAGCACAGGCGCGTGTTCATAGAACTGCGTGGTCTCACTCGCCGCGGGCTGAAGGAAACCCTTCGCGCTAGATTCTTTCTTATGCATAGGTCACCTTTTCTAAAATTTCTTCTTTGTTCGTTAGGCGACCAGATGGGACCCTAGAAGAGTGCACCCAAGAAGAGTGCTGGCAGCTCGTCCTCCCAGCAAACCAGTAAGGGGAAGGAGGTGGCCACAGACTCCCCGATCCCCAACATTGGCCCCACCATGGAGAAGGAGGTCGAGGTGGGGCCCAACGCCTTTTTCGAGGCCGAGCGGATCGCCTCGAAGGTCACCACCCAAGGGAAAGTCAACAAAATGTTTCTTTCCCATAACATTGAGATAGGGAGGGGCACCCTGGACGCCCGACCTCCCCTTGAAGGCGAGCGGAACTACGTGCCGCTCGATGAGGAGTACGCCGCCAGGAGCGATGAGCGTCTCAAGGCTGGGGCCTTCCTCCCACTGGACCAATACTTCACAAATTTTTTAAATTACGTGAAGCTGGCCCCCTTCCAGCTCCCCCTAACTCCTATCGTCTGCTAGCGGGGTTGAAGTATTTATTCCTGAAGCAGGAATGAGAGGTCCCCACACGGGCGAACATCCTGTATTTATTTTTCCTCAAAGCCAGCACGGAGCAACGGGGGCGAGGGGACGGGTTCTACTACCTAACCCGTTTTCCTAATTCGGCTGCGGTCATCGAGCTGCCCAGCCACCCCCATGACTTTAAGGATCAGTTCTTCATGTCAAAGGGGTTTCGCAACTGCGAGCACCACTACTTCAACCGTCCTCGTAAGTTCCTTCTATCTTCAGCTCGTAAGTTGATTGCTGATTAGCCTCTTTTTATTAGTTCCTAACTTAGAAACTATCATGCAGCTATTTTCGCGAGGACGGCCAAATCTGTAACGCCCTGGTTGCCCCAGAACAGTTACGGTGAACTGGAAATTTGGCTCATTGCCTGAGTCCTTTGGTTAAAAACGTGTTCTAAGTTTTATTAACAGGTTAAGGTGAAAACCAGTAAAAAGGAAAGGATATATTTTATTTAGTACATAAAATTGTTCATGGGCCCACAAGAACATTTACAAGTTATTTACAACTCAAAAAGGTCATTACTGTTCCAAAATTTCAAACCCCACCGACCTAAGTGGCAAAAATAGGGTAAACCCCCTAGTTCCTCTGAGAACTCCTTGGCCGTGGTGGTCAAGCGCCCGCATATGTACACATCACCACCTAAGCTCTCCACTCAGGGCTGGGTGAGCTTTTCTTTCCCTTTATCTGCACCACATAGCACCCATGAGCCAAAGCCCATCAAGAAAACATAGCATTATATGTAAACATCATCAAATGATTATCATTATAATCACACAGAGCTCATAGCTTCCAAACAAATGAGTGAATATCACTTGAGGTTCTGATAATCCATACTGAGTGACTGACAAGCAAGTCACTATTTCAAATGGAAGAGTGGCTGCTAGGTAAGCCACTAGCCTTCAACAGGTTCTGGTAAACCATACTGAGTGAGTGACAAGCAAGTCACTAATTCAAGTGGAAGAGTGGCTGTTGGGTAAGCCACTAGCCTTCAAGCGCTTATAATGTTCATCGAACTTGAGGTCGATCTGGCATTAATGCTTTTTGAGTCATTCAATGCAGAAATTCGATTAGATCTAATCTTTATTGGCTTGCGTTGAACACGCTAAGACCGTCCTGACTAATGAGTCAGCGCAATGTGACCAGTGACCAGTGCCCAGTACCACTGTCGAACCTGACTAATGAGTCACAGCTTCACAGTTGATACTAGCACCTTTGCCAAATCTGACTAATGATTCAGTACCATGCACAAGTGAGCAATAATTGCTAAGTATTCCATAATCAACTGATGTCCACATTTATACAACCAACATGCTTCGTGAACAACCATGCATGTCACATTTGGGGTGCAGTTTTCTTACCTCTGGTTCAAGCTAGAATGAATAAAAGAACGACCCTTGAGAGCGATCAACCTTTTGGTCCTTTAGCGGTTACCTGGTCATAACCAATTATGGGATTCCATCAATAAAATGAATAACAAAGGGTTCCCAAACCAAAACCTAGCCTCTGATACATCAAACACTACTAAACCGGGTAGTAGGATCGACCCCGAGGTCAAAGGCTTGTATCCCCAAGCTAAAAATCCATTTCTGGCCAAAAATTCCCTTATAGGTCGCGGCTCACCAGAGCCATGCCGCGACTCACCCTCCTGACAGAGGCATTTCCACCCCAAACCAGCATAGGCCGCAGCTCACTATAGCCATGCCGCGGCCCTTTACCCAAACCAACAAACACCAGCTCGACTTCCCCTGCGTTTTCCCTTGGAACCAAACCTTCAAACCAGTTCCAAACATCAACCTAACACCCAATTCAACCCCTAGACTTCACCTACAACTCACCCTCATCAAAACCCAAGTTAAACATCAACGTAACACCCAATTCAACCCCTAGACTTCACCTACAACTCACCCTCATCAAAACCCAAGTTAAACATCAACCTAACTTCCATTAATTCCAATTATCCACCAAAGAATTACAAGCTAAAATCTTAAACCAAAATAGAGTAAAACCAGAAAGTTAATGGTTGAAACTCACCTCAAACTTGGAATTAATCCCCCTTCAATGGATGAACCAACCCTATGAACTCAGCTCCTTGATTTCCTAGCTTGATTCCTCACTTTGAGCTCAAAAACTCCAAAGGGAAAAATGAGAGAAAATGATGTACGGGAAGGGAAATCCTTTGCTCTGTTTTTGTTCTGTTTTCTACAGCCATCTAAAGTCTCATATACATCCAAACCAAATGACCTAAATTCCCCTAGGTCATTTAAGGCTTCTAAAGTCATTCCAAGGGGTAAAATCGGTATTTTCCACCTATCTCGTTAATCATAATTAACGCTCTCCAATTCCCGCTAATCTCAATAATCTCAAACACCAATAATTCATATCTCGTTACCCTATAATTCTCAGTAACACTCTAATCATCAAAATCACCCCGAGACTCCTCCCGAGCCTCGAACTCAAACCTATTATGACCAGACCGCTATTTAACATACCATGATCGTCTCATGCTGAATGGCTCGAACAAACCCACATTATAATGTGGTCTCAAAATATATCACCGACATGCACACAAATATGCAATTTACCCTCCACGAGCCAAATTACCATCACACCCCTGTAATTAGAAATATGGACACACATGCATGCATTTCACATCGTATTATTATATAATCTGCATATACATGCACTTTATCAATTAATGGCATAATTAAACAAGTATGGCCCTCCCGGCCAACTATTCCCATCATTAAACCATAATGGAGAATTCGGGGCATTACAACTATCCCCTCCTTACTGAAATTTCTTCCTCGAAATTTACCTGAACAGCTCGGGATACTGACTCCATCTCCCAGGTCACTTCCTCGACCTTGTTGTTCCTCCACAATACCTTAACCAAAGGTATGGTCTTGTTCCTGAGGACCTTGTCCTTTCTGTCAAGTATCTGAACTAGCTGCTCCTCAAAGGAGAGATCTGGTTCAAGCTCCAGATCTTCGTAACTCAAAAAATGGCTCACATCAGATACATACCTCCGAAAAGCTGATACATGGAACACATTATGCACGACAGACAACGTCGGAGCAAGGCCAATCTGTAAGCCACTTGACCAATCCTTTCCAGGATCTCAAATGGACCTACAAATCTAGGACTCAGCTTGCCTTTCGTCCCAATCCTTCTCACCCCTTTCCATGGTTCTCCTACCTGGAACTCCACGTTCCTGCGCTTGGGATCTGCATAGCTCTTCTGTCTACTCTGAGAAGCAAGCATCCGAGCTCTAATCTTCACAATAGCCTCACTGGTCCTCTGAACTGCATCAGGACCTAAGTATTTCCTTTCACCTGTCTCATCCCAATGAATGGGAGATCTGCGCTTCCTACCATACAACATCTCATAAGGTGCAACTCCAATGGTAGATTGATAACTGTTATTATAGGAGAATTCTATCAAAGGCAGATACTTACTCGAAGATCCACCAAAGTCCAGCACACATGCTCGCAGCATGTCTTCCAAAATCTGGATCGTCCTCTCAGATTGCCCATCTGTCTGAGGATGATAAGCTGTACTGAACTTCAACTGTGTCCCCATGGCTTTCTGCAAACTCCCCCAAAACTTGGAAGTAAAAGTGGGGTCCTGATCTGACACGATTGACCTAGGTGCACCATGGAGTCGCACGATCTCTCTCACATAGAGATCTGCATACTGATCAACTGTATATGTAGTCCTCACTGGCAGGAAGTGAGCTGACTTGGTGTAGCGATCCACTATCACCCAAATAGAATCATGCTGACCAGTAGTCCTGGGTAAGCCCACCACAAAATCCATTGTGATGTCTTCCCACTTCCATTCTGGGATATCCAGAGGCTGCAGTGACCCTGCCGGCCTCTGATTCTCAGCCTTGACCTGTTGACATGTCAAGCACTTAGCCACATACTCTACTACATCTCTCTTCATTCCTGGCCACCAATATAGCGATCTCACATCCTGATACATCTTCGTGGTGCCTGGATGCAAAGAGTAAGGTGTAGTATGAGATTCATCCAGAATCTCTCGCCTCAAAGCAGTGTCTAACAGAACACATATCCGCCCTTTGTATCTCAACAAGCCTGTCTCAGACACTAAATAATCTCTGGACGCTCCAGCCAGAACATCCTCTCTAATCTTGATCAGCTGTGGATCACTCAACTGACCTTCTTTAATTTTCTCCAATAGCGTAGACTGTAGTGTAATGTTAGCAAACTAGCCCACCAGCAACTCTATACCAGCTCTGGTCATATCATCGGCTAATACTCTGGCTATCACCCTCATACCATGAATCTGCCCCGGACCCTTCCAGCTCAAGGCATCAACTACCATGTTGGCTTTTCTTGGATGATATAGAATCTCACAATCATAATCTTTTACCAACTCCAGCCAACGCCTTTGTCTCATGTTCAAGTCTTTCTGGGTGAAGAAGTACTTCAGGCTTTTGTGGTCTGTATAGATCTCACACTTATCTCCATAGAGATAATGCCTCCATATCTTCAAAGCAAAAACCACAGCCACCAACTCTAAATCATGAGTGGGATACCTTTTCTCATACTCCTTCAACTAACGAGAAGCATAAGCTATTACCTTTTCTGATTGCATCAAAACACAGCCCAAACCCTGATGAGAAGCATCACAGTAAATCACAAACTTCTCTTGATCTGTCAGAAGACTCAGAATCGGAGTTGTAATCAATCTTTGTTTCAGTTCCTGGAAGTTGTTCTCACATTTATCTGACCGCACAAATTTCTGGCTCTTACATGTCAGCTCAGTCAAAGCACCAGCAATCTTCGAGAACCCTTCCACGAAACACCTGTAATAACCTGCCAATCCAAGGAAACTTCTAATCTCAGAAGCATTCTTTGGCCTTGGCCAATCTTTGACCGCTTCGAACTTTGCTGGATCTACCTTAATCCCCTCCTTACTGACAATGTGTCCAAGAAAGGATACCTGAGACAACCAGAACTCACATTTCTTGAATTTAGCAAACAGCCTGTGTTCTCTCAGTCAATGTAGAACCAACCTCAGATGTTGCTCATGCTCTAACTCAGTCTGAGAATATACCAGAATATCATCGATGAAGACGATCACAAACTGGTCTAAATAATCCTTGAACACTCTGTTCATCAGATCCATAAAAGCAGGAGGGGCATTAGTCAATCCAAATGACATAACTAGAAACTCATAATGCCTATACCTGGTACGAAAGGCAGTCTTCGGTATGTCTCCCTACGACTTGCAAGGTTTAACCCCAGCCAACCCGTTCATCGCCACCAAAACGACCCAGACCGTGACATCACCCTACTCCAATGCGTTTACCAGCTCGTGCAGTGTTATGACATGAGCCGCCCTAGGGGCACTATAGTTGTAGATAATGCCTTGGCCTTTAGGTCGGCCTTTTTCGAGGAGTACGGGACCAATATTAGGTCGTGGCCCTCCCTCATGGAGGGTGTTGTAGCTCCGGGTCTTAAGCAGTACGTAGAAGATTCCAGTCCTGAGGCAGATCCGGACCCAGAGCCTCCTCTAGCTCGTGAAGTCGTTATCTTAGACTCCCCTGCTGAAGCTCCGGGGCCGAAGGTCGTGACCATAGATTCCTCCTCTAGCTCGGAGGGTAGGACCCCTTTCAATACATACTTAAGCTCTGCTTTTTTTTTTTTTTTGCACAAATATTTTTACATGTATATTAATGCTTTGCTATCTTTGTTTCAACAGAGGAAATGTCGCAGCCCGGGAGCAATGATCTTCGAGCTATGTTCCCTGGGGGAAACCCTTCCTCCGGGTCTTCCAGGCCCATGGTGAAGAGGCTTCGGATGGCGAAGAAAGCCATCGGGACTACCTCCAAGTCTCCTGGAAAGGGGAAAAACCAAGCCCCTGCTGCTCTAGAAAAGGTGCCTCCACCCCCTCCTGCAACGGAGAAAATGATGGCTCCACCTCCCCCACGATCTCCTGTCTCTATTCGGGAACCGGAGGCGTCCACTGGGACCTTGGCAGCTCCGACCCCCGGTGTGCGTGTCCCGGTCAACCCCCAGGCCTTGGAGAAAGTCCCTGAGGTCTTTAGGGGGACGGTCTACGAAACCACGACCTACATGGTGGATCATTGCTACAATGCCACCTCGAGGGATCTGCGGGAGATCGAGACAAGGAGCCTCGAGAACGTGATGGAGCCTTCATTGGGGATGACCCTCACGGTAAGTGGCTTTGCCACTGGTACTCCCTGTTTGTTTGTATTATTATTTTTTTCTAAGGCACTTGCCTTATTATCTTTTTGTCTTGCAGGCGGCTTTGGCCCTCAACCGGAGCATATCTCGATCCTGGGCCAGGATCGAGGAGATCATGGGCGAGCACCAGGCTGCTCAGGTCACCCTCGTGACTGCTCAACAACAGGAAAGGGACGCCAAGGCGGCCCTGGCAACTGCCTGGGAAAACGAGAGGGTCGCGCGGGCCGCTTCGGTCGCTGCGCAAATGAGAAGGTCGCCCTAGCCACTGCGAAGATCGAGCTCGAGGAGGCCAAGGCTGCCCGGGCCGCACTAGATGCCACGAAGGTCGAGGCCAAGGAGGCTAAGGCTTCTCTGGCGGCGGAGAGGGCAGCTTCCAGCTCATCCATGGAGGCTATGCTGTACCACTGCTGGGTCTTCAACCCGGATGGTGACTTCTCCTTCCTATGGCCAGATGTGTGGGAGTCCTTCTTGGAGAAATTTATAGCTCGCCTTTAACAAAAGGCGCCCTCTGAGACCGAGGAGACTTCCGCTGCCACCGAGCAGGATGGCGAGGGGGTGACCTCATCAGAGCGGCCTGGCAGGGCTTAGGATTTTTTCTCCCTTCCTTTTATCATTTATATATTTATTTTTTTTTGTAATTTTACCTTATGAGGTTTTTTATCCTCGAGACAATTGATTTCCTCAACTTTATTTCAATTGATTTACATATTTTTGCCCCGACCTTATGGTTATTTCTCTTCTATGCACTTGGTAATAACTTAGTTTTTGTTGGTGTTGTGATTGACATCTTATGCTTTTCTAGGAAAAAACATGTTAGTCAACTTGAACCAACTTCTAAGACTTAAGTCCTGGTTGTATCCAAGACATTAATTTAAAAACTTAGTTCGTGTTAATCCCTTATCAATATCTCGTGTTTTTTAAGAAAAACATCGATCAACCAATTTGAACTAACTTCTAAGTTTTTAGGACCTGGTTGAATCTAGGACATTAATTTGAAAACTTAGTTCGTGTTAATCATTTATCGATATCTCGTGCTTTTTAAGAAAAACATCGATCAACCAATTTTGAAATAACTTCTAAGTTTTAGGACCTGGTTGTATCAAGGACATTAATTTGAAAACTTAGTTCGTGTTAATCCTTTATCGATATCTCGTGCTTTTTAAGAAAAACATCGATCAACCAATTTGAACTAACTTCTAAGTTTTTAGGACAACCTGGTTATATCCAGGATACAACTTAGTTCGCGTTAATCCTTTATCAATATCTCGTGCTTTTTAAGAAAAACATCGATCAATCAATTTGAATTAACTTCTAATTTTTTGGACGACCTGGTTATATCCAGGACATATGCCCCCAAAGTAATTAGGAAAGGGTCTTTCGTGGTTACTTGACTTTACATCCACAAATATACACAATAATGTAAAAATATTTAATTCTCATTACTTAATAAACAAAAGATGGCTTTTCTGATTAAGCCTTACAAAGATATCATTGATAATATTTCTTCAAATGGATAGCGTTCCAATTTTGTGGGACTGCTTCTCCATTTAGCCGAGCTAACTTGTAGGTTCCTTCTTTAATGACCTCGGTTATTTGGTAGGGCCCTTACCAGTTCGGCCCCAATACTCTGTCTTTGGGATCCTTACTGGCTAGGAAGACTCTTCTGAGGACCAGGTCGCCAACGCTAAAGGCGCGTTTTATGACCTTTGAGTTTAAATAACGAGTGATCTTTTGTTGATAATGCGCGAGCTGTAGCTGCAAATCTTCTCGTCTTTCGTCAATCAGGTCGAGGGACACGCAGAGCAATTCGTCATTGCAGTCTTGGTCAAATGCCTGGACTCTATGCGAGGCTACCTTTACTTCGACGGGAAGGACTGCCTCACTCCCGAAAGCCAGGGAGAAAGGAGTATGACCTGTCGGCGTTCGATGCGAGGTCCGGTATGCCCACAGTACCTGGGGGAGCTGTTCTGGCCAGACTCCCTTGGCTTCATCCTGTCTTTTCTTAAGGCTTGCCTTTAGCGTCTTATTGACGGCCTCAACCTGCCTATTTTCCTGAGGATCGGCCATGGAGGAGAAGCTTTTTACAATTCTGTGCCTCTCTTAGAATTCGGTGAAGAGGTCGCCATCGAACTGCGTTCCATTATCCGATACGATCTTCTTTGGCAGCCCGAATCGGCAGATAATGCTCTTGACCACGAAGTCGAGGACTCATTTTGAAGTGATTGTTGCCAGGGGCTCTGCTTCTGCCCACTTGGTGAAGTAGTCGATGGCCACCACCGTGTAACGAACTCCTCCCTTTCCAATAGGGTGGGCGCCAACCAAGTCAATCCCCCAGACCGCCAATGGCCACGGGGACGAGATCATCTTCAGCTCAACTGGGGGAGCTCGGGCAACTGTGGCAAATCGCTAGCTCTTGTCACATTTTTTGACGTAGGAAATCAAGTCTTTTGACAGAGTGGGCCAGTAATATCCTTGCCTTAATATCTTCAGGGCCAAGCTTTGCCCCCCAGTGTGATCTCCGCAAAAACCCCCGTGCACTTCTTGCAAAATGGTCTTCGCTTCGCTTGGCAGAACACACCGTAGGAGAGGTAAAGAGTGTCCACGCCGGTACAATATCCCATCTACCACTGTATACCTTGGAGCCTGGTAAAGCACCCGCCTTGCATCATTTCTCTCTTCATGTAACTTTCCTGCTGTGAGATATTCAAGGATGGGGGTCATCCAGGTCGACCTGGCATCGATCATCTCGACCTCCGCCCCGACTTCCTCTATGCTTGGTTTCTCCAAGAACTCTAAAGGCACTAACCCCAAAGTCTCCATCTCTCCAGAGGTAGCGAGCTTTGCCAGGGCGTCTGCATTGGCATTCTGCTTCTGAGGTATCTGCTCAATTGAGCCACGCTCAAATGCAGACAGATCGCTCTTTACTTTTGCTAGGTAAGCAGCCATCTTGGTTCCCCGTGCTTGGTACTCCCCTAACACTTGGTTTACCACGAGTTGGGAATCGCTGGAACACTGAACGGAGCTGGCCTTCAGCTCCTGGGCCACCCTTAGCCCGGCCAGTAAAGCTTCGTATTCGGCCTCGTTGTTGGACGCTTTGAATCTGAATCGCAACGCCGAGTGGAATTGATGTCCTTCTGGGGATATCAAAATGACTCCAGCCCTGGTGCCGTTCTCATTAGATGAGCCATCTACGAAGACCTTCCATGAGGCCAGGGGTAACGAGGCCTGGGCCAAGGAGGTTTGGGCTGACTCTTCTACAGGATCTTCTCGGAATCCCGTGCACTCTGCCACAAAATGAGCCAGGGCTTGGATTTTTATTGCAGTTCGCAGTATGTACAAAATCTCGAACTGGCTGAGCTCAATAGCCCACTTCAACAGACGTCCTGATGCTTCAGGTTTTTGCAAAAGTCGCCTTAAAGGCTGATCGGTTATGACATGTATTGAGTGGGACTGAAAATACGGCCTGAGCTTCTGGGAGGCCGTGATAAGACAGAAGGCCATCTTCTCCATCAACAGATACTAGGATTCAGCTCCAAGAAGCCTCTTGCTGATGTAATAGACTGGCTTCTGAGACCGGTCTTCTTCTCAGACTAAGACAGCGCTAGCTGCATCTTCCGTGACAGCTAGGTAAAGGAAAAGAGGCTCTCCTACCGTTGGTTTGGATAATACGGGCGGCTCGGCTAAGTGTGCTTTCAGGTCGAGGAAGGCACGTTCGCACTCCTCGGTCCACTCGAACTTCTTATTCCCCCGGAGCAGGTTGTAGAATTGCAGACACTTGTCGGTAGATTTAGAAATAAACCGATTAAGGGTCGCCACCCTTCCTATCAGGCCTTGAACGTCCTTTCGCGACTGAGGTGAGGGCATCTCGAGCAGCGACCTAATCTTATCGGGGTTTGCCTCGATTCCTCTGGTATTGACAATGAAACCCAGGAATTTTCCTGACGCGACCCCGAACGTGCATTTTTGTGGGTTAAGCCTCATGTCGTATTCTCTCAATATCTTAAAGCATTCCTCTAGATCGGAAACATTGTTATCAGAAGTTTTCGACTTGACCAGCATGTCGTCAACATACACTTCCATGTTCTTCCCGATCTGGTTGGCAAACATCCTATTTACCAACCTCTGATATGTAGCTCCGGCGTTCTTCAGCCCGAAGGGCATGTCCTTGTAACAATAAACGTTAGTCAGGGTCATGAAGCTAGTGCGTTCCTGGTCTGCTGGATTCATGGAGATCTGATTATAGCCCGAATATGCATCTATAAAACACATGTGCTTGTGCCCCGCTGTGGCGTCTACCAGTTGGTCGATCCTTGGGAAAAAGGGAAGCAGTCTTTGGGGCAGGCTTTGTTCAGATCGGAGAAGTCGATGCAGGTCCGCCATTTCCCGTTGGGCTTCGGGACCAACACAGGATTGGCGACCCAAATCGAGAACTTTTCCTCGCGGATAAATCCGCACTTTAAGAGCCGGGCTACTTCTTCTTCTAGGACCTCAGCTCGGGTTGTTCCCAGGTGCCTTTGTTTCTGGGATTTCGCAGGCACACTTTTATCCAAGTGGAGGGTGTGCATGATGAAGATCAGACTGATCCCCACCATGTCTTCATGAGACCATGCGAACACGTCCAGGTTCTCCTGCAAAAACTTAATCAGCTCCGCCTTCCTTTCGCCACATAGATTTTTCCCGAGCTTTACCATCCGCGAGGGATTTTGTGGATCGATATTTACCTCCTCGAGCTCTTCGATGGCTTGGAGCTTGGATTTATCCTCGCCTATTTTGGGGTCGATATCATCACTTAAGATGATATTCTCCCCTTCGGCATTCTGAGGTTTTTCAATCTCAGGGCTAGGCACAAGTTCCTGAGATTCCTCATTCCCGCTCTGGACGGTCATCGTTAACTTCCCGGGTTTTAATTTTCCCTTCATAGAAATGTTGTAGCATTCCCTGGCAGCGAGTTGGTCACCTCGGACCGTGCATATCCCTGAGGAAGAGGGGAATTTTAGCGCGAGGTGGCGGATGGAGGTAATGGCTTCAACGCTATTAGTGTAGGTCGACCCAAAATGGCATTGTACGCGGCGGGACAATCGATGACCACAAACTCGAGAAGTTTTGAGACTGTCTGAGGTCCCTCTCCCAAGGTGATCACCAGCTCGATCGTTCCCATTGCCGCCGATCCTTCTCCAGAGAATCTATATAGCATCATAGAGGTGGCTTTCAGCTCGGTGACAGATAAACCCATCTTTTCCAGCGTGGACCAGAATAGTAGGTTTACCGAGCTCCCATTATCGACCAGTACTCTCCTAACCCTCCATTTAGCGAGCTGAATGGCTACGACCAGAGGGTCATTGTGAGGGAACTGGACGTGGCTGGCATCTTCCTCGGTGAATATGATTGGTTGCCTCTCCAATCGTTGTTGCTTGGGTAGATGCTGCTCAGGGACGAACTCCACTCCATTGTGAGCCTTAAGTTCGTTGACATATCTCTTTTGGGCACCCCTGCTTGTGCCAGCCAGATGGGGTCCTCTGGAGATTTTGTAGATCTCTCCTCCTATCACGAGAGGAGGGACGTCCTGATCCACTCGAGATCCGGGTTGACTTATCGGGACTTTCGGAGCTGGATTGCTGGCGGGAACTCTATTCTGCGCATACTGAGCCAAGGGTCCGGCTCTGATGAGAGTTTTTATCTCATCTTTTAGGTGCCTACAATCATCGGTGTTGTGGCCAATGTCGTTATGGAACCGAAAAAACTTGGAGGGGTCTCGCTTACCCTTCTGGTGCTTCAACGGTTCCGGCTTCTTCCAGGGGAGGCGAGCAGAGTTTGCTAGGAAAATATTCTCCCTAGTGTGCGTGAGCTCAGTATAAGTTGTGTAAACCGGCTTAAATTTTTCTACGGACTTGTTCTTCTTTGGGCCATGTTGGCTGCCCTCGCTGCTCCCTTTTCTTTTGCCTCCACCAAACTGGTTATTCTGTGTAACGGTTTGTGTCGCTGTCACGACGTGCGTTCCCACTCCAGCAGGCTGTTCAGGGGCCTGGCTGGTTCCCGCGGCTGATGCTCGCGCCTCCTCCAGGTTGATCCATCCCTGGGCCCTATTTAGGAATTCATTTACGGTGTTGACTCCCTTCCTCTGTATCACTTCCCAGAGTCCACCTCCGACGAGGATCCCAGTCCACAAGGCCATGAGCTTGGAGCTGTCATCTGCGTCTCTGGCCCGAGCAGCGACGTTCGCGAATCTGCTCAGGTAAGCCTTCAGAGGCTCATCGGGCTGCTGCCTTACATTCGCCAGGGTATTAGCCTTGACGCAGGCAGCCTGAGAAGCTCGGATGCCCTTTTAAAGTCAGCAGAAAAGGTTTTCCACGAGCTAATTGATTGCTTCTTACTCTGTTTGAACCATTGCCTGGCAGGCCCAGTCAAGGTGGAAGGAAATATTAGACATCTCAGCTCGGGACCAATGTTGTGGGCCATCATTAAGGTGTTGAACATGCCCAGATGATCTGACGGGTCCCCGTCTCCGTTGAACTTGGACAAGTGAGGCATACGGAAACCAGGTGGATACGCCGTTGTTGCTATGCTGGGGGCAAAGAGCTCAAGTTCGTCCCCTGAATCATACTCATCTTTTTCTTTTTTTGATAAGAGCTTCCTCATCAGCTCCTCCATCTGAGCCAGACGCTCAAGGGTTTTGTCCTGACTTCCTTGGTTGTTCCAGGGCTGTTCAACAGCTCCGGATCCATTGTACGCGTTTGGCGGGTTATTGTCCCTCCTATCTTGAGATAGGTTATATGGGACGTTCCCGCTGTCACGTACTTCGAACAGGTCTTCCCTTTGGCGAGCACGGCTGCCGTTTCCAACTGGGTCTCCTCTCTGAGAGTTTAGGCGATCTCGGAGGTCGCCCCTCGGGGCAGCCTGGGGACTTTACGATGAGCTCAAGCGTTGGTGCAAGTCTTCGTCAGATAGATCACTTCGATGACTTCTGGTCCAATATCTTCCATTTGAGAAGCTCGGAGCCCGCCGCTGGGGATGAGGATCCGGGACTTCTCTGGGCGCTCGGCTACGATGGGAAGGTCCGACGGAAGGAGGATTTCTCCTGCTGCACCCATGAGTCGGAATGTCTCGGACTGGACAGGGAGGAGACGGATATCTTATTGGTGAAGGAGGATGTCTGACTGGGGATGCGATCCTAGTTCTGTCAGGGCGAATCAAGTTAGGTCGTGGCCGCTCCGCTCTACCATCCTCCGTGTCTTGTGCTCGGTGGTCTGAGCGAGGTGCAAGACGGCTGGCCGGGGTGGGCTTTCATCGCGAGCCCTCCCCGGATCTCCTTCGCGAGCTTCCTTGAGCCCTCCTGGGTGCGGTCGAGGGCGGAAGTGAGCTGGGAGTTAAGGTCCGGACCGATCGGCTGTACTGCTACTCGGCCCTAGGAAGTTCCCCAAATGTGGTCTCCCGGTGGTGCGACGTGGGAGTAGAATTTGATGTTGGGGGTCTGACCGACTGACTGGGCCTGGACCAATTACCCCGGCGGGACTTATGAGTCTCACCGTGCCCCTTTCTGACGTTAGCGTCGGTTGTAAGATGGGGTAGTCGGGCCAACACCACTTGAATCTGCTGGTTTGCTTTTGCCTGCTGACTCCTCAACTGTGCATTTTCCACTTCCACCGCCGTGTAGAAATCTGGGTTCGGATTAGGCGGCCGGGGAACTGAACTTCCAGTGTCATCATGGCCTATTGGCTGCTTGCCCGGCCGCTGCTGAACCTCAGGGTTCTGATCATCGAACATGGCGGCATGGTGGGCCTCCTGCCCATCACGTTGGTCCGCCTCGTTACCATGTGTTGAGCGAGTGACTACCATGGTTAGGTATTTGCGATAGCACCAATCTAACAGCTCTCAATGAAAGCACCAAACTGTTGACGCGGTTCTTCGGCAACAGATAATTATAAGAATAAAGAGAGGGATTAGTGCTAAATAATGAATCGTAATAGATGAATGATCTCAAAGGAAAATTATAACTCGAATACTTTTTTAGGTGGTTCAAAGGTTAAAATCCCTCTAGTCCACCAGTCAATATTATTGATATCTCTCTGATATTCTTTACAGGATGTTTCTTTACAAATTAGAAGCCAACCCCTTGCAACTCCCAGGGTCTCCATATTTATAGGGAGAGGGCACCTGGGTGTTGGCAAAGGAGGTCATCCCGTGACCTTCTTACCAATCATGTCACTTCAGTGACATTCATGATTATGTCACAGTTTTCGAAAATGCACGGGGACTCTGACAAACATGGGAAGACGAACTGTTGTTCCCTTAAGTTTCTTTATTACTGGTGGTACTAAAAAAACTTGGGGGGCAAATGTTATCCCAAAAATCAGAAGTGAATGACATGGCAGGAATTATTGCACGTGGCTGACACCTGGAAAAACCTGTGTTCGACTATCGACCAGGAAGATGTTAGGCGTTATGCGATCGGTCTCTTCATACGACCAGTCTGGTCGTAGGCACGTAACACACGGAGGAAATCTTAGGCAGTTATGACGGAATCTGAAATTCTCTCCCATGATTTCCTGAGTATCCGATTATTTAGGAAATAATATCTGTAACAAATCAAAGTAAATCTTCCCTGAGCTTATAAATAGAAGAAGAGGGCTCAGGGAAGGGGATCTGATCTTTTTCTCTTTTCTGACTTCTAAATCGCTAGAGTTTAGAGTGATCATATCAATCATATTGTATTGTTCTTCAGAGGTTAGTGAAACTCGTTGAACCCTAGTTCTTTGATCACTCCTTTGAATCCCACATCAATAGAAATTTAAGTGGACGTAGGTTATTACCAGATCCTGGGGCCGAACCACTATAAAATATCGTGTTCTTATTATTTTCGCTATTACGTTCTTTTCAATGCATTCATCCACGTCAAGCGTATTTTGACTCCGTGTCAGTTGCCCAAAATCAGGGTCAACATTCTGGTGCTTTCGTTGAGAGATTGATACATCACCGTTGAGAAAACCAATGGCGAAAACTGCAAGGAAAACTGGGCAGGCGGCCGCCGCTGTACCGTCAAACCGGCCTCCTCCTCCTCCTCCTGCAAGAGTGGCTGAGGATGAGCCGCATTTGGAATTTGAGGAGAAAGAAATGGATGACGCGACGCTGAAGAGTACCCTGGGGGCGTTGCATGAAGAGCTGGCCAATCTGAGGGTCGGCCAAGAAAGTGCTGCCGAAATCATGGCGCGACAGCAGCAAGAGATTGAACGGCAGCACGCGGAGTTAAGCGAAAGGCAGGCGGAGATGGACCATCGCCAGAGCGAAGCCATGGCAGCCCTAGAGGCAGCCTTACAATTGGCTAGGAATCAGGCTGCACCTGCCACGCATCCTGATCAACCCATAAATGGGCCACCCCACAAGGGTCCCAATCCTAGTCCGCCTATCCAACCCTCAAGCCCACAAAGGCCCGAGCAGCCTCAGGTGCCTCATGACGATGTCCCACAGGACCCTGAGGAATGGCCTCCATCCCAAGCTGGTCACGGCAATCCCCCGCATCAGAGGTAGAATAGGACTGAGCATCAGCCTCGTAGTCCTAGATGCCATAGGGGCGACGAGCCAAACCTTCAGAACAAAGGACAGCACCCTCCTAGTAACATGAGGAACTCAGAGTTGGGCTCTGCGGTCTGAGGTCCCCTACGGCATGATAATGCACGGGTACCTAACGACCAACGCAGGCCACCCTCTAATGTTCAGGACGTTTCAGCCTAGGAAGGAAATCGAGGAAACAGTCGATCCCGTCATAGCCAATCGCGGTTCAGAGATGGAAATGGTTATGATGAGGCCGATTCCGGCAGAGGAAATGTCGGTCGGAGGAATGACGAAAGAGGTGGAAACAGGAATCAGCCACCTCAGGATGACCAACCCGGCAGACGGGACGCTGGGGGGCAATCCAAGCAGAATAACGTCTTCAACCGGCTCGGAGCTAGCGAGCAGCGGAGAAGAGACAAGGACTTGAGAGATGTGCTCAATGATCGCCGTGAGCGGCATGGCGAGAACATCCCCCCAGCAACAGAGGCCATACCGATTCCTATCGCTGTGCAAGCCCAGATAGATGCCCTCAACCAGGCGGTGCAACAGCTGGTCGGGGGAAGAACATCTCATATCGGCCATGATAGGAGGAAAGGCACTCATTTCGTCCAAAGGATAGCTATGGCAGAGACTCCTAGCAAGTTTAAAATGCCTACGCTTCCGAACTTTGATGGGTACGGTGACTCGGTATCTCGCGTTAATAAGTTTGAGATACAAATGGACATTCAGAAAGTGTCCGAAGATGCTCGGTGCAGGGTCTTCCCTGCAACACTTTCTGATGCTGCGCAGGAGTGGTTTTTTAAATTCCCTCCTGCAAGCATAGTTTTCTAGGAGATGTTCGTAAGGGAGTTTTACGGACAGTTCTATGCAGGTCATGTGCATCCGACCGAGGTAAACCAGCTGGTTGAAATTCGCCAGCAGGATGGGGAATCGCTGAAAGACTACATCCAGCGCTTTATGCAAGCAGCGGCTGGAGCGAAAATAGTGGGGGACAAAGGCAAAATGATGGCCATAACTGCAGGGGTTAGGCGTCGCTCCCCCCTCTGGAAGAGCCTCCGCAAAGATGGGGTTAGAACTACCCAGGAATTCTTGGACCGGGCTAATCGTTACATCAAGCTTGAAGATGCCATTGCCGATGATGGAAAGCCTTCAGGCAAGGATAAGAAAGCAGTCGAGCCCGCCAAAGCCGCCAATGGGTCCAAACCTAACGGCAACGGGAACGGTAACGGCAATGGCAAGAATGGTGGAAAACAGCCAAACAATGAGCCTTCCACCTCCGACAATAAACGAGCCAAGGGTAACCGTTATGAACCTCGGCTCACTAACTACACTTCCCTTGTCGAGTCTCGAGGAGAGGTTTATCATGCCACGAGTTCCAGTGTGCCTTATAAGAAGCCTGCCCCCATTCGAAAGGATATTTCGAAAAGAGACACTACCAAGTTCTGTCGTTATCATAACGACTACGGACATGACACCAATGAATGCAACCAGCTGAAGGATGAAATCGAGTTCCTTATTAAACAAGGACACTTGAGAAGATATGTACGGCCTCGGGAAATTCCCAACGAGAAGCTCCAGGTGGCAACGAGCAAGCGCCCACACGCCAATGCTCGCCACCATTGCAGCCTGCCCCCGTGACTGGCACACTGTTAACCATTTGTGGAGCCCCGCACCTCGCGGGAAATAGCGAAAAGGCCAGGGAACGATGTGCTCGGACTCTGCGCCACAACCAGGACATCGAGATGATGACTGTGGAGGACCGTGCGCCAAAAAAGGCTCGGTCAGAAGAGGGCGAAATAACCTTCTCTGATAGCGATGCCCAACATGTCCGGTTCCCACATTCCGATCCACTGGTCGTGGATATCCAAATGGCCAACATGATGGTGAAAAGGGTGATGGTCGATACAGGAAGTTCAGTGAATATCCTGTATAAGTCTTCGCTGGAACACATGAAACTGCCTGTTAAGGACTTGGAGCCTTGCAACCAAACAATATACGGCTTCTCTAGTGAGGGACTCGCCCCCGCCGGATCGATCAGACTACCAGTGACGACAGGTACAGCGCCTGCTACCAGGACATTACTCGCTACTTTTGTAGTAGTCGATTGTCCTTCGGCGTACAATGCCGTCATTGGGAGGCCTATACTGGTTGATCTACGGGCCGTCATCTCTATGTGGCACTTAGCCATGAAGTTCCCAACAGACGCATGGGTAGGACGTGTGTTGGGGAACTAGAGGGAAGCCAGAGAGTGCTACAACACCTCAGTCACGAAGGCGAAAAGGGGAACATCAAAGAGCACTACCTCAGATAGGTTGCAAATGGAAATTGATACACAAGCCCAATCCGGTGATGAGGTCACCAAATAGGGTGTTGCCCTAAGTGAGGATAGAGATCTAGATCCTTGCTTTGGGGATTTTGAAGAGAACGTTGGACCCGTCGAGGACCTGGAAGAGGTCCAACTCGACGAAGAAGACCCGACCAGAGTCATGAAGGTCGGGAAAAACCTAGAACCAACCACGAAGCATACACTGGTGGAATTTTATCGGAGGAACCAAGAAGTCTTTGTCTGGTCGCACAAAGACATGGCTGGGATAGACCCTGCAGTTATCAGCCATGTCCTAAACATAGACAAGACTTTTCCACCCGTGCAACAAAAAAGAAGGCTACTCGATAAGGATCGATCGAGAGCCTTAAAAGAAGAAGTTGAAAGATTAAAGGAGAATGGGTTCATCAGGGTGGCATTTTATCCATCGTGGGTCTCCAATCCAGTGCTGGTTCCCAAGCCTAACGGCAAATGGCGAACCTGCATGGATTTTACAGACCTCAATAAAGCCTGCCCAAAGGATTGCTTCCCACTCCCAAGAATCGACTAGCTGGTCGATGCTACCGCAGGACACGAGATCCTCTCGTTCATGGATGCATATTCAGGCTACAATCAGATTAGCATGCATCCCCCTGACGAGGATCACACCAGCTTTCGGACCAATACGGGCTTATACTGTTATAAAGTAATGCCCTTCGGACTGAAAAACGCAGGTGCGACTTACCAGTGGCTAGTCAACCACATGTTTAAAGAACTGATCGGAGTAAACATGGAGGTATACGTGGATGACATGCTGGTAAAGTCTAAAAAGGCAAAAGGACATGTGAAGGATTTACAAGAATTTTTTGATGTATTGAACGAATACCAGATGAAGTTAAATCCCCTCAAATGTTCCTTCGGAGTTGGATCAGGGAAGTTTTTGGGGTTCATTGTAAACTCAAGAGGAATCGAGGCCAACCCCGACAAGATAAAAGCCCTGATCGATATGAAATCGCCAGAGAAGATCAAAGATGTACAAAGTTTAACCGGGAGAATTGCAGCCCTAAGTAGATTTATTTCAAAGTCAACAGACAAATGTGTCCCTTTTTTCAATCTACTTAGGGGCAATAAGAAGTTTGAATGGACAGGAGACTGCGAGCAAGATTTTCAGGCCTTGAAGGCGCATATGGCACAACCTCCCATTTTATCCAAGCCAATCGAAGGAGAAACTTTGTTCATTTACCTGGCGATCACTGAAATTACTGCTAGTGCGGTACTAGTACGAGAGGAAGAAGGCGTACAAAAAGCGGTCTACTATATTAGCAAGAGGCTGATGGGGGCAGAATCGAGATATCCACCCATTGAAAGGTTAGCATATTGCTTAATCCTGGCCTCAAGGAAACTACGTCCTTACTTCCAAGCCCATCCCATCACAGTGCTAACTGACCAGCCCCTTCGGCAAGTCCTCCAAAAACCAGAGGCGGCTGGGCGATTATTAAAATGGGCAGACGAACTAGGGCAGTTCAATATTACATATTCACCGCGAGCAGCAGTAAAAGGACAAGTCTTGGCCGATCTTATTGCAGAGTTCACCAAACTCCCAGACAGCGAACAGTGCGAACAACCTAGTGCGCCTGAGCCTCAAGAGAAAGCTCCATCGTGGAAGTTATTCACGGATGGGTCGTCCAATGAATCCCATGCAGGAGCGGGAGTGATATTGATAACGTCGGAAGGGCATCGATTTCATTGTGCTATTAGGTTCGACTTCACCGCGTCAAATAATGAAGCTGAATACGAAGCCCTCCTCGCTGGACTGAGAATGGCCAAAAACATGGGCATAAAGACGCTTGATATTTACAGCGATTCACAGCTGGTAGTGAACCAAGTTCTAGGGGAATATCAAGCGCGAGGCCTAAAAATGGTACCCTACTTGAATAAAACAAAAGACCTACTAGCCCAGTTCCCGAAGTATACCCTCCAGCAGATACCGGGATCAGAATTCAAATGGAGATGCCTTAGCCAAACTCGCGAGCGCGAAAGATGCTGACACTTTGAACATTGTGCCAGTAGAAAGATTAAGCGAACCAAGCATCCGAGCAATAGAAGCCAGTATGGAAATTCAAATGGAGGATACATGGATGGCGCCTTACTTGGAGTATCTGACAAAAGGTGTATTACCATCAGATAGAAACAAGGCCAGAACTCTGCAAAGGCAGGCCGCTAGGTACATACTGGTCGATGGTGTTATATACCGAAGAGGATATTCCATGCCACTACTCAGGTGTGTTACACCAGAAAAAGCTAAGGAACTAATGAAAGAGGTGCATGAAGGCTTTTACGGGGATCACGCTGGGGGGCAGAGTTTGGCAAAAAAGATTCTAAGGCAAGGTTATTTCTGGCCAACTATGAACGAGGATTCGATGGAATTTGTACGAAGATGTGATAAATGTCAAAGGTTCTCCAAAATTCCACGAGCAGCTCCAAACGAGTTAAAACAGATGCAGATTCCATGGCCTTTTGCGGTATGGGGGATAGATTTGATTGGATCCCTGCCAACGGGAAAAGGCGGAGTAAAGTACGCAGTCGTGGCAGTTGATTACTTCACCAAATGGGCCGAAGCTGAACCACTCGCTACGATAACGACCAAGAAAGTTCTTAACTTTGTCATCAAGAACATTGTTTGCCGGTATGGTTTTCCCCGAAAGATAGTTTCAGACAACGGAGCCCAATTTGACAGCGACTTATTCACCAACTTCTGCGAAAGGCACAGATTTATTAAAAGCTTTTCTTCAGTTGCGCATCCCCAAGCAAACGGGCAGGTCGAGGCCGTGAATAAAACTCTTCAGGACACCCTGAAAAAGAGGCTTGAAGACGCTAAAGGAGCATGGCCAGAGCAGCTGCCTGAAGTCCTCTGGTCGTATAGAACGTCTCACCGAACAGCGACAGGTCATACCCCATTTTCCTTAGCCTACGGATATGAGGCTATGTTACCTGTCGAGTTAGATCCCCCCTCACATCGACGCTTAACATACGACCAGGACCAGAACAACCAACTGATGATGGAGTCCCTAGACTCAATTGACGAGATACGGGAAAAAGCCCAACTCCGAGTTGCTGCGTACCAGCAAAAGGTAGCCCGGTACTTTAACTCAAAAGTAAGAGAAAGAAAATTCAACGTCGGTGACTTGGTGCTATGACGAGTTTTCTTGAATACCCGCGACCCCACTGCTGGAGTACTCTGACCTAATTGGGAAGGACCTTTCCAGATTGAAGAAGTCCTTCACCCGGGCACCTACAAACTTGCACGCCTAAAGGGAGATCTCGTTCCACGTTATTGGAATGGAGAACACCTGCGCAAGTATTATCAGTGAACAGTCCTTTTTAAAGGACTGGCTTGTATTAAATTCTACTTTTTACAAGTTTTGCAAAAAGGGTTAGCCACGTTGTATGGCTAATCGCTTATAAATGTAAGATCTTTTTTAAGATCACTCGTAAGGACATGTTTAGTCCATTTTTAATACGAGATTATAAGGGACTGTGCGCAGCCAGTCATTCTTGCCAACTGTTGTAAATTTATTTTTACAAGTATTTGTTCATTACGTGTGTTGTTTTGTTGTATTACAAATGATAAATTTTGCAACGAGCAGTAATGTTCGCACAGGTCATGGTCAAGGCAAGTGACCAAGGACCTAAAGCTCCTCGATCACTTGGGGGGCATATAAGGTACATCGATAGCAAAGCATACCACAAGGTATGTAAACACATGAACAAAATAAGTGAAAGCACGCTACGGTACTTAGCGTATTTTTCAAAATTTATGATTTTGTTAAATCAAACCAAAGTACTATGCTAAGTTCCGTCATGCGAACAGGTATTATAATAACAGATTATAATATTAGAGGCAAACGTTTACACCGCGAGCATTAGTGCTCGGATGTAAGTATGAAATTAAAAGGAATAAAAACCTTTACACTGCGAGCAGTACTGCTCGGATGTAATTGTTCAAGCATAAGCAAAAGAGCTGCCCTCGCAGCACCAAAATAAAAAAGATTGTCTTTACAAAAAGACCCGTGGGCCATAAAGCGAAGAAAAAAAATTAATAAATATTAATTTTGCTGGGGGGCAGGCGGGTCTTCTGGATTAGGAGCGTTTTGATCAGCCGGAGGTTTAGCCACAGCAGCAGCAGCAGGAGTTTGGGCCTTGGCTTTCTCTTCTGCCTCCAGCCGAGCAACGCACTGCGTCATCAGTGTCTTTTGCAACTACTCGGAGAGATAGCTAATGTCTGCCTCCCAATTTTTCTTCCAGAAGTCATAGAAGCAAAGGAAGGTGGCTTCCTTATACTTCTTCAGAGTTTTAACTCGGTCCTCCTCGAGCTCGCGCACCCGTTCCTTAAGCTTCTTTACCTCATCCCTGCTGGCGGTCAGGTCGAGTGTGAGTTGTTTGCACTCTTGGGAGTTGAGTTTGCAGTTCTCCTTCCATTTGTGTCGCTCGTCGATGGCTTTGTTTCGGACCGCTTCACTCAGCTGAAGCTCTCAAGTAAGAGTGGATTGGTCCTCGCATAGCTGCTCGTTCAGCTTAGCCAGCTCCTTGTTCTCCTCGAGCAGCTTGGTCTTCTCATCCTCAAGCGCTTGCGTAGCCTGGGCAAGCCTGGAGTCAAAGTTCCTCTCGAGAGAGACCATCGTCCCAGCTCGGCGCCAGCTAGCAGTCAAGGACAAAAACCCCTGAAGAAAATATGAGTTAAGAAAGGAAGTTTAGCATAAATGACAAAGCAGCAAAAGACGACTTACACTGGCTATCTCGTTCAGCCCTTTGTTAATGATTTCGTTGATATCCATCGTGGCAGTGTCAGTGATGGCGACCTGGGCGCGCTTATGCTTGGAGAGCCGATATAATCTCTCCCTGGCCATGCCAACTATGTGGCTGGACAGGGAGCCTTCGAACAATTGGTCTGTGGTCTCTTTGTCTGCGGCCTTTGAGGATGACCGAGGGTCAGCAAGCGTGGGAGTTTGCTACTCGGGGGCAGGCGGATGTGTTAAGTTCTCTTTGGAGGGGGCGTCGGTGGGAGCATCTTCTGTTCGGGCCTTCTTCGAAGGGGTCTTGCTACTTTCCCCACGAGCTCTTTTGCTGTCCTTCTTCGGGACAGAAGCTTTGGCAGCAACTTGGTAGTGTGCAAAGAAGTCTCCGGGGTCCATGCCTGCACAAAGAATGACATTTCAAATGATGAGATTAAAGGGTCGCGGAGAAACAAAGGTTAGAGTATAAGAGTTGCAAAAGTAAGGTACCCGAGCTACACCTACTGGTCGTAACATTATCAACTGAACTACCTAGTTCCTGGAAGAAATCTGAATTTAAAGAAGGAGCGTTCCTAAAGTTGCCGTCCCCATCAAACAGGTTGATGGGAATGGGCAAGTTATTTAAAAACGAGAATGGTGCACCGTATACATCCGATGAGTCGTCAGACTGTTCGGCAGGCTCGGCAGCCTTTTGTTTCCCCTTGCCCTTGGGGACTGACGGTTCTGCTGCTCGATGGGAAGCAGCAGGTTCCCTGATTGTAACCCCAGTTGGCCTCCTCCTAGGAGGAGGTGACTGAGGTTGCTTCTCGGGACCCTGCTCGCGTCCCACGCCAACATGGACACCACCCGCCTCAGGTTCGCTGGTCGCAGGAGGGGAGCCCTTAAGGCCAGCCAACCTAAGGTTAGCCTCAGTGATCAAGTTTTTCACACTCTTAGCAGCATTGGACATACTGGCTAAGAGCGCTGCCCTCGACTCCATTCCTGGAGTGGGGGTCGGGCGCAACCATGGACCTGGAGTACAGTGGAACAGTAGAGTATTATGATAAGAAAAAATTTAAAGGGCAAGAACTACTGGTTTAAGGCTCGTTATTCCCCTTACCTCCTCGTGGGAATGCCAGGTTGTCCGCAGCAATGTCAGGTGTGAGAAAGTATTCCAGATGATACTTCCCCACATTGGAGATATGGGTGGTCTCGGACAGAAACGTGCGTCCGGTCTCCTGATGGCAGAAATGGAAGAACCCCGTACCGTCTTGGTTGGGATTGGACTTAAGGTCAAATAGATAATTGACTTCATAAGGAGAGGGGGCTGGCCATTTCTTGAGTTTGTAAAGGATATAGAGCGCGGTCATCATCCTATATCTGTTCGGGGTAATCTGAAAAGGGGCCACCCCGAAGTAATTAGCCACCCCTTGGAAAAATGAATGCAGAGGCAAGGTGGCACCCGCCTCGATATGGTATCTCGACCAGGCGCTATAAGCCCCCCCTGGCAGGTTGGCTCGCTGGTCGATGGAAGGTCTGACTAGGGTCACCCCCGTCAGATTGTACTTATTTAAATAATTGGAGACCATGCGAATGGTCACCGTGCTCGAAGATACCACGTGCCACTCGACAGCCGGCTGGTCAGCATGGCGAGGGCGGGCACGTGCCTGAACTTCGATCTCAGGAGGGAATTCTCCTAGACCACTGGTCGAGGGGGCATCAGCAGGAGGCTGACTTGGAGAAGGGTTGCATCTTTTTCTGGCCTTGGTTTTTGTTCTGGCCATTTTCTGGGTAGGAGTTGGTGGAGGATTTGGGTTAGAACGTGAGAATGGAATTTCTGGAATCAACGTGGATGGATTCTCTTCGCCTTCGAGCAGTTGGGCTAAGAGTTCGTCTTCGATAGATCTTTCTCCTCCCCAAGGGTCTTGCATATGAACTGCAAACAGACAATGGAGGAGATAAGACACAATCCGCGAAGTAGTGTGGGGAAGCTGGGATAACGTTGCTCATGCCTAAATAGCCAGCAGCATCCTAATCCTATGCTAACTTCAACGTGGATAAATAAAAGGGGGGGGGGGGGGGGGGGGGGGCAAGAAGAACGTTTTCTGAAAAGAAATTTTTTCAACTCCTAAAGGGCGGGAAAAAATTTCAGTTTTTTCGTCTAGCTTAAAGGTTGAACCTTTCGACAACCTAACGTCCCAAATCAGAAACTCTATCTATCAAAGTACTGATCTAACCCATACAAGGTATAAAGATGCACTTCTACAGAATATTAGGCGATTTATACCAAAAACCCTAAAAACCCTATTCAAGAACGCAGACATATCAAAGCACAAAAATAGCATGCATGGTGTAGTACAGAGCTTAAAGGATGGAATCCTTACCTGAGAGAAGGAGGAGGTTTGGAAGAAAATGAAAACTTGAGGCGGAAGACCTGCGAGACGACGTCAGACTGGTTTTTGAAGCTCTGAACACTGGTGCAAGTTCTTGAAAATTTTGGCAAAAATGACGGGTAAAGGTTTCTTGAAAAAGAAGAAAGGCTACTTATAGAGATCAAAGGGGTAGCCAAAAGGCGGTAATCATCACTTCCCACTTTCGAAACGTGGGGAAGTGGACAAGCCGTCAGATTTCCTTTTTGGAAACCGAAAAGGCTTGATTAGACATAATTATGTCACAGTTTTCGAAAATGCACGGGGACTTTGACAGACATGGGAAGACGAACGGTTGTTCCCTTAAGTTTCTTTATTACTGGTCGTACTAAACAAACTTGGGAGGCAAATGTTATCCCAAAAATCAGAAGTGAATGATATGGCAGGAATTAATTGCACGTGGCTGACACCTGGCAAAACCTGTAAGGAAAAATAATATTGCCTCAATGGAAATGGTAAGATAATATTACAACTCTAGACAATATATTACAAATAAATATTGATTGATTAAAAGTGTTACAACTCTATGACAAAAGGTACATGTAAATATAGAGAAAGAGGTAGAAGATGATAGAAATAGAAAATACAACTCTAAGACAAAATATACAAATAAACTAGAAGTAGTATAATGAAAAGATATAGATGAGATTACAACTCTAAAACAAAAGATACATGTAAAAGAGTGAATAATAGAAGAAAAGAAAAGCAATATAATAAAAGAACAAGAATAAGAACAATGAACAAAGAACTCTCACTCACACAACCAAAGTGAAGAGTATTGGGGATCACCAACTTGAACAAGGTTTGAAACCTTTGTCCAAAAGCTTATTTCCCCCTAACTCAAGCACTAAGGGATCTCTCACAGATTTTGGAAATGCTTTCTGGAATAATCAAGCCTCAAGGTGTTTCTAGCCAAGTGCTCTAGTGGATAGAAATGGTGTGTCTTACAAGTGAGCATTAGGCTCCTATTTATAGAGTTTAGAGACACCTTTTGAATTTCAAATTCCACCAACCCCCATGGCTGTTACCAATGATAAATTGGGTGTTTTGTGGAATTAAAATAGAGATTTGGGAGTTACTTGGCTGTTGGAAACGTTCAAAATTGGATAAAAACCGACTTAGTATGAATCTGTCAGCCACTAGCGCCGCGGCACTAGTTTCAAGCGCCGTGGCCCTTGGTCAGTTTCAGCAACCAATTTTTTGAGTTTTTTCCAAAACGTTCCAATTTATTCCCACTTGATTTTGTAACTTCCATACACAATATGGGAGTTAAAATCACATCTCTATCAGCCATTTCTCATATGGCTTTATGAAATCCAATCTCAAATGTGTAACATATAATATACACATTATTGGGTAATATTTGGGAGTTACAAATTTGTGATGAATTTGTAACACCAAATATGTTACATGTTTGGATTTTTCACATATATCCAAATAATGTAACTCTCTATTATATGTTACAATATGTGACACTCTATGTCACATTTATTTAATCTAAAACATTATATTATAAAATAATATAATATTACATTATATTATAAAATAATATAATATTACATTATATTATAAAATAATATAATATTACATTATATTATAAAATAATATAACATTCCCCCACTAGATTAAATAGTCATCTATTGTAACACTTATTTAATCAATCATTATATTTAAAATATAACATATCCCCCACTTGATTAAATAAGAACTCTCTCTTATAGGAGTCATTGCATTGATGCATAAAGTAAAGTGTTTTTCAACTTGAACTTTACTATAGTGTAATTATCACAAAATTTGTCGAAAATTTGGTTGCACTAGGCATTGAACCATCTTTTCATGATGACAAATCGGTGATAATACACACACATTTGTGATGTTCACTTGAGACCTCTATGTCTCGCTTTGCACCGTTAATGGCCATGTGCACTTTCCATTCATGGACGTTCTTGAGAATACTCCCAATTCTCATGAGAGGCGGCACCACCCCTAGGTCCATATAGGTAGAATTCTTACAGTATTTTGTTACCAAAAATACTTGTCTTTACAAGACTGAATTCTATTAAAAAACCTTTCGGTTTTAAACCTCCATTTGGTAACACACAAGTACTCAATATCTCAGATGGGACTTGTTTTGAGTACAACTAATATTCACTTGATTGACTTGTTCTTACCTATTGAACCTAACACTAGTTGAGTAACTAGTGTTAAGATAGGTTGCCATCAATCGTGAATCTCTTTAGGGAGTTTAAGTCCCATCCCTCGAGATGATGCAGCCACTAAATCCCTCGTTAGTGGCTTAGTGAAAGGATCCGCCAGATTTTCACTTGTTCTCACATAGGATATTGAGATGACTCCTCTTTGAATCAATTCTCTTACATATCCATGTCTTAGACTAATATGTCTAGACTTCCCATTATACACTCCACTGTATGCTCTAGCCAATGTTGCTTGGCTATCACAATGTATCGATATAGTAGATACATTATCTTTGATTAGGGGAATCTCTATCAACAGATCCCTTAACCATTCGGCCTCTTTGCCAGTAGCAGCTAGAGCTATGAACTCCGCTTCCATAGTGGAATGAGATATACAGGTTTGTTTCTTGGAACCCCAAGAAATTGCACCTCCACCAAGTGTAAATATCCAACCAGTTGTGGACAAGTTGTCCCCAATATTGGATATCCAACTTGCATCTGTATATCCTTCTAATATCGAAGGAAATTTGGAGTAGTGAAGGCTTAGTCCTTTGGTTTTCTTGAGATAACCAAGGACTCTTCCAATTTCCTTCCAGTGATCCACACTTGGATTACTTGTAAACCTACTAAGTTTACTTACCGCAAATGCTATATCAGGTCTAGTACACTGGGCAGCGTACATTAGACTCCCTATAGCACTAGCGTACTCCAATTGAGCCACCGCTCTTCCTTCATTCTTCTCTAGTTTTACACTATGATCGAATGGAGTATTGGCATCTTTAACCTTGAGATGGTTAAATTTGTTCAATACTTTCTCAACGTAGTGGGCTTGCCCTAGCGCAAAACCTCCACTATGTTTCTTTACTTTGATACCGAGTATGGTATCAACTTCTCCAAGATCTTTCATCATGACGGTTGATGATAGAAACCTCTTCGTTTCTTCTATCCCTTTCATGCTATTACTTAGAATAAGCATGTCATCCACATATAAGCAAACAATGATCACATATCCCTTACAAGTTTTGGAATACAAACACTTGTCTCCATTGTTATGTCTAAACCCATTAGACATGATGGCTTGATCAAATTTCTCATGCCATTGCTTAGGAGCTTGTTTCAATCCATATAAGGATTTTACAAGTCTACAAACTTTATGTTCATATTTTGGTAGGACAAACCCTTCGGGTTGTTCCATATAGACCTCCTCATTGAGGTCACCATTAAGGAATGCCGTTTTGACATCCATTTGATGAACATACAAGTTGTGTATAGAAGCTAAAGCGAAAAAAATTCTTATAGAAGTTGTTCTTGCAACAGGCGCATAGGTATCGAAATAATCGATACCCTCTTTTTGCCTAAACCCTTTAGCTACTAATCTAGCTTTAAAGGTTTGGATAGTGCCATCAGTGTGGTATTTTCTCCTAAATACCCACTTACACCCAATTGGCTTAGACCCCGGTGGGAGGTCTACCAATTCCCAAGTGTTATTGGAAAGAATGGAATCCATCTCATCATTGATGGCTTCTTTCCAAAATGCACTATCTCTTGATTGCATAGCTTCTCTATAAGTCTTAGGATCATCCTCAACGAGAAGTACAATAGGAATTTTCCTAATGACTTCCTCTCTATTTCCTTCTACCATGTAGAATGAAATTCGTTGAGAATCTATCTCATCCACTACTAGACTTTTATGATTTTTAAGCCTTTGACTTCTTCTAGGTTCAAAGGGTTGCTTTACATCCTTTTGAGAATTCTCCTCTTGAGAATCAACTTTGGATGTAGAAACTTGAGAATTGTTCTCATATAACAAATTCTCCTTTAGAGATGTTGAAGCTTGAGAATTGTTGTCACATAACATATTCTCAAAGAATTCAACTTCTCTAGATTCAATCACAATATTAGACTCTAAGTCTAGTAGCCTATAAGCTTTACTATTGTTGGCATAACCAACAAAAGCACACTTTATGGCTCTTGAACCTAACTTTGTTCTATTAGGTTCGGTTTTCTTGCAATATGCAAGACACCCCCACACTTTGAAGTACCCTATGTTGGGTTTTCTTCCTTTCCATAACTCATATGGAGATATCTCATTTTTCTTCATCGGTATTCGATTAAGAATGTGACAAGCTGTTAAAAGCGCTTCACCCCATAAGTTGAAGTTCAACTTAGAAAACACCAACATAGAATTTATCATTTCTAGATAAGTCCTATTTTTCCTTTCGGCAACACCATTGTGTTGTGGTGTATAAGGTGCAGTGCACTCATGAATTATACCATTTTCTTCACAAAATGTATTGAATTCATTAGAAAAGTACTCTCCTCCTCTATCACTTCTTAGCACCTTAATCTTTTTATTTAGTTGGTTTTCAACTTCTAATTTATACAATTTAAAAGCATCAAAAGTCTCATCTTTATGCTTTAAAAGAAACACATAGGTATATCTACTAAAATCATCTATAAAAGTAAGAAAATACCTTTTACCACCTCTAGTTAAAACACCATTTAATTCACAAAGATCACTATGGATTAAATCTAGTAAATTAGATGATCTTTCTACACTAGGAAATGGTTTCTTAATCATTTTTGCCTTAACACATGTTTCACATTTACCATAGTTTTTAATATTGCATGCAATCATACCACATTTTACTACTCTTTTCATGGTTGAAAAACCTATATGCGATAGTCTAAGATGCCACAAAAATAAAGAATCATACTCAACAATATAGGCGGAATTAACATTTTTATTGATAACATTGAAAGTTACATCATTGGTGCACAATTTAACCATACCCTCACAAGAGTACCCCTTTCCCAAAAATACATTTGACTTGGTAAGTATAAGTTTACCGGACTCAAAAACGGCTTTAATGCCGGGCTTGCCAAGCAAATCACCACTTACCAAGTTTCTACTCATTTCGGGAACATAAAGTACATTCACTAATGTAACTTTCTTGCCGGAGGTGAAGTAGACATCAATAGTACCTTTGCCAAGTACCTTAGATTTGCCCTCATTGCCCATTTGTATCTCATGGTTGCCCTTTGACTCTTCAAAGGTCTTGAACAATGATTTTTCATAGGTGACATGGACGGTGGCACATGTGTCATACCACCACCCTTTCACCTTGCCTTGTACCGCATTCACCTCACTAAGGGTAGCAACTATGTTTTCCTCTTGAGTTGCGTTCACCTTAGGTCCTTGTTGGTCTTTTCTATGTCTACACTCTCTAGCATAGTGACCCTTTTTCCCACACACAAAGCAAGGACCTTTCTCGCCCTTAAACTTGTTTGGGTTGGTTTTTGGACCCAAAGGTTTCTCATTACCCTTTTTCCCTTTGTTTTTGGGATGTTTTGGTTGTGACACCGCATTTGCTTTGGAAGTCTCTCCATTAGACCCCTCCACAAGTTTATCTCTACATATCGATTCCTCTTCGATTCGAATATGCTTTTGGATCTCCTCCAAAGAATAATCCTCATTTTTATGAAGGATTCTTTTCCTATAGCTCTTCCAAGTTGGTGGTAATTTAGCCACTATAGCACCAACTTGAAAGGCCTCGGGAAGCTCAATCTTTAACACTTTCAATTTATTAACAATAATTTGCAATTCATGAATTTGAGGAAGAATAGGTTTATCACCAAAAAATTTGAAATCGAAGTATTGAGATATCAAAAACTTTTTGGTACCTTCCTCTTCCGCCTTAAACTTTTTCTCAAGTGCATCCCATATCTCCTTTGCCGATTTGGTCTCGGTGTAGAGGTCATAGAGCCTATCGGATAGGGCGTTGAGGATATGACCCCTACAAAGAAGATTGTCCTCCTCCCTCTTCCTTCTCTTCTCCACCTCCTCGGGAGTGTCTTTGTCGGATGGCTCGGCTAGAGGTGCCAAGGAAGACTCAAGGATGTAGGCGATTTTGAGAGTGGTTAAAAGAAACCTCACCTTGTCTTGCCACCTAGTAAAATTGGATCCATCAAACCTATCCAATCTCACTAGGTCTTGGTTCATGATTTTGATTGTCTCCCCTTCCATTGAAACAAAAAGGGATAAGCTTTTGAATGTTAGGAAAAATAATATTGCCTCAATGGAAATGGTAAGATAATATTACAACTCTAGACAATATATTACAAATAAATATTGATTGATTAAAAGTGTTACAACTCTATGACAAAAGGTACATGTAAATATAGAGAAAGAGGTAGAAGATGATAGAAATAGAAAATACAACTCTAAGACAAAATATACAAATAAACTAGAAGTAGTATAATGAAAAGATATAGATGAGATTACAACTCTAAAACAAAAGATACATGTAAAAGAGTGAATAATAGAAGAAAAGAAAAGCAATATAATAAAAGAACAAGAATAAGAACAATGAACAAAGAACTCTCACTCACACAACCAAAGTGAAGAGTATTGGGGATCACCAACTTGAACAATGTTTGAAACCTTTGTCCAAAAGCTTATTTCCCCCTAACTCAAGCACTAAGGGATCTCTCACAGATTTTGGAAATGCTTTCTGGAATAATCAAGCCTCAAGGTGTTTCTAGCCAAGTGCTCTAGTGGATAGAAATGGTGTGTCTTACAAGTGAGCATTAGGCTCCTATTTATAGAGTTTAGAGACACCCTTTGAATTTCAAATTCCACCAACCCCCATGGCTGTTACCAATGATAAATTGGGTGTTTTATGGAATTAAAATAGAGATTTGGGAGTTACTTGGCTGTTGGAAACGTTCAAAATTGGATAAAAACCGACTTAGTATGAATCTGTCAGCCACTAGCGCCGCGGCGCTAGTTTCAAGCGCCGCGGCCCTTGGTCAGTTTCAGCAACCAATTTTTTGAGTTTTTTCCAAAACGTTCCAATTTATTCCCACTTGATTTTGTAACTTCCATACACAATATGGGAGTTAAAATCACATCTCTATCAGCCATTTCTCATATGGCTTTATGAAATCCAATCTCAAATGTGTAACATATAATATACACATTATTGGGTAATATTTGGGAGTTACAAATTTGTGATGAATTTGTAACACCAAATATGTTACATGTTTGGATTTTTCACATATATCCAAATAATGTAACTCTCTATTATATGTTACAATATGTGACACTCTATGTCACATTTATTTAATCTAAAACATTATATTATAAAATAATATAACAAAACCTGTGTTCGACTATCGACCAGGAAGATGTTCGGCGTTATGCGATCGGTCTCTTCATACGACCAGCCTGGTTGTAGGCATGTAACACGCGAAGGAAATCCTAGGCAGTTATGACGGAATCTGAAATTCTCTCCCATGATTTCCTGAGTATCCGATTATTTAGGAAATAATATCTGTAACAAATCAATGTAAATCTTCCCTGAGCTTATAAATAGAAGAAGAGGGCTCAGGGAAGGGGATCTGATCTTTTTCTCTTTTTCTGACTTCTAAATCGCTAGAGTTTAGAGTGATCATATCAATCATATTGTATTGTTCTTCAGAGGTTAGTGAAACTCATTGAACCCTAGTTCTTTGATCACTCATTTGAATCCCACATCAATAGCAATCTAAGTGGACGTAGGTTATTACCAGATCCTGAAGCCGAACCACTATAAAATATCGTGTTCTTATTATTTTCGCTATTACGTTCTTTTCAACGCATTCATCCACGTCAAGCGTATTTTGACTCCGTGTCAGTTGCCCAAAATCAGGGTCAACATCTTCCACGTGGCTGATATAATTATGCCCTTTCTCAGCTCGCTAATAACCCGTGGATATTTAGGGCGTACATCATTATTAATAGTTTCATTTTCTTATTTATCGTTTCTAGTTAGTTGGTTCTTTATTCTTTAAGTTTTCTCTAGTATATCACAAATGTTGTTTGTCATTTGAAGTCATATAAGTTGATATGTCTATCTTGTGATCAATACTTGTTTAAATTGTTTGTCCTAAAAATTTTATCTTCTCTCATTTGAGCGTTAACTGTTACATTTCCAACTCCAAGAGTGTTATTCTTCCCATAAAAATACTTTCAATACCCGTGAGGAATTTAGAGTTAAGACCTTTATACTTTTGAGATTTTTCAATACTATTTGTGTTATGACTTGTAGTAAAAATGAATTTGGTTTGGTGTACACACACACGACTCTGTAATTGCAATTGAAGTAGTTTAGATAGTCATTTCTGATTTCTTGCTGATATTTTGAAAATTCTTAGATAATTTTGCTTGGTTTGACTTAATTATTCAACTTGATAATTTTCTTTTTCATTTGAATTGCTAGGGACTAGCAATAAGTTGGTTACAGGTTATGATTGGTGCCCAAAAATACAAATTTATTTATTTTAATAGTCAAAATAAATTAAGTTTTTATTACTATTTTCATGGAATTAATATGATTTATTTTATAAATAAAAATATTTAATTTGTTTTATTTTGTAGGAATTATTTGGTATTTTTGGCACTTGGAAACAAAGAAAAAAAAAGAAAGAAGAAAGAAATAGTTGAATTGAAGAAAAGAATGAAAAGTTGGCATTTTTGTGGTCCAAGCCTAGCAGGAGTCGGCCCATGAGCAGCCCAGCCCACCTCCTCTCTCTCCTCTCTCCCGCAGGTCCCGCAACCAAGTGGCGCCTCTTCAACACGTCGCGTGTCGCGTCCTCCCCCTAACGTGTGTTAGTGTCAGCAGCCCAGCTCCACCCGCTGGAGCCTGCGTGCAACTCTCTCTGACCCCACGACCCGACCCACGAGATCCCCAACCCAGCCCGCCTATCTGCCCAGCTTGCTTGGGCCTTCTCCTTCCTTCGGCCCAATTCTCCACTAGCCCACTTGGCTTGTTTCAACTGACATTCAAGTTGCCTATGTGGCACCATCTGATTGGTTGTGCCTGGAGACTGCCATTTCTGATCATTTTTGGCCAAAATGAAAACCCATCAGTTTCAGCAGCTATATTTCCTCTCACTCAACCTTCATGCACAATAAAGTCTAAATATAACAATTATCACAAGAGTAAAAAAAATAATACTATTAATAATAATTATGATTTTGATATCATATTTTATTAATAATAATAATATTATTATTATTCTCATTATTATTATTATTATTATTATTATTATTATTACATTCTATAACCCCCAAACTTTTATTTATTTATTTTTAGTCATTTTTAGGCTCTATAAATAAGAGCTTATTTTCCATAATTTGTATGTAATTTTTAGAGTAAATAAACTATAACAAAATTTCCTCTCATTTTCTTCTCATATTTTTTTTTATAGAATTTTTGTGAGAATGATCTTCATAATGGTCTAATCTTCCTTAGAAGGTTGGGGATGATCCTATATGCAAAGTTATGCTATTTATATTTTTGATTCAATATATGTGTCTTTAAAGTTTATACATTTGAGTAATCTATATTCTTCTATCATCTTCTTCATCTTTAATTATTGTTGTTAATATTGTATATAGAATTAGTCATGTTTTTTCTATGTATTTAAAATTAGTATATATAATATTGATGCTTAGTTTTATGTTAAATCTTTAAATGCATTATGGTCTAATTGGTCTAATGTCATTCTTAGATTTTTCATAAAATTAACATATTGCTTCCAAAGTAAGAACATATTTGCTCAAATATATTTTTGTGAAACATGCATGAACTTTAATGTTAAATCCTCCAAATAAGTAGTTGTGATGTGCACTATTTGTTTGTGTAAATTTTATGAATCAAAGATCTAAATATCTAAACAATGCATATGGGTGACTCTTGATACCTTTGTATTCTTTAATCTTGGATTACATCTTTTTTTTTATTTGCTTTATTTTACCATCAAATTTTCAAACCAAAAATCATAAATCAATTTCCCTTGCATTACCTTTCACTAATTTTTTGTGTTTATTTTTCCACTAATATTTTTGTTCTTAGTTACCTCCTTGTGGAATCGATCACCCGATCTTTACTACAATCACCGATTAATGGATACACGTTTTTGGTGTTAAATAGTTTCGCGTATCTGAATATCGTCGGGATTTGTTTCAGCAGTTGTTGAGGTCGTTCTTTTGCTACTACTTGCGATTGCGTATTCGACTCCACCACTGCCTATGCAAGCAACTTTGGCTATGCTCGATGTTGTTGTGTTGCATTATGTGTGGTTTTGACATACTGTGACAATCCTCCCGTTCACAAGATGTGTTGTACTTGATTGTACTGTGATCTGCATTCTGCTAAGGTATGACTCACGTCTTTGTAGAATGCACAATACTTAGTTTGATCTCTTCATTCCATCGACGAAGTTATTTTAAATGGCTCCCTCCAAATTGACTTATCTTTATTCTCGTTTTAAAATGTGATCGACTGACACTGTAATTTGTATATGCGGGTATTTGATATCATTTTCTTCTCTTGAGAATTTTGGGTCATTCCTGCTTCCCGTGATGGATTGATCTGCTCTCCTCTTGTCTCTTTTTTCACCTAAGGGAGGATTCCCTTTGGCGGGCTTAGTAATCAGGGTTGTGCGCCTAGTCTCTTTCTCTCTTATCTCCAATATCTTAAACACTCCTTCTGCTCTCATTTGTATCTCTGAGAGGTCTCTTGGTGGATTTAAGTAGAGTTGCTCACTCAACACTGCAAACTCTCTCTTAACAGATTCGTTGTTACTTCCTTTTCTACGTTATTGATATGATGCACCAACTTCAAGTACCTTTTCTGATATGCACGAGGGTGCTCATTTATCCCCTGTTGTATCGAATACAAGTCACCCATTATTTTTGGTGTTTCAGTATTTCCTCCATGCTATGGCACGAACAACTCGCCTAGTTCCACAAAAGAATTTACTAACTTTGGTTTCAACTGCTTAAATCAATGTAGTGTTAGGCTTACCAAAGTGGTCGCAAAGGACATGCACTGCATTGCTTCATTCTCAGCTTCCATCGCCATCTTTTTTAGAAATTTTTAGATGTGATTCAACAGATCTGAACTTCCATCAAATTGGACAAAATTCGGTATCGTAAAGTCTTTCGATTTTGGTTCACTAACGATCTAGTTAGTGAATGGTGACTTAAAAATGCTTTTGATAGCTTCGTTGGCCATATCCATCGAACTCCGGGTTTCACAACATTTACTCAGTCAAGGACTTCCTTCACCATTTGCTCTTTCCAGTCTGATGGTATCACAGGTGTCGATAGAGATTGCTGAGCCTGTGACTGTTTCTGTGTTGTTGGCGTCTCAGTCTTTTTTTTTCTAGTATTTGTTGCACTTTTCTCTTTTTCTCTCTAGGATGATATTTTTCCCTCGTCTTTGTAGATCTCTAGGACATCTTCCTCCATTCTTGGCAGCTCTGGGTTTATTTCTAGTTGAGTTTCATTAGCAGCTTGGACTTTAGTTCAATTAAAGCTTGCATAGATTGGGGATTGAGTAATAGAGCATTGTGCTGACTTAAGCATCAAAATATCTTTTGCAGGTACACCCCTTATTTTTTTCTCTACCCATTCCATTGAATAACATATTTATGTCATTGGCCTTACCAATGGAATATGTAAGCTATGGGAAATCTTCATCAATGAAGGAACAATCACATATTCCTAAACACGTGAAATTGATAAAAATATTTGGAGGAAGATTTTGACCCAAACAACTACTATCCCCAATTTCTTCACTATAACCTCGCTACTATAGTTGTAGTCCTTAAAAACATTAATTTTTGTGGTGTACCATCATAATAATACATTATAATTTCATCTAAATTCATATTCATGAACATGATCTCATTTTAAAGTAAAATTAAAGTATACTAGTTTTTATTTATTGAATATTTAGAATAATTGATAAATATTTTTATTTTGAATTTCTATGAAATTTGACTTGTACCTTAATATGATTATCGTTATCGGCTTGTAATCAAGCTCAGTAATTATAAATTATACCAAAATTAATTGTTAAATTAAACATGTATATAAAGAATTTGTCCCAAAAAAGAAAGAAAGAAAACATGTCTATATTAAAGAAGACGTTAAACTTACAATAATTTATTTGTTTATTTTTTATTTTTTTGTGAAACAACAGTAGTCACATGATGATGGGATCAGTGCACTAAAGTCTATTCACACCTGTCATTATTAATGACTAATATGTAGAACAATAATGATTTTATTAGACATAAGTACCCGATTGATTTTCATGTCACGACGACAAAGAAAGATAAATTTGAACAATGACCTTGCTTAATTTTCAAGTTTTTATATATCTTTTAGGGAGCTATTTCTTAAGTATTTTCTATTTTCAATAATTGAAAAAAGTATAACCCAATTATTTTTATGACAACACACATAATAGTTATAATAAATAATCCGCTAATTTTTAAAAAAATTTAAATAATTTATAATGTCGAAATCAAAATTCAAATGGTCTATTTTCTACGCGTATAAAAAAATTAAATACACGTGTAACTGACTGTTTTAACTTTGATTTCGGCACCATAAATTATTAAAAAATTTCTAAAAATTAATAAAAAACTTGTTATAACTATAATGTATATCATCTTGCAAAATATATTATGTTATAATTTTTCTAAATACTAAAAAAAAAAATATATATCCATACGTTAAAGACAAAAGTAATACTCTTACCTAATAAAATTTCTCTTTTATACTAATCGTCGTGTCTAACAAATAGGAAAACACTTATATGACTATATGAATTGCGAAAGTAGTTAATATAAAACATATATCATTTTATAATTAATTGATTTCATTATGAATGGGAGTTTTCCACGAGTATTTACTCTACTAAATATTCATCTTTTATATAAAAAGTGTGTAAATGCCTTAACGATTTTTTTTAATTTTAACAAAATATCAATTTGAAAGATATTTAAAATAGATATTTATTAATTATATTAATATAAATTTAAATATTATAAAATATCATTAATATAAAAATACATAATATATAATCTTAAATTTTATTAAATTTTTTATTATTTATATTTATAAAGAAAATATGTTTTTTTTATTATTTGATGTAACTTAATTAAATATATATTCATATTAAATAACAATAAATATTATAAATACATTATATATATGTGTTGTGTGTACAAATAATATGATTATGTAATTACATAAGAAATTAAAATAATATTTATCTTCTATAAAGAATAAACAAGTTTTTTATTCAATCATAAATGTGTGACTTGAATGATATCATGAATATTTCATGCATTAAATAGTGTAATTTATGATCTAAAATATTATCATTTAAAAAAAAACATAAACAATGTTTATGTTTAATTTTTCTTTTAATATGTTTATCTCATTCTTTTATATATATAAATATTGTTTATTTATTTAAAATTTATATGACAATCATAAAAATTTAATAAATATATTTAATAATTTTTCGGGTTTATACCTTTTTGGATCATATGTTTTGTCTCATTACCTGTTTAGACCCTGTATTTTAACAAATTATTTTTTGGACCCTATGTTTTGTAAAATGATTCAAATAGAATCATAAACCCGATTTTGATCAAAGTTTTCTCAACTGAAATTACAAATAATTCACCAAACTAATAATTCAGAATAAAAATAAAATCATTCTTCTTAAAAACTGTGTTGTTATATTCAATTTTTTATTCATCAAAATTGAATTTAAGGGCCTATTTGAATCATTTTACAAAATATAAGATCTAAAAATAATTTTTTTTTAAAACAAAGAGTCCAAATAAGTAATCGAGGAAACGTAGAGTCTAAAAAATATAAACCTAAAAAATAAAACTAAGTAAATATGCAATATTTATACCTAGTATATTTATATATATATATATATATCTAAATATATATAAGACAATTCTTCTACATGCACTTCACTTTAAACACTATCGGTCGGGCTCTCAGTGTTTCTCGACCCGTGATCAGTTTTCGGCGCGACTTTTTTTTATGACCGTGTATATTGTAGTTATTTAGAGCATCCTGCAAATTTTCAGAAAATTTCAAATAGTTTACAGTACCGAAAACTAGGTTCAAACATGTTGTTTTCTAGGCGCATAAAAAAAATTAGTCACGCGTGCAACAACATGTTTTAACCTAGTTTTCGGTACTGTAAACTATTCGGAATTTTCTGAAAATTTGCAGGATGCTCTAAATAGCTACAATATACACAGTCATAAAAAAAAATCGCACCAAAAACTGTTCACCAGTTGTAAACACTGAGAGCCATTTTAAGCCCTACCGGTAGGGCTCTCAGTGTTTCTCGACCCGTGAACAGTTTTCGACGCGACTTTTTTTTATGACCGTGTATATTGTAGCTATTTAGAGCATCCTACAAACTTTCAGAAAATTCCGAATAGTTTACAGTATCGAAAACTAGATTCAAACATGTTGTTTTCCACGCGCATAAAAAAAATTAGTTACCCGTGCAACAATATGTTTGAACCTAGTTTTCGGTACGGTAAACTATTTGGAATTTTTAGAAAATTTGCAGGATGCTCTAAATAGCTACAATATACACGGTCATAAAAAAAAGTCGCGCCGAAAATTATTCACGGGTTGAGAACACTGAGAGCCCTACCGGTAGGACTTAAAGTGAATCCACAATAGGAGAATTCCCCTATATTTATTTACTTCTTTTTCCTTTCTTATTCTTTTGTTTTTGTTTTGTATTCTCTTTGTAATGCATAAATATCTAGACAACTCCATTGTGCTTCTTAACAGTAGTATTTAATAATGAATGAAGAACCTTTGTTCAAGCTGTTAATTAACGAGCGCACTGTAATTACTACAGTAATTAACATCTTAATATATTAAAGTGTAAAATAAAATATACTTGATATTTAATAATTATATTAGTATAAATTTAAATATAGCTTAAAAACCAATAAAAAATTAGATATTTAATATAAATTTAATTATTTCATAAAATTTTAATTTTAATTAAATTAATTGATTAGCAAATGTTAACAAATAAATAAATATAAATTTCAAATTTAAACATCTAATTTAGATGAATATCTATGAAACAAATTTTTTTTAAAACTATAAACAATATTTTGGTTTAATTTTTTTTTAATATGTTCATGTCGTACATTATATTAAACATCTTCTTTTATAATATATAACATTGTTTTATTTATTTAAAATTTATATGAATATTAAAAAATATAATAAAAATAAATTAATATATTTTCTAATTAAAATTAAGCAAATGTACATTACACGTTGTTTTCTTCTAGTATTATAAATATATATAGGGAGCATCTATAATAGGATATGTTTTTTTTACTTTACCAGTACGACACTACCCATTTTTATATATGTAAATAAATTATGACTCAAAATTTTCTTATATGACGGTGTTTATTGTAGTCATTGTGAATCTCCTGCAAGTTTTTGGGAAAATCATAATAAATTATTGTGTTGAAAGCATGATTCAAATAAAAAGTTTGGATAGTGTCCTATTAGTATAATAAAAAAATTAAAACTATGTTTTTGACACAATAAATTATTCATATTTCTATGAGAGGTTAGTTATGATTATAATGAACACCGTCATATAAAATATCCTATGTATATTATCAAGTATATATTTATTCATTAATGACATTTTAGAAAAGCAATTAAAGTTTATTTGTAATGGCATTTTAAAATGCTATTAAATCTAAATTTTATTAAAAAAATATAACTTTGGCCCTTTTTTAAGCTCTTCACTAAATAAGAATACAATAAATTTATCCATAAAAAAGGGGTCATAAATTTCCTTGTGTATAATACAATAAACTAATAATATTACATAAGTGAAGGAAAAAAATGAGAAGAGATTACACAACTTATGTAAATCAACATAAGAATATGAGTTAGAAGATGAAGATTTCAAGACTTAAACAAAGTTCAAAACTTTTGTCCTAATAAAATCTATTTCCTCCCTTAGAAGAACACTTTGGGAATACTCTCTAGAAATGCTTCTAAGGATTTCTCAAGCATTCTCTCATACTCTTCACAGTGTTCTAAAGACGAGCATGTCATCACAAGTGTTCTAAACTATGTAGTGTGATTTTTTTCACATTCACACATTATATCCAAGCTAGCAAGATGATTTCTATTTATAGAGTTCTCATCCACCATTTGATTTTCTAATTCCACCAAACTCCATTGGGAGTTAGAAATATGCACACAACAACTATAAAATATTATAGCTAATGAAAATCAAGATGTGTAACTCCTTTTACACATTAATTGGTGAATATTTGTGAGAGTTACAAAACTTATGATCATCATTTCTTAAGAATTGTAACTCCACTCTATATGTTATAAAATTTATTATGATCATCATTGAAATTCTATTTTTATAAGATTACCAACTTAATTATTCAAATAAAATAATTAATTGTTGAACTGTTACAGAAATGTTTAAACAGACACAGAGACTGTTTGAACAGAAACCAGATATGTTTAAACAGTTTGTGACCAGAAGATAAAAACGAACATAAAGAAAAGAACACGAATTTTTACGTGGTATCAGCAATCTTTGCAGATTGCTACTAGTCTACGAGGTCACGCCCAGAGAATGAAATTTATTAGAAGAATATCTAAATGATTACAAAACCAAATTGACTTATACAAATAAAGACTCCCTCTTGAATTTGTCGCAACTGTTGTAATCTAAACTCCTAATCAAATTTATGAAGTGCTAAGATCTTGAACTCCCTTTCAAATCATAACACTTGCACTTTTCCTCCCGAAAAGTGACTCACGAACAAGACTTCTCCCGAAGCTTGATGACCAATGTCCAAGTGTGTTCAACCTGCACAATTAACACAAAGAAAACAATATAGAAGTACACTGTAATAAACCACTAAGAACTTGCTGGACTCAAGTTCTTCACATAATCAAAAGTCTCTCTAAACTTGAAAATATTGGGAAAATAATACACCAAGAGAGATGATAAAAAACCAACGACCTAAGGATGATTATATACTTTTTAGAATCCCTTTAGGTCGTGGAAAACAGATCAGAAACCAATCAGCCAATAAATGGAAAATCTTCCAAAACAGGAAAGTCAGAATCTGTTCAAACAGACTGGTAATCCGTTCAAACAGATTCATTGAACCTGGACAGTTTTTTAAACCCATTTTCCTTAAATAAATAAGGAAACAATATATACATTATTACTGCAAGCTGTACACGATTTCTGGGCAGAATAAATCAGATCAAAAAATAAAATAAATACCAATAATTTCCAATTTCAAGAAAAGATATTCTTTTATAGGAAATTATATATTTATTTTATTATCATATATATAATAATCTGATTTATAAAAAGACACATTTCAACAAAATAGGAAACTATCCATTTTCGAATTTTACCACTCAATATTACAAAACAGGAAACTACCCATTTCGAAAATACACATTTAATTAATTTTGTCAATATTGTCAAATATGCCAATAAAGGATTTTACAATCTCCCCCTTTGGCAATTTGATAGACAAAATTAATTCAAAAACCTGCAACACAAATGTTAGTGATAAGTAAAGAGAAAGAACTCCCCCTGAAAACATGCATTAACTTATAACAAACATGTAAAGAGACTAGACTTAACTCCCCCTCAAAATAAGAAGGTCCGGAGTTAAACAAAACAACAAACAAGCAGGTTTTGGAAAGTATATACTCTCCCCCTTTGTGTCTTTCAAAGAAGCCAAAGAACATTAAACGATAAAACAAAAGAGAGTATCAAAGTGTAATTGAAAAAACTAAACGACTGGATCTTTGGACAGAGATTGAACAGCCTCCAATACAGAACGTTGCAGACTTTCAATTGACATCACTCGAGCAGCCAAAGAATCAACAGAAGCTTGAACAGCAGCTATTTCTGTTGCAATAAGTCCTGAATCTGTGGCAACAGAGGAGGAGGCATGAGGAATGTCATCCGAGGCAATCTTCAGAGATTGGGGCTTGACTTTCTTGGTGGATGGAGCAGCAGTGGCTTCAGTAGGAGGAGCAGAGGCCTTGTAGGAAGCAGCAGTAGTGGGGGCCACCAAGTCTTCTTGATCACGTTGGAGATCCTTTTTCTACATACTCAACACTTTATAAATAACTTGAGGAAAAGGAAGATTCAAGTTTTTCCTATTACCTTTGCGAAACCCAATGATTTGATCATGAATAACCAAACCCAAATTTATACCAAGACCGATCCCCACCTTGTACAAGAAAGATGCCATATCAAAAGAGATAGTGGCGGTGTGAGAAGTGGGCTTCCAATTTGTTGTGGCAAACTTATGAAGGACAGCATAAGTGTAAGTGAGATTGGAGACCGAGATGACTGTATTAGATGACCATACCATTTTTTGACCTACCAATTCAGTGATAACCATGTCCTTGTCAAGAGAGGCACCATCAACATCATCCTCGACATCAAGGGGAAGATGCAAAGCAAGAGCAATGTCTTGAGGAGAAAAAGAGAACCAATGGCCCCTAACAAACACTTTATTATACAGAGAAGATTTAGGTTCTATAATTTCATTAGTAAGATTGGCATAGAATTCCTTGACTATTCTATCCACAAAACCAGTAAATTTAACCAAAGAACCTGTCCATTTTCGATCTTGAAGCATTGTTAACACACCATAAGGCCGATGATCACTCAGGACATAATTTCTCTCAATGATAAATTTCCTTTGACCATAGAGAACCATATCACGAGCATTATCATTATAACAAAAAGTTGAAGAATAAGGTTTGAAATTTACACCTGAACGTTTTGGAGAAGGTGTAGGATCAGAAATTGGTCTCTTTCCTTTAGCCTTGGATGACAAAGGAGTTGCAATTTGTTCTGAGTCAGATTCGGCTTCTTGTTCAGAGGGAACAATGTCTTCTTTTTCTGGCTCATCAGACTCAGCCTCTGATTCTGCATTGTCAGGAACCATTTCATCAGACAATGTGGTATCACGGGTTGCTTCAGATTCTGACTTTTCCTCCTCAGGATCAGATTCGGAGGAAGACAGAGATGGAGGATGAGCCTTCAGTCTTTTCTTGGTAGCAGTCAAGGGAGAAGAGGACTCGTCCATTCCCAATTTCCTTTTGGGAGTCACAGAATTGTTCTTGGACTGGCTCGGCTTCAAGGGCAATTTGAGCAACCCAGCAGCAGCTTTGGAAGAAGATGAACCAGTTTTTTATTTTGCCCTAGCCGCCAAAGACGAATCAATCGGAAGAGGAGAATGGTCCTTGGCTCGAGAGGGCACCACCACTTCAGATGGTGGTGCAATATTGACAATGTCAGCTGAGATATCTGGAAACACCATGGGGTGTTCATGAGAGAGCAAAAACACCGTCTTGCGTGCCTTGGATTTGCAAGACTTTCCACTAGATGGGGCAGGTGCTGGAACAGATGGAGCCGCCGTTGACACAGATGGAGGAGGTGAGGAGATGGTACTTTTCGGGATTGAGAAGCAGGGATTTTCTTAGATGAAGCTCCACGAGTTTTCACCATTTTCTTCTCTGTAAAACACCAAACACTTACAGAAAAATGTGAGAAGAAAAAAAAATAGAAGAAGAAGAAGTGACTTAGTGAGATCGTGGGTGAGAAGAAATAGGGTAATGGCAAGCCTTTTTAAATAAAACACTTACCCAATTTGGACACCCACGGCAATAAAAGGTTTCCCTTTTTTTTTTTTGATAAAAAAATTGTAATTAAACAATAAAAGGAAACATCATTTAATACACACGATCTTCATACAACTTACCCCTTTTTTTTTTTGGTATGAAAATATAATATTTATAAAATCCCAATCCAAAAAAGGTAACCAGACAAAATTAACCCCACACGATCTGCCTATTGACCTTTTCTTTTTTTTTTTCTTTTTAAAAAAAAAAAAACACAATCCTAAACAAGGTACAAGATAATAAAGATACAAATCATGGTATTCCAAATTAAGAAAAAAGAACAAAATAAATTCCTTGGAGACCAAGAATAAATTAAATCACACAAATTAAATGCATAATTTCACATAATTACCACAATGATTCGGTCCACCATGAATTTCCTTGAAATTTTTTTATTATTATTTATTTATTTTCATTTTATACATGCACAAAAATAAAAACTCAACCAAAAAATTCTGCTTTGATCAATGTGAGTCATCCTAATAAGAATAAAATCAAGCAAATGAAAATAAGTGTTAGTGTATACCATGGATAAGAACACTTGTGAAAATAAAAAATAGAAAGAATATTCGAGAGAAATAGACCACAATTCAGTCACAAGCACATATTCTTAAGTGAATCAATCAACATGTATGAGTCTTACACACATTTTTTTATTATTTTTTTATAAACTGTGTACAATTTTTATTGCATTGTTTCAAGCATAAGTGTGTGACAGTGTATGCAAGGGAACATTGCCCAATGACAAATAAGTCTTTTTCAAAATTAAAAATACTTATAACCCATGAAGACGCTGTCACACTGCACCAGTGGTAGCCCTTTTCTATGGTAGCGTATCCTCTTTATAACTCCGAATTACAAAGTTCCAACTTACTCAAAGACGGCTTTCACACACTGATGTAGGTAGCTCTATTCTTGCACAGGAGCTTGAAACAATGCTACACAAAAGGAAGCTCAAACATTAAACATTGATTAATTTACTCGAATATGCCTGGGAGGAATTGATTAAATTTCTCTCAAGAATATACAACCAAAGGTTCATAAACACAAGTCAGATTATCCAGCTTGAGACACAACAAAAATTTTCAAATTGATTGACAATTTTCTTAACCTTAAATAACACACATTTGATTAAGCGGACAACACCATAACAAGAAAAATTAAAGAGAACAAACCCTCAAAGATTTTCGGAGGAAATCAAAGCGAACCGAATCAAGAGCTTTAGTGAAAATATCTGCAATTTGTTTATGTGTTTCAATATATTCCAAGACAAGAACTTTATTTTCAACTAATTCTCTTATGAAATGATGACGAATATCAATATGTTTAGTACGGGAATGTTGCACAGGATTTTTTGAAATATTAATTGCACTTGTATTATCACAAAAAATAGTTAAAGTGTCAAGATCAAACCCATAATCCATCATCATTTGCTTCATCCACAAGAGTTGTGCACAACAACTTCCTGCTGCAATGTATTCGGCCTCAGCTGTTGAGAGAGAAATAGAATTTTGTTTCTTGCTGTGCCAAGAGACTAGATTATTTCCCAAGAAGAAACATCCTCCACTAGTGCTTTTTCTGTCATCAGTGTTACCTGCCCAATCAGCATCACTAAAGCACACTAGATTAGGGTTAGTTTCTTTTGAATACCAAATACCATAATCAGCAGTCCCATGAACATATCGAATGATTCTTTTGATAGCTGTAACATGAGGCTCCATGGGATTTCCTTGGTACCTGGCACACACACCAACATTATAACTTAAATCAGGTCGACCAGCAGTGAGATAAAGAAGACTACCAATCATGCTCCTATACAGTGTAGGATCAACTTTGACACCATTTTCATCTTTGGATAGCTTCATAGTCGTTCCCATTGGTATTTTAGCAATCTTTGAACTTTCAAGTCCAAACTTTTTGACTAGGTTCTTAGCATATTTGCTTTGAGAAATAAATGTGCCTTCATCTAACTGCTTGACTTGCAAACCTAAGAAATAAGTCTATTCTCCCACCATGCTCATTTCAAATTCCTCTTTCATTTGTCTCACAAATACATGCACCTCATTGTCAGAAGTAGATCTAAACACAATATCATCAACATAAATCTGAGCAATGATTATGTTAGATTTAATATTTTTGATAAACAAAGTTTTATCTACTCCACCCCTTTTGTATCCATGAGAAACAAGAAATTGAGTGAGTCTCTCATACCAAGCCCGAGGGGCTTGTTTCAAACCGTAAAGAGCTCTCTCCAATTTGTACACATGATTAGGTGCATGGGGATCTTCAAATCCTTTAGGTTGTTCAACATATACCTCTTCATTCAAGATCCCATTGAGAAATGCGAATTTGACATCCATTTGGAACAACCTGAAACCAATCAAACAAGCAATAGACAATAATAATCTAATTGATTCAAGTCTTGCAACAGGTGCAAATGTTTCATCAAATTCTATTCCTTCCACTTGTGTGTACCCTTGTGCCACTAATCTTGCTTTATTTCGCACAATTGTACCAAATGCATCAGATTTATTCTTGAAAATCCACTTTGTGCCAATAATATTGGTATGCAACGGTCTTGGCACAAGGATCCACACTTTGTTTCTAAAAACTTGTTCCAATTCCTCCTGCATAGCTTTAATCCAACTTTCATCAGTTAAAGCTTCTTTCCCATTTTTAGGCTCAATTAGAGATAAGAAACAAACAAATTGAACAACATTACTAAACCTTCTTCGTGTTACCATACTGTCTTTTGGATTTCCAAGTATTAAATCTGCTGGATGATTTAACTTAACTTTGGTTGATGGCTCCTTTTGGACTTCATCCAAAAAAATATCTGGAAATTTCTTTTCTATCTGTCCAGAATCTGGTTCATCGGATTCGTGATCTGTTGGAACAAATGGATCAGACGTTGCAACAGTAGTATCACTGACACAAGCTTCTTCGTGTTTTTCAGTAGGTTCATCAATAAACCTTTCAATTTCTTCCTCAGTAGAAAACTCAGAAAAATCCATGGAATCATCAATAACAACGTTAGCCGACTCCATTACAGTTTGGGTTCTCATGTTATACACACGATAAGCCCTACTGTTAGTGGAGTATCCAATAAAAACACCTTCATCACTCTTAGCATCAAATTTACCAAGATTTTCTCTATCTCTCAAAATGTAACAAACACATCCAAAAACATGAAAGTAAGCCACACTTGGTTTCTTACCTTTCCAAATTTCATAAGATGTTTTAGATGTACCTGGATGAAGAAAACACGATTTATGATATAGCAAGCAGTGTTAATTGCTTCTGCCCATAACCGTTTGGTCAATTTTTTGATGTTTAGCATCACTCTAGCCATTTCTTGAAGAGTGCGGTTTTTCCTTTCTACAACTCCATTTTGTTGAGGAGTTTTGGGAGCTGAAAACTCATGAGAGATACCTGCAGACTTACAAAAAGCATCATAGACAGAATTTTCAAATTCTTTACCATGATCACTTCTTATACGAACAATTTTTCCAATGTTGCAATCTTTTTCAACTTTTAATTTCAAGCAAAGAATTTTAAAGGCATCAAAAGTGTCAGATTTTTCTTTCAAGAAATCCACCCAAGTATATCTAGAAAAATCATCCACACAAACAAACATATACCTTTTCCCATTTAAACTCTCAATTTGAATTGGACCCATAAGATCGATGTGAAGCAATTCTAAAACTTTCGAAGTGTTTATGTCAGAAACACTTTTATGTGTAATTTTTAATTGCTTACCAAGTTGACAACTCTTGCACTTACCATCAGATTCTTTACCAAGCTTAGGTAAACCACGAACACTCTCTGCATGTGATAATTTTTTCAAGGTTTTGAAATTTATGTGACCAAGTTTAGCATGCCACATATTAGTGTTATTACTCACAACAGATTGACACATTATAGATGGCAGAAGAGTGTAGCAATTGTCATTAGATCTATAACCTTCAAGAACATTCTCACCATTCTTGTTTAAAACAAAACAATTCTCTTTATCAAAGTTAACAGTATAACCTTGATCACAAATTTGACTTATGCTTAGAAGATTAGCTTTAAGACCTTCCACAAGTAACACTCTTTTGATTCTAGGCAACCCTTAAAAGTTAAGAGTACCCATACCAAGAACATTACCTTCAATTCCATTGCCAAAAGTAACAGACCCACAATGCATAGGTTTTATGTCTGTAAGAATAGACTTGTCACCTGTCATATGTCTTGAACAACCACTGTCAAAATACCAAAAATATGAAGAAGCAGGTCTATCATATTCACTAGAAAAACCAGCAAAAGAATTATTCTTTTTTATCCATATTTTCTTTGATTGAACATTTTCCTTTTTTACTCTTTTGAAATTATCAAAATAATTGAATTTTTCAAAATATTCATTTTTGGAAAAATTAATAAGAGTAAAACACTTAGGACGAATATGACCCTTCCTACCACAAAAATGACAGATTGGAATGAATTTTTCGAACTTACCATTGGATTTACCTGCTGACTGTGTCCTTTCTGTTGGAACAATCTGAGTACCAGATACAACAGATTTCAGTGAGGATGACACAGGAACATCAGACGATAGCATCCCAGCCGAGATAAAGACAGTTTTCTTAGATTTTTGAGAACTTGAAGCACCCAGTCCCACATGACTTCTTTGACCTGAATTCTGTATATTCTCAAACACAGTTGAACCGGGGTTAAGCATTCTAACATTTTTCTCAAGAGTATCCAAATCTTTAGACAACTTATTAATTTCAACATTTATTGAAATTATTTCTTTTTCAAATTTTTCATTTAAATCAGTAAGTTGTTTAATTTCAAAGGATAAATCCTTATTTTTTCTTACCAATGACCGATTTTCAGAACATACTTTCACCCATGAACCATACATCTTTTTGTAAGATTCACTCAAGGACTCATCATTCAATTCAGATTCATCACTATCAGAATTTTCTTCATCTTTTGAAACATTATTCAAGCAAACAATTTTTTCTTTTTCAGATTTAGAAACAGGAAAAATAGAAGTGAGAGCAACATTACCTTCCTCATCTTCACTACTTTCAGAGTCATTATCACTCCAAGTAGCAATCATACCTTTTTTGTTCTTTTTCAAAGTGTTTGCACACTCAGACTGGATGTGACCAAATCCCTCACATTCCCTGCACTGAATACCCTTTTTATTAGCTTGAAAAGGTTTAAAAGAAGAAGGATTACCTTTTGACATCTTGCCATTGAATTTCTTGTTTCCTATCTTATTCATATATTTTTGAAAATTCTTTGCAAGCATTGCCATCTCATTATCACCGTCTTCATCATCTGAGACTTCATTTTCAGTGCTCTTGAAAGCTATGGTTTTCTCATTTTCTTTGGAAGTGCTTGGCTTGTATTTTTGACGAATCTTTTGATTTAACTCAAAGGTACGAAGTGACCTCATCAGTTCTTCTACCTTCATAGTACTGAAGTTTTTTGCCTCTTCCATAGCAGTGAGCTTAACATTGAACCTGTCAGGAAGAACTCGAACGATTTTTCTAACAAGAACAGAATCATCAAGTTTCTCACCAAGTGCAAAATACTCATTAGAAATATCAGATAATCTCTCATAAAATTCAGATAGTGTTTCAGAATCGGACATTCTAAGGTCATCAAATCTAGTTTGTAACATAATAAATCTAGACCTTTTAACATCTACAGTTCCTTCAAACTGAGTTTGAAGAATTGTCCAAGCATCTTTAGCCGAGACACGTGTGGAAACAAGTTTTATAAAACTTTCTCCAACACCATTAAATATGGCGTGAAGAGCTTTTTTATTATAGCTGGATAATTTTTCTTCTTCTGTATCCCAAATAAGTTCAGATTTTACAATTGTGCTCTCATCTTCACCTTTTTCAGTAGGAGGTGACCATCCAGAAAAAATTGCTCTCCATGCTTTCTCAACTTGAGCTTTTATGAAAGCTCTCATCCTAACTTTCCAATATGGATAGTTTGAGTCATTTAGCAATGGAGGTCGAGACACCGAACTACCTTCTGCAAAGAAAGACATTTCACACAAAACAAATCAAACGGAAAATAACCACAAGATCTCACTAAGAGTTTAGTGAACCGCTCTGATACCAATTGAAATTCCGTTTTTATAAGATTACCAACTTAATTATTCAAATAAAATAATTAATTGTTGAACTGTTACAGAAATGTTTAAACAGACACAAAGACTGTTTGAACAGAAACCAGATATGTTTAAACAATTTGTGACCAGAAGATAAAAACGAACATAAAGAAAAGAACACACGAATTTTTACGTGGTATCAGCAATCTTTGCAGATTGCTACTAGTCCACGAGGCCACACCCAGAGAATGAAATTTATTAGAAGAATATCTAAATGATTACAAAACCAAATTGACTTATACAAATAAAGACTCCCTCTTGAATTTGTCGCAACTGTTGTAATCTAAACTCCTAATCAAATTTCTGAAGTGCTAAGATCTTGAACTCCCTTTCAAATCATAACACTTGCACTTTTCCTCCTGAAAAGTGACTCACGAACAAGACTTCTCCCGAAGCTTGATGACCAATGTCCAAGTGTGTTCAACATGCACAATTAACACAAAGAAAACAATACAGAAGTACACTGTAATAAACCACTAAGAACTTGCTGGACTCAAGTTCTTCACATAATCAAAAGTCTCTCTAAACTTGAAAATATTTGGAAAATAATACACCAAGAGAGATGATCAAAAACCAACGACCTAAGGATGATTATATACTTTTTAGAATCCCTTTAGGTCGTGGAAAACAGATCAGAAACCAATCAGCCAATAAATAGAAAATCTTCCAAAACAGGAAAGTCAGAATCTGTTCAAATAGACTGGTAATCCGTTCAAACAGATTCATTGAACTTGGACAGTTTTTTAAACCCAGTTTCCTTATATAAATAAGGAAACAATATATACATTATTACTGCAAGCTGTACACGATTTCTGGGCAGAATAAATCAGATCAAAAAATAAAATAAATACCAATAATTTCCAATTTCAAGAAAATATATTCGTTTATAGGAAATTATATATTTATTTTATTATCATATATATAATAATCTGATTTATAAAAAGACACATTTCAACAAAATAGGAAACTACCCATTTTCGAATTTTACCACTCAATATTACAAAACAGGAAACTACCCATTTCGAAAATACTCATTTAATTAATTTTGTCAATATTGTCAAATATGCCAATAAATGATTTTACAATTATTTCTCAAATTGTAACTCCACTGTATGTTTTACATTTGACAAAATAGCATTTGTCACACTCTATTATATTCCACATTATTCATTTAATCAAAATATTATATTATTTATAAAATAATATAACAAATAATTATAAGCCACAATTATAATAGTGCCCACTTTTATGTACTTCCACAGTGAATCGTACATTTTTATACACGTGAATAAATTACGACCCTAATTGTTTTACATGATGGTTTTCATTGTAGTCACGATGAACTTGTCACACTATATTATTTTGTTATTTAATTTCTAACTTTGCAAAACAAAAACATCATATTATACATGAAAATAAGAATTAAAATGTAATTATTATTTTACATCTAAATAATATATACTAGGTAAAAACAATGTGCAATTCACGTTTGGTTAGTTTTAAAGTTATAAATATGCTTATTCAAATATGTATTTATTCTTATTATATTTTTTTATTATCATATAATTTTTAAATAAATAAATAATATCATAAAAATAAATAAAAGATGTTTAATAAATAAAAATACATAAACAAACATGTATGACATAAATGTATTAAAAAAATTAGGGCAAAACATTATCTATAATTGTAATAAAAATTGTTTCATTTTAATATATATATATAATAAAATGAATTACAGATCTATAATATATATAAATATTTATATCAATAATTTCTACATATTGACATCTAAACACAACATAGGCATAATTATATATTTACATGATTACATGACATATATATAAATTGCAATAATATTTAAAAATAAATTAATAATATAATAAAATAAGAATAGACAAAGTCATAGTGTAGAGTAGTATACATGCATTAACTATTTTTAGTTTCTAATGTCTCTCACAATGTCTTTTTGTGAAATTGATTAAGAAAATTAGCTTCAATCACTTGATAAAAAACAAACTATCACACAAATTTATAAGATAAAAAAAATGATATGTATGACTTTATTATTTTTAAATAAATATGATTTAATTATTTAAATTATCATAAAATATCTTATTTAATTAATTAATTTATTTTTATTTAAGTTTATGTTTATATCTAGTTCTGAATCTTACAATATTATATTTGGACATAGAAAACTCTAGAAGTGTTAGCTTAGGTAGGTCTTTTCGAGAAGATAAAATATACAGCTCATAGGAACTAACCATAGACATACATTGTGAAATCCCACTATATTACCTTGTGTATACTATTTTGACAAATTTCTTATTTTGCTACAACATTTAAGAGTTAACTTTGAGAAAGGGAAGAAATAAAAGAATTACGATACCTAGTGATATCATAAACAATCTCTTAAATTTAATATAATATTAATATTATACGTGCATTTTAAATTTAAGTTTGTTGTTGGTAATTTTTTTTTAAAAGAATTTTGTCGCTAGTTGATAGTAGATTATATTATATTGTATGTTTAATATGATATTATTTTAATACCCGAAGTTTAGGTTTAATTAAATTTTATTTAAGTTATAAAACATATGATTTTATTATTTTTAAATAATTATCATTGTAAAATATCTAAAAAAAATATATTATTTTAATTTATTTAATTTTTTTTAAGTTTAAGTCATGTTTACAATCTACCGTTAAATTTAAAAATATTTGGTTTTATTATTGTTAAATAATTATCATGGTAAAATATCTAACAAATATCTTATTTTAATTTGTTTAATTAGTTTTTTTTTAAAAGAAGTTTGTTACTAGTTGATAGTAGATTATATTATATTATATATTTAATATGATATTATTCTAATACGTGAAGTTTAAGTTTAAGTTTAATTAAATTTTATTTAAGTTATAAAATGTATGGTTTTATTATTTTTAAATAATTATTATTGTAAAATCTAAAAAAATATATCTTATTTTAATTTATTTAATTTTAAGTCATATTTACAATCTACCGTTAAATTTAAAAATATTTGATTTTATTATTTTTAAATAATTATTATTGTAAAATATCTAAAAATATATCTTATTTTAATTTGTTTAATTATTTATTTTATTTTATTTAAATTTAATTCAAATTTACCATTTATAGTTAAATTTAACATAAAAAAATAGTTAAAACTAAGAATTTATGATATATATATAAATAAGATGTAATTACTAAAATAGTAATTCCCAATAACTTTAAGATATGTCTAATATTTTAAAAAAATTTAGGCCCTGATGGGTAGTGTATTCAAATAGATTTTTATGATTTTGAAAACTTAAAATCTGTGGGTCCCACAAGAATATGTGATTGGCAACTTGTTTTTGGAAACCAAATCCAAAACAATATCTGGATTTTGTGTTGTAAAATTGAAAACGAAAAAAATCATGTTTTCTAACTTATTTCCCAAAACTCTAAAAATAATATCCTCTCTCCTCCCTTATCTCTCTCTCGGCAACTCCAAAGGAACAGAGCCCAACTCCATCTCACTTGGTATTATCCTATTTCTTTCTTTAAATTATTATTATTATTGTATGCCCTGATTTTCCCACGGGCTGATTAGCAGGCCGAGCTTCGGACTAATCATGGTTAGTCCATAAACATCCCCCAGACCGGAGCTCCTGTCTTGAGGTCGTACCCCCCTTAGCTCGAGGAATCCTCAAGGACTCGCCAAGACTGGAGCAAGGAATCGGAAGGTCGAAGGTCGGGTCAAATGCGCAGCTCGTGGTACGAGCTAGATATGGAGGCTATGACCCCTTGTAAAGTCAACACACGCAAGATAAACGTGCATATATCTGACATCACGTGTCCGATATCTCCCTGACTTCTCGGACACGCAGCAGGAACGTGCGTGTTCAGACACCCACGGCTGGGTTGGGCCGTGCGGCCCATTATCTCCTTACCGATCGATTTGACCACACTGATGTGTCAGGTTTAGGAATTAATCATGAATGTCACAGAGTTGATATGACAAATAAGAAGGTCACGGGATGACCTCCTTACCAACTTCCAGGTGCCTTCTCCTATAAATATGGAGACCCTGGGAGTTGATAAGGGTTGGAAAAAATAGTCCCTGGAAAGATATATACTTTGTAACCCAATATCCAGAATATATCAATAATATTGACTAGTGGAGTAGAAGGATTTTAACCTTTGAACCACTTAAAAACGTGTCTTGAGTCACCTATTTCATTCTCTAAGATCTTATATCTGTTACGGTTCTACGTTTGGCACTAATCCCTTTCTCTCCTTCTCTTAATTACCTGTTGCCGAAGAACCGCGTCAACAGTTTGGTGCTTTCATTGAGAGCAAGTTCGATTAGTGCTGCTGCAAACATCCAACTATGGTGACTACTCGATCCAGGCATGACAACGAGACAGAACAACATGATGGACAGGAGGCTCATCATACCGCCATCCCTGATGAACAAATTCCTGAAGTCCAGCAGCGGCCAGGAAAGCAGCCGGCGGGCCAAGACGATACTGGTAGTTCGGCGCCCCGGCCACCTAATCCGAACCCGTGTTATTATACTGCGGTGGAGATGGAGAACGCTCAGCTGAGGAGCCAGTTAGCAACAGCTAGTCCGCAAATCCAGGATATGCTGGCCCGACTACCCCCTCTCACAACCAACGTTAACGTTGGAGAGAGGCAAGGTGAGGCTCCTAAGTCTCGTCGGGGTAATCGGTCCAGGCATAGCCGTTCGGATAGACTTCCAGCAGCCAACTCCACCCCTTCATCGCACCATCGAGAGGCAAACTTCGGGGAAATGCCTGGGACCGAACAACAGCAATACAGCCGTTCGGTTAGGACGTCAACTCCTAGCTCTCAACCATCCTCGAGGACGCCCAGGAGAGCTCGAGGAAATTCCCGAAGGAGATCCGGGGAGGGCCCACGACGTCAGCCCGTCCCCGAAGACCGTCCTGCGCCTCGTCCAGATCGCCCGGTGCGGGACCAGCAAGTTGGCAGGGCCGAAAGGCCCCCACCAAATTTGATCCATCCAGACGGAACTAGGATCGCCTCCCCCGTCAGGCATCCTCCTTCTCCGATCAGATATCCGTCTCCTCCTCAGCCTTTCCGAGACATCCCAGCCTATGGGGGTAGTAGGAGAGACCTGCCATCAACTGGACCTTCCCGGCGTAGCAGGGCGCCAGGGGAAAGCTTAGGTCGTCACCGCCAAAGGCAGACTCCTAGCCTATCCAGCAGGAGCCATTGGACTCTCTGGAGGAGACCTGTGTCAGCGATTAAGTTCGGCACAAAGTCACCAGACCACCCAGGGAGGCGACCTTCGGGATCACCTCAACTCTCACAGAGAGGATATAGCTAGAGATGGTAGTTAGGCTCGCTCGGGGGGGGCGGTCCGAAGTACGTAACGGAGGGAATGTCCCAAATAACCTATCTCAAGATAGGAGGGGCAATAACCCACCTAATATGTACAATGGATCCGGGGCTGTCGAGCAGCCCTGGAATAACCAAGGATCTCAGGGCCAAACCCTCGAGCGCCTGACTCAGATGGAAGAACTAATGAGGAAGCTCCTATCAGAAAAGGAAAAAGATGAGTATGATTCGGGAGACAAGATGGAACTCTTCGCCCCCAACATTGCAGCGACGGCATACCCATCTGGTTTTCGTATGCCTCACTTGTCAAAGTTCAACGGGGACGGAGACCCGTCGGACCATTTAGGGATGTTCAACACCCTAATGATGGCCCATAACATTGGCCTGGAGCTGCGATGCTTAATCTTCCCTTCCACACTGACCGGACCTGCCAGGCAGTGGTTCAAGCAGAGTAAAAGACAGTCAATCAGCTCCTGGAAGACTTTCTCAGCTGACTTCAAAAGGGCGTTCCGCGCCTCCCAGGCCGCCCGAGTCCAGGCCGACTCCCTAGCTAACGTGAGACAGCAGCCCGGTGAGACGCTGAAAGCCTACTTGAGCAGATTCACGAATGTCGCTGCTCGAGCCATGGACGCAGATGATAGCTCCAAGCTCATGGCCATGAGAACCGGAATCCTTGTCGGAGGAGACCTGTGGAAGGATATACAGAGGAAGGGAGTCAGCTCGGTTAACGAATTCCTTAACAGAGCCCAAGAATGGATAAACTTGGAAGAAGCAGAAGCCTCAGCCGCAGGAACCAGCCAGGTTCCCGAGCAGCCCACTGGAGTAGGGACGGAGGTCGTGGCAGCGACCCCAGACGTCATACAGAACAACCAACCCGGTGGAGGCAAAAGAAAGGGAAATGCCGAAAACAATCAGCACGGCCAAAAGAAGAATAAGTCTGTAGACAAGTTTAAGCCTGTGTTCGCGACATATACCGAACTCACCCAGTCCAGGGAAAGTATCTTCCTGGCCAACTCTACTCGGGTCCCCTGGAAGAGGCCGGATCCATTGAAACACCACAAGGGAAAGAGAGACAATTCCAAATTCTGTCGTTTTCATAACGACGTCGGCCACAATACCGACGATTGTAGGCATCTCAAAGATGAGATAGAGACTCTCATCCGAGCAGGCCCCTTGGCTCAATACTCACGGAACAGGGTCCCAACGAGTCGGCCTGCTCCAGAAGCCCCAGCCAGTCAGCCCGGGTCTCGGATAGATCAGGACGTCCCTCCTCCCGTGGTCGGAGGAGAGATATCCACCATCTCTGGAGGTCCGCACATGGATGGCACGAGCAGAGGCGCCCAGAAGAGATACGTGAATGAACTAAAGGCTCACAACGGAGTGGAGTTCGTCCCGGAGCAGCGTCAGTCAAAACAACAGCGATTAGAGAAGCAACCGATCACTTTTACGGAGGAAGACGCAGGCCATGTCCAATTCCCCCATAATGATCCCTTGGTTGTAGCAGTCCAGCTCGCCAACCGGAAAGTAAGGAGGGTGTTGGTAGACAACGAAAACTCGGTGAACCTCCTATTCCGATCCACCTTAGAAAAGATGGGTTTGACTGTTGCCGAGCTAAAGGCGACCTCCATGATGCTGTATGGTTTTTCTGGAGAAGGATCAGCAGCGATAGGGACGATCGAGCTGGTGATCACCCTAGGAGAAGAGTCTCGGACAGTCTCCAGACTACTCGAGTTCGTGGTCATTGACTGCTCCGCTGCCTACAACGCCATTTTGGGCCGACCTACACTCATAGCTTTCGAGGCTATCACTTCCATTCGACACCTCGCCATGAAGTTCCCCACCTCGACGGGAATCTGCACGATCAAGGGCGATCAGCTCGCTGCCAGGGAATGCTACAGCATTTCCATGAAGGGAAAGTCCAAACCCGGGCAGCTGACTATGGCCATTCAGAGTGAAGAGGAATCTCACGGACCCTTGGCGGACCCTGAGATTGAAAAACCTCAGAGCGCCGAGGAGGAAAAAGTCGTCTTAAGTGAGGATATCGACCCCCGAATAGGCGAAGACAAATCCGAGCTCCAGGCCATTGAGGAGCTCGAAGAAGTAAACATTGATAAACAAAATCCATCACGGATGGTCAAGCTCAGAAAAAACCTCTGTAGCAAGAGAAAGGCGGAGCTGACTACGTTTCTGCAGAATAACTTGGACGCATTCACATGGTCGCATGAGGACATGGTAGGGATCAGCCCGAGCGTCATCATGCACACGCTCCACCTGGATAAAAGCATTCCTGCCAAGTCTCAAAAGCAAAGACGTCTAGGAACAACCCGAGCTGAAGCCCTTGAAGAAGAAGTGGCCCGGCTCAAAAAATGTGGCTTTATCCGTGAAGCCAAATTTCCAATTTGGGTCGCCAACCTCGTGCTAGTTCCAAAGCCCAACGGGAAATGGCGGACCTGCATTGACTTCTCCGACCTGAATAAAGCCTGCCCCAAGGATTGTTTTCCATTGCCAAGGATCGATCAGCTGGTGGATGCCACGGCGGGACACGAGCTCATGTCCTTTATGGACGCGTACTCAGGTTACAACCAGATCGCGATGAATCCGGCGGACCAAGAACACACCAGCTTCATGACCCTGACTAATTTCTATTGCTACAAGGTCATGCCGTTTGGTCTGAAGAACGCCAGAGCTACCTACCAAAGGCTAGTAAACAGAATGTTCGCGGACCAGATCGGAAAAAACATGGAAGTGTATGTTGATGACATGCTTGTCAAGTCAAAGACTGCCGACAACCATGTTTCCGACTTGGAAGAATGTTTTAAAATACTACGAGAATATGGAATGAGGCTTAATCCCCAGAAATGCACTTTTGGTGTCGCATCCGGGAAATTCCTGGGGTTCATAGTCAATACCCGAGGAATCGAAGCAAACCCCAACAAGATCAGGTCACTGCTCGAACTTCCTTCCCCCAGGTCGCGGAAAGATGTCCAAGGCCTCACAGGAAGAGTGGCAGCACTCAACCGATTCATTTCCAAGTCAACCGATAAGTGTTTGCCCTTCTACAACCTGCTCCGAGGAAACAAGAAGTTTGAATGGACAGTAGGATGCGAAAGCGCATTCCTCGACCTGAAGGCACATCTGGCTGAACCGCCCGTGCTATCCAAGCCCAAGGCAGGAGAGCCTCTTTTCCTCTACCTGGCCGTCACTGAGGACACAGCTAGCGCCGTACTAGTACGAGAAGAGGACCAAGTTCAGAAGCCAGTCTATTACATCAGCAAGAGACTCCTCGAGGCAGAATCACGATACCCACTGATGGAAAAATTGGCGTTCTGCCTAATCACGGCCTTGCGAAAGCTCAGGCCGTACTTCCAATCTCACTCGGTACACATCATGACCGATCAACCTCTAAGGTAGGTTTCGCAAAAGCCTGAAGCATCAGGACGCTTGTTAAAGTGGGTGGTCGAACTCAATCAGTTCGAGATTTTCTATACTCCACGAACTGCCATAAAAAGTCAGGCCTTGGCCGACTTTGTGGCAGAGTGCACGGGATTCCAGGAGGATCCGTCAGAAGGCTCTCCCCAGATCGCCTCGCCCCATTCGCTGTGGAGGATCTTTGTGGATGGCTCATCCAACGAGAACGGCTCCGGGGCCAGAATCATTCTGATATCCCCCGAGGGACATAGATTCCACTCGGCGCTAAGGTTCGGGTTCAAGGCGTCTAACAACGAGGCAGAGTACGAAGCTTTATTGGCTGGGCTGAGGGTAGCCAATGAGTTAATGGCGAGCTCCGTCCAGTGCTTTAGTGACTCCCAGCTCGTGGTAAACCAGGTTCTGGGCGAATAAAAGTCGCGGGGACCCAAGATGGCCGCCTATTTGGCGAAGGTAAAAGCCGAGCTGTCCGCATTTGAGCGAGGATCGATCGAACAGATACCTCGAGAACAGAACACCAATACAGATGCTCTTGCCAAGCTCACCACCTCGGGAGAGACAAAGACCCTGGGGTTGGTTCCAATAGAATTCTTGGAAAAACCAAGTATAGAAGGATATCAGGCAGAGGTCGAGATGATCGACGCCAGGCCAACCTGGACGACCCCCATTCTTGAATATCTCGTCGAGGGCAAGCTGCCTGAGGGACGTAATGACGCGCGGCGAGTCCTATATCAAGCTCCCAGATATACGATAGTCGATGGAGTGTTGTACCGACGTGGGCACTCCTTACCTCTCCTCCGGTGCGTTCTTCCAAGTGAAGCGAAGGCCATCCTGCAGGAAATTCACGAAGGACTCTGCGGAGACCACACTGGGGGGAAAAGCTTGGCCTTAAAGGTTCTCAGGCAAGGTTATTATTGGCCGACTCTGTCCAAAGACTCGATCTCATATGTGAAAAAGTGCGACAAGTGCCAGCAATTCGCTGCAGTTGCCCGAGTTCCTCCAGTCGAGCTGAAAATGATCTCGGCCCCTTGGCCGTTCGCCGTTTGGGGGATAGACTTAGTAGGCGCCCTGCCTACCGGAAAGGGTGGGGTCCGTTACGCCGTAGTCGCCATCGACTACTTCACTAAGTGGGCCGAGGCAGAGCCGTTGGCAACGATCACGTCTAAAAAGGTGCTTGACTTCGTGATTAAAAGCATCATCTGTCGATTCGGCCTGCCCAAGAAGATCGTCTCTGATAACGGCACTCAGTTCGACAGCGACCTGTTCACCGAGTTTTGTGAAAGGCACGGAATTGTGAAAAGCTTCTCCTCCGTGGCCTATCCTCAGGCGAACGGCCAGGTCGAGGCTGTCAACAAGACTCTAAAGGCGAGCCTCAAGAAAAGATTAGATGAAGCGAAGGGGGTCTGGCCGGAACAGCTCCCCCAGGTCCTATGGGCATACCGAACCTCGCATCGGACTCCTACGGGTCATACTCCTTTCTCCCTAACCTTCGGGAGTGAAGCAGTCCTCCCCGTGGAGGTTAAGGTTCTGTCGCATAGAGTCCAGTCCTACGACCAAGGTCGGAACCATGAGCTCCTAAGCCATTCCCTAGACCTAGTTGATGAAAGGCGAGAGGATTCGTAACTCCAGCTCGCCCATTATCATCAGAAGATCACTCGCTACTTTAACACCAAAGTCAGAAAACGCGCCTTTAGCGTTGGCAACTTGGTCCTAAGGAGAGTTTTCCTGGCCGGGAAAGATCCCAAAGATGGAGTCTTGGGACCGAACTGGGAAGGACCCTACCAGGTCATCGAAGTCATCAGGAAGGGAACTTATAAGTTAGCTCGACTTGATGGAGGGGCCGTCCCACGGACTTGGAACACCATCCACTTAAAGAAATATTATCAATGATCCACTTGTAAGGCCTGGAAGGCCACTTTTTATGTATTAATACAAATCAGCTTTTTACGCATATTTGCAAGTGTAATCTTAAAGTAACCACGAAAGACCCTTTCCCAGTTACTTGGGGGGCATATGGTACCTGGATATAACCAGGTCTCCTTAACGACTTAGATGTTGATCCTTATCTGTGGATCGTTGCTCTTCTTAAAGAGCTCGAGATATGGATAAGGGTTAACGCTAACTAAGTCCTATCCTGGTTTTAGCCGGGTCATAAAACTTAGAAGTTGATTTAAATCTATTTCTCGTTGTTCTTCTTAAAGAGCTTGAGATATGGATAAAAGTTAACACGAACTAAGTTTTTCTAAATAAGTTCCTGGTTTTAACCGGGTCATAAAACTTAGAAGTTGATTTAAATCTATTTCTCGTTGTTCTTCTTAAAGAGCTTGAGATATGGATAAAAGTTAACACGAACTAAGTTTTTCTAAATAAGTTCCTGGTTTTAACCGGGTCATAAAACTTAGAAGTTGATTTAAATCTATTTCTCGTTGTTCTTCTTAAAGAGCTTGAGATATGGATAAAAGTTAACACGAACTAAGTTTTCTAAATAAGTTCCTGGTTTTAACTGGGTCATAAAACTTAGAAGTTGATTTAAATCTATTTCTCGTTCTTCTTCTTAAAGAGCTTGAGATATGGATAAAAGTTAACACGAACTAAGTTTTCTAAATAAGTTCCTGGTTTTAACCGAGTCATAAAACTTAGAAGTTAATGTAAATCTATTTATTGTTGTTCTTTTTAAAGAGCTCGAAATATAGATAACGGTTAACACAGGACTAAGTCTATCAAAAAGATATATATATTGTAGCCAAAAGCATAAAAAAAAAAAAAAAACGTAAGTTAAAGGCGTCAAGGCAAATTGTCTCGAGGTGAAAACACCTCATGCAAAGGTTACATACAAAAAACTTAAAAATATTCAAAGGCAAAAAAGAAAAAGCGCCCTAGGCTCCGTCAGTTGGCCCTTTGGAGGTCGCTGTTTCACCCTGCTCTGCCGCGCCAGAGGCTTCCCCAGTTTCCGAAGGCGGCGCCTCTTTCTCAAGGTGAGCTTGAAACTTCACCAGCAAGCTCGCCCAAAGGCTCAGTGACATGAAGGAGAAGTCAGCCTCCGGGTTGAAAGCCCAGCAGTGATAGAACAGATCTTGCATGGACTGCTCCGATGTGGTCCGTTCGGCCTCCAGGGCGACCTGGGCGGCTTGGATCTCAGTCTTCGCAGCCTCGAGGTCTTTCCGCGAGGTGGCAAGGGAGGTCTCGAGCTCTTGGACCTTCAAGCGAGTCTTCTCCAACTCGGCCTTCGAGGTCGCCAAGGCATCTTTAGTCACCTTGGCCTCCTGAAGGGTGGCCTGGTGCTCGGTCCTCATATCCTCGAGCTGATTTTTGGCCCTGGTGATGCTCCGGTGAAGAGCGACGACGCCCTGCGGGAAATGAAAGGTAAATTGCCTTAGAGGAAAAGTAGGGAAAAGTATGATGGTAAAAGCCTAAGACAAAAAAAAAGGAGGGGGCAGCTTACCGTTAGAGTCATGCTCATTGAAGACTCCATTACGTCAACCGGGCTCATTGTCTCAATAGCCCGGAGCTCCTTCTCGGTGAACTTATAGATATGGTCAACGGCGTAGTTCGCCGATTCGTACACCGTTCCCCGGAAGGCCTCGGGGATATTCTCCAGGTTCTGAGGGTTGACTGGGATGCGCACATTGGAGGCCACCGCAGCCGGAGCCCCGAGCTCCGTCCCTGCGTCCTGGGTGACGGTTGGAGTTCGTTGAGGTGGTGGAGGCATTTGGCCTGCTCCGGCAGCAGGAAGAATCGCTCCCGCATCCTGGGCTGATGGGGTTTTCTCCTTCTCCTTTGCCGGGGACTTGGTGGAGGTCCCAACAGTGCTCCTGGACCCCCGGAGCCTTTTCAGTCTTGGCCCGGCTGAGGGGTTTCCCCCGAAGACTGCACCTCGCAAGCTCCCCTCGGGCTGAGACATCTCTTCTGTCAAACAAAAAACATGGTTATTACAAGTTAACAATCATACAGAGATAAAGACAAAAGGTTAAAGCTAAAAAATATATACGAATACTAAGGGAGCCCTACCCCCCGAGCTGGAAGAACCTAAGACGATTATTTCCCGAACTGGCGCAGGTTCTGGCTCCGGGTCCGATTCGGGGCTAGATTCTCCTACGTACTGCCTAAGCCCCGGAGCATAGATACCCCTCTGGAGTGATGGCCATGTGCGCAGGTTTGTCCCATACTCCTGGAAAAGGACCGACCTAAAGGATAAGGTGTTATCTACTACTACGGTACCCCTAGGCCGGCTCTCCTGGTGGTCCAGCACGAGCCGGTCGACACAATGGAGCAGGAGCGTGTTCAAGTCCGGATCGCTCCTGTGACGATGGACGAGCTGCCTAGGATTGAACCTAGCCAGCCGGGGGTCTGCAGCGGCCCTATCTAGACTCCTAAACAAGTAAGGGTTACCTTGGCCAGAAGGACCCGTGGCTGCTCCGGATTGGATCCTCTCATCGCCCATCCTCTGGGCGACCTCCAAGGTCCTATTCCTGTTCCTCACGAGCGGAACTTCATCGCCCTCGTCCTCCTCACCTTCATCTTCCGCGACCTCCTCCACGTTGATAGGTCTGATGTCGCGAGCTGGGGGCAGCCCCCTGGGCCTCTTTAGGTTCAGGGTTTGATTCGGAAAAATCAACTTGCAAGCCACCATCGTCTCGTCCGTCACGAGCACGCGATAATCCTTCTCACTGGGGGGCAAGCCCGCCAGTGTTTCATACTGTGCCCCGAGGGTCACAGATTTCTCTGTCCTCACGAAGATGGCTGCGTAATGAGTTTAAGTCAGAAAGGGGTACAGGAGGAGCTAAAGTGATATTTAAACACACGAGCTAGGGTCAGAAAGCACTTACGAGGACGATTGAAGTAGTGGTGCTCGCAGTTTCGGAACCCAGTTGACATGAAGAACTGGTCCTTGAAATCATTGGGGTGGCTGGGCAGCTCGATGACCGCCGCCGTGTTGGGAAAACGGGTTAAATAGTAAAACCCGTCGTCTCGCCCCCGCTGGTCCGGGCTGGCTTTGAGGCAAAAGAAATATAAAATATCCGTAGGAGTGGGGACCTCCCACTCTTGCTTCTGGAACAAGTACCTCAATCCTGCCAGCAGACGGTAGGAGTTGGGGGGGAGCTGAAATGGGGCCAACCCCACGTAGTTCAGGAAATCAGCAAAGTACTGATCCAGGGGAAGGAAGGCCCCTGCCTTAAAGTGTTCACCACTCCAGGTCGCGAACGATTCGTCGAGCGGCGCGCAGCTTCGCTCGCCATCCGAGGCAGGTTGGGCAATAACGGAGGCTTTCCCCAGCGCGATGTTGTGAGTGAGGAAGAGTTTGTTAATCTTCGTCTGATCGGTTATCTTTGAGACGATTCTCTCCTCCTCAAAGAATGCGTCAGGGGCCACCTCGACCTCCTTCTCCACTGCCGACCCGAAACGGGGGATCGGGGAGCTAGGCATCACCGCCTTTCCTTTCTCCTGCTGGGAGGCCGAGCTTCCAACGTTCTTCTGGGGGAGATTCCTTTTTGGAGCCATCTGGTCGCCTAACGAACAAAAGAAAACACTTTAGAAAAGGCGACCCAAGCAGGAGGAAGAAGCAATTATTACTTGCACGAGCTGAGGTAAGCCCAGCCCGTGGAGAGTGGAGCCACGCAGTTCAGTGAACACGCGCTCATACTCCCAACAGATCCCCGATTACTCGGAATTCGTGTGTCAGGAGGTTCAGAATAGAATTTGCCTTGGGGGGAAAGTTTCAGTAGGCAGAAAATTACAAAACCGCTTGTGAGGCGTGTTCCCTAAGCTACCCGGTTTTGCACCCAAAAATTCCCAAAACTCCTACCCATAAATTTTCCCAGGAAAGGCATCCTAAAACCTATATTCTAAAGCGATTTCCTACAACAAATATACCCTAACCTAAAAAGGCTGTCACCCTCCATATCCACAAAACCCATAAAACCCTTGCATGCGGCTACAGTAAAAAAATTTATCTAAGCTACAGTAGCATGTTTTCAAAGCACACAGGGTCAGGAAACTTACAGTGTATGGCTGGGAGGTAGACGAGAGTGTTGCGTTGGTAGGAGCTTCGTCGGTGTAGTAGCTTCCAAAGCTTCGGAGAAATCCGTACGCCTAAGCTTCTTGAACGACGGAAATGGCAGCAACAGAGTCGAGGGTTTCGTTCTTCGGGAATATGGAGAGGAAAGAGGAAAAGAGGTTTGGAAAATTTCGAATGAAAGGGTGGCCCGTGCGTAGGGTGGCCACCCCCTTTTTTTATATGCGTGAAGGATCACGTGTAGAAGGCTCTTGGATGGCCCTGATGAGGGATCCGAGGCCCTCCACTCGAAATACGAAACGACGGCTGGGCATAGGCTAGGCCATTAAATGCGGTTCTCGTAAGACGTACCATCACCACCCACGATGTTCCACGTATCAGGCGCCTGCATAAAGTGTGGAATGCGAAGAGTTTGTGGGGAATTCTAAAAGCCCCTACTGTGGTCTTATATGCGATGTCATATACCACGAGCAGGTGCTTGGGGGGCAGATGGACGCCCTGATTTTCCCACGGGCTGATTAGCAGGCCGAGCTTCGGACTAATCATGGTTAGTCCATAAACATCCCCCAGACCGGAGCTCCTGTCTTGAGGTCGTACCCCCCTTAGCTCGAGGAATCCTCAAGGACTTGCCAAGACTCGCCAAGACTGGAGCAAGGAATCGGAAGGCCGAAGGTCGGGTCAAATGCGCAGCTCGTGGTACGAGCTAGATATGGAGGCTATGACCCCTTGTAAAGTCAACACACGCAAGATAAACATGCATATATCTGACATCACGTGTCCGATATCTCCCTGACTTCTCGGACACGCAGCAGGAACGTGCGTGTTCAGACACCCACAGCTGGGTTGGGCCGTGCGGCCCATTATCTCCTTACCTATCGATTTGACCACACTTATGTGTCAGGTTTAGGAATTAATCATGAATGTCACAGAGTTGATATGACAAATAAGAAGGTCACGGGATGACCTCCTTACCAACTTCCAGGTGCCTTCTCCTATAAATATGGAGACCCTGGGCGTTGATAAGGGTTGGAAAAAATAGTCCCTGGAAAGATATATACTTTGTAACCCAATATCCAGAATATATCAATAATATTGACTAGTGGAGTAGACGGATTTTAACCTTTGAACCACTTAAAAACGTGTCTTGAGTCACCTATTTCATTCTCTAAGATCTTATATCTGTTACGGTTCTACGTTTGGCACTAATCCCTTTCTCTCATTCTCTTAATTACCTGTTGCCGAAGAACCGCGTCAACAATTATTATTATTATTATTAATGTTTTTTTCCAAATGATTATTATATATTTTTTATTGAATATAAAATATATTATTATTGATTATTATATATTGTTTGACTGAATATATTGATGTTTTTAGTTTTATATATTGAGCATGGATGATGAGTTGTGTTAGATTCATGCACTCTTACTTTAATTTTTTTTTTAAATCAAAATTAACGACAATGCAATATTATTATGAATTTAACAAATGCACTATTATTAAATTTTAATTTATTAATATAATTAAATTTTACTTAATTAAATCTATTGATAAATCAAAATTTAATATTATACAACTTATGTATATAAAATTAAAATAATATTAAGATTCAGCCGAACCATGTATTCATTTTCTGTTATATTTTCAAATTTAATACCAATCACAGATTCAGGTTTTTAAAATTCAAAAACAGTTTACTGACATTGAACCAATCACATTTTCAGAAACATGTTTTTAGTCACTAAATTTAGATTTTCATTTCAGAATCTTATTTTTTAAAAAGACAATTTTTTAATCGCGAACCAATCAAACTCTTATTGTTTCGGGTGATTTAACTAAAGTCCACCAAGAGAACGGTGTATATATGGCTGATCAAGATGTAGAACTACAACTATAGCCTTTTTATTTAAAATGAATAAAGTAACAAAAAAATACTGTTATTTTTCTTTTTTTTATCACCACGAAACTCATTGTCAAATATATATTCCAACAAAAAAGAAAAAGGAAAAAACAAGTACATTTCCAAAAAGAGTACCTGATCATTATCAAAGAACAACATATATATTTTTTTAATGGAGGGGACATAAGTTGATCTACAACGATAATAGTAATAAAAAACTAAAATAACGAAGTATTATAATCATTATAAGTAGCTGGTTAATATAGCCGGCTATATATATATATATACATAGAGGAGGGAAGCAGTGGGAAACGAGAGAATTGACAAATTAGTGTTGAATGGAAGAAAACGAGGCGTAATTTATGTTCATTGGATATTTGTTTGACTCATGTAAGTCATATCACATGGCTCTATTCTAATGCCCAAAAGGTAAATGTTTCGAATATTATTTACTCATATAACATAGTCCAACTCCATGCCAATTTCAAGACTGACCAATCCAATGCGGCTATAATTAACTATAATACACCTTTTTCCATCTCAAAAAGTAGTATTTTTCTATTAATAATGCACACATTTTCGTATCTAACCCTATAGTCCTAGACTAGTACCCCACAATCACAATCACAATCAATCACTTCATCACATAATTAAGTGATTCTTAATTATTTCTACTTAGGCGATTCTATTATAAATAAATATTACATTTTATGACCTGTTGTAGTATAATTTGTTAATAACGTTTTCAACTTCTAATGCTGCATCACTTAATTTTTCTTTTTTAATCAAATGGCAATTTCACTAAATCAAACAAGCATATTGAACAAAAGTATGGAATATAATTAAGTCATTGAGCACTAAACTTGAGTCAACGCTACTTAACTATTTATTTTGGCATAAATTGCACTATAAGCTACCATATAAAGAGTATATATACATATATATATAGAATATACTATTTTATTATCTTCAGTTTCTCTCAGTCTTTCGTATATACCAAAATTGTACCCTTTATTTTTGTTGTTCCTACCGATATAGTACTGAACCTATTTTTGGTTAATTTTTTTTAAAGACTATTTTACCCCTATTTTTAATTCTTTTAATAAATTAATAATACTTAAAATTTATTTTAAAAACATATAAACTTAAGGAAATAATAATAAAATAAAATAAATAAATAATGAGAAATAATTTATTATTATTTAATATTTGATTTTAACTTAAATAAACTTAAAATATTATTATTTATTTAAGTACATACATACATATATTTATTTAAATAAATAATAACATTTTAAGTTTATTTAATTTAAGTACATACATATAATAAACTTAAAATATTATTATTTATTTAAGTACATAATACAACAGCGAGAATTTTTCTTTTGATGCCTCTCAAAAGTGATAAATTTTTGTTTTCTTTATAGTTTCGTGTATGACAAACGATCAAATGAGTTCGATTCAACTGGAGCTATAGTTCTTTAATCGTCAAAATGGGATAATGTAATGTAAATCTTACCAATGGCAAAAAGAAAGAAATACGTTTTGGGATTCAAAACTTGACTTTTTCAAGTCTTTTTTGTCCAGCACCAATTCCTTAAAATCAAATCGACCGAGATTCGATCTAGTTTTGACCACCAATGGCATTCTAATTAAAACTAACACACCTATTATATATTCTAGGTAAAATCATGCATAATTTAGGTTTCTTTAGTTTTTAAAGTTATAAATATATTTATTTAAATATAAATTTATTTTTATTATATTTTTTAATTATCATATAAATTTTAAATGAATAAATAATATCATAAATAAAAATAAAAAATATTTAATATAATATATAAATGTATTATAAAATTTAGGGTAAAACAATAACTATAATTTTAATAAAATTAGTTCACTTTTTAAATATATATATATATCACTTTTAATGGTCACTATCCATAGATGATTACTTTAATGTTAATTATTGGATTAAGATTAATGGTCCATATTTATAGTTGTTAATTAATATTTTTAAAAATAAATTTTAATTTTTTCAAATTTTTGGAAGGGTTACTTGATGAAAAATATGTATTTATTATGAAAATATAATATTGTAAATTTTTCATTTTTCAAATACATGTCAATTTTTAAATATAGCTATTGTTTCTTATTAATTGGAAACACCATTAATTATGGACAAAAAATAATAATTAAATTCGAAATTAACGTAAAAAAAATATTTACATGTTGGTGACTTGCTATACTAAGTCACTATGTTATCTCATCATCATAATTGTTAGTACTCATATATGGGTAGTAACCATTGAGAAGTCTTCCATATATATAATAGAATGAATTACAGTTCTATAGTATATATAAATATTAATATAAACCCTAATATCAGTAATTACTTCTAAACACAATATTGATATATATTTACATGACTACATGACATATATATAAATTATAATAATATTTAAAAATAAATTCATAATAAAATAAAATAAGAATAGAAAAAGTTTTATTGTGGAGTAGTATACGTGCATCAACTATTTTTAGCTTTTAATATATTTCGCAATGTCATTTGGTGAGTTTGATAAAGAAAAAAAGCTCAAATCACTTAATAAAAAACAAACTATCCCACAAATTTATAAGATAAAAAAATGATACAACCACACTTGGTTCCACTAAATTTTTCAAACCCTCGAAACCAGAAGAGGAAGACGCAGTAGTAGTAGAAGAAGAAATATGCAAATTTTTGTTAAGACCCTCACTGGTAAGACCATCACTCTCGAGGTCGAGAGTAGCGACACCATCGATAATGTTGAGGCCAAGCCAGGTACCCTTTTCCTTCATTTTTTATTTTTATATACATATGTATATATGTTTATGTAGAATAGGGTATATATGTTTATGTAGAATATGGTATTTCGATTGGAGGGTATTTTGATTGGTGGGTATTGTAACGTCCAAAATCATCTAATAAGGCTTAGGGCCTTGATTAAGGGACCAAGATGTCAATTTATGGAAATTATATGTTTATGAGATGTGTGTGCGTGTAATTATGTGATTATGTGAGTTATATGACAATATGACTAGATATGCATGTTTAGGTGTATTAAATATGCATGTGGCCCGTTTCTTATTAGAATGGCAATTTTCGTAATTTGGCCCGTTATATGTGATATGTGTGAGACCACATTATTGTGTGGATATATCTAGGTTACTTGGCACGAGACAATCCTAGGGAGCAAGTTAGCGGGAAAGTCATAACGAGACTTAATACTCGACTCGGGGTGAGTCAAGGGGTATTTCTGGTATCTAGTACATTACCGGGTTATCGGGTAACGGGAATGAATATTCGGTATTAGTGAGATTGGGAGGGAATTCCAGGAGTTTTGACCATTTTTCCCTCGGAGATGTTTTTGGTACCCCGAGCCTCGGGATTTACTTAGAGCTACTTGGAGTCTACGTAATCTCACAAATACAGAAAACAAAGGAAAACATGTTTCCCTTTTCTCTCTCTCGGTTACACACTTTCTCTCTCAATTTTCTTGAGAATTCTTGCGGTTTAAGGAGAATCGAGGCTAGCTCAGGCTCAGGATTGCTTGGGGAAAGACTTACCATCAATTGGGGCAACAAAGGTAATGATTTCTAGCCCTAAATCTCCGTATTTTCTGGTTTTTAGTTAAGTTCTTGGAGTTTTAGAAACTCAGTTTTGAGTTGGAAATTTGATGGGGTTTTGGCCAAGCTTTTGCTTGGGTTTTGATGGTTTGGGGCTACTAAATTGATTGGGGACTTTACTCTTGAGTTTTAGCTATGTTGGGATAGGTTTTTGGAGGGATTTGGCTTGAAGAAAACGGAGACAAAACAAGGCTTTCATGTCGAGTTGCGGCCCTGTTCTTGGGGCGTTGTGGCTCTCTTGAATGTTGGGAGAAGCTGGTGCCTTCGGGCTATTTGAGCCACGGCGCCTGCTAGGGAGTGCCGCGGCACGGGTTGAAGCAGAGGAGAGCTTGGGCTCTCTGACTTGGGGCAGACTGCTGCTCCTTTGTTTTGAGCCGCGGCGCTTGGAGGGTTTTGAGCCCCAGGAGGGTTTTTGAGTGCGGGAACTCAAACCTAAGGGCTCAAGATCGATCCTACTACCCAATTTAGTATAATTCGGTGTCCCGGAGGCTAGGACTCGATCCAGAAGCATTTATTTTCTCATTTTAACAAGATTCTCTATTGGTTGTGACTAGATTATCACTAGGAGCTCGGAACCAGGATCGTGCTCGAGGGTCGTTCTTAATACACTTTGCACTCGGACCTAAGGTAAGAAAACTGCACCCAATACGTGATATATGTGATCAGGGCTTGGCCCGGTTGTTGATTATAAATATGAATAGGGCTCGACCCCTGAGAATGAAAGTGATTTAGATTATGCTTAAATGATATGTGTCTGGATAATTGTTTAGTAAATGCTTGCCTTGTTCGCATGGGTAGGGCTTGGCCCTGTAAGGAACATAGTTAATACTGTGTTTGTGTTTGGATTGGTTTATATACCATGATTTATAAGTATGCATACTTTTATTATCTGAAGTATGCTTATCAGTAGTTGGTTATCTGTTTATCTGGTTGTTTAATGTGATTATGAATAGGGCTTGGGCCCTCGAGAAAGAACATGACTATGATTATGTCTGTGTTTAATTGATTAAGTATGTGTGAATGCTCTACTTTGGGATAATTGTTAAAAGATGTGTACTTGTATGCATTATTTGTTTGAAAAGCCTTGGCTCATAAGTCAAGGACGGCAATAGCGCGTTGAGCGCTTGTCGATATGGTTAGGCCTAACCGGGAGCGCATAATACGCTTGTCCGACCCAATGGTCATGGAAAATTAAAGCGCTAGGTACGCTGGGCTAGCTCTACGGTTGGTTATACAGAGGATAGGGCACGGGCCCCTGAGGTGACTCATTAGTCCCAGATGCTAGGGCGCTAGGCCCCAGAATGACTTGTCAGCTATTTATTTAGGGCAACAAGCCCCGTTATGATTTGATAGTCATTTATTTTAATTGTATGCATGCATGAGTAGATTATTACTGCTGGACATGCTAGATGTGTATCTGGGAATCGGTAATTATTGTTCATGCACATGCTTAAGTTTTCTTGCTGAGGCTTGGCTCACGGGTGCTATGTGGTGCAGGTAAGGGGAAATGAAAGCTAGACCAGCCATGAATTGGAGAGCTTCGGTGGCGGCGTGTACATATGCAGCTGCTCATCCACCACGACCGAGGATATCTCGGATGAACTAGAGTTGTACCCCTTATTTTGCCGCTTAGGCCGGCTAGTTGTAACTTTTTACTTGTATATACCCTTTTAAACATCTGTTTGTAATGTTTTGGGATCCCTGTGTGTAGGAAACTTTCAAACAAAAAGTCAATATTTATTTTGACCAAATTTTTTAACCATAACCCTTAACATTAACCTTAGTTACACATTTATAACTAAATGACTTGATTAGCAAGTCTGACACTATTTAAAGTACACAGTGTAACGTTCCTGGATTAGGAGGACGTTACAAGTATTTCTTGTTTTTGCGTTTTATATATTAGAGAAAGTTGAGTGATTTATGCAGTTTGTAGTATTGGGTTGGCTTTATTATGTTTAAATAAAAATGATTTAATTATTTAAATTATCATAAAATATCTTTAGAATATCATATTTTAATTAATTAATTTTTATTTAAGCTTATGTTTGTTCTAATTTTTTAATTTGGCAGTGACAACAAGAGATTATATATTATATGTTTAATATAATATTAATATTATGGGTGTATTTTAAATTTAAGTTATTTGCTAGTTTTTTTTTAAAAGAGTTTGTTGATAGTTGATAGTAGATTATATATATATATATATTATGTTTAATATGATATTATTCTAATAAGTGAAATTTAAGTTTAATTAAATTTTATTTAAGTTATAAAATGTATAGTTTTATTATTTTTAAATAATTATCATTGTAAAATATCTAAAAAATATCTTATTTTATTTTGTTTAATTATTTAAGTTTAAGTCAAGTTTATTTATTTATAGGAATATTCTGTTAAATATGAGATATTCTGTCAAAGTTAACGAAAAAAATGGAAAACTGTTAAAACTAAGAATTTTCATTATCTACACACTTCTTATATAGAAGAGATATATCTTCTAAATAAAGTGTAACGACCCAAAAATCATTAATAAGGCTTAAGGGCCTTGATTAGTGTGCCGAGATGACATAATTGGTTTATGTGTGATTTAAATGATTTAATGCATGATTATGTGATAAGCATGTTTATATGATTATATGGATATATGAAATGCATGTTTATGAGTATTAATATGCATGTGGGCCCTGTTTAGCTTATAAGGACATATTTGTAATTTTGGCCCGTTGATGGAACAAATGTGATTATTTGTGATAAATGGTTGAGACCACATTATTATGTGGATATATTTGCAGCGTATGACACAAGGCGATCCTAGGGAGCTAGTTAGAGTGAAAGTCACAACGGGACCCAATACTCGACTCGGGGCGAGTCAAGGGGTATTTTGGGTATTTGATGTTTAATTGAATTATTAGGTTATGGAAACAAATATTTGGAGATGTATTTGAAGTTAGAGAGTTTAGGAGGGAATAATGGGGAAATTTACCATTTTTCCCTCGGGGACATTTTTGGTACCCGAGCCTTGGGATTAACTTAAGTGACCTAAGTTAGATAAAACAAAACAAAGGAAACAAATTTAACTTTGCCAAAATCAACTCTTCTCTCTCTTTCACACTTGCTTCCTCTAGAAACTCTCTCAAGCTAACTTTGGAAGCTAAGGAGGAATTTTGGGCCAGGAATCACTTGAATTGAAACTAAGGACTTGGGAATTAGCTTAGTAACTACTTGGTGGATTGATTCTTCAGTAGAGGTAAGCTTTTAACTATGGTTTAGCTTTTGAATTCTGGAAATTTCTGGCTGTTTTAAGGTGTTTATGAGCTTTTGAGTTTCAAGGATTGAATTGGAGTTTAAATGAGTTTTGAGTCTAGTTTTCTGTTAGGTTTTGCTGCTGGGAACATATTAGAGTGTTTCTGATGAGTTGGTTGTGTTGTTGGGTTGATTCTGGGTTCGAAGGGGTCGGGCCGCGACTCTGTTCTTGGTGTGTCGCGGCCCTCTAGAACAGATGGGAGCCAAAAGGAAAGGCGGGTCGCGACATGGGGAGCTTTTGGCCGCGGCGCATGTCTGCTGAATGGGGAGGCTGGGCCTCTGGTTGGAGACGGGCTGCGACATGGGGGGTATAGGGCTGCGGCTCTTAGGGGAATTTTTGGGCTTTGAGAAGGTTTTAGGTGTGGGAACTTAACCTAGGGTGCTCGGGATCGATTCCACTACTGTGTTTGCTGGAATTCGATGTCCCGAAGGCTAGAACTTGGTCCAGAAACCATTATTCACTTATTATTGATGGAATCCCTTATCATGATTGTGACTAGGTGTACGCTAGGGCTCGGAAGGGGGGTCGTGCTCGAGGGTCATTTTTTTTTGTAATCAAAGCACTCGGAATTAAAAGTAAGATAACTGCACTCGGTTGTGTGACTATGTTGAGACTAAGGGTTCCCTACATTTGTATGCAACATTGTATGATGGTATTATGCCATGTGAACATGAAATAAGTGATCTAAGAGTGTCAGAATTAATATTGACGCACAGGACGTGGCTCAGCCACTGGTAGCTGAGGACAGGTAAATATTCATTGAGCTCGGTTTTAGTGGACCAGAGTCAGTGGGATAAACAGGGGGTGCGACCTAAGGGTGTCGACCCTGGATATTGTATGATATGTTAATTATCTGGATGATAGATTGTTGATTGATATCATTGGTTATATGAATGACGTGATCTGTTGAGTATTTGATTAATGAGTTATGAATTGTTTGGTTACTATTATTGGTTATATTCTGTGTATTGATTTTCTTGTTGGGCCTTGGCTCACGGGTGCTACGTGGTGTAGGAAAAACAAGGATAAGCTAGACCAACCCTGACTTGGAGAGCTCTAGAGGCAGAATGTGTTGGGAAAACTTATACATGATCTTTATTTATTTTCATGTAGATCTAATATTAAACAAATTAATATAAGATAACCTAGAACATGTTTCAAATTTTGAATTCAAAGAGAAACAAAGATAAGAATACTTACAGTATATGCAGCGGAATGAAAGAGTATTTCCTTCAGTTTCTCTAACTCTTGTATCCTTTCTGTCGCAGAGTATTATCAAGAAACTGAACCGTTCTTCTAATTTCTTCACAATCTTCCAATGTATCCTTAGAATCACCTGGACTAGTGTGGGCAATTCTCAACAAATGAGATAGATACACAGAGAAGAAGAGAAAAGAATAAAAAGAGGCTTAGAATATGACTTGTGTTTAGAGAGAATCTAAAACCTATCAGAAAATCTGACTTCTGAACTTATGAACTTGTGTTTTGACTTCTCTCTAAGCACTCCTTTTATAGACTCAATTAGGCCATTTAATTGAATTAAAAAATCAATAAAATAATAACCAAGTTGAAGCCTTAGGGCGAAATTATCATGGGCTTTAGGCCCGTGAAATTTCCCATTTGCTTATAAGTCTATTGGACTTAAAATCAAGGCATGCATTCTTTTAATTTGATTTAATTAATTAAATAATTTATCAAATTAATTATTTATAATTTGAACCTTGATTTAAACTTATTTATTAATTTAGATACCAATTTATCTTAATTAATAAATCTGGCCTAATTTCTCTTTTCTTCTCTAAATAATACATAACTCTATGAAACTATCCAAAATTGACCTGGTCAACTTTGATAATTCTAATTGATAATTAAATCAATTAATTGAGACTATCTAGATGGTTTTATCCAAGGTACAATGGGGACCATGGGCCTATGAAATCAAGCTCCAATAAGTTATCATAAAACTAACAAACAAATTTACTAACTTATTAATTCCTCGTGACTCCACTATAGACTCGGAATTGCACTCTTGAATTCATAGAACACTCTATACACAAATATAGATGAGCTATTAATTATCCATTGTTACAACCATAATTGTCACTCAATCCTCTATAGACGGTCTACAATGAGATAGGACTAAAATATTGTTTTACCCCTCATTGTATTTTATCCTTAAAACACTTAGTTCCTTGTAAATGATATTTCAGTAAACTAACTTAATTACTGAAATGAGATCTCTATCATTTAACACCTTGAACCAAACTAAAAGGAAACCATCGTTTCACTTCTTCATCAGAAGCTATAGATGTTCATATCTATGGTTAATACTCCCACTCAATTATACTACCGAGTTTCCAAGATGTAAGTATGGGCTAGTCCGTAGGGTAAGCTGGTAACGAACAAGTCAAAGAACTCAAATAATATAATCATTTAGAATACTAACCACTCATAATTGAGATTGAATTGACCTATGGTCAACTATATGATATGACTAGAATAGATAATAACGGTATGTTTACATATCTTATCAATTGTCAATATCGGTCCAGTCCGATGTAACAAATACATCTGATCTTATCTACTTTGCTAATGTTCTCGAAAGAACATAACACTGTGATGTGTAAGTAGATCATATCGTAGATTAGCAATTCATTGTAAATCCTGTGTACTGACTAATCTTAGGACTAACTTATTTTTGAACATATAATCATATTTATATTCCACTGTGATTACGTCACTATAAATACAATTAGCTATATGCTCGAGATTTAATAGAAGTTTATATTAAACAAATAATTATGAAAATAAAGCACGTGAGCAATGTGATTGACCAAGTCAAAAAATAATTTATATTCTTTTATTGATAATAAAATGAGATTACAAAGAATTTGAGTTTTAATTAGGGCATAAAACCCTAACAAACTCCCACTTGCACTAATTGAAACTAATGCCTTAATTCTACTAATCTCATTTCCTTGATATGCTTATCAAATGTAGCTTCTGGTAGTGTCTTTGTAAAAGGATCTGCATGATTGTCTTTAGTTGCAATCTTTATAACATTCACATCTCCCCTGGCCACATATTCTCGAATAATGTGATACTTCCTTTCTATATGCTTACTCCTATTGTGACTTCGAGGTTCTTTCGAGTTGGCTATCACTCCTGTATTGTCACAAAACAACACAAGCGGTTTATCCATTTCTGGAATAACACTAAGATCCAAATAGAACTTCTTTAGCCAGACTATTTCCTTAGCTGCTTCTGACATGGCTATGTACTCAGCCTCCATGCTGGAATCTGAGATTGTAGACTGCTTTACGCTTCTCCAAATCACAGCTCCACCCCCAAGAGTAAACACCATTCCAGAAGTAGACTTCTTGTCATCGACATCAGTCTGATAATTTGAATCGGTGTAGCCTACAGGGTTCAGAACACCACCCTTGTAGACTAACATATAATCCTTAGTCCGCCTTAAATACTTCAGGATATGCTTAACTGCTATCCAATGTCCCGGTCCTGGGTTTGACTGATACCTGCTCACTACTCCCACTACATAGCAGATATCTGGTCTATTACACAACATGGCATACATCAGACTTCCAACTACAGATGCATAAGGAACTTTTCTCATTGCATCTTCCTCTTCAGGAGTCTGGGGAGACTGCTTCTTTGAAAGATAAATTCCATGGCGGGACGGTAGACGCCCTTTCTTGGAATTTGTCATTGAGAAACGTTCAAGCACTTTATCTATGTAAGCTGCTTGAGATAGAGCTAAAAGTTTGTTCTTTTTATCCCTGATGATCTGGATACCTAGAACATAACTTGCTTCACCCAAATCCTTCATCTGGAATTGAGTGCTCAACCAATTCTTCACATCTAATAATTTCTTAACATTGTTTCCAATGAGTAAGATATCATCCACATAAAGAACCAAGAATACCACTATTTGATTTGCCTCAGTTGGTAAACACAGGGCTCATCAATATTTTTTTTCAAAGCCATAGGTTTTGATTATTTCATCAAACCTAAGATTCCAGGAACGAGAAGCTTGCTTAAGTCCACAGATGGACCTATTCAACTTGCAAACTTTTCCTTCTTGTCCAGCTACTTTAAATCCTTCTGGCTGATCCATATAAATGACTTCGTCAAGCTTTCCATTAAGAAAAGCTGTCTTGTCATCCATTTTCCAAATCTCATAGTCGAGAGCGGCTGCTGTTGACGGTGAAATCTCGTCAACGAAATTAGATCGGAAAATTCAAAGGTAAGTCGAGTGAGGTTTTTGTAAGAACTAAGAATAAACTTTAAGAAAAAGTAGACACAGATAAATGATGGAGCAAATCCTGGTATATTTCTCAATAGCCTCTCCTTACAATGAATTTTCCCAACCCCCTTTCAGGTGGTCTTAGGGTTCCTTTTATAGTAGGCTCTAATGGCCTTAGATACATAGTGGTCCAGGGGACCAAGTGGTACATACGTACTGTGTCAGGGGAGTGGCTTCAGAGGTTGTGGTCGTACACCCCGTACAGAAGCAGGTGTCAGGAGGATGTCTCCACTACTTGTCGGTACCCATGTCTAATGCGTGGTGGCAGGCGTAGTGGCGCAGGAGGTAGTGGTGTCGGCTCTGACCCATGGCCGTAGACGTACGGACCATAACTCCTATTCTTGCATAACCACTCCTGGCATTCCCACTACTTGTCTGGTAAGGGTACTATATCCGTACTTTGACTTCTTTAGGTTTGTAGGCACATTCCATATTCATGCATGTACCTTGCCCTTTGTGAGTATTCTCACCTCCAAGGCCATGGGCGAGGCCATGGGCGAGGCCATGGGCGAGGCCATGGGTGGGGCCATGGGCGAGGCCATGGGAGAGGCCATGGGCGAGGCCATGGGTGAGGCCATGGACGAGGCCATGGCCGAGGCCATGGGCGAGGCCATGGACGAGGCCATGGGCGAAGCCATGGACGAGGCCATGGACGAGGCCATGGACGAGGCCATGGACGAGGCCATGGGCGAAGCCGTGGGCGAGGCCATGGGCGAAGCCGTGGGCGAGGCCATGGGCGAAGCCATGGACGAAGCCATGGTCGAGGCCATGGGCAAGGCCATACCTCATTGCGAGCCCCTGGTGCGCGCGGGGCGCGAGGCCCCTGATGCGCGCGGGGCGCGAGGCGCATGGGCGCGCGGGGTGCGAGGCCATGGGAGAAGCCATGGACGAGGCCCTGGTCGAGGCCATGGGCAAGGCCATACCTCATTGCGAGCCCCTGGTGCGCGTGGGGCGCGAGGCCCCTGGTGCGCGCGGGGCGCGAGGCGCATGGGCGCGCGGGGCGCGAGGCCCCTGGTGCACGTGGGGCGCAAGGCCCCTGGTGCACGTGGGGCGCAAGGCGCGAGGCGCATGGGCGCGCGGAGTGCGAGGCCCCTAGTGCGCGCGGGGCGCGAGGCGCATGCGCGGGCGCGAGACCCCTGGTCCGCGCGGGGCGCGAGGCGCAAGGCGCATGGGCGCGCGGGCGCGAGGCCCTTGGTGCGCGCGGGGCGCGAGGCCCCTGGTGCGCGAGGCCCCTGGTGCGCGCGGGGCGCGAGGCCCCTGGTGCGCGCGGGGCGCGAGGCGCATGGGCGCGCGGGCGCGAGGCCCCTGATGCGCGCGGGCGCGAGGCGCATGGGCGCGCGGGGCGCGAGGCCCCTGGTGCGCGCGGGGCGCGAGGCGCATGCGCGGGCGCGAGACCCCTGGTGCGCGCGGGGCGCGAGGCGCATGGGCGCGCGGGCGCGAGGCCCTTGGTGCGCGCGTGGCGCGAGGCCCCTGGTGCGCGCGAGGCGCATGGGCGCGAGGCCCCTGGTGCGCGCGGAGCGCGAGGCGCATGCCTTGATGAGACATGGGATACATCTTAGGTGAGAAATGTCTTCTTGGCGTGAGGTCCTTGGTGTGGGACACCTCGGGGCAAGGCTAGGCGCATGAGGTGTTGGCATGCGCGGGGTGCTGCTGGAGTGGTGTTCGCGAGGCTGGGGCCTTAACTTCGAGGGGCACGGATAAGGGCCATGTGTGCATGACAAACACGTCTAACAAGGTGATGCAGCTTGGAGGCCTGGAATGACCTCATGAGGCCTAGAGCTCTGCGAGTGTCTAACACTTCGATGTCCTATAATTACCTTCTGCCTTCATTGCGTACTTGGCGCCCTTGGTGCCCCTTAGCTATTTACTTCTTTAAGGGACTAGAAACTTCTTTTGTGTGTTTTTCTTATTTGGTGGATTTTCGGCATCCACACTTACCCCCCAGTCTATAGGGAGGCCTTTAGGCGTTCTTGTAGACTCTTCCGTTTCTTTTTATTATTCTCTTATTCTTCTTCTTTTTTTTTTATATATTTATCATGTTCGAGGTCCTTTGGAACCCACGCGAAAAAAGTGGGTTCGGTAGGCCTCTCTGTGATGCGTCTTAGTTGCACCTGTAAGGATATATTGACCCCTTGGGTTCTAGTTATCCTTTTATATATCTTCGAGCGCGCTTATTATATCTTGCGAGAAGCGTCCTTCTCGTCATTAGGCATAGTACTATTTTTGCAAGCGTCTTCTTTGAGACCCTTTTTGCAAGCGTCTTCTTTGAGACCCTTTTCGGAAGCGTCTACTTTGAGACCCTTTTGGATAGCGTCTACTTGGGAGACCCTTTTTGGAGGCGTCTACTTTGGAGACCCTTTTTGGGAGGTGTCTACGTTGTAGACCCCTTTTGGTGGGTGTCTACTTTGTAGACCCCTTTTGGTGGCGTCTACTTATGAGACCCTTTTTGCAAGCGCCTACTTTGGAGACCCTTTTTGCAAGCGTCTGCTTTGGAGACCCTTTTTGGAGGTGTCTACTTTGGAGACCCCTTTTTGGGAGGTGTCTACTTTGTAGACCCCTTTTGGTGGAGACTTTCATGGCTAGATGGTCTTCGTTCGATCTCTAATTTGGTCAGGGACCCCTCTAGCACGATGCCCCCCTTCTATATGGAATCCCCAGACATACTGGTAGTATGGCCACTGGAGGAAGGTTCGCTCTCTTCGACATGGAAGTTCTGATGGCCCTCTTCCACACGTATGTACTTCTGTGCTCTCTCGAAGAAGTCGTCCAAATCCGAAACTTCTCTTTTGAGCATGTTACTCCATAACTTGCTTCCTGGACGAACTCCGGCTGTAATAGCCATCTTGAGCTCTGCTTTGGTTAAACATCCCACCTTTGTTGCTTCTATACCGAATCTATGGATGTAGTCCTTCAAACTTTCATTCTCGCCTTGTTTGATGTTAGCGAGGCTGGTAGTTGGCATGACGTAGTCACACGCTGCATGGTGTTGCTGAAGAAATTCATCAGAGAATTGTTGCCATGACTTGATTGTTCCTGGCCTTAACCTCCTGAACCATTTGTACGCCACTCCTTTAAGAGTAACGACGAAGCAATGACATTTTGCTCTGCTGTTGACCCCCCTTAACCTCATCAAGTTATTGAAGGAGTCTAAGTGATATTTTGGGTCTGTAGTACCCTCATACGGAGTCATGCGAGGCTCTCTGAAGCCAGTGGGCATTTGTTCAGCCTGAATCTCCCTTGTGAAGGGTGAATCACGGTCGAATTCTCCGCCATCCATGTGCCCCCCAAGTACAGTGGTGATCTTGCCTTGAGGGCATCGTATTTTGGTGTCTAGTCCCCTCCTCTTTTCGTATAAGGAATTTTGCGGGTTCTCGGGCTGATCCCTCGCCTTGGTTGTGTCCCTCGGTGGAACCGCGGGGGGTGCGTCTCTCACTTCTGACCTCTCCTCATGGAGCCCTTTTCTTAGGCCAGGGGGTGACCCTTTTGGGGGGACTTCGGCATCTTTCTTATGCCCCTCATCTTCTCTCTGCCTATGCTCCTGGGGACACTTCGCTGGCCTATCTCCCCCATGGTACTTTGCCTGGGGGGTTTCACTGGCGGAAAGTTGGGTTCCCCCACCGTCTATGGGGACAGTGTTTTCCCCTTTTTCATGCTCCTTCCCTTTATGCTTTGGGAGGGGCATGCTTGACTTCCCTTGCCGTAGGTTGTTTAAAACCTTCTGCATGTTCTCCATCATGGTTTCCAGCCTCCTAGTCTTTTCATTCAACTCGTGAATCTCATCCTTGTAGAATCGCGTCCTTGAGCTGGAACTTACCGAGCGTACCCCGGGACCCTTGCCTGGCCAGTGCGTCGAGGGACTGGGGTCCCGGTGGCCTGAGCGTGGGGTCAACCGGGGCCGGTTAAGGGGATACACTAGCGGCTCTGAATGACCTCCGTCGGGCTGGGTAGCTGAGGACGATGCTTCCCTCTCCTCCTCCGGGGGAAGAGGTTCTTCTGGTCCATCTCCATGCTCGGGCAGAGGGGGGTCTTTCTTGGAAGGCCTCCGCTCTACTTCGTCTCGGTGAACCTCCACCTTTTGTATTTGCCGTAGGCGTTTTGAATGTCTTAGCATCTTTGTTTGTTGGAAATGAAGGAAGAACACTGGCTTGATGCTTGTTCTTCCCACAGACGGCGCCAAACTGTTGACGGTGAAATCTCGTCAACGAAATTAGATCGGAAAATTCAAAGGTAAGTCGAGTGAGGTTTTTGTAAGAACTAAGAATAAACTTTAAGAAAAAGTAGACACAGATAAATGATGGAGCAAATCCTGGTATATTTCTCAATAGCCTCTCCTTACAATGAATTTTCCCAACCCCCTTTCAGGTGGTCTTAGGGTTCCTTTTATAGTAGGCTCTAATGGCCTTAGATACATAGTGGTCCAGGGGACCAAGTGGTACATACGTACTGTGTCAGGGGAGTGGCTTCAGAGGTTGTGGTCGTACACCCCGTACAGAAGCAGGTGTCAGGAGGATGTCTCCACTACTTGTCGGTACCCATGTCTAATGCGTGGTGGCAGGCGTAGTGGCGCAGGAGGTAGTGGTGTCGGCTCTGATCCATGGCCGTAGACGTACGGACCATAACTCCTATTCTTGCATAACCACTCCTGGCATTCCCACTACTTGTCTGGTAAGGGTACTATATCCGTACTTTGACTTCTTTAGGTTTGTAGGCACATTCCATATTCATGCATGTACCTTGCCCTTTGTGAGTATTCTCACCTCCAAGGCCATGGGCGAGGCCATGGGCGAGGCCATGGGCGAGGCCATGGGTGGGGCCATGGGCGAGGCCATGGGAGAGGCCATGGGCGAGGCCATGGGCGAAGCCATGGACGAGGCCATGGGCGAAGCCATGGACGAGGCCATGGACGAGGCCATGGGCGAAGCCGTGGGCGAGGCCATGGGCGAAGCCGTGGGCGAGGCCATGGGCGAAGCCGTGGGCGAGGCCATGGGCGAAGCCATGGACGAAGCCATGGTCGAGGCCATGGGCAAGGCCATACCTCATTGCGAGCCCCTGGTGCGCGCGGGGCGCGAGGCCCCTGATGCGCGCGGGGCGCGAGGCGCATGGGCGCGCGGGGCGCGAGGCCATGGGAGAAGCCATGGACGAGGCCCTGGTCGAGGCCATGGGCAAGGCCATACCTCATTGCGAGCCCCTGGTGCGCGTGGGGCGCGAGGCCCCTGGTGCGCGCGGGGCGCGAGGCGCATGGGCGCGCGGGGCGCGAGGCCCCTGGTGCACGTGGGGCGCAAGGCCCCTGGTGCACGTGGGGCGCAAGGCGCGAGGCGCATGGGCGCGCGGAGCGCGAGGCCCCTAGTGCGCGCGGGGCGCGAGGCGCATGCGCGGGCGCGAGACCCCTGGTGCGCGCGGGGCGCGAGGCGCAAGGCGCATGGGCGCGCGGGCGCGAGGCCCTTGGTGCGCGCGGGGCGCGAGGCCCCTGGTGCGCGCGGGGCGCGAGGCGCATGGGCGCGCGGGCGCGAGGCCCCTGATGCGCGCGGGCGCGAGGCGCATGGGCGCGCGGGGCGCGAGGCGCATGCGCGAGACCCCTGGTGCGCGCGGGGCGCGAGGCGCATGGGCGCGCGGGCGCGAGGCCCTTGGTGCGCGCGTGGCGCGAGGCCCCTGGTGCGCGCGAGGCGCATGGGCGCGAGGCCCCTGGTGCGCGCGGAGCGCGAGGCGCATGCCTTGATGAGACATGGGATACATCTTAGGTGAGAAATGTCTTCTTGGCGTGAGGTCCTTGGTGTGGGACACCTCGGGGCAAGGCTAGGCGCATGAGGTGTTGGCATGCGCGGGGTGCTGCTGGAGTGGTGTTCGCGAGGCTGGGGCCTTAACTTCGAGGGGCACGGATAAGGGCCATGTGTGCATGACAAACACGTCTAACAAGGTGATGCAGCTTGGAGGCCTGGAATGACCTCATGAGGCCTAGAGCTCTGCGAGTGTCTAACACTTCGATGTCCTATAATTACCTTCTGCCTTCATTGCGTACTTGGCGCCCTTGGTGCCCCTTAGCTATTTACTTCTTTAAGGGACTAGAAACTTCTTTTGTGTGTTTTTCTTATTTGGTGGATTTTCGGCATCCACAGCTGCTATGTATAGGAGGATGCGAATGGACTTGAGCATGGCTATCGGACTAAAAGTTTCCTCATAGTCCACGCCGGTATAACCCTTTGCCACTAATCAAGCTTTATAAGTCTCGATATTTCCATCAACACCTCGTTTCTTCTTGTAGATCCACTTGCAACCAATGGCCCTAAAGTCACTAGGTGCTTCCACAAGATCCCAGATGGAATTTGAGTACATGGACTCCATTTCCTGTTTCATGGCTTCGAGCCATAGTTCCTTTTCAGGGCTATTCATTTCCTGTTTGAAAGACAACGGATCATCATCACTAGTGTCACCAAAAACCATATTGGTTTCACCATCCAAACCATAGCGAACTGGGTTCCTAGAAACTCTCCCACTACGACGAGGCTCTGTGGCTGTTTGCTCAGGAACAGTGGTACTATCTTCATTTGAATCGACTTGCGTCAGTTGGACATGAAGAGTGGTAATTTCATCATCAACTTGCGTTTTTGACGATGGAACATTGGTTGGATTCAAATCTTTAACCACCTCCTCTAAAACTACTTTGCTGCGAGGTTTGAAGTTTTGGACATAGTCATGTTCCAGAAAAGTAGCATTCGTAGAAGTAAACACTTTCTTTTTTGAATGACTATAGAAAAGTCCACCCCGAGTACCTTTAGGATTGCCAACAAACATGCAAACTTCAATTCGCGATTCTAGCTTTCCCTCCTTTTTCCTTAGGACGTGAGTGGGACACCCCCAAATTCTATGATGGCGTAAACTAGGTTCACGACCATTCTAGCGTTCTAAAGGTGTTTTGGGGATTGATTTAGACGGCACGACATTGAGAATGTCATTCGCGGTTTCAATTGCATGTCCCTAGAACGAAGTTGGTAGAGTTGAGTAACTAAGCATGCATCTAACCATTTCCAATAAAGTTCTGTTCTGGCGTTCCGCTACACCATTTTGTTGCGGAGTACCTGGGGCAATAAGTTGTGATAAAATCCCAAGTTCAATTAAATGATCTTGGAACTACATATCCAAATATTCTCCACCCCTATCAGATCGCAAGATCTTTAACGTTTTACCTAATTGGTTCTGAGCCATTGCTAGGAATTCCTGAAACTTTGAAAATGTTTATGATTTCCTATGCATTAGGTAAGGACATGAGTATCTAGAGTAATCATCAATGAAAGTGATGAAATACTCAAAACCACCCGTGGCTTGTACATTCAAAGGTCCACAAACATCTGAATGCACAAGACCAAGTGGTTCTTTGGCCCTATCACCCTTTGCAGAGTATGGACGCTTGGTCAGTTTGCCAACTAGATAAGATTCACAGACAAGTAATTCACCTAAGGTGAGTTCCTCAAAGGCCCATCCTTTGTAAGTCTTTGAATCCTATCATAGCCAATGTGACCTAGTCTCAAGTGTCATAAATACGTCATATTATCGTTATTGGTCTTTTGACGTTTATTGGTCCTAGGTTTAGCTACTATGAATAAATCATTGTTAAGAGCGAGGGGTTCGTTAGGAGGTAGAATATAAAGTCCGTTTTCCAAACATGCAATACACAATTGTGATCCATTGAAAGAAATAGATATAATAGAACTTGTGAAAGTCATAACAAATTGTTCTAATTGCAACATGGAAACTGAAATTAAATTTCTACTAAAATCCGGAATAAAAAAATACATCTTTTAAAATTAAGTATTTATTTCTGAACTTCAGACGAGCTATTCCTCTAGCTTGGACCTTAACGAACGCTTCGTTCCCAACTCTAAGCTTTAAGTCGCCTTCGTTCACTTCCTCCCACGATTTAAGAAGTTGTAAAGAGTTGCAAACATGGTTGGTAGATCCATAATCAATAATCTAAACAGATTTATCATTCTCTAAAACACATGTTTCTAAGATAAATGAACTATAATCATTACCTTTGTTTTTAGCTGCTAGAAACATGGGGCAATCTCGTTTCCAATGCCCCTTCTCTTTGCAGTGAAAACACTTATCTTTACCTTTCTTGTTATTCCCCTTAGGCATCTGTGCACTAGGTTCTGCACTCGTCTTTGCAGCCTTTGCAGGCTTTGGGTTGTTGTTTTGTCCATCTTTCCTCTTATTTCCAGCTTTCAAAGACAAAGCTTGGTTAGCTTCAGTCTTTGCTGGATTAGCAGCAACAACAGTAGTTTTATTTTCTCCTCCTTTACTAGGTCCACTGTGACGACCCAAAATCACTAATAAGGCTTAGGGGCCTTGATTAGTGTGCCGGGAGGGCACGATTGGTTTATGTGTGAATTAAATAGTTTAATGCATGATTTTGTGATAAGTATGCTTGTATGGTTATATGAATTTATATGTGAAATGTATGTCTACGAGTATTAGTATGCATGTAGGCCCCGTTTAGTCTTAAGGGGTATATTTGTAATTTTAGCCCGTTGAGGGCGTAAATGTGATTATATGTCATAATTGTGAGGACCACATTATTATGTGGGTAAATCTGCAGCATGCGACTTGAGGCGATCCTAGGGTGCTAGTTAGCGGGAAAGTCACAACGGCACCTAATATTTGACTTGGGGCAAGTCAAGGAGTATTTCGGGTATTAGATGGTTATTTGGGTTATCGGGTTATGGAAATAAATAATTGGAGATATATTTGAGGTTATGAAGCTTAGGTGGGAATACCGGGGAGTTTTACCATTTTGCCCTCGGGGACGTTTCTGGTACCCCGAGCCTTGGGATTGACTTAATTGGTTAAGGATAGACTAAGTAAAATATAGAATACGGTGGAACAAAAACCAAACCGACCTACCCTCCTCTTCTATTTCTCTCTCAAAGGAAACCACAAGGAACCAAGAAGAACTTGGCTGGAATTCAGAGAATTGGAGCTGTGATTTAGGAGATTAGCTCAAGGATTAGCTAAGGATTCAATCAATAATTAAGGTAAGCCATAAGCTTTATGCATGGTGGTTAAATTCTGTCGTTATGGCTAAGTTTTGAGGTGTTTATGGGTTTTGACATTGAAGGACTGAATTGAAGCTTGGAACTTGGGAGTTAGCTCAGAAATTTCTTAGATAATTGGTTCATTAGTGAAGGTAAGCTCAAATTTATGATCTAATGTATGAATCTTAGTGTTTTCTTGACTGGTTTTGATGTTTTTAAGCTTTTGGGTTTCAGATATTGAAGTGGGATTTTGATGAGTTTCTAGGCTAAGTTTTTGCTGGATTGTGTTGCTGGAAACGTGTTAGAAGTTTTGTGATAATTGAGTTATAGAATTGGGATGCTTTTGGATGGTTTTGAGTGTTAAAAATGGTGGTTTTTCTGGGTTCGAAGGGGTCGGGTCGCAGCATAGTTCTTGGTGTGTCGCGGCCCTCTGAAGCTGATGGGTGCTGGAGATGGAGGGTGAGCCGCGACATGGGGCATGTAGGGCCGTGGCCCGTGTCAGTTTCTGGGCGAGGCTGAGCCTCTGGTTGGGGCCATGCCGCAGCATAGGGAGCTTGAGCTACGACCCTTAAGGAAATTTGTGTTTTGGGATTTTAAGCATGGGAATTTAACCTAGGGTGCTCGGGATCGATTCTACTATCGTGTTTGGTGGAATTTGATGTTTCGGAGACTAGAACCTTGTTCGGAAGCCTTTTTAAAATTATTAATGGTATCCCTTATCTTAGTTGTGACTAGGTACTAAGCTAGGGCTCGGGAAATGGATCGTGCTCAAGAGGCATCTCTCATAGTCAGTACATTTGGAAACTAAAGGTAAGAAAACAGCACCCGGTTGTGAATTTATAATGGGACTAAGGGTTCCATGTTTTGTATGCTTTATGAAGGATGGTATTATGCCATGTAAATAATAAATAAACGGCCTAAGAGTGCCGGAGTTTACATTGGCGCACAGGGCGCGGCTCAGCCACTGGTAGCTGATGACAACTTATTATTCACTAAGCTCGGTTTAAGCGGACCGGAGTCAGTGGGGTAAACAGAGGGTGCGACCTAAGGGTGTCGACCTTGATTATCATGTGATTTGGTTGTTATTAATGATTGAAGGATTTGTCGAGCTGAATAGCTGAGTGTTGATTTGTTGATTCTCTAGTTAGGTCTATAGACTATGTGCTTAATGTGGTATGCTAAGTATATGAACATGCTTTAAGAATTATTTAATTGCTATCATTGTTTGTACTTTAACGTTATGTTTCCTTGCTGGGCCTTGGCTCACGGGTGCTACGTGGTGCAGGTAAAGGCAAGGGCAAGCATGATCAGCCCTGAATCAGAGAGCTCTGAAGGTAGAATGTACACGATCAGCTACTCGACCACCACGGTTGAGGGGAGACAGGAATAGGAGAACCATAAACGTTGGTTTGCCTTTAGAGTGGTTAGTGGTTGTTTGTACTCTGAAAATTTTGTAAACTAACTTTCAAATATTGTTTCTTTTGGGATCCCTTGTGTAAAACATTTACTTATATGAAATGTATATTTTATAACCAAAACCTTTTAACCCTAGTTCATTAGTGATGTCGGTGACACATTTTTAACTAAATGACTTGATTAGCAAGTCCCACACCTTTATAAATACACAGTGTAACAGTCTTGGCTACCCAGGGCGTTACATCCACCCATGATAGGCTCAAAACTCTGAAGATCTTTCATGAGCTGCGTCAGACCATAGTTGAGTTGATCACGAATGTGCAGACACGGTGCCATTCGATCATTCACGATGTCATCACGTATGTGCGCAGATGGTTCTATCCAAGCATTTACGGTGCCATCACTAACGTGCATACACGGTGCTTGTTCTGGGGATTCCTCAATCATGACGAATTCAAAGTTGTCACCAATCAACTCTATGTTGATATTCTGCTTCCAATTAAGGAAGTTTTCTCCATCGAAAGTTGAGAAAGGATGGGAGTAGACACATACACTATTATACTACAAATTACTAATAAAATAGAAATCAATCACATTTGCTCAATAAAACTTATATTCACAAAATTTCAAGAAATAGCACAACATATACCAAAAATATGTAAGATATGAGAAAAAAATACCAAAAAAAATCATATCTCTATTTATTTAGGTTTTTAACTAATCTATGATATCCTGGTCCCGGTTGGCAAGAGTAAAAAATATCACTAGTTAAATGGAGTTGTAAACTCATTTAATAATGGACACCACTATTAACAACCTACTATTCGATCAAAATAGGAAAACAAAATCTTTTATTTTATGAGCTAGACCCATGGTTTCAATAATCATAGATTTAGTCCTAGTAGTCACTGTAGAGGTGAGTCTAATAGAATTTGACCTATAATTATCTATCTTTCGAGATCTAACCTTATCAAAATAACTAATGAACATCTTCCGTAGGGAGACGAATCAAAGCGCCTCGAGGCCCCATTAAGCTATTGACTATGTTAAACAAACGGTGGAGATCGAATAAAATTCTTAAAATAAGCTCATTATTAAATTAAAAAATAGTATTTTTATTATTTATTTTTAGAAAATTAATGACTATGGTTTTCTAAAAAAAATTAAACAGATTAATTTTTTTAAAACCAAAGTCCTATAATTTCCTATTAATTTTAAAGTGTCACATTGAAACAAATTCAATTAATTTAGAATTAATTTGTTGCTAATCAATATTTAGGTTTAACTAATATAATGAACCTATACAATTAAGTCTAACTCAGGTAAATGAGCCTTAACAATTGAGCTTGTATGGAGGAGGGCTAGGTCCAGTATGTCGTTCCCACTACAAAGACCACCAATCTTCCATACAAGGTCCAAAAGACATGAATTTAAACATTTGTTTTATTAATTGTTATTAATTGATTAGGCCCACTATAGTCATGCAAAGCAAATGAGCATTCACAAGTGGAATCACCCACAAGAGAGGAATTTAAACTTTACATTTTCTAATGGGCCCAAATAAAACCTATCATTTTATGAATATTTTATTTGGCAAAAACCATATATCTAACAAATATATGAGCCACTATATCCATCTAAGCCCAATTGCAAAAATACTACATATAGTGCAAACAGACATGTTATAATTGGATGGGCCTAATCATGTTACTATATGAGCAATTCTATGAATTTATGCAAAAATACCATAATTTATTTCATTTGCAAAAATACCACAATTAATTATCAAGAATTTATCAAAAAATTCAAATTAATTAAATTTGTTTGCAAAAATAAATAAGTCAATTTAAATGAAATTTATCAACAATTAACAAAAGTTAATTTAAATTTCATTTATCAACAATCAACTTGGTATAGGTTAATTTGAAAAAAAAAATTAATTTAATTTAAATAGGATTTATCAACAATTAACCAAAGTTAATTTAAATGAAATTTATCAACAATTAACAAAAGTTAATTTAAATTTAATTTATCAACAATCAACTTGGTTTAGGTTAATTTGAAAAAAAAAATTAATTTAATTTAAATAGGATTTATCAACAATTAACCAAAGTTAATTTAAATCCCATTTATTAAAAAAATATTTTATTAATTGGCTGAAAAAAAATGATATTTTTCAAAATTTAACCAATTTTAAATTTTAAAATCAATATCTTAACTGTTTTTTAAAAATATCTTGTGTTGTTACAATTATAGCTAATATTTTAACCATTAAAAAAATATATATTAATAGTTATAACAATCATAAAATATCTCAAAATAGATAATCAAATTCAAATATCCATAAAATTATCTAACTAACTGTACGCCCTAAATATCCGCGAGCAATTGGCGAGCTGGAAAAGGGCCTAATTCGATCTACCACGTGTAAATCGTCCACTCGGAGCTGTTGTTACGAGTTTCCAACTGTCCAGCCCGAGCTGATTAGAGAGTTAGCAGTTTACTCGAAGGCAGTGGGTCAGCGGTATGGATATCACGAGCTGTCGCTACATCAAGCTCGTGATGCGGCATAGATCTGACACCCGAATCCTTGTAAAGACAACCACGCAATGTAAACGTGCATATATCAGACATCACATGTCTATTCCATTCCTGAATTCTCGGACAAGCAGTATAAGCGTGCGTATTCAGACATCCCACGCCTGGTTTAGGCCATGCGGCCCATTATCCCTCCTTACCTATTGATTAGACCACACTTCACTGTCAGGTTTTAGCAATTAATCATCAGTGTCACAGAGATGACGTGAAGGGTAAAGAGGTCACGGGATGACCCCCTTGCCAACCCAGGTATCCTCTCCCTATAAATACCAAGACCCTAGGCATTGCAAGGGGTTGGCATATTTTTTTGTAAAGAAGTACTCTGTAAGAATTAACCAAGAGATATCAATAATATCGACTGGTGGACTAGAGGGATTTTAACCTTCGAACCACCTAAAAAGAAAGGGGTGATCACCTTCCCATGTTACTAATTTCTCCAGTCTAGAATTAAGTTATTTTCACATTACGGTTCACTAATTAGCAATAATCCATCCTGTTTATTCGTATAATTATCTGTTGGCGAAGAACTGCGTCAACAGTTTGGTGCTTTCCTTGAGAGGTTTAGATTGGTGCTATCGCAAAAACCTGATCATGGTGGTTACTCGTTCGATACATGGTAACGAGGTGGATCAACATGATGGGCAGGAGGCCCACCATGCCGCCATATTTGATGAACAAAACCCCGAAATCCAGCAGCGACCGGGAAAGCAGCCAATGGGCCAGGACGACACCGGGAGTTCGGCGCCCTAGCCGCCAAATCCGAACCCGAATTTCCTGACGGCGATAGAGATGGAGAACATACAGTTGAGGAGTCAGTTGTCCAGAGCAAGCAAGCAAATCAAAGAAGTCTTGGCCCGACTACCCCCTCTTTCAACTGACGCTAACGTCGGAAAGAGGCAAAGTGGGACTCACAAGTCCCGCTGGGATAACCGGTCCAAGCCCAGCCGATCAGTTAGAACCTCAACTTCGAGTTCTACCCCCACGTCACACCACCACCAGGAAACTGTGTTTGAGGAGTTTCCTAGGGCCAATCAGCAATTCAGCCGATCAGTCCGAACCTCAACTCCTAGCTCGATTCCACCATCGAACGCGCCCAGAAGGGCTCGAGGCAGCTCGCGGAGGAGATCCGGGGAAGGCTTGAGAAGACAGCCTGCTCTGACCAGCCTTCCTGCATCACGGTCAGACCACCAAGCGCAGGATGCTGGGGATGGTAGAGTGGAGCGGCCGCGAGCTAACTTGATCCGCCCGGACGGGACTAGGATCATGTCACCAGTTAGGCATCCCCCATCGCCAATAAGATACCCATCTCCTCCCCGTCCAGTTCGAGACATTCCGACACGCGGGGACAGCAGAAGAAATCCTCATCCCGCCAGTCCCTCCCATCGCAACCGAGCACGTGGGGAGGTCCCAGATTATCATCCCCATTAGCGGGCTCCAAGATTTTCCAACGGGAGCTACTGGACCAGGAGCCATCGAAGTGGCAGATCCGGTGGAGAGCTGCGTAATCGCTTGAGTTCGGCGCAAAGCCCTCAAGCCACCTCGAGGGCCGACCTTCGAGATCGCCTCAACTCACAGAGGGGGGATTTGGCTAGAAATGGAAGTCATGCTCACCAAGGGGACGGTCTTTCCGAAGGACGTGACAGTGGGAATGTCCCACCTAACCAAGCTCAAGCTTGGAGGGACAATAACCCGCCTAACGCGTACAATGGAACTGGAGCTGTTGAACAGCCCCAGAACAACCAAGGGATTAAAGACCAGACCTTAGAGCATTTAGCTCAGATGGGGGAGCTAATGAAGAAGCTCTTATCACAAAAGGAGAAGGACGAGTATGACTCAGGGAACGAACTCGAGCTTTTTTCCCCAGCATAGTAGCCACAACGTACTCACTCGGTTTCCGAATGCCCCACTTGTCTAAGTTCGATGGAGACGAAGACCCGTCGGATCATTTGGGTATGTTCAATACCTTGATGATGTCCCATAATATCGGCCCCGAGCTGAGGTGTTTGGTATTCCCTTCCACTTTGACTGGGCCCGCTAGGCAGTAGTTCAAACAGTGTAAAAAACATTTCCTCAGCTCGTGGAAGAATTTTTCTGCTGACTTCAAGAGGGTGTTCCGAGCTTCTCAAGCTGCCCGTGTCAAAGCCGACACCCTGGCGAACGTGAAGCAGCAGCCCGGGGAACCTTTGAAAGCTTATTTGAGCAGGTTCGCAAACGTCGCGGCATGACAGTTCCAAGCTTATGGCCTTGAGGATTGGAATCCTCATTGGAGGTGGGCTATGGAAAGAGATACAAAGAAGAGGTGTCAGCACCGTGGATGAATTCCTAAACAAGGCCCTGGAATGGATAAACCTAGAAGAGGCGCGAGCGTCGGTCACTGGAACCAGCCAGGCCCTTGATTAGCCCATTGGAGTGGAAACGGATGTCATAAAAATGACTCAAACCGTTGCACAGAACAACCAAGGGCCGGAGGTAAGAGAAAGGGGAGCAACGAGGGCGGTCAGCACGGTCCGAAGAAGAACAAGCCGGCAAAAAAATTTAAGCCAGTCTATGCGGCTTATACTGAGCTCACAAACACTAGGGAACACATTTTCCTAGCAAACTCTGCCCGCCTCCCCTGGAAAAAGCCGGAGGCTTTGAAGCACCAGAAGGCCAAGAGGGACCCCTCCAAGTTTTGTTGAATCCACAACGACATTGGCCACAACACTGACGATTGTAGGCATTTAAAGGATGAGATCGAGACACTCATCAGAGCTGAAACTTAGGCTCAATATGCGTGGAACAGAGTTCCTACCAGTTAGTCGGCCTCGGAAGCTCCGGTAAATCAGCCCGGGCCCTGGATAAATCAGGATACCCCTCCTCCTGTGATAGGGGGAGAGATATCCACAATCTCCGGAGGCCCCCATTTGGCTGGCACGAGCAAAGGTGCTCAGAAGAGATATGTCAATGAGTTGAAGGCTCATAACGGAGTGGAATTCGTCTCGGAGCAGCATCTACCCAAACAGCAACGACTGGAGAGGCAACCAATCATTTTTACCGAGGAGGATGCTAGTCACGTCCAGTTCCCCCATAACGATCCTCTGGTCATAACTGCCCAACTCGCCAACCAGAGAGTTAGGAGGATATTGATCGATAATGGGAGTTCGGTGAACTTGTTGTTCTAGTCTACGCTGGAGAAGATGGGGTTATTTATCACCGAGTTGAAGGCCACCTCCATGATGCTGTATGGATTTTCCGGAGAAGGGTCAGCAGCGATAGGAACAATCGAGCTGGTAATTACCTTGGGAGAGGGGCCCCGGACTGTCTCTAAACTCCTCGAATTTGTGGTCATCGATTGTCCCGCCACCTACAACACTATTCTGGGCCGACCTACATTGATAGCATTCGAGGACATAACCTCCATCCGCCATCTCGCAGTCAAATTCCCCTCCTCCACGGGGATATACACGGTCCGAGGTGATCAGCTCGCTGCCAGAGAATGCTATAGCATTTCCATGAAGGGAAAGTCACGACCCGGGCAGCAGATGATGACCATTCAGGGCGGGAATGAGGAATCTCAGGAAGTAGGACCTATTCCTGAGATAGAAAAACCTCAGAGAGCCAATGGGGAGGATATCACCTTGAATGATGATATCGACCCCAGGATAGGCGAAGATAGATTCGAGCTCCAGGCCATCGAAGAGCTCGAGGAGGTGAACATCGACCCACAAGACCCCTCGAAGGTGGTAAAGCTCGGGAAAAACCTGTGTAATCAAAGGAAGGCGGAGCTGCTTAGATTTCTACAAGAGAATCTAGATGTGTTCGCCTGGTCTCATGAGGACATGATAGGGATTAGCCCGACATCATCATGCACACCCTCAACTTGGACAAGAACATGCCTGCGAAGTCCCAGAAACAAAGGCGCCTGGGCATGACCCGAGCTGAGGCCCTAGAGGAGGAAGTAGCCCGGCTCTTAAAGTGCGGCTTTATTCGAGAGGCAAAGTACCCGATCTGGGTCGCCAATCCTGTTTTGGTCCCGAAGCCCAATGGGAAGTGGCGGACTTGCATCGACTTTTCTGATCTGAATAAAGCCTGCCCCGAAGATTGCTTCCCTTTGCCAAGGATTGATTAATTGGTAGATGCCACGGCGGGGCACGAGCTCATGTCTTTTATGGATGCATACTCGGGCTATAACCAGATCGCCATGAACCCGACAGACTAGGAACACACTAGCTAACGTTTATTGCTACAAGGTCATGCCCTTCGGGCTGAAAAATGCAGGAGCTACATACCAGAGGTTGGTCAACAGGATGTTTACTAATCAGATCGGGAAAAACATGGAAGTGTATGTTGACGACATGTTGGTCAAGTCAAAAACTGCCGATAACCATGTCTCCGATTTGAAGGAATGCTTTAAGATTTTAAGAGAGTATGACATGAGGCTGAATCCCCAAAAGTGTACTTTCGGGGTTGCGTCAGGAAAATTTCTGGGTTTCATAGTCAACACCAGAGGAATAGAGGCGAACCCCGATAAAATCAGGTCGCTACTCGAGATGCCATCACCCCGGTCGCGAAAAGACGTCCAAAGTCTGACAGGAAGGGTGGCAGCCCTTAATCGGTTCATTTCCAAATCTACCGACAAGTGTTTGCCATTCTACAACCTGCTCAGGGGAAATAAAAAATTCGAGTGGACCAAAGAATGCGAACGTGCCTTCCTCGACCTGAAAGCTGTAACGACCCAAATTTACTAATAAGGCTTAAGGGTCTTGATTAGTGTGTCGGGAGGGCATAATTGGAATATAAGTGATTTAATGATTAAAAGTATGCTATACGACTATTTGAATATCTGAGATGCATGACTATGTGTACTAGTATGCATGTAGGCCCTGATTAGGTTAGAAAGGGCATAATTGTAATTTTGGTCCGTTGAGGGCATAACTGTATATATATGAGATAATTGTTGAGACTACATTATTATGTGGATATATTTGTGATATGTGATTCGAGACGATCCTAGTGAGCAGGTTAGCGGAAAAGTCACGGCGGGGATTTATACCCGGCTCGGGGCGAGCCTGGGGGTATTTCTGGAATATAGAGAATATATTGGGGTCAATTTTGACATTGAGGAATATAACTGGTAATTAGTTAAGTGTCGGGAAGTAAGCGGTAAATATTAGAGACACTCGAGGAATTAGCGGGAATTGGGTGAAATGACCAAAATACCCCTAGGTGGATTAAAAGAGTTAGAATTAAAGGGGAGGGTATTGTGGTCATTTGGGCTTATAAAGGATAGGCACAATTGAGGCTTTATGTTTAGTGGAACTTGTAGAAAGAAATAGAAGTCTGAAGGAAAGAAAAAGAAAGAAAAAAGAAGGAAAGAAAGGGGATTGGAAGTCTACTCTTTTCTCTCTCTCGGTTCAAGTTTTCTTCATCATCTCCTGAGGACTTTTGGGGCAGAAACTTAGGGAGAATCAGAGCAGAAGCTTAAGGTTAAGGTCTTTGATCTGGCTGGAGAAATTGGCAGGGATTTAGCAGGAACAAACTATCCAGTTGAGGTAAGACTTTGAGGTTTACTTTGGTTTCTGGTTTTGATGTTGAACTAAGATATCTAAGCTGAATTTGGTGGGAATTATAGGGAATTCAAGCCAAGGGTTTGAGGAGGAGTAAGCCAAGGAGGTGTAGAGGCTAACTTAAGGTCGAATCTCCATTGAAGGTATGAAATTCTAGCTCTAAACTCTGAGGTTTCGATTGTTTTGCTGAAGTTTCTGAGTTTGAGGTTCAACCATGGTGAATTTTGAGATTAGGGGTACATGTGTTTAAGTTTTGTATGGTTGGGATGAGTTAGACATGTTAATAAGCTTGATTCTAGGTTTGGTGGAAGTTTGGAGAAGTTTTGGTAAGGTTTGGCTCGGGGAAAGCCGAAGGAGGGGAAAACAACATTTGTTGTTCTGTGACTAGCGCTACAGCGCGCTGTAGCGCTAGGCCATTCACCCTGGGATGATTTTGGGCTCTGCTTGTAGCGCTGTAGCGCTACCCTGTTTCTAGAAAGGGGTTTTTGGGTTATTTTCAAGGGTTTTTGCCCGAGGGTTCGGGGTTCGATTCCACCACCCCGTTTGGTGGAATTAGAGCTTCCCGAGGGCTCGGGATTGGTCCCAAGGCTAGGTTTTGAACTTGAGGTTTGGTGATGATTTTGACCTATGGTTGTGTCTAGGTGTGCCCTAGGACTCAAGAGGGATCGTGCTCAAGGATCAAAGTGAACGAAGCTAGCGAATTTAAAGGTAAGAAACCTGCACCCGATTATTTGTTTATGATGGGACTAAGTGCTCCCGATATCTGTATAATGTCATAGATGGTATTATGCCATGGGACATGTGATAAATGGTCTAAGGGTGCCGTATACAATATTTGCACACAGGGCGCGGTTTGGCCACTAGTAGCCGAGGACAGCTTAATATTCACTGAGCTCGGTTTAAGCGGGCCGGAGTCAGTGGGATAAACAGAGGGTGCGGCCTAAGGGCGCTAACCCTAGTTATCATATGTGGATTGATTATTGATATGAATTGATATACTTGGTGTGATGAATACTCGATTGTCGTGAAAGCTTAAACTGATTAAGTACATGCTTATGCAATATGATATATTTAACTATCTGTTGATTGATTATGCTTTGTTATTGTGTTTTCTTGCTAAGCCTTGGCTCACGGGTGCTACGTGGTGCAGGTAAAGGAAAAGGAAAGTTGGGCCAATCCTGAGATGGAGAGCTGCGAGGCTGAATGTACATAGTCAGTTGTTCGGCTGCCATGGCCAAGGAGTGGATCAGGACAAGGAATGCCTATCAGTCTGTTTTGCCTTAGAGTGGCTAATTACTGTACTTAAATCTTAAATCTTTGTAAATGGTTTAATTTTATTATTTTTGGGATCCCGTGTAAACAAAAAATGTTTATTTACAAGAAATGCGACTTTTGAGACCAAAATCTTTTAACCCTAGTTCCATTATAGTTTCAGCAACACGTTTTTAACTAAATGATTTGATTAGCAAGTCTAACACCTTTATAAACACACAGTGTAACGGTCTTGGCTATCCAGGGCATTACAAAAGCACATTTAGCCGAGCTTCCCGTGTTGTCCAAGCCAACAGCAGGAGAGCCTCTTTTCCTTTACCTGGCTGTCACGGAAGATGCGGCTAGCGCAGTACTGGTCCGGGAAGAAGACCGGTCTCAGAAGCCAGTCTATTACATTAGCAAGAGGCTTCTCGGAGCTGAATCTCGATACCCGTTGATGGAAAAAATGGCTTTCTGCCATATTACGGCCTCCCGAAAGCTTAGGCCGTATTTCCAGTCCCATTAAATCCACGTCATAACCGATCAACCTTTAAGGCATGTTTTGCAGAAACCTGAGGCATCGAGGCGTCTTTTGAAATGGGCTATTGAGCTCAGCCAATTTGAGATACTGTACGTGCTGCGAACTGCAGTAAAAAGCCAAGCTCTGGCTGATTTTTTGGCAGAGTGCACGGGATTCTGAGAAGAACCAGTGGAAGAACCGGTTCGAGCCTCGTGGAAAGTCTTTGAAGATGGCTCGTCTAACGAGAATGGATCCGGAGTTGGAATCATCTTGATATCCCTGGATGGACATCGTTTCCACTCCGCGTTGCGATTCGGATTCAAAGCATCCAACAATGAAGCCGAATACGAAGCTTTATTGGTTGGGCTAAGGGTGGCCTAGGAGCTGAAGGCCAGCTCCGTCCAGTGCTACAGTGATTCCCAACTCGTGGTAAACCAGGTATCAGGAGAATACCAAGCGCGGGGAACCAAGATGGCTGCCTACCTGGCCAAGGTAAAGAAGGAGTTGTCCGCATTTGAGCACAGCCTAATTGAACAGATACCTCGGGAGCAAAATGCCAATGCTGACACCCTGGCAAAGCTCGCCACCTCCGGGGAGGCCGAAACTTTGGGCCTGGTACCGGTAGAATTCTTGGAAAGACCAAGCATAGAGGAAGCAGGGATGGAGGTCGAAATGATCGACACCAGGCCGACCTGGATGACTCCCATAATCGAGTACCTCCCAACAGGAAAGTTACCTGAGGAGTGAAACAACGCAAGGAGGGTACTTTACCAAGCTCTGAGGTATACAATGATAGACGGGACGTTGTACCGGCGTGGTCTCTCTTTACCTCTTTTGCGGTGTGTTCTGCCAGGCGAAGTGAAAACCATTCTGCAGGAGGTGCATGAGGGATTTTGTGGAGATCATGCTGGAGGGAAAAACCTGGCCTTGAAGGTATTGAGGTAAGGGTATTATTGGCCTACTCTATCGAAGGACTCGATCTCTTATGTCAAAAAGTGCGATAAATGCCAACGGTTTGCCACGGTCGCTTGAGCCCCTCCAGTCAAGCTAAAGATGATCTCGTCCCCGTGGCCATTCGCGGTCTGGGGGATTGATTTAGTTGGTGCCCTTCCCACGGGAAAGGGAGGAGTTTGCTATGCGGTGGTGGCTATTGACTACTTCACAAAATGGGCAGAAGCAGAGCCCCTGGCGACGATTACATCAAAGAGGGTCCTCCACTTTGTGGTTAAGAGTATTGTCTGCCGATTCAGACTGCCAAAGAAGATCGTGTCGGATAACGGAACCCAGTTCGATAGCGATCTCTTCACCGAATTCTGCGAGAGGCACGACATAGTTAAAAGCTTCTCCTCCGTGGCCTACCCCTAGGCTAATGGGCAGGTCGAGGCTGTGAATAAGACACTAAGAGCAAGCCTTACGAAGAGGTTGGACGAAGCTAAGGGAGTTTGGCCCAAACAGCTCCCCCAGGTGCTGTGGGCATACTGGACCTCGCACCGAACTTCGACGGGTCACACTCCTTTCTCCCTGGCTTTCGGGAGTGAGGTCGTCCTTCCTATCAGAACAAAGATAGCCTCACATAGAGTCCGGGCATTTGACCAAGACCAGAACGACAAATTGCCCTGCGTGTCCCTCGACCTAATTGACGAAAACGAGAAGCTTCGCAGCTGCAGCTCGCGCATTATCAACAAAAGATCACTCATTATTTCAACTCAAAGGTCAAGAAACGCATCTTTAACTTAGGCGACCTGGTGCTCCGAAGAATCTTCTTAGCCGGTAAAGATCCCAAGGACGGAGTGTTGGGACCAAACTGGGAAGGACCCTATCAAATAATAAAGGTTGTGAGGGAAGGAACCTTTAAACTAGCTCGACTTAATGGAGAAGCAGTCCCACGGACTTGGAACGCTGTACACCTAAAGAAATATTATCAGTAATACTTTTGTAAGGCTTAGTTATGAAAGCCACCTTGTTTTATTAAATAATGAGGAGTAGTTTCTTCGTATCATTGCATGTTTTCGTGAGTGTAGTGTTAGAAGAGCATGTTCCAAGTAACCAAGAAAGGTCCCTTCCTGGTTACTTGGGGGGCATTTATCCTGGATACAACCAGGTCCTAAAACTTAGAAGTTGGTTTAAATCGACTAACCGGTGTTTCTCTTAAAAAGCGCGAGGTGTCGATAAAACCAACACGAACTAAGTTTCTAAAATCAATGTCCTGGATACAACCAGGTCCTAAAACTTAGAAGTTGGTTTAAATTGACTAACCGGTGTTTTTATTAAAAAGTGCGAGGTGTCGATAAAACCAACACGAACTAAGTTTCTAAAATCAATGTTCTGGATACAACCAGGTCCTAAAACTTAGAAGTTGGTTTAAATCGACTAACCAGTGTTTTTCTTAAAAAGCGCGAGGTGTCGATAAAACCAACACGAACTACGTTTCTAAAATCAATGTCCTAGATACAACCAGGTCCTAAAACTTAGAAGTTGGTTTAAATCGACTAACTAGTGTTTTTCTTAAAAAACGCGAGGTGTCGATAAAACCAACACGAACTAAGTTTCTAAAATCAATGTCCTGGATACAACCAGGTCCTAAAACTTAGAAGTTGGTTTAAATCGACTAACCGGTGTTTTTCTTAAAAAGCGCGAGGTGTCGATAAAACCAACACGAACTAAGTTTCTAAAATCAATGTCCTGGATACAACCATGTCCTAAAACTTAGAAGTTGGTTTAAATCGACTAACCGGTGTTTTTCTTAAAAAGCGCGAGGTGTCGATAAAACCAACACGAACTAAGTTTCTAAAATCAATGTCCTGGATACAACCAGGTCCTAAAACTTAGAAGTTGATTCAAATTGGTTAATCGATGTTTTTCTTAAAAAGCACAAGATATCAATAAAAAGTTAACGCGAACTAAGTTTTTAAAATCAATGTCCTGGATACAACCAGGTCCTAAAACTTAGAAGTTGATTCAAATTGGTTAATCGATGTTTTTCTTAAAAAGCACGAGATATCAATAAAAAATTAACGTGAACTAAGTTTTTAAAATCAATGTCCTGGATACAACCAGGTCCTAAAACTTAGAAGTTAATTTGAATTGGTTAATCGATGTTTTTCTTAAAAAGCATGAGATATCAATAAAAAATTAACGCGAACTAAGTTTTTTAAAAGTTAACTGTCCTGGATACAACCAGGTCCCGAAACTTAGAAGTTAGTTCAAATTGACTAACAGTGCTTTGTGGTTTCAAAGAAAAAGTCAATAAACTAACGCAAACTAAGTTTTTACCAAATGCGCCGAAAATAAATAACAACAATAATGATAAAAATAGATTAAAATGAAACTCAGGGAAACCAATTGTCTCGAGGAGAAAAAACCTCATGGTAAAAGATTACAAATAAATAAAAACAAAAGTCCTAGGCCCCCCCAGGCCGTTCCGCTGAGGTCACCCCTTCGATCCTGCTCGCCTGCAGCGGAAGTCTCCCCAGTCTCAGAGGGCGGCTCCTGTTGAAGACGGGCCTTGAACTTCTCGAGGAAGGGCTCCCACACCTCAGGCACCAGGAAGGAGAAGTCACCATCCTAGTTGAAAGCCCAGCAATGAGAAAGCATGGCCTCCATGGAGGAACTGGAAGATGCCCTCTCTGCCACGGTGGTGGCCTTGGCCTCCTCGAGCTCTGTCCTCACAGCAGCCAAGGCGACCTGTGCAGTCTCGACCTCCAGTTCGGTTTTCGCCGCGGCCAAGGCGACTTGTGCGGCCTGTTCGTTTTCTTTGGCAGCCGTCAGGGCAACCTTGGCACTTTGCTCTTGTTGTTGGGCAGGCGCGAGAGTGGCCTGGGCAGCCTGGAGCTCGCCCTTGATCTCACCTATCCTGGCCCTGGACCGAGCTATGCTATGGTGTAGAGCCAATTCGCCTACAAAGACATAGATAGTAAGGTATGTGCTAAAGAGAAAGTAGAGAAAGTTAACTAAGTTAACTAGGTAAGCTTACCATGAGGGTCATCCCCAGCAAAGACTCCATGACAGTCTCGGGGCTCCTCGTCTCGATCTCCCGCAAGTCCCTCGGGGTATCGTTGTAGTAATGCTCCACCGTATAGCTCGCGGTCTCATAGACCATCCCTCGGAAGGCCTCGGGGAGTTTCTCCAGAGCCTGAGTGTTAACCGGTATATGCACGGTGGGAGTGGGAGCTGGCGGGGTTCCAGCTGGTGCCTCATGTTCCCGAGTAGGGATCGGAGGTCGCGGAGGAGGTGGGGGCATGTTCTCTGCGGTTGCAAGGACCTGGCCCCTCCCGCTTGCGGGAGACTTAGAGGTGGTCTCGGGAGGAGTCTTCTTGGTCAGCCGAGGTTTCTTGACCAGTGGCCCGGACGATCCGGAGGGAGGGTTTCCCCCCTGGAAGATGGACCGCAGGACGTTGTCTTCGGGTTGTGCCATCTTTTCGCCTGAAACAAAAAGAAGGGAGCGTTAGTATACATGTAAGGTTACTTGATTGCAAGAAAAATCTAAGGGTGTATTGAAAAGGTTCTACCCTCCGAGCTAGAGGAGGAATCTATTGCCACGACCTCCGGCCGCGGAGCTTCTATGGGGGAGTCTAAGTTTATAACTTCGCGAGTGAGAGGGGGCTCTGGGTCCGGATCCGCCTCAGGACTGGACTCCTCTACATACTGCCTAAGCCCCGGAGCGACTACACCCTCCAGAAGGGAGGGCCACGACCTAAGGTTGGTCCCGTACTCCTAAAAAAAGACTGACCTAAAAGCCAGGGTGTTGTCTACTACTACAGTGCCCCTAGGGCGGCCCATGTCATGGCGCAACACTAGTTGATCTACACATTGGAGTAGGGTTATGTTAAGGTCTGGGTCATCTTGATGAAGATGTACGAGCTGGCTTGGGTTAAACCTAGCAAGCCGTAGGTATGGGTTACCTTGGCCGGAGGGGCCGGCTGCTGCCCCGGACTGGATCTGATCCGCGTTGAGGCCCTGGGCAACCTCGAGAGCCCGCTTTCGACACACGAGCAACACCTCGTCTTCCTCGTCCTGCTCGTCATTGTCCGCAGCATCCCCCTTGGGGATGGGCACCAACTCCCGAGCTACTGGGATAGCCCGCGACCTCCTCAAGGCCAGGGTCTGGCCCGGAGAAATTAACTTGCACGCCAGCATCGTCTCATCAGATACGAGCTGGCGGTAGTCTTTTTCACTTGGTGGGAGCCCCGCCAAGGTTTCATATTGACCCCCGAGGGTCACTGATTTGGCCGTCCTCGCAAAAATGGTTGCACGATGGTATTCAAGTCAATACACATGAAAAGAAATAAACCAATGTGGCGATTTTGCAAGCTGAGGATAGAAAAAACTTACGAGGACGGTTGGAGTAGTGGTGATCGCAGTTGCGAAATCCCGTCGACATGAAGAACTGGTCCTTGAAGTCGTTGGGGTGGCTGGGCAGCTCGATGACTGCAGGAGAGTTGGGAAAATGGGTCAGGTAGTAGAACCCATCGCCTCGCCCCTGTTGATCCGGGCTGGCTTTGAGGCAAAAGAAATAAAGGATGTCCGCTGGTGTAGGGACCTCCCACTCATGCTTCAGGAAGAGGTACCTCAGTCCCGCTAGCAGACGGTAGGAGTTAGGGGGCAGTTGGAAGGGAGCCAGCTTCACGTAATTTAGAAAATCCACGAAGTACTGGTCCAGAGGTAGGAAGGCCCCGGCCTTGAGGTGTTCGTTGCTCCAGGCCGCGAACTCCTCATCAAGGGGCGTGTAGCTCCTCTTGCCCTCGAGGGGAGGTCGAGCAACAAGAGCGCCTGTCCCAATTTCGATGTTATGGAATAGCTAGATCTTGTTGACACTCCCTTGGGTCGTAATCTTCGAGACTATTCTCTCTGCCTCGAAGAAGGCGTCAGGTCCCACCTCGACCTCTTTCTCCATAGTGGGACCGAAGTGGGGGATTGGAGATTCCGCAACTATCTCTTTCCCCTTGCTAGCCTGCTGGGATGATGAGTCGGCAGCGCTCTTTTTAGGTATGTTCTTCATGGGCCCCATCTGGTCGCCTAATGAACAAAGATGAAGAAAATGTTAAATAGGCGACCTAAAAATAGAAACGGGAATATAGCGCGAGAAGTGATTTTCGCACACGGGCTGAGGTAACCTCAGCCCGCGGTATGTGAAGCCACGCGTTGCCACGGTCACACGCCCACGTTTCCAACGGATCCCCAATTGCTCGGGATCTGTGTGTCAGGAGGGTCAGGATAATGCTTGCCTTGGAGGGAAAGTTTTAAAAAGCAAAACCGCCTAGGAAGCGTGACCCCTAAGCTACCCGGTTTTGCACCCCAGAAACCTCTCGCCTTCCCCTCTCCAAACAGGCATTCCCTAAAGCTACCCAGAAAAGCTACACAAAAAAGTTACCCAGAAATTATCTTGTCCTATACATCACATTCCTAGACATGTTCTCATATGGTCGATACTCCTAGGATCAAAACCTACGCACAAAACACCAGCCAAAAACAACCGACAGTGTGCGACTAAGAAAGAAGTTTACCTAACAGAGAAACGAAAATATCCAAACGTGCAACAGGCAGAGGACTTACAGTGTTTTTTCCGTGTGAAAGTCGCAAAAAGCGTAGAAATCGGAATCCTGGTGGAGCCTTTAGAACTGGATTCGTGAAGAAACTCTTGTGGCAAGAGCGTAGGGATCTTTGGGATGATAACCAGAAGAAGAAAGACTTCTGAGGCTAAAAAGGAGAAAAGATGAGGAAAAAATTTCAAATAAAGGGTGGCTAATGCGGAAGGTGGACAACCTTATATATACGTAAGAGACAAAGGAATGAGGACCATTCGATCCCGTTAATGCTAGATACGAGGGTCATAACTCGGGAGGCAAAACGACGACCAAAGATAGGCTAGGCCATTTAATGCAATTCTCGGAAGCCGGACAGTCGCCAACCACGGTGCTCCACGTGTCCGATACCTGCGCAGTGGACGGGACGTGAAGAGTCGAAAAGGAAACTTAAAACCCCCGCTGTGAAGGTCACAGATGACGTCATGGGTCACGAGTAGGGGCTTGGGGGGCAAATGTACGCCCTAAATATCCGCGAGCTATTGGCGAGCTGGAAAAGGGCCTAATTCGATCCGCCATGTGTAAATCGTCCACCTGGAGTTGTTGTTATGGGTTTCCACCTGTCCAGCCCGAGCTGATTAAAGAGTTAGCAGTTTACTCGAAGGCAGCGAGCAGCGATATGGATATCACGAGCTGGCGCTACATCAAGCTCGTGATGCGGCATAGATCTGACACCCGAATCCTTGCAAAGACAACCACACAATGTAAACGTGCATATATCAGACATCACGTGTTTATTCCATTCCTGAATTCTCGGACACGCAGTATAAACGTGCGTATTCAGACATCCCACGCCTGGTTTGGGCCATGCGGCCCATTATCCCTCCTTACCTATTGATTAGACCACACTTCACTGTCATGTTTTAGCAATTAATCATCAGTGTCACAGAGATGACGTGAAGGGTAAAGAGGTCACGGGATGACCCCCTTGCCAACCCAGGTATCCTCTCCCTATAAATACCAAGACCCTGGGCATTGCAAGGGGTTGGCATATTTTTTGTAAAGAAGTACTCTGTAAGAATTAACCAAGAGATATCAATAATATTGACTGGTGGACTAGAGGGATTTTAACCTTTGTAAACACGAGCCTTGTTCTTGTTTTACCCATATGTGAAATCTAAAACTTCTTCATAAATTTCATTCCTTGCACATGAGAAAATATCATAGAGCTATGCATCTTGATTTGTTACCAAAGTGAAAATATGAAAGAAATTCGGAAAGTCACATCTAAAAAAAAAAACAAAAATATTGTGACTAGTTCAAAAAAAAAAAAATTAAAATTGAAGATTCCAAATGGGTGGAAAGAATTACTATGGAAATGTTATGGCATATACTTGAAATATTGTGATGTCTAGTGAAAAGTTTGGAAATACTCACGTGTTAGGAAAAAGTGATCTAAGCTTAAATTCAATATCATTTTGTCTCACCTTTTTCCTTACCCGCACATTACAAGCCTATAAAGTCCTATCGATCCTTGATTTTGTGTTGTTCTACATTAGTGGAGAGAGATAAGAAAAACGAACCTATGGGACTTTGGTACGAAAAATTAATTCATAATTCCTTGAGATTTAATTATTTTATCTTTGCATAAATTTTTCCAAAATTCCACATGATTACTTGGTAAATAGTTTGGTGTTTCCATATTGAAAATTAGTTTTTGAAAGCAAGATTGACTATTGGATTAATTACATGAGCTTAATGTCTCTTCATAATTTTCTTTGAGCTACTTTCATTATGCAATTTTTGAGGAAAACATTTGATATCTCCAATTTTTGAGGAAAACATTAAGTTTGAGAGTGTGATAACTCTACAAAATAGAGTTATTTTACCACATTTTATAAGGCAATTGTTGCTTAGTTCTTGAGTTTTTAATTAATTTATCAAAATTTTAAGTAATTTTGAATTTATTAGTTTTATTTTGATTTTATGTATTTTTATTTGTTTTTTGTATTTATTTTGTTTAATTATGTTGTTACTAATTTATGTGTGTTTAATTTCTTTATGTAGGTGTATTTGTTGGGAGCAAATGAAATGTTGGTATAAGGAAATGAAGAAGTCAAGCCCAAAATGAAAGGCCCAATCCAATTCTTGACAATGCCATGTCATCAATCCATGTGCTTCTTTCTCCACCATTGGATTTGTAACTATAGGAAAAGATGACAATTTTGAGCATGAATCCATGTGCTTCTTTTTTTTAGACCAATAGGAGTGTTTTCTTTTACCAAAGAATTTATCTATAAATAGGAGTCTCATTTCACCATTTCAAACACACCTTCTCTTACACCACTTATTCCATCTCTCTATTCTCTTAATATTTTTCTTTTCTTAGATTAATTTTTATGTATTTTTAGAGGAATAATTTGGAGGCTCCTCCTCCAAATTTTCCTATTTATGTTGTAATTTTTATTTTGTTTTTGATAGTTATGGGTTTCTAATCCACTTAAAATTATTAAGGTGGAAGATGAACCAAGATATAACTATATAGTGTTTATTTTATGTTGACCTCCCAAAATGAGCAATAAAGTTTATGATTTTTATTCTTCTAAATATTTCTTTCATCTATAATATCATGTATTTTAGATTGTTAGAACATATTTTACTTAGTTCTTAGTTGTGCAAAAACATAGTATTATTTGATTAAGATGTGTCATTAAATTGTTCACATCCAATGCTTAGAACAAAAATACTATATTTTGCTTTAGAAATAACATTATTTGATTTTTTTTGTAGTTTCATTAAATTGATTCACAACTAATGCTTTGAAGTTATACTATTGAAGTGAGGAAAATCTATATTTTTTAATTAAAGAGAGCTTAAAGGAAGTATAATGTTTTGGAAAAGGTAATTAGATTGATTTCAATTATCACTAAAAATTGGGAAGTCAACATATTAATAAATATTATTATTTATATTTTGTGGATTCTAAAATCTTAATAATTTTATAAATAACTATTAAAAACAAATCTTTTTTAGTTTATTTATTTTAATTTGCTTTAGTATTTTCTTTCTTTATTTTAAAACAAAACACATCAATTTTTGGAACTAGGTTAGAAATTTATTTCACTTTGGTAAAAATAGTTTTCTCTTTTGATTTAAGTCAACTCCTTTGGGTTCGACCTCGTGCTTACACGAACACTATCCTATAAATACGATTCGTGCGCTTGCGAGTATAAATATTTAAAACATACCCGTTTTGGGTCCATCACTAATAATCACATAAAATAAATATGCTTCATAAAAACATGAAAATCCATCCAACTATTCAAACACATAAAATAATCAAATTTTAAACATGTTCATGCATGAAAATAAAGATTACCAAAGACTCTGAGACCAGTTGTTAGGAAAACTTATACAAGATCTTTATTTATTTTCATGTAGATATAATATTAAACAAATTAATATGAGATAACCTAGAACATGTTTCTACAATTGAATTCAAAGAAAAACAAAGATAAGAATACTTACAGTATACACAACAGAATGAAAGAGTCATTCCTTTAGTTTCTCTAACTCTTGTATTCTTTCTGTCGCAGAGTATTATCAAGAAACTGAACTGTTCTTCTAATTTCTTCACAGTCTTCCAATGTATCCTTAGAATCACCTAGACTATTGTGGGCAATTCTCAACACATGAGATAGATACAGAGAATTAGAAGAGAAAATAATCAAAGAGGCTTAGAAAAGGACTTGTGTTTAGAGAGAATCTGCAACTATCAGAAAACCAGTGATTAAACTTATCTGTCGTCTCAGAAATCTTCACCAATGACTTCTCTCTAAGCACTCCTTTTATAGACTAAATTAGCCCATTTAATTTAATTAAAAAATCAATAAAATAATAGCTATTTTAAAGCCCTAGGTCGAAATTATCATGGGCTTTAGGCCTGCGAAATTTCTCATTTGATTATAAGCCCATTGGACTTAAAATCAAGGGCTGTATTATTTTCTATTGATTTAATTAATTAAATCCTTTATCAAATTAATTATTTATAATTTGAACCTTGATTTAAACTTATTTATTAATTTAGATACCAATTTATCTTAATTAATAAATCTGCCATAATTTCTCTTTTCTTCTCTAAATAATACATAACTTTATGAAACTATTCAAAATTGATCTGGTCAATTTTGATAATTCTAATTGATAGTTAAATCAATTAATTTAGACTATCTAGAAGATTTTATCCAAGGTACAATGGGGACCATGGGCCCATGAAATCAAGCTCTAATAAGTTATCATAAATCTAACAAATAAATTTACTAACTTATTAATTTCTCGTGACTCCACTATAGACTCGAAATTACACTCTTGATTCATAGAACGCTCTATAACAAATATAGATGTGTTATTAATTATCCATTGTTACAACCATAATTGTCACTCAATCCTCTATAGACCGTCTACAATGAGATAGGACAAAAATACCATTTTATCACTCATTGTATTTTATCCTTAAAACACTTAGTTCCTTGTAAATGATATTTCAGTAAACTAACTTAATTACTGAAATGAGATCTCTATCATTTAACACTTTGAACCAAACTAAAAGGAAACTATCGTTTCACTTCTTCATCAGAAGCTATAGATGTTCATATCTATGGTTAATACTCCCACTCAATTATACTACCGAGTTCCCAAGATGTAAGTATGGGCTAGTCCGTAGGGTAAGTTGGTAACGAACAAGTTAAAGAACTCAAATACTACAATCAGTTAGAATACTAACCACTCAGAATTGAGATTGAATTGACCTATGGTCAACTATATGATATGACTAGAATAGATAATAACGGTATGTTTACTTATCTTATCAACTATCAATATCGGTCCAGTCCGATGTAATAAATACATTCGATCTTATCTACTTTGCTAATGTTCTGGAAAGAACATAACACTGTGATGTGTAAGTAGATCATATCGTAGATTAGCAAGTCAGTGTAAATCATGTGCACTGACTAATCTTAGGACTAATTTATTTTTGAACATATAATCATATTTATATTCCACTGTGATTACGTTGCTATAAATACGATGAGCTATATGATCGAGATTTAATAGAACTTTATATTAAACAGATAATCATGAAAATAAAACATGTGAGCAAAGTGAATGACCAAGTCAAAAAATGATTTCTATTTTTTTATTGATAATAAAATGAGATTACAAATAATTTGGGTATTAATTAGGGCATAAAACCCCAACAGAATGTACATAGTCAGTTGTTCGGCCGCCACGGCCAAGGGTTGGATAGGGACAAGAGTACCTTAAATGTCTATTTTGCCCTTAGAGTGGCTAGTAGTCGTATATAACCTTGAATTTTTGTAAACTGTCATTTAAACTCTATTTCTTTCGGGATCCCGTGTATGAAATGTTTATTTAAATGAAGTTTATATTTTATGATCAAAATCTTTTAACCCTAGATCAATAATGGTTTTAGTGACACATTTTCAACTAAATGACTTGATTAGCAAGTTTTACACCTTTATAAACACACAGTATAACGGTTTTGGCTACCCAGGATGTTACATAAAGAGTGAGTAGGTAACAGAAATTCACGAAAATTCTTGGTTTTAATAGTTTGTTTTGTTAATTTTAACGAAATATTCTAAATATTTAACGGAATATACCTTTAAAAGTAACTAAAAATAGATATTTATTAATTATATTAATATAAATTCAAATATTATAAAATATTATTATTATATTAATATTTAATACAAGACTACATGTATAATAATTATATTAATAAAAATTCAAATTTAAATTTAAATTCAAATGTTATAAAATATCATTATTATAATAATATATAATACAAGACTAGATATTTAATAATTATATTAATATAAATTTAAATATTATAAAATATTATTATGATAATAATATATAATCTTAATTTTTTTACTAATTATATTAATATTGTTATCCATATTTTCCATCTATGACACGTGACAGGGCCAAACAGGTCCATGGGCCCTCACAAAAGGTCCGGACCCAGTGAACAATGAATAAGGAAGCCCTAACGGTCCAAACCATGCTAAGCCCGATGACTGGCAAGTAGCGCAAGCATAGTGAGGAGGCCAGAACTAAGGTGCAGGCCCGCATCATCTCCCTGACCACTCTCAATCTACATTCCGGGATGTAAATTGTGATGGCAGACAATTCACTCCAGGAGACGAATCCCATCAAGTGGGATCCAGGAGAAGACGTCGTCATCAAGATATCCGCCTTGGTAAATGAACCTGGGTCCTGGTAAACTAACCAGGACTTAGGTAAACTATCCCGGATATTGATAAATGAACCCGGACCATATGTCCGGATAGGGCAAGCTTAGTCTTCCTTGATGCTGACGTGGCCCCAAGAAATCCAGAGGTTGGTCTCCCTAACTAACCTGCAGAATAACGAACACACGGAACGTACACTGTTCCTAGGAAACAGTACTGCCACTACTCTGACAGATCCTGTCCCTAGAATCCTCTTAGTAGCACACAGGGATCAGTCCGTATTAACGAATAAAGGGCAGTTGTACGTCTTGGCCACGCCTAAGCCGGCCCATATTAATAATAACTAATTATGTTACATTCTTTATATTATGGTTCTGTTAGCGAGCCTGGATTAGTCCGACCCAAGCTGCTTGGTTGTCTATAAATAAGGTCAGTTGTGCACTGTAGCAGCGATCCTAAAATTTCTCTTGTAAGCAAAACTATGCTGAACTTGCAGAAAACCTCGAGTGTCAAAACTCTCTAAATGCTAATACTAGTGACTCATGGACTAAAGCTCATTAACGCCCCAACCACGTAAAAATTGTGATTGTTCATCTCTTATTCTTTTTTTCCAGCTCTTATTTTATAATATATTTATAGTTTCTGAAAAATTCGGTAAACAAATATGAATTCAATTATTGTTATGATATAATATATAATCATAATTTTTTACTAATTATATTAATATAAATTCAAATATTATAAAATATTATTATTATAATAATATTTAATACAAGACTAAATATTTAATATTTATATTAATATAAATTTAAATATTATAAAATATAATTATAATAATATATAATAAATAATTTTAATTTTTATTAAAAAAATTATCATTTATGTCTAAAAATATTACCATATTATATATATATAAAATCATAAATAATAATATTTTAGTTTAAAATTTTATTCAATATGTTTATGTTTATTTTTTATATATAATATTATTTAGTTATTTAAAATTTATATGACTAATGATACAAATTTAATAAATATAATTAATACATGCTATAAATAAAATTAAGCAAATTGTATACAGGATATACATAAAATGTGAGAAATGATATTATGATTCATATATCTATATATAAATATAACATTTTCTTTTAATGGATTATAAATTATATAATATAAGAGGGGCAAGTAAGTAAGGACTCGAAGGAAGCGAGAGATAGAGATGGAGAAAAGAAAGACAAGAGAGAAGAAAAGGGTTCATGGGATGAGATGAGAAAGATGGAAAAAGCAAGCAAAGGTAGAAGAGAGGTAGCGTTGTAACCAAGAAGGACAAGGAGCTGTCAAACTCCAGTTCCCCAAAATTAAAACCTAGTGTTTGACATTTTGCTTTCAACTGCGGTGCATCCAACTTTTTCTTCTTCAATTCATTTTCATTTTTTATTTTCCCTCTCTCTTCCCTCCCTTTTATCTCAATCACGTACTCCTATTTCTGTGGTGTCCTTTTCTCTTTGTCCTTTTACTTTCTTATGGTATTAAGTATTTGGCATTGTTTGACTCTCCTCAAACCGGTTATTGTCTCAGATTGTCATTATTATTTATTTCTATATTTATTATTTTCATTGTTCATACTTGTAAAGTTGTGGCCTTGTGGGCCTGCCTGGACACACAACTCACAGAACTAGTTACACATTTCACGAGGATAAAAAAAGTAAAACCTTATTTCTTTTGGCTTTTCTTTTTTATTTTTTATTTTTAATAATAAATACTTTTACAGTGATTTTTTTCTTTAGATGGCTACTCTTAAACGATACGTTAAAACACATAGCTATGACGCATTAATAAAGAAAGAAATAAAATAGGAAAAAAAAAACTACGAACAGAACAAAACTGGTACGATGAAATAGTATGTACAGGTACTACAGAATCCATATCCAAATGTAACAAATTTGTTGAAAATGAATAACAAACTATTTGATTAAATCATGATTGAGGACGATATTTCTTCATTAGCTTACAATAAAAAATTTCCGTACAAATGGTTTGTGGTCAATATGAGTTTTCATACATAAACGCCCAAACCAAACCAAATCTATATAAATATGTATAAAATAATTGTTAATTGTTACTACTTGAGCTTGCTTTGCTAGTGATTATAATATATAACTTGAACTTTTGGGCTTTTGGGGAGCAAATATGATGATCAATATCCAATTATAGAGAAATTCTATAGTAGTAGTGCTAATTTTGCCGCTACTGATAAGGATATCTTTGTTTTCGTCAAGTAGAGTAATTATAGCCTAAGTAGACATCTTATCACTTTTCGAGAAATTTAAATAATTTATGATATCTAAAATAGGATTCAAAAAGTTAATTGCACTCCTATTTTTTTTATATACGCATGTAACTTATCATTTTGAATTTTAGTTTTCGGCATTATAAAATATTAATAATTTTTTGAAACTCGGTAAGATGACTACTATAACTACAATATACACTATTATATAACAAAATTGTATTATAATTTTTATACGTATCAAAAATATGAATGCCCCTCTCTGTAGGGATAAACTGCCTACAATTATAAATTAGAATAAATAATATTTTTGCCCTTTGAACTTTTGACAATATCAGATTATGCCCCCTAAAATTTACAGCCGGTTAAAATTTTCTTCTAAACTATTGATACTATCAGATTGTGCCATCTATTATGATTTGTATAAAACAATTATCATTTTTGCTTACCGAACTTTGACAACTACCAAATTATGCTTCCTTTAATTATAAAAATTTAAAAATCTATTCTTGTATTAGTTCTTAAAAAATTAAAGAAAACTTATTAAAAAAATTCAATAAAAGACTAAAATTATTTAAAATTTCTTTTAAATACATTTAAATTTAAAAATATTTTATATAAAAAACTAAATTGTTACAATTAAAAAAATATATCCCATTCTTCTTCTTTATTCTTTTTTATTAATCTTTCTAATTACTTTCTATTATTTTATTTTCCCCTAAATCATTTTAAAAATTAAATATATATAAAATATTACAAATTTAAAATGTACTAATTTTAAAAGAAATATATAAAAATTAATTAATTAAAAACATTGGGAAAAATGAAAGAATAGAGAGTAATTTAAAAAATCTATTAAAAAAAGAAAGAAATATATATTTTTTATTTGTAACAATTAAGTTTTTCTTGTAAAAAATATTTTTAAACTTAAATGTATTTAAAATAAAATTTACTTTTTTATTGAATTTTTTTTATTTTTTAAGAATTAATTAGAAAAATAAATTTTACTTTTTTATTGAATTTTTTTTATTTTTTAAGAATTAATTAGAAAAATAAATTTTAAATTTTTATAATTAAAGATGGTATAAATTTGTAATTATTAAAATTCAGAGTAAAAATACTAATTATTTTGTACAAATCATAACATAACGTGAGTAATACGATAGTTCCAATAATTATTTCATAATATTATTTGTTTTATTAATTATAATTTATAAAGATGCTTTTTTTTATATATAAAAAATGAAAGATAAATCTTATAAGTAGAGGAAAAAGGTATTATTTTTTTAAATAGTGTAATACTAAAAAGTTCGGGAGTATGAAAAGCTAAACGTCTTTTGGTGCTTTGGAGTTTGGAGCATTTACTTTTATTTCTCCAAGATCTGACAAAGTCACTAACAACTACTACACGTGAGTGAGAGACTCACCACCACGCAAAACCTCTTTCTCTCTCTCTTGCTTGCCTCACCAACCCAAATCAAAACCAAAGCCAAAGCCAAAACCACACCAACACTACATGTCATCTCAACCGAAGGAGTCTTTTTCACTCTTTATTATTTTCCTTCTCTATCTTTATATTCTCTGCAATGTTTTGTTCTTACATGTCGCAGTGTGCGAGTGTGCCTGTGCATTTCTCTGATTTTTTCCTACTTTTTTTTTAGGTAAAGTTATAGATTTTGTTCATAGTCAATCTTGGCGCATCAAATATGTGATAATAAAGTAAGTCTCTCAGTTTTCCCTTGTGTGGAAATAGTTATGATGATAAAGTCTCTCCAGTTTTCACATGTGTGGAAATAGTTATGATGAAATAAGTTTACTTTAAATTTCTCAGCGTGGTTCAGAATTAGAACATTCTCTACCAGCTATGACAATTTTTTTTCTTTCTAACACATTATATTTTTAAAGTCCACAACTCGTTCAAAGTACACATATATCGCTACAGTACTTAATTATGTCTCGATTGGCAGATATACATATATTAAGAGATATTTGAATGTCATTTCATGAGTCGATAAAAGTTTTATAAGATGTAGATTAGAAAGAAAGTTGAGAGCAACCAAATATGTAAAAAAATTCTGATAAAGTTGTAAATAGATTCCGAAACGACGTTGTATAGCGCGCTATAGCTATACATAGCTAGCTAGTAGCTATAGGGATTGAAAAACAAAAATAATTGTAGATATATATATATATATATTGATTCTCAAACCATATACGTATGTGTTGAATGATGGATTCTCTGATCATATATGTGAAGATGAGTATAAATTAATGTATCATGTTAAAAAAATAGTGTTCAGAAAAGAAAATAAATGAATAATATAGTACGTAGTGTACATAGTATAGTAAAGTAAGTATGATCATGTGAGAGAGGTTTGAAAAATAGGGCTGGGGTCCCATTTATTTTAAGGGAATGGGGGTGGATCGAGTGAGAGAGAATGAAGAGAAACCCACTTAACGTTAAAAAAGGAATTCATGCAGAAGCGATAATTTGTATTTGATAGGAAAAAGACGCAAAGAGAAGAGAGTGGTACCAAACATTCGACCTTTATACAACACAACAAGGGCAACCCTTTAAAATTCAACACAGAGATTTGGAAGAGGCTGACAACATAAGCCAAATTCTTGCCCACGATATGTCTCCAAACCCAAACAATTCCTCTTTAAAACATCTACCTAGACAATCCTGCATGCCATCCATTAATTTCAAAAGTTGATTAATTACTTATAATGCTCTTTTCAACACCCAATTTTTTTTTTATATAATTTATTATGTAGCCTCCATTACTACTACTTTGATTGGTTTGACGTTTGTGCATGTATCAAACATATTTAGATACAGATAATTAATCACTATATAGTGCATGCAATTTAGTGATTTTGTGTGTATATATATAAGTGTATGTCAAAAAAGTGGAATAAATATTGCTATTTGGTGATTTGACTAGCTTGTTGTGTGGTTTTATCTTGGTGTTTTCTTCTTGCTTAACATATACATTGGTGTTTGTTCTTAAAGAGATGCTGTCTGCTTATCAATAATTATGGTGAGTCTTGTTATTATGACATTATATCTTAACGAAGAAAGTACCTTTTTCTTTTTTCCTTTTAATTTCAAATTATTTTTAGCATATTTAAGAAGCTAAAGTTATAAGGATGATGATAAATTGATGAACATAAACATGGAGTAGTGAGAACAAATAATGATCAATCATTGAGAGAAAGCACTAACTTATTCCCTTCTTGTGTCCCATCATGCATGATGCACATGGCATTGTTAATTACTTGTAGATATTAATTGTTGGGTTAATTCAAGCTCTAACATCATGATATAGCATTATCAGTTATATTTTTAATTGCATAATATTTATATTTACTAATTCTACAATTTGAATCAAGAGCAGTCACCAATTTTGTACAGTGCTTGCCAAAAAAGCCTACAATTAATGATAAAGTTACCCTATAGCTATGACAAAGAACAAAAAACAGTAAGAGCAATCTTTGCAACTTATTAATAGGTGTCCTAGGAAATTCACATGCTCAATCCAATTTTGATGTATCTAAAGATTTTAATCCCCATGGCCATGGCTACGGGTAATACGTTATATGTATTTGAATTTCATGTGAAATATGAGATTGAGCTATATATACATATAGACCTCTAGGGTTGGTAGTTGTATCTTTTATTTTGACCTGGTTTTCCTTGGCATGTAGCTAAGCACTTTGAGTTTGGAATAGACTATTCCTTTTGAAATGAACTTCCCCATATCTGTGGATTCATTCTCCTTTGGGCATAGGATTCGGATTTGGGGATAGTGGCTTGTGAAGGTCTTATCTTAGAACTTGTTTGAGTCTCAGTCTGAATCTGACAAGGTGGTTGCCAGTGAATGGGCCTTGTGGGTTGGGTCTCCGGACAATTGGGCCCTGTGTGACTGCCACCACTTGGACTCTGCCTGAGTGGGCTGACAATCATGTGACGTGGACGGTCTTAAGTAAGGGTTCTAAATCACCCCACGATTATTATTGTGCTAAAAACTGTTGCTTGATTATAGACAAGGAAAGATTGATGTTGAGAGGAGTGGGGAAGTCATGCTGGGGAAGGACTGATTATCGATCCTTCCTAAAAACCATTTGCAAGAGCAGCACATACAAATATATGGAAGGGATTTGCCCTATCAAGTAATATAAATATATAAAAAAAATGTTGAGATTGCTGCTCTTTTTGTTTTTTTGCATTTGTTTCCAACTTTTCTTCTTAAATTTATTTTCATTAACAATTTACTTTATTCCCAACAATTATTGGCTAATGAGTAGTCTCACCGAGAATAAAAGTTAATAAGCTTTTGGTCATTGCAAAAAAGTTTTGGGAAGGTCTATTTGGACTTTTTTTTCTTTCTTTCTTTTGACTCCTTAAAATTTTAAAAATTTAGTATTTCTTTTTATATACTTCTACATATTAATTAATTCTATATTGGTGACCAACAACATTAATGCATTTTTTTTCTCACCTTTTTTGGGATAATATATGAATCTCAAAATTAAATTTATATCTTATATAAGGGATTTCGAAATATAATTATATTTATTTGACTATAAAATTCATAATTAAAATGTCTTTAAAAAAATATAATTAAATCAATTCATATTAACATTCACAAAAACAAAAAAAGAAACATATATTATGTTTAACACATGTTTTTCATTTACAAAAATAACACAAACTTAATCCTAATGCAAGGTAAATGATTTTAAAAATAATATAAAGGCACAAGACTTATAGGCTTTATTTGGATCTTGAATAAATCTAAATAAAAAATTTATGAGAGAAAAAATAGATGAAAATATATTTTTTTTAAATTTTGTACAAGATTTTTTTGAATATTTTTTTATTGAATATATTTATAATCATTCTAAATATTATAAAAAAATCTTTTTTTATTGAATATATTTATAATCGTTCTAAATATTATAAAATTGTACTACATATATTATATATATATTTTTTAAAAACTCTATTTTTTAGTTTAATCCAAACAAGAGAAAGTGTATTAATTTGAAATTTATATTTTTTCCGTCCTAAAATCAAAGATTCAAAAAGAGGAATAATGATTTTGTCAAAGAAAACGCTTACTTCCACTTGAAAGTTAAGGGTTCTTTTTCCCTCTATCTAATGCTCGTTCTATACATTACTTTAGGTTTTAGATTTGTAGACCCCTCTTATAAAATGTGTTCTTCCTTTTAGCATAAGGGTAAGAATTTGGTACATTATGAATATGTAACAATTCAAAATTCTAATTAGTTGACCTATCGAAATATGATTGTATAATCTAATGGTCGACACTCTTATCATAGTCAAACATTTTGAAAATCGGTCGTTAAGTGACTCTTAAAAATTACTACTCTCCAAAAGATATAATTTTAGCATAGAAAAATCTTTAATGCAATGTCTTGGGATCCCAACAGTTAAAAACATAGAGTTTAAAAGTGCATGAAATAACTAATGTAATTGTTTATCAAGTCATTTTGAAATTAAAAAGGGTATTTGAAGAAATAAACTTAAATAAAAGACTTGGAATCTGCCAACCCTACATGTCAAGTTTATTATAGTATGCATACATCAGACGAGATTCCCTCTAGCTATCAACTCTAAGAAACTAGGCTTTATCTTTACTTGCACACATAGTAATTGAGTTAGCTATTAAGCCTAGTAAGGAAGCAAAAATATATAGCATCAAATCATAACTGGCAACATGCAATAAGACATTTCTCGTAGTCAAACATAACATTTGCAAAGGGAACAAACAATACAGTCATCAATTAGAAGTGATTAGCCTCAAAAGACCTTCGCGGTCACTAAAGCTCTAATACTCATCAATTGAGTTAGCCCAAACTGGAACAATAATGCATTCCTGGGAAAAATTGTTCAAACTAGAACATGGGCGTCTCTCTCTATAGGACATATTTGTTCATTATGTTGGGTTTTGTGCCCTGTGTAAATCCAATTTTCTATGTAAGCTCATTTCATTATCAATAAAGAATAGAAATCAATTTTGACTTGTCAATCACATTGCTCACTTGTTTATTTACATGATTTTTTATTTAATATTAACACCTATTAAATCCCGAACATATAGATAATTACAGTTATAGTAACTTGGTCACAATGGATTATACTTGTGGTTATATGTTCTAAAGCATTAGTCCTAAGATTAAGTTAGTGCACATGATTTACATTGACTTGTTAATCTATGATATGATCTACTTACACAATCTGGTGTGATGTCCTATCTAGGACATTGACTAAGTAGATAAGATCAGATGTATTTTGTTACATCGGACGTGACCGATATTGATTATAGATAGATAAGTAAAGTACCGTTATTATCTAATCTAGTCATATCATAAAGTTGACCATATGTCAATTCAATCCCAATTCCGAGTGATTAATATTTCACTGATTATATTATTCAAGTCCTTAGATTTGTTCGTTACCAGCTCACCCTATGGACTGGCCCATACTTACATATTGGGGACTTGATAGTATAATTGAGTGAGAGTATTTATCATAGATATGAAATCTATAGCTTCTTTCTAAGAAGTGAAATTATGATTTTCTTATAGATTAGTTCAAGGATTTAAAGGATAGAGAACTCATTTCTATAATTAAGTTTACAGAAATATCATTTACAAGGAACTTAGTGGTATTTAAGGATAAAATGCAAATGAGAGGTAAAATGGTAATTAGCACTTGTCTCATTAGTAGATCATCTATAGAGGGTTGAATCACGGTAATGGTTGTAACAATGGATAACGTATTTACATTTGATTTAAAGTGTTCTATGAATTCAAGAGTGAAATTCCAAGTCTATAGTGGTGTCACGAGGAATTAATACGGTAGTAAAATTATTCGTAAATAAATTCACGGTAACTTATTAGAGCTTGATTTCATGGATCCATGGTCCCCGCATCACCTTCGAGTAAATCATCTAGAATGTCTCAATTGATTGATTTAATTATCAATTAGAATTTTAAAGTTGACTAGGTCCATTTTAATTTTTTTTTTTACAGAGATATGTGATTTAGAGAATAAAAGAGAATATTAGGCATAGTTATTAATAATGACAAATTAGTGTTAATATTAATAAATAATATTAAATTAAGTTTCAAATTGTAAATAGTTAATTGGAATAAAGATTTAATTATTTATTTCATTAATTATAAAATGTATAAATAAAAGGGTTTTGAATTTGAGTCCATTGGGCCTTAAATTTAAAACACACATCTTGAGCCCACACCATGATAGAGATTTATTTATATTTCATTTTTTAATTAATTTAAATAAGAAAATAAGCCCATGGATGTGTCTATAAATAGAGTGCTGTAGTTAGGGTTTTCATAAGTAAGATGACAACAAGAGTCAGTCGTAGAAAACTCTAGAATCACACTTTTCTAGCGACTCTCTCTTATTCTCTTCTAGATCTCTATCTCATGTGTTGAGAACCAGTCGACACTAGTTCTAGGTTGATTAAAAGCTTGGTGAGTAAGACTGTGTTGCTGATCTAGTTCAATCTCTTGATAATACTCTGCTACATAAAAGAATCAAGGGTTAGAGAGATTGAAGGAATGAGTTGTTCCAGTTCCGCTGCGTAATGTAAGTTTCTATACTTTACTCTGTATTTGTATCAATTTCATAGGAGCATGTTCTAGGAATTTGCATGTTTGTTTGATAATATGTGAATTGCATGAAAATAAACAAAGATACTGTTATATGCATGATAAGTACCAAATTTGTCTATTTTAATTTATTATTATTTTATAATTATGCACTTAATTATTTATTTTATATGTTGAATTAGTTTATTTTGTGATTTTAGTATTCTCAAGATATTTGGATGAAAACGAATAAATTTTGGATGTTTTACAAGCAATGGTTAAGCTCGGAATTATAAGTCTGAAACTTCAAACTTGATTTTGATAATTTACCAGTTATCTTTTGGAAATCTACCTAGAAATAAAAGTTTTAGATCTTTTTCTTATCTTTCCATATATTTTTGAATTATCTAATTCTGAGTTATATCGAGGAAATTATGGTTAAAATACTGTCAGTAGCTGCAGTTGAAGAAAGTAGAAAAACAGAAAAATTGCTATGGCCACGGCCAACAATGTCCCAGGCTGTGGCCGGAGCTCGATTTTATGGAAAATACATGTTCCAGTGGCCACGGCCGCCAAGAAACATTGGCAGTGGTCGGCGATCGATCTTTTCCTTAATTTTAAATTTTAAATGTATTTCTGAAAGGGCTATTAATGGGATTAGGGTTAACTTTTATAATAACTTTGGATTGCGAATTTTAGAGGCTAGAGCAACAGAGGAGGAGAAAAGACATCAACATAAACATTCTTCAATCTAGTTTTTCTTTCTTCTCAAAACTCTTATTTTCATTGAATATTTATGTTTATGGATATGATTATGGAGTAGTTTCCTTTATAGTTGAGGGTTATTTCAAAACCCTAGACATGAGATCTTGAATGCATTAATGAATCTTATTCCTTCTATTCCCTTATATTAAATTACTTCTATTTTTCTATTTGAATGTTATGAATCTTGTAAAATCTTGTTTAGATGGCCACTAATTAGGGTTTCGCATTGTTCTACTATCATCTTAGGATTTCTATTCACCTAATAGTTTAGGATTCTGAGTAGAGTGATAAATTGCAATTAGAGTATTGTGATGGGTATTTTAATTGTGATGAAGAATATAACATAGGTTAAATGAATTGCATGCTTAATGAATTTGTTGCCTAGATTAACTTGTTTCCATTGAATGCAATGCTTTTCCCGGGTTAAATAGATCGCATGCTTAATGGGTTTATTGCTTGGTAAAAAGGATTAATTAAAGCGCTTATCTTTAATTAATTATATTAGGGAAACTGGGATAATTGACTGCTTAAGTGTTATTTGCGGGGTTAATAGTTTAATTGGGAGTAGGGATATTATTCATCATTGTTGATAGATTGATTGTTGAAGGTGGAGAATAATTCTTAAATGTTTCTTTAAAATCGTATTATCCATTATTCTTTGTTTATTGCTGTTGACCATCGATTTGGCCAACGACACGGAGTCAAATATACGACAGGAAATGAGACGGCAATTAAGAGTTTAATCTAATGGAAAAGAAGAAAACACCAACGATTTATAGTGGTTCGGCCCCAAAGAATGGTAATGACCTACGCCCACTTAGTGCTATTATTAATATTGAGTCCCAATGCCGTGATCAAAGAACTAGGGTTCTTGAGTTTCACAAAACTTGAGAGAATTACAATAAGACGATGGATAATTGCACTATAGGCTCTCTCTCTCTCTCTCAATATTCAGGCAAAAGATCTCAAGATCAAAAGTCCCTTCCTTGAGCTATTTCATGCATATTTATAGGTTCAAGGAGGGTTACATGGGCCAATGGGCCTTAACTTTCCTTAATAACCGCGTATCAAGGTAATAAAGAGGAAATAATCAACGTAATTATTATAGGATTACAATCTTAGAAGGAAATAAATCAAATCATACGACCAGCCTGGTCGTACCTAATAGTCATTCTTGATGAAGCAATGTGTACTGGTCGATAACCGAACATCACCGCCTTATTTTAATTCTGCCACGTGTCAACCACGTGTGAGAAATACATGCCACGTCATAAGTAGCCGTTTTTGGGTAAACATTTTCCCCCAAGTTTACTTTACTGCGACCAGCATAAAGTAAACTTAGTTGTCTGACCTTTCGTATGACCCATAAAACCTGTCAGATCCGTCATGCCTCTTCGATAAAAGCAACGAATCATGTCCAATCAAGTCTTTTCGGTTTCCCAAAAACTTGTCTGACGACTCTTACACTTCCCCATACTTTGAAAACAGTAATTCATGATTACCTCTTTTATGGTGTCCCAGTCACTATAAATAATACCCCAAATTCACCTTTTAACTTTTTACTTTTCACTTGTCATCTCCTTCTCAAGAACTTCAACCTTCAGAGCCTAAAACTCCCAGGAGCTTTCATCGTTGATCTAAGGAACTTCCATTCAGACGCTCAAAGTTTTCGTTTTCATACTCCACCTTTCATCCAAGTAAGTTTTACGAACCTTTCAGTTGTTTGAGTTGCCATGCAAAGTTGTTTTTTATTCGTTTCGTATCTGAGTTCTTGATTGTTCTTGACTGAAACTGTCTTGGGGTAAATGGGTATGTTGATCGATGCTTGATAAGGTAGTGAAACAACACTTCATAGGAGTTAGGAGTCAGTTTGGTAGTCGAGATTGTAGATTTAGGGCGTAAAATCGAAGTAAAAATTCGATTTTTAAGCTAGTTGAAAAATGGGTTTTTCCTGCCCTCTCGGAGTCAAAAAAGTTTTCTTCTGAAAAAACTTTTTGCTTTCGCTTTTTAATCCGTTTCTCAAACTGCTCGTAAGAGACTTCGTGTTTTTGCTAGAATGCTGCTGGTCGTATAAAAGCTTAACTTTTATATGCGAGCAATGTTATTCTCACTTTCAACACAAGTCTTTAGACTCCAAGTTATCACCTCCCCTTTTCTGTTCGCAGATTTTGATGCAAGATCCGTGGGGAGGTGAGAGACCAATTGACGATGACCTGCTCGCTCAACTGCTTGTGGACGTAGAACAACTGTCGTTACTTATTCCGGACATCCCTTTTTCTTGAACTCCACCTAACAGACCTCATTCAAGCCTTTCAGTAATGAGTAGAGTAAAATCCACTGCCCAGAAAAAGAAAAATAAACCTTCTGAACACCAGCCTGCTCCACATGCAGAAATTCCCTCGACTAGCGGTAGAGCTGAGAGTACTCCCGAGCCAGGAATCCTAGCTCAAGCCCAACTCCAAAGTGCCACTCGACCGGATGTCGAATGGTACGTCGCCCCTCCTAGTCGAGCAACGATTAGGATGATCGCCAATTATATCAAGAAATACGGGCTTCCTGGGGTGACGCTAGTCCGACCCACCAGAGACCAAATGGCGAATCTGCCTGGAGGCGCGTTTAGCGCCTGGTTGAGATATCATATTGAGGTAGGAGCGATCCTGCCTCTCCATCCTTTTTTCCAAGGAGTGGCCAATTATTTTGGGGTCGCTCCTTTTCAAATCACCCCAAATGGATATAGAATGCTCTCTGCACTCTATATCCTTTATAGTCATAAGAAGTGGCCGGTCCCCACGCCACACGAGGTCAACTACCTGTTCGACCTAAAATCCAACCCCAACCAAGAAAACATGGGGTTCTTCCATTTCTGCCACCAGGAAACGGGTCGCACTTTCCTGACTGACACCACTTTTATTTTGAACGTGGGGAAGTACCATCTGGAGTACTTTCTGACTGCCGATATAGTCGCGAACAACTTGGCCTTCACACAAGGAGGTAAAGTCTTTGTACCACTGGTCGTATATTTTTTTTCTTTATTCTCCATGCATTTCCCTTAGAAATTTAGTGTATTTCAGGCCCCTGGTTACGTCCAGCCCCCACTCCAGACATGGAGGTCTGATCAGCCCTCCTGACCAGCTGACCTACATAGAGAAAAGTGTCAAACAGCTGGTCACAGAGGCCAATCTGAGACTGGTCGGCCTTCTGGCACCTCACCAGGATGTGAGGGAATCTACTGCAGGGAGTGCCACCGGCACTGAAGTCCCCAAGCAACAACAAGATGTGTCACAACCTCCTCCGAGGAGGGCAACAGGGGTGACCATCAACGAACCAATTGGTGCCCCACGATCTGCTGCTGCACCGGCCCCTCTAGGGAAGGGAAAGAAAAAGGCCTCAGAGCCTACTCTTGAGTCATCAGATGAGAACGGTACTGATTTACGCTTTTAGATAGTATGCCTATTCCCTGTCACCTCTTCGACGGGGACGGCAACTTTAAATACACTTCTGCTTTAAATTCAGACTTCTTTAGGCCAGAGAGTGAGTGTAGCACTAATAAAGTAATTAGTGTAGCGACCAGTAATTATAGCTCGTGTATTATACTTTAAATTTCTCTGCCCTTGTTTCCTAAACTTAGCAATTTCATTTTATTACATTGAATGACTATTCGCTTGTTTCTTTTTTGCAGACATGCCTGTCGAACGCGCCTTTGATTTGTACACCAAATCGGCGAGCAAGAAAAAGTCCCACAGGCGCCAGTCTGGGGAGGGCTGCAGCAATCCCCCTGTGAAGAAGTCTCGAACAGACGACCCTCCTGCGCCTACTCCAACGAAGGAGACAACTCCTCGACCAGCTCCTTCCAGGGAGGCAACTCCTCCAACTCCAACAAACCCAGATCCTCCATCTCCGGTCAAACAGACTCCTCCTCCAGCTCCAGTTGACCCTACGCCTCCAGCATCCACCGTCCAGCAGTCGGCTGGTCGCCGAGAAGAGGCCTCGGGAGATGACCTCACGGGTGTGGTGCTTAACTCAGCCAAAGATAGGCTGTCGAGAATAACAAAACACCAACGCAGTTGGGAGGCAATCTAGGAGACCGGCTCTATGGGGGTCGACCAATTCCTCAACCGCGCACTGAACGAAGTGCTTGCTGTAAGTTGTTTTCTTTATTGTACTTCATGAATTTTCTTTTTAACTTGCTTCTATTTACAACCTTATCTTTTTCATATCGTAGGGGGTACTTACCCTTACTTCTGGCTGGCGGTTTTTGAGGACGCAGAATGCTCAATTCGAAAAAAGACTTAGCGATCATCTTAGTGCTGCTGAGGCTCGATATACCGAGAAACTCAAGGCGGCAGAAGCTTCCTATGTCGAGCACCTGGAGGCGGTCAAGGCAAAGCAAATTGAGGCGCTTAGGGATGCTGAGGTGAAGCATACCAAGGCCCTCAAGGAGGCTGAGGCAAAGCACCTCGAGGCACTGCAGGTGAGTGAGGCCAAAGTCGCTTCTCTTGAAGAAGAGGCTCGAGGAAGGATGCGAGAATTGCCAAGATCACTGCATCCAAGGAGCAGTACAAGGAGGTCTCGCTCAATAATTACCGAGAAGCCCACAAGCTTCAAGATGAGCTGGAGATAAGCCGCAAGGAAGTTGCTGCTCTGGAGGAACAGAATGCCCGCAACCTTGAAGACTATGAAGGGGCGTCGTTCGAGTGTTTCTACTTGTTCTGGAAAAACAACCCCAATTCTAACTTCTCCTATCTTCTAGAACATATCAAGGAGGCGGAGCTGGCTAGGTGCGTTACTCGCCTGGAGGAAGAAACAATTCCAAGGTCTCCAGAGATTTCTCTAGCAATCGGCATCGAAGGCGCCCGAGAAGAGGCTGGGGATGCAGTCGACCAGCAGCAGCAGAAATCGCCACAAGACGCCCCGACAACCTCATGATTTTATCTTTTTACTTTACTTTTGAATTACATGGCCTACGGGTCATGATGTAAAAACAATTTTATTTATGTTTTAACTTTTATTGCTGCACGGGCAACTTTTCTCTTTTTATCGAACAATTACATCCGAGCAGTCACTGCTCGCGGTGTAAAAGAATTCATTTTGATATTATAATATTTTCATTTTATTATAACATCTGTTTGCATGACCGAATTTAGCATAGTACTTTGGATTGATTTAACAAAATACAAAATTTTGAAAAATACTCTAAGTACCTTAGCATGCTTTCACTTATTTTGCTCATGTGTTTATATACCTTTCGATATGCTTTGCTTACTAGATGCCTTATATGCCCCCCAAGTGATTACGGAGCTTTAGGTCCTTAGTCACTTGCCTTGACCAGAACCTGTTCGAACTTTACTACTCGGCATAAAGGAATTAAAACGATAATACAGCAAAACAACACACGTAATGAGCAAATATTTGTAATAAATACAATAATTGGCAAGAATGACTGGCTCCGCACAGTCCCTTATATTTCTCGTAATAAATGGACAAAACATGTCTGTACGAGCGATCAATAAGATCTTACACTTGTAAGCGATTAGTCATATAAAGTGACCAACCCTTTTTCATAACTTGTAAAAAGTAAAATTAATCCAAGCCAATCCTTTAGGAAGAATTGTTTATTGATAGTACTTGCGCAAGTGTTCTCCATTCCAATAGAGAGGAATGAGATATCCGTTTAAGCGAGCAAGTTTATAGGTGCCTGGATGGCGGACTTCTTCAATTTGGTATGGCCCTTCCCAATTAGGTCCGAGTACTCCAGCAGCCTGGTCGCGGGTGTTTAAGAAAACTCTTTGCAGTACTAGATCTCCGATATTGAATTTTCTTTCACGCACTTTAGAGTTGAAATACCAGGCGACTTTTTGCTGGTACGCAGCTACTCGGAGTTGGGCTTGCTCACGCTTCTCATCGATCAAGTCCAGAGATTCCATCAATAGTTGGCTGTTAGAGCCTTGATCGTACATTATTCTGCGATGTGAGGGTGGATCTAACTCAACAGGAAACATAGCCTCATACCCATAAGCCAAAGAAAATGGAGTATCGCCTGTTGCTGTTCGGTGGGAAGTTTTGTACGACCAAAGAACTTCAGACAATTGTTCTGGTCATGCCCCCTTAGCTTCTTCTAGTATTTTCTTAAGAGTATCCTTTAGCGTTTTATTGACTTCTTCGACTTGTCCATTTGCTTGGGGATGAGCGACTGAAGAAAAGCTCTTAATAATCCCATGTCGTTCGCAAAAGTCCATGAATAAATCACTATCAAACTGCGTGGCGTTATTTGAGACGATTTTCCTTGGCAATCCATAGCGACAAATGATGTTTTTGACCACAAAATCTAGCACCTTCTTGGTCGTTATTGTAGCACCCCAATTTGCTAATAAGGTTTAGGACCTTGATTAGCGTGCCTGGAGGGCAATAGATGAGTTAACATGTTAATAAATGAATTTGAATAAGTATGTGATTAGAATGCATGTTTAGGTGATGTAAATGTGCATGTGGGCCCTGTTTGTATGTTAGGGGTAAATTGGTAATTTTAGCCCGCTGAGGGCATAAATATGATAAATGTGTTATGTGACTTGCACCACATGAGTGTGGTGATATTAGTGTGATGCACGTGCCAAGATGGTCCTAGAGAGTTAGTTAACTTAAAAGTCACAACGAGATTTTATACCTGGCTCGGGAGGAGCCTAAGGGTACTTTGGGAATCTTGTAAATTCGAGAATTAGTAGTTAATGGTTATTGGTGATTGAGTAACCTGGGTAACCATTAGTAACTACTGAGAGTAACAAGGTTAGATAGAAAATGGTAGAATTGTAAAATAGGTGAAAGGACAAGAGTGCCCTTGAGGTTTAGTTAGGAAAGGATTTTGATGGAGGGATAAGATGGTCTTTTGGCAGAGGTTTAGATAGCTTTGGCTGAGGGAAATGGATATACACGATACTTTATGCTAAGTATGACTGAAATCAAGTTTGGAGGGCTAGAGAAATCAAGAAGGAAAAGGAAAAACTAAGAACCTAGAAGGCAAAGTGGAAGAGGAGGTGAGCTGAGTTCTTTGAGGCTAGTGAAGAGCTTAAGGGTGTGGAATCAAACCTAGGTCAAGGATTACTCAGAGGTAAGAATTTATCCCCTGTTTTTTTAAGTTTTGAGCTTGATTTTAGAAGATAAGAATGGAAATTGGAAGATAATCATGGTTGGTTTTACATGAGGATTCAACTAGTTTATCAAGAGGAATTTGGTTTAAAGTTGGGATTGGAGGGAGTTCAAGCTGAGTTATTGATTGAGGTAAGAGTTTTAAACATCTTTGAATTTTCGTATCTGATATGGTTTAAGAATTTGGAAGCATGGTTTAAGTTTTTCAAGCTTTGGTTTAAGTTTCTGGTCTAATGGTTTAAGCTTCTGAAATCTGAAACTCAAGTGTGGATTTTTGGGTGTGATTGTGTGATTGAGTTTGTTTGTGATGTTTATAGGTTGTTAAGGGTTCATTTGGGGTTTTGAATTGGTCTTGGGGCTTAGGTACTTGTTTGGGATGATTTGGAGTGGTTTTAGCTCGGGAAAAACGCAGGGGAAAACCCAGAAATCTGGGTTCGCGAAGGAGCGCCACGACCATGTTCTTGGGCGCCGCGGCGCGAGGTTGCATCAGGATGAGGGAAAGCCGCTGAGCGCCGCGGCCCTAGGACATTTTTGACAGCCAAAAATTGTGTTTTTAGGGCTTTTTCCCGGGGACTCGGGGGATGGCTCCAATGCATTGTTTTAGGGAATTAGGAGTCCCGAGAGTACGGGATTGGTCCCGGGAAGTGGTTTTGGGATTGGTTAGTATTAAAAATGTTTTATATGTGTTGTGACTAGGATTTTGGAGAGGCTCGTGGTAGAGGACCATGCTTGTGGCCTTGGTGCATCGGAAAGCTCGGGATACAGGTAAGGAAACTGTAGCACCGGTAGAGCAGGGCTTGGCCCATGGTATTGCTGCAGGGCGCGGCCCTAAGATATATCATTGCTAGGATGTAGCTTTAAATGAACTATTATATGTTTGATTGTTGTTTAAGAATGCTGAATATGGTTGTAGCAGAATGAATGGCAAAGGGGCCGAGAACGGCGAAGGCCGAGAACGGTGAAGGCCGAGAACGGCAATGGGGTCGGGAATACCACTTAGCACATGGAGTGCTTGTGGTTAGGGTGAGACCCCAATGGATACATGGGATATCCTTACGGTGAAGACCGGGATCCCAGGCTTTGGTAACGCTTCTAGGACGGCATGGCCGTGCATGTGTTTAAATCTTATGGACTGTTTGATTAGGTATGAGTTACTTGTTATAATGATTTCGTGATATGCATATGTTGTGTGCTGTATGAGTTTTCTTGCTGGGCTTCGGCTCACGGGTGCTCTGTGTTGCAGGTAAGGGCAAAGAGAAAGTCAACCAGCCATAAGTACGGAGAGCGTGGGGGCGACGCGTACATGTTTGGCCTACCCGACCGCTTGGTTGGGGGCATTTTCGAGAAATGGCTGTACTAGACTCTGTTTTTGATAATTTGTCAACTGTGTATCTATTTTGAGTTGTAAATAGTTTACAAACCTCGTTTTGGGATCCCAAATGTTAAACTACTGGAACTTTTAGTGAAATGGAGTACTTTTAAAGATTACAGCCTTGGCTTTTTGTTTAATCACACTTTTGTTCTAAAAACCTCGCTTAGCGAGTTAATTGCACATTTTAAACTCACTTAGTAACGGCTCTAAGGTAGTAGGGCATTATAGTTATGGTTGCGAGTGGCTTGGCTTCGGCCCATTTAGTGAAATAATCGACGACAACCACAACATACTTGACACCGCCCTTTCCTGTGGGTAAAGACCCGATTAAATCTATACCCCACACTGCAAATGGCCACAGACTTTGCATCATTAGGGGTTGCTCGCGGGATTTTTGAGAACCTCTGGCACTTGTCGCACCTCAATACAAATGCCATCGAGTCTTCATTCATCGTTGGCTAGAAGTACCCTTGCCTCAGGATCTTTTTTGATAGGCTTTGCCCCCCAGCGTGGTCCCCACAGAAGCCTTCGTGTACCTCTTTCATTAATTCTTTGGCTTTTTCTTTCGAAATACATCTGAGGAGTGGCATTGAGTATCCCCTTCGGTATAAGATTCCATCGACCAGGATATACCTAGCAGCCTGTCGCTGAAGGGTCCTAGCTTTGTTTCTGTCCGTTGGTAACACGCCTTGCGTCAGATACTCTATGTATGGTGCCATCCATGTATCCGCCACCTGGATCACCAGAGTGGTCTCCTTTTCTTGGATGCTTGGCACAGATAGCCGTTCAACTGGCACTCTGTTAAGAGTATCAGCATCCTTTGCACTTGCTAGCTTGGCCAAAGCATCAACGTTTGAATTCTGGTCGCGAGGTACTTGTTGAAGGGTGTACTTGTCAAACTGTGCTAATAGATCCTTTGTTTTGTTTAAATAGGCAACCATCTTTAAAACTCAGGCCTGGTACTATCTCATGACTTGATTTACCACCAGTTGAGAGTCACTGTAGATGTCGAGTACCTTTATATTCATGTCCCTGGCTAATCGTAATCCAGCGAGCAACGCTTCATACTCAGCCTCGTTGTTGGAAGCAGTTGTAACGACCCAAATTCACTAATAAGGCTTAAGGGCCTTGATTAGTGTGCCTGGAGGGCATGTTGGGATTTATGTGTGACTTTAATGAGTAAAATGCATGGTTATGATTTAAAGCATGTTATATGACTATTTGACTATTTGACTATTTGATGACTATGTGTAGTAGTATGCATGTAGGCCCTGATTGTGTTAGAAGGGCATAACTGTAATTTTGGCCATTTTGGGCATAACTGTATTGATATGTGCTGATTGTTGAGACCACATTGTGATGTGGATGTATCTGTGATTTGTGACTCGAGACGATCCCAGAGTGAGCAGATTAGCGGAAAAGTCCAGGCGAGAATTTATACCCGGCTCGAGGCGAGCCTGGGGTATAAATAGGAATCTGATGAGTATATTGGGGTCTATTTTGATATCGAGGAATATTATTTGGTGATTTATCAGGTATTGGGAAGCAACGGGGAAAATATTAGAGACACTTGAGGAATTAGCGGGAATTGGGTAAAATGACTAAAATGGCCCTACATGGACAAAAAGGTTTAGAATTAGTAGGGAGGGCATTTTGGTCAATTGGCTTCTTAGAGATGAGTTTATTGGGGCTTTATATACTTAGTGGGATTGTTAGAGAGAGTGAGAAGGCTGTGGAAAAGAAAGAAATAGGAAGAAAAAGAAAAGAGAGAAAAACATAGGGGTTTTTCCAAAAGGGGCGGTTTGTGGTTCTCCCACCATTTCTCTTCAAATTTCTTGGAGCAAAGCTTAGTGGAGAGCTAGGATAGGCTGAGAATCAAGGATCCTAAGTTGGACTTGAAGATTTGGCAAGGGATTAGCAAGAACACATCAACTTTTGAGGTAAGTTTTTAGGGTTTTCAGTTTTTGGGTTTGGCTGGTTTAAGTTGTGTAGTTAAGCTAAATGATGGGAACTTTAGGGGAATTTCTGGGCAAGCTTTGAGGAAGAGCAAGCTAAGGAGGTCTAAGAATTGAATCAAGGTCGAAATTGCATCAACGGTATGAATTCTAAGCCTTTAACTTTGATGTTTGACTGATTTTATTTGGAATTTCTGGGTTTAGGGTCATCTATGGTAAATCTTGAGATTTGGGATGCATGAGCTTGGGTTTTGAGATTTGGGCATGCTTGGGATGAGTGGAGAGTGTTTATAAGCTTGATTTTGAGTTTGGTAAAGATTTGGGGAAGTTTGGGTTGAGATTGGCTCAAAGAAATCGCAGAAAAAGAATTTAGGAGTTGCCTGCCTGCAACTAGCGCTACATCGCTAGTCTTTGGGTGCTGTTGCGCTAGGCCCTGTTTCTGTGTGGTGCGGTTCTACTTGTAGCGCTATAGCGCCCTCTTTTGAGCGCTGTAGCGCTACCCTGTTCCCAGAAAGGAGTTTTTGGGTTATTTTTAAGGGATTTTGACCTAGGGTTCGGGGTTCGATTCCACCATCTTGTTTCGTGGATCTAGGACTTTCCGGGGGGCTCGGGGTTGGTCCCGAGGCTAGGTTTTCGGACTTGAGGTTCGGTGATGACTTTGACCTATGGCTGTGTTTAGGTGTGCGCTAGGGCTCGTGTGGGATCGTGCTCAAGGAGTCAAGTGATGAAAGCTATCAAATTGACAGGTAAGAAAACTATAGCACCCGTAGGACAGGGCATGGGCCCATAGTGTGATTGCAGGGCACGACCCTATATTGCATTACATGTTAGGGTGCAGACTTAATTGAATTGATATATGTTTGAATGTTATTTGAGTTATGCTATTTGTGATTATAGTAAGAATGAATGGCAAAGGAGCCGGGAATGGAAACGGAGCCGGGAACGGCAAAAGAGCCGAAACGACAAGGAGTCGAGAACGGCAAGGGAGCCGAGAATGGCGAAAGGCCGAGAACGGCAGCGGGGCCGGAAGTAACACTTAGCACGTGAAGTGCTTGTAGACAGGGTGGGGCCCCAATGGATACAGGGGATATCCTTACGGTGAGGACTGAGACCCCAGGCTTAGGTAATGCCTCTGGGACGGCATGGCCGTGTTTGTTTAGTTTGATGGAATACTCATTTATCTGTGGATAATCTGATATGTTAACTATATAATCCGCATATGTTATATACTGTATGAGTTTTCTTGCTGGGCTTCGGCTCACGGGTGCTCTGTGTTGCAGGTAAGGGCAAAGATTGAGTCAACCAGCCATGAGTACGGAGAGCGTGAAGCGACGCGTACATGTTTGGCCTTCACGACTGCTTTGGTTGGGGGTTTATTTGAGAAATGGTTGTAACAATCTGTGATTTTAATAATTAATCAACTGTAAACTTATTTTAAGTTGTAAATAGTTTTCAAACCTTGTTTTGGGATCCCAAATGTTTAATACTAGAAGTTTTCAATGAAACAACACATTTTTAAAGATTTCAGCCTTAACTTTTTCTTAGTCACACTTTTGTTTTAAAAACCTCGGCTAGCGAGTTCATTGCACATTTTTCGTTTTAAAACTCACTTAGTAACGACTCTAAGGAAGTAGGGCGTTACAGCAGTGAAGTCAAACCTGATTGCACAGTGAAATCGATGCCCTTCAGGCATAATCAGGATCACCCCCGCCCCTGCATGCTGCTCATTGGAAGAGCCATATGTAAATAACTTCCATGAGGGAGGTTGGTTTTGAGACTCAGGCTCTCCATGCTCTTCGGTTTGCTTGCTATCTATAAGTTCAGTGAACTCTGCAATGAAGTCAGCCAGGGCTTGCCCTTTTATCGCTGCTCACGACAAGTAAGAGATATCGAACTGCCCAAGTTCGACTGCCCATTTCAACAATCTACCCGCAGCCTCTGGCTTTTGCAGAACTTGCCGTAGAGCCTGGTCGGTCAAAATTGTGATTGGGTGAGCTTGAAAGTAAGGCCGCAGCTTCCTAGAGGCAAAAATTAAGCAATAGGCTAACTTTTCAATTGGTGGGTATCGCAGCTCCGTTGCAATTAGCCTTTTGCTCACATAATAAACAACCTTCTGGACACCTTCTTCTTCTCTTACTAAGACAGCATTAGCAGCGTATTCTGTAATCACCAAGTAGACAAACAAAGTTTCCTCATTGTCTGGCTTAGATAGAATGGGTGGTTGCGCCATGTGATTCTTCAATGCTTGGAAAGCCTGTTCACACTCCTCCGTCCATTCAAATTTCTTGTTGCCTCTAAGTAGATTAAAAAATGGAATGCACTTGTCCGTTGATTTCGAAATAAATCTACTGAGAGCGGCAATTCTTCCGGTCAAACTTTGAATATCCTTAATCTTTGCTGGCGATTTCATATCGATTAGGGCTTTGATCTTCTTAGGATTGGCTTCAATTCCTCTCGAGTTAACTATAAATCCCAAGAACTTCCCTGATCCTACCCCGAAGGAGCATTTGAGGGGATTCAACTTCATCTGATATTTGTTCAAGACATTGAAGCACTCTTGAAAATCATCTATATGCCCTTCTGCCTTCTTCGATTTAACCAGCATGTCATCGACATAGACCTCCATGTTTGTGCCGATCATGTAATGCCCCAAATTTACTAATAAGGTTTAGGACCTTGATTAGGAGGCCGGGAGGGCCATAATTGATTTATTATGATATTTAATGATTATATGCATGTTTATGTGAATTATATTATTATATGATTGTAAATGCATGCATATGGGCTCATATTTTAAATGCAAGGGCATTTTGGTAATTTGGCCACTGTGGGCGTAGTTGTATATTTTGGGTGCATGGTTGAGATTAATTATAATTTTACCACATTGTATGTGGATTGGTTCGAGCTTTTCGACATGAGACGATCATGGGATGTAAGTGTTCGGTCTAGTCATAACGGGCTTAAGATCGGGGCTCGGGGTGAGTCTCGGGGTGATATTAATGATTAGAGCATTACCGGGAATTAAAGGGTAATGGGATGTGATTTATTGGTATTTGAGAATATGGAGATTAGTGGGAATCGGGAAGCGTTAATTATGATTAACGGGATAGGCGGGAAGTACCAATTTTACCCTTGAAATGGTTTAGAGGCTTTTGTTGGCTTAAGGGTATTTTGGTCATTTTGGGTTTTGGATATATATAACTTAGGAAAGCTGTGGAAAACAGAACAGAAACAGAGCCTATCCTCTCCTTCTCCCTTCCTTCCCGTACAAGTCTTCCTTCACCATTTTCTTTGAGTTTTGAGAGCCTATCTTGAGGAAGCAAGCTAGGGAGTCAAGCTTGGGAAGGTTTAGCTTGAGTACAGCCATTGGGAAGGATTCAAATCGTGTTGGAGGTAAGTTTCTAGCATTAATTTCTGGTGCATACTTTGTTTTGATACTAGTTTTCAGCTTGTGTTTTTATGAAGGGTTGTTGGAATTGATGGGGGTTTTAATTGGGGTTTGTTTTGGGTTTTGCTAAGGGTGTGGTATAGAAAAAGATTATGGATTTTATTGGAGGTTTGAGTGGTGTTTAAACTGGGTTTGATGGATTGGTTCCAAGAGAAATCGTAGGGGAAGAAAAACAGGGGTTTTGGCTGAATTGGGGGTTGCGCCGCGACATGGCTAGGGAGAGCCGCGGCCCTTGGTGTAAACTGGGTTTGGGCGCCTCTGTCTGAGGGGCGGGCCGCGGCATGGCCAAGGAGGGCTGCGACCCTTAAGGTCATTTTTGCCAGAATGGGGTTTTTAGCTTGGGGATTCAAGCCTTAGGCCTCGGGGTTGAACCTACTACCCGGTTGAGTAGTATTTGAGGTCCCAGAGGTTAGGTTTTGGTTTGGGAACATTTTATTATTCATTTAATTAATGGTACCCTATATGTTTGGTTATGACTAGGTGACTGCTAAAGGACTAAAAGCTGATCGTTCTCAAAGGTCGTTTCTTTTATTAATTCTCGCTCGAACCCAAGGTAAGAAAACTGCACCCCGTGTATATGTGACATGCATGGCTATTATGGATGCATGTTGGTTGGCTATTGAGTATGGCATGCATGGCTATTCTTGACGCATGTTGGATGTTTAAATGTAAACATTGATAGCATAATGAATGCCTGGCAATCTTGCCCATTTGCATATGATTATTATTGAGGCATGCTGGATGATTAAGTGTGATGCATGAGATGCACGAGAAACATGTGACTAGGGCATGCCATGAGTGATGAATATGAGATTGGCCAGAGCTTGAGTCTCTGAGTTTGTGCATGATCATGATTATGCTAGCAACTGTTTAGTAAGCATGCTGAATGCCCTATTCTTGGATAACTGGCATATGATACTTATTGATAGCATTGCTTACTTGTGCATGGCACTGACTAATTAGTCAGATTTGGCAAAGGTGCTAGTATCAGCTGTGAAGCCGTGACTCACTAGTCAGGTTCGGCAGTGGTGCTGGGCACTGGTCACGCACTGACTAATTAGTCAGAATTGGCAAAGGTGTTAGTATCAGCTGTGAAGCTGTGACTTATTAGTCAAGTTCGGCAGTGATACTGAACACTGGTCACGTAGCGCTGACTCATTAGTCAGAACGGTCTTAGCGTGGTTCACGCAAGCCAACGGAGATTAGATCTAATCGACCATCAGCATTGAATGACTCAAAGAGCGTTAATGCCAAACCGACCTTGAGGGTCGATGAATGAAATAAGTACTTGGAGGCTAGTGGCTTACCTAGAAGCTACTCTCCCTCTTGAATCATGTGATGTGCACTCATTGGTTTGGAAGCTTTAAGCTCCGTGTGATTATAATGATAATCATTTGATAATGTTTCTATAAAGTGTTATGTTTTCTTGCTGGGCTTTGGCTCACGGGTGCTATGTGGTGCAGGTAAAGGCAAGAGGAAGCTGGACCATCCTTGAGTTGGAGAGCTTAGGTGATGACGTGTACATATGCAGCTGCTCGACCGCCACGACCGAGGTTTAAAGTGGAACTAGGGTTGAACCCTATTTTGCCGCTTAGAACGGCCTGTTGTAAATATTTTCTGTAATAAACTCTGAAATTTATATTTTCGGGATCCCAATGTATATGTTAAACGTTCTAGTGAAATGTTATATCCTTACCAAGGTTTTTAATCCCTAAACCGCTAATCATACTTAGTTCACGATTTTGGCCAAATGACTCGATTAGCGAGTTTAGCACTGTTTACAAGGCACATCATAACGGTCCCAGGGGTTGGGGCGTTACAGATCAGCTCCCTAAACATGTAGTTGACCAGTCCTTGGTAAGTTGCACTAGCGTTTTTCAAACCGAAGGGCATTACTTTGTAACAGTAAAGCTCGGTGTCAGTCTGAAAGCTAGTGTGATCCTCATCAGGAGGATGCATACTAATTTGATTATACCCGAAGTATGCATCCATGAAAGAGAGAATCTTATGCCCTGCAGTGGCATCGACCAGTTGGTCAATCTTAGGGAGTGGGAAACAATCCTTGGGGCAGGCTTTATTGAGGTCTGTGAAATCCACGCATGTTCGCCATTTGCCATTCGGCTTGGGAACTAACACGAGATTAGAGACCCACGATGGATAAAACGCCACCCTGATGAACGAACCCATTCTCCTTTAGCTTCTCGACTTCTTTTTTTAGGGCCTTTGATCTATCTTTATCGAGCAACCTTCTTTTCTGTTGAACCGGTGGAAAGCTCTTGTCGATGTTCAGGACATGGATGATGACTGTAGGGTCTATTCCAACCATGTATTTGTGTGACTAGGCGAAGACTTCCTGGTTCCTCCTCAAAAACTCCACCAGTGCTTGTTTTGTTGTTGTCTCTAAGTTTTTACCGACTTTCACAACCCTGGTTGGATTTTTTTCATCGAGTTGGACCTCTTCAAGGTCCTCGATGGGTCCTATTTCTTTCTCAAAATCCCCAAAGCAAGGATCCAAGTCTCTATCCGCACTTTGGGCAATGCCCTATTTGGTGACATTATCACCTGACTGGGCCTGAACATCAACTGCCATTTGCAACTCTTTTCTAGGAACATCTCTTGACATACCTTTCTTTGCTTTGGTTATCGAGGTGTTGTAGCATTCCCTTGCTTCCCGCTGATTTCCCAATACGCATCCTACCCTTGCATCTGTTGAGAATTTCATGGCAAGGTGCCATATTGAAGTGACGGCTCGTAGGTCGACCAGAATTGGCCTCCCAATTACAACATTGTATGCCGAAGGACAATCAACTATTATGAAAGTAGTGAGTAATGTCCTGTTAGTAGGTGCGGTACCTCCTGTAACTGGAAGCCTAATCGACCCAGTTGGGGAGAACCCTTCGCCGAAAAACCATAGATGGTTTGGTTGCATGGCTCCAGGTCCTTGACGGACAGCTTCATTCTCTCCAGTGAAGACTTGTATAGGATGTTGACCGAACTTCCTGTGTCAACCAACACCCTCTTCACCATCATATTGGCGATTTGCACGTCTACGATCAGCAGATCAGAGTGTGGGAATCATACGTGCTGGGCATCGTCTTCAGAGAAGGTTATCAACTTCTCCTCTGTTCGAGCCTTCTTTGGTGCTCGATCCTCCACACTCATCATATCGATGTCCTGGTCTTGGCTTAGAGTTCGAGCGTATCATTCCCTTGCCTTCCCACTGTCCCCTGCAAGGTGTGGTCCGCCGCAGATGGTGAGTAGAGTGCCTGCCACAAGAGCTAGCTGTAAAGGTGGCGAGCGTTGGCGTGTAGGCGCCTACTTGTTGCCACCTTGAGCCTCTCGCTGAGACCCTCCTGCGGCTCGCACATATCTTCTTAGATGTCCCTGCCTAATCAAGAACTCAATTTCATCTTTCAACTGGTTACATTCGTTAGTGTCATGCCCGTAGTCATTGTGAAAATGATAGAACTTCGTCGTATCTCTCTTGGAGATATCTTTCCTTATAGGTGCGGGTCATTTAAATGCCATGTTGGAGCTGGTCGCCAGGTAGACTTCCGCTCGACTTTCGACAAGGGCCGTGTAGTTGGTGAATCTTGGCTTATATCGATTGCCTTTGGGGCGTTTATTCTCAGAAGTTGAGGGTTCATTGTTCACCCGTTTTCCACCATTCCTACCATTTCCATTGCCGTTGCCATTGGGTTTCTCCGACCCGTTGGCGGCCTTGGCGAGTTCTTCCTTTGGCCCCTTGTCTTTTTTTGGCGATTTCCCCTCATTGGCAATCACGTCCTTGAGCTTGATATATCAATCAGCCTGATCCAAAAACTTCTGGGTACTCCTTACCCCATTCTTTCTAAGGCTACTCTAGAGGGGTGAATGGTGTCTAACCATAGCAGTTAGAGCCATCATCTTACCTTCATCTCCCACTGTCTTGGCTCCAGCTGCTGCTCGCATGAAGCGCTGGACATATTCCTTTAAGGGCTCTCCCTCCTTCTGGCGTATCTCAACCAACTGGTTGGCCTTTGTGGGGTGTACGCGACCCGCATAGAATTGTCCGTAAAATTCCTTTATGAACATCTCCCATGATACTATACTAGCAGGAGGGAACTTAAAGAACCATTCCTGGGCGGTGTCAGATAGTGTCGCGGGGAAGATACGACAGCGGGCATCTTCTGACACTTTCTGTATAATACATAAAGGAATGGATGAGCACTCAATTCCAGATGAAAGATATGGGCAAAGCAAGTTATGTTCTTGGTATCCAGATCATCAGGGATAGAAAGAACAGACTCCTAGCTCTATCTCAAGCTGCTTACATGGATAAGGTGCTTGAGCACTTCTTTATGACAAACTACAAGAAAAGGTGTTTTCCATCTTGACATGGAGTTTATCTTTTGAAGAAAAAGTATTCCCAGTGCCCTAAAGAGGAAGATTAAATGAGAATAATTCCTTATGCATCCGTAATTGAAAGTCTGATGTACGCTATGATGTGTACTAGACCGAACATCTGCCATGTAGTGGGAGTTGTGAGCAGGTTTCAGTCAAACCCATGAAGAGAACATTGGGTATCAGTCAAGCACATCCAGAAGTATCTTCGAAAAACCAGGGATTATATGCTGGTCTAATCGAGTAGAGTCCTGAACCGGTTAGGCTACACTGTTTTAGATTTTCTATAGAGTCCCAAAACTCCTAATAAGGATTAGTATGTTGATTAGTATGCTCAGAGAGCATAATTGGAAATTATGTGATTTTAATTGAATATATATGTGATTATGTTAATTATATGAGTTATATTATGATATGACTGTTTATGCATATTTAGGTGTATTGAATGTGTTTAAAGATCCGCATTTGTCAAAAAGGGACATTTTCGTAATTTTAACCCATTGACGATATAACTGTAATTTTATATACTATGTGCTTGACACCACATTATCATGTGTATATATTCATAATATCCGGCAGGAGACGAGCCTTTCGAGCAATTTAGCAAAAAATTCACGAGGAGGATAAATACCCGACTCAAGGTGAATCAAGGGGTATTTTGGTAATTTTACACATTTCGTGTTTTATTGATAAATGAAATTTTTTGATGGGAAATAAATTGTATTTGATGATCGGTTGATTAATTTTGAGATTAGGGGTATAATATGAGGTTTAATGGTAAATTACCTAACTGACCAAAATTCCCTAGGGGGACTAATTGAAGTGTAATTTGAGCTAGGGACAAATGGTTATTTGACCCATTTGATAGGAAAATTTGGCTAAGTTTAGTGCAGTCACATTTGGGGAAAACATTACTCACTCTTGGTCATTTTTAGAGACTCTTCCAAGAACATAAGAACACGAGAACACAAGCTAGTCAAGGCTTGAATTGAAGGGAGTTTCTGTTGGGAAAACTTATTCAGGATCTTGTTTATTTTCATGTAAATCATATATTAAACATAGTAATATAAGAAAAACTAGAACATGTTTCTAGGATTGAATTCATACAGAGATAGTGACAAGAACACTTACATTATTGTGCAGCGGAATGATTGAGTCCTTGCTTCAGTTTCTCTAACCCTTGTATCCTTTCTGTTGCAGGGTATCACCAAGAACCTGAACCATTCTTTAATATTCTTCACATCCTTCCAAAGTATCATTAGATTGCCTAGAATAGAGTGGGAAATTCTCAACACATGAGATAGATACAATAAGAAGAAGAATATAAGATAAAATTGAGGCTTAGAAAATGACTTATGTTGTAGAGAGATTCTAAAACCCTAGAATATGAAAAATAGAGTTTCAGATCGTCTTCTGGATCATCTGGTTTCAACTCTCACTTAACATTCCTTTTATAGGCTCAATTAGGTTACTTATTAAGTTAAAAAATCAATAAAATAGCAGTCAATTATCAGCCCTAGGTCGAAGTTCCCATGGGCCATAGGCCCGTGAAATTTCCCTTTTAATTATAAGCCCGTTGGACTTAAAATCAATGCCCGTATTATTTTCTATTGATTAATTAATTAAATCCTTTATCAAATTAATTATTTATAATTTGAACATAGATTTAAAATTATTTATTAATTTAGACACCAATTAGTCTTAATTAACAAATTTGCCCTAAAATCTCTTTTCTTCTCGAGATTGTATAACTCTGTGAAACTATCCAAAATTGACCTGATCAACTTTGATAATTTCAATTGATAATTAAATCAATTAATTGAGACTATCTAGATGATTTTATCCAAGGTACAATGGGAACCATGGGCCTATGAAATCAAACTCCAATAAGTTATCATAAATTTAACAAATAAATTTACTAACTTATTAATTCCTCGTAACTCCACTAAAGACTCATAATTGCACTCTTGAATTCATAGAACGCTCTATAACCAATATAGATACATTATTAATTATCCATTGTTACAACCATAATTTTCACTCATTCCTCTATAGACGGTCTACAATGAGATGGGACTAAAATACCATTTTACCCCTCATTGTATTTTATCCTTAAAACATTTAGTTCCTTGTAAATGATATTTCAGTAAACTAATATTAATTACATAAATGAGATCTCTATCATTTGGCACCTTGAACCAAACTAAAAGGAAACTATCATTTTACTTCTTCATCAGAGCCTATAGATGTTCATATCTAAGATTAACACTCCCACTCATTCATACTACCAAGTTCCCAAGATGTAAGTATGGGCTAGTCCGTAGGGTAAGATGGTAACGAACAAGTCAAAGAACTCAAATAATACAATCAGTTAGAATACTAACTACTCAAAATTGAGATTGAATTGACCTATGGCCAACTATATGATATGACTAGAATAGATAATAACTGTAACGCCCTGGAAAGCCAAGACCTCTACACTGTGTATTTATAAAGGTGCAGGATTTGCTAATCAAGTCATTTAGTAAAAAATGTGTCACTGAAACCATTCATGAGTTAGGGTTAAAACGTTTTGGTATCAAAAGATGCATTTCATATAGTTAAACAATATACACAAGGGATCCCAAAAGAAATAATGTTTTAAAGTTAGTTTACTAAATTGACAAAGTACAAACAACCACTGGCCATTCTAAGGCAAAAGAGACAATTATGGTCCTCCCGTTCCTGTCTTCTCCTCAATCGTGGTGGCTGAGCAGCTGATCATGTACATTTTGCTCTCAGAGCTCTCCGATTCAGGGCTGATCAAGCTTGCTCTTGCCTTTACCTGCACCACATAGCACCCGTGAGCCAAGGCCCAGCAAGAAAACATAATGTTATAGTACAAACAATGATATCAACTGAATAATCCTTAAAGCATGTTCACACACTTAGCGTACCACACTAATTACATAATCCATAGATATAAACAAAGAATCAACAAACAAACACTCAATAACATTAGTCAAGTCACATATTAATCTGGGTCGACGCCCTTAGGTCGCACCCTCTGTTTACCCCACTGACTCTGGTCCGCTTAAACCGAGCTTAGTGCATAATAAGCTGTCCTCAGCTACCAGTGGCTGAGCCGCGCCCTGTGCGCCAATGTAAACTCCGACACTCTTAGGCCATTTGTTTATTATTCACATGGTATAATACCATCCTTAATAAGCATACAAAATAGGGAGCCCTTAGTCCCATTATCAATTCATAACCGGGTGCAGTTTTCTTACCTTTAATTTCCAAGTATACTTATTACGAGCGATGCTCTTGAGCACGATTCGTTTCCCGAGCCCTAGCTTAGTACCTAGTCACAACCAAGATAAGGGATACCATTAATAATTGTAAAAAGGCTTCTAGATGAGGTTCTAGTCTCTGGAACATCGAATTCCACCAAACACGGTAGTAGATTCTATCCCGAGCACCCTAGGTTAAATTCCCATGTTTAAAATCCCAAAAACCCAAATTTCGTTAAGGGCTGTGGCTCAAGCTCCCTATGCCGCGACATGGCCCCAACCAGAGGCTCATCCTTGCCCAGAACCAGACATGGGCAGCGGCCCTACATGCCCCATGCCGCGGCCCGCCCTCCTTCTCCAGCACACATCAGCTTCGGAGGGCCGCGACTCATCAAGAACTATGCCGCGGCCCGCCCCATTCAAACCCAGAAAAACCACCATTTTTTACTCTCAAACCTCACTCAAAACCATCCAAAACTATCCCAATTCCACAACTCAGTTATCACAAACATTCCTGCATGATTTCAGAAGCTTAAGCAAGCAGAAACCTAACCTAAAATCTTATCGAAACACCATTTTAATTTCTGAAACCCAAACACTCAAGAACTCCATAACCAGTCAAGAAAACACTAAGATTCAGACATTAGACCTTAAATTTGAGCTTACCTTTACTGATGAATCAATCCTCTAAGAAGTTTCTGAGCTAACTCCCAAGTTCCAAGCTTCAATTCAGTCCTTCAATGTCAAAATCCATAAACACCTGAAAACTCAACCATAACCATAGAATTTAACCACCATGCATAAAAATTATGGCTTACCTTAATCCTTGATTGAATCCTCAGCTAATCCTTGAGATAATCCCCTAAATCACAGCTCGAATTCTTTGAATTTCAGCCAAGTTCTTCTTGGTTCCTTGTGGTTTTCTTTGAGAGAGAAAGAGAAGAGGAGGGAAGGTCGGTTCTTAATGTCTCCACCGTGTTCTGTGTTTTACTTAGTCTATCCTTAGGCAATTAAGTCAATCCCGAGGCTCGGGGTACCGGAAACGTCCCCGAGGGCAAAATGGTAAAATTCCCCAGTATTCCCACCTAAGCTTCCTAATCTCAAATATATATCCAATTATTTATTTCCATAACCCGATAACCCAAATAACCATCTAATACCCAAAATACCCCTTGACTTGCTCCAAGTCAAGTATTAGGTCCCGTTGTGACTTTCCCGCTAACTAGCTCCCTAGGATCGCCTCAAGTCGCATGCTGCAGAATTACCCACATAATAATGTGGTCCTCGCAATTATAGTACATACTCACATTTACATTCATATAACCATACAAGCGTGCTTATTATAGAATCATGCATTAAACTAATAAATTTTCACATAAACCAATTATGCCCTCCCGACACACTAATCAAGGCCCTTAAGCCTTATTAGTGATTTTGGGTCGTTACAACTATCCCCTCCTACTGAGAATTTCATCCTCAAAATTTTCCTGAATAGCTCAGGATACTGATCCCGCATCATCGTCTCATGTTCCCAGGTCGCTTCCTCGGCCTTGTATTTCTCCACAGTACTTTAGCTAACTGAATCGTCTTATTCCATAGAACTTTGTCCTTCCAATCTAAAATCTGAACTGGTCGCTCCTCATAGGACAAATCTGTCTGCAACTCTAAGTCCTCATATTTCAGCACATGTGTTGTTTCTGAGACAATCTTCTGCAACATAGAAACATGGAATACGTCATGAACTGCCGACAACAACGGTGGCAGGGCCAACCTGTAAGCCACCTGTCCAATCCTTTCTAGAATCTCGAAAGGTCCAACAAACTGAGGGCTCAGCTTGCCCTTTACTCCAAATCTCTTCACCCGTCGCAGGGGTGAAACTCGCAAAAACACGTGGTCCCCAACCTAGAACTCGATGTCCCTACGCTTAGGATCAGCATAGCTTTTTTGTCTACTCTGCGAAGCAAGCATTCTGGCTTGGATATTCTCAATAGATTCATTTGTCTTCTGAACCATGTCTAGCCCCAAATGTTTTCTCTCACCCATCTCATCCCAATGAATGGGCGACCTACACTTTCTTCCATATAGCATCTCGTAAGGAGCCACTCCAATTGTGGACTAATAATTGTTGTTATACGAAAATTCAATCAATGGGAGTACTTACTCCATGATCCCTCGAAGTCAATCGCACACGCCCTAAGCATATCCTCCAACACCTGAATTGTCCTCTCAGACTATCCATCAGTCTGAGGATGAAAGGCTGTGCTAAACTTCAACTGAGTCCCCATGGCTCTCTGCAGAGCTCCCCAGAACTTGGAGGTAAAGATAGGGTCTTGATCAGATACAATAGACTTAGGAACCCCATGGAGAAGAAATATCTCCCTCACATACAACTCTGCATACTGTTCCACTGTGTAAGTCGACTTCACTGGCAGAAAATGAGCTAACTTGGTGTATCTGTCCACTATCACCCACACCGAGTCATGAAGTCCCATTGTCCTGGGTAGACCTCCCACAAAATCCATGGTAATGTCTTCCCACTTCCACTCGGGAATACCCAAAGGCTGAAGCGACCCTGCTGGTCGCTGGTGTTCAGCTTTCACCTGCTGACATGTCAAACACCTGGCAACATACTCCACCACATCCTTCTTCATCCCGGGCCACCGATATATTGTTCGTAGGTCCTGATACATCTTTGTGGTACCCGGATGAAGTGAATATGACGTAGTGTGAGACTCATCTAGTATCTCTCGTCTGATCCCTTCATCTGCCGGAACACAAATCCATCCCTGATATCAAAGCATACCAGCCTCAGAAATAGAATAATCCTTAGCTACCCCTGTTAAGACATTCTATCAAACTCCTGTAACTGCACATTTACCAATTGACCCTCCTTGATCCGCTCTAGCAGGGTCGACTACAAGGTAATATTGGCCAATCGGCCCACCACGAACTCTATTCTTGCCCTGGTCATCTCATCTGCTAACTCTCTAGAGATCTGAATAGAACTAAATAACTACCCCGAGCCCCTCTGACTCAATGCATTTGCCACAACATTGGCTTTCCCTGGGTGGTAAAGAATATCACAATCATAATCCTTAACCAACTCCAACCAACGCCTCTGCCTCATGTTCAGATCCTTCTGGGTGAAGAAATACTTCAAACTCTTATGGTTAGTGTATATCTCGCACGTCTCCCCATACAGGTAATGTTGCCACACCTTCAGAGTGAATACAGTTGCTGCCACTTCCAGATCATGGGTAGGATACTGCTGTTCATACTCCTTCAACTGCCCCGATGCATAAGCTATAACTTTCTCATTCTGCATCAACACACAACCTAAACCCATCCTCGATGCATCACAGTATACAACAAACTTTCCTTTCTCCGAAGGAAGATTCAACACAAGTGAAGAAATAAGTCGTTGCTTCAATTCCTGGAAACTATGGTCACACTTCTTCGACCAAACAAACTTCTGATTCTTTCATGTCAACTTTGTCATCGGTGAAGCAATCTTTGAGAATCCTTCTACAAACCGCCTGTAATAACCTGCTAACCCGAGGAAACTCTACACCTCCGAGGCGTTCCTTGGCCTCGGCCAATCCCTCACTGCCTCCACCTTGGACGGATCCACCTTAATCCCCTATGTGCCAACTATATGCCCAAGAAAAGTCACCTCTGACAACCAAAACTCACACTTCTTAAACTTGGCATATAACCGATGCTCTCTTAACCTCTGTAAGACCTGTCGAAGATGTCACTCGTGCTCTGCCTCTGAACTGGAGTACACTAAGATATCATCGATGAAGAAAATGACGAACTTATCCAAGAAGTCCTTGAACACCCTGTTCATCAGATCCATGAAAGCTGCCGGGGCATTGGTCAAACCAAAGGGCATGACCAAGAACTCATAGTGCTTGTACCGCATTCGGAAGGCCGTCTTTGGTATGTCCTCGTCCTTGATCCTCAGCTGGTGATAACCAGATCAAAGATCAATCTTTGAGAACACCGTCTTTCCCTACAGCTGGTCGAATAAGTCATCGATCCTTGGTAGAGGGTACTTGTTCTTGATGGCCAACTTGTTCAATTCTCTGTAGTCTATACACATTCTCAGAGTTCCGTCCTTCTTCTTAACAAACAAAACTGGAGCACCCCATGGAGAGTAACTAGGCCTGATGAATCCCAAATACAGAAGTTCCTGTAGCTGTATCTTCAATTCCTTTAACTCAGCTAGCGCCATCCAATATGGTGCTCTTGATATTGGTTCTGTCCCCAGTGCTAACTCAATAACGAATTGAATCTCCCCGCACGGCGGTAATTCTAGTAGATCCTTAGGAAATACATCTAAAAACTCACACACCAATCTGGTCTACCCCGACTCTGCTAGCAAGACCCTGGTAGTGTCCACCATACTGGCTAGAAAACCTATGCATCCTCCCTGCAATAAGTCTCTGGCTCTCAATGCTGATATCATGGGTACACGGGGTCCTCATACCGCACCCACGAAGACAAAAGGATCCTCGCCCTCGGGCTCAAAAGTCACCATCTTCTGCCTGCAGTCAATAGTAGCCCCATACCTGACCAGCTAATCCATTCCTAAGATCATGTCAAAATCCTCCATGTCTAACTCAATCAAATCTACCGAAATCTCCCTACTGTCAACCATCACTGGCAGTGCCCTAATCCACCTCCTAGAAACTACCAGTTCCCCAGTAGGCAATAAAGTCCCAAACCCCACAGTCCGATACTCACTAGGTCTACACAGTCTATCAATCACTTTACTAGAAACAAATGAATGTGTAGCACCAGAGTCAATCAATACAGTAAAAGGAGCGCCAACACTAGAAAGCTGACCTGTCACCACCGAGGGACTAGCCTCGGCCTCTGCCTGTGTCAAAGTGAACACTCGAGCTGGAGTCAAGCTGTCCACCTTTCCTGATTCCCCTTTCTTCACTGTTGGACAGTCCTTCTTGAGGTGCCTCACAGTTCCACACATATAGCAAGCCTTGGCCTGACATTCACCCTGATGGCGTCTTTTACACCTCAGGCACTCTGGATAACTCCGCCATGCCTCACCGCCACCCTGACAACCACCCTGACCACCCCAACCCCTCTTATCAGGACCAGTAGTGGTCGAAGTGTCAGGAGTATTCCTCTTCACATCACTGGGGCCTCCGCCCCTACCTGACCCAGAATAAGGAGGCACCACTCTACGGCCATCGCGCCTCGCTACACTTTCCTTCCAAATCTTATTCTCCGCTTCCTTAGAGGTAAGAGCATTCTCAACAGTCTGGGCATAAGTTGTTCCCCCAGGTACTATTGTAATCCTCACATCCTAGGATATCATAGCATTAAGCCCTCGAATAAACCTGTCTTGCCTGGCCGCATTTGTAGGCCCAAGATCTGGTGCGAATTTCACAAGTGTGTCGAATTTTAGGGCATGCTCAGTAACTGTCATACTGCCCTGCACCGACCCCACAAACTCATTATCCTTTGCTGCCCTAGTATTTCTGGCTGAACAAATCCTTGAATCCATCCCAACTCAAAGCAGTGACGTCCCGGGTCTGTGATGACACTTTCCACCAGACACGAGCATCCTCTCTCAACATATAGGTGGCACAAGCCACCCTGTCATAACCTTCTATCCTCATGAAGTCCAGGATAGTAGTAATCATTGTCATCCACTGTTCGCCCTTCTGTGGATCAGGTCCCCCCTCATAAGTTGGGGGATGCTACTTCTAGAACCGCTCATACAATGGCTTCCATCTATTTCTAGCCTCTACTAGCTGAATAACTGGTGCCACTACAGGTGGCACAATAGGTGCATCACTCCCCGATGGAGCCTGCTGTCGTAGAAGATGAATCTGCTCATCTTGACTCTGTAATCGCGCTTGCATTTCTGCCATAATCTGCTGCCAGTTCTCAGGGATTGGCAGAGGCATCTGGCTCTGGTCTTCACTTCCGGTCCCAGACCTAGTGCCGGCTAGTCGCGTAGATTTTCTTTGACGCATAACTATCCAAGTCAATCTGCAATCAATGACTCGGCAATCAGACCATGATGACAGGGTAAAAGCTTATCCAATATCCACCAAAGGAACATAATCAATCAAAAACAATCAAGATATATGCATTTATCCACATACACCGGCATTGCTAATAAGCATGCCCCAACATCACCACACAACAGTTAAGATATAGCCATCCTTCCATACACAATATATAGTTAATCATTCAGATATTCATTTACATGCACAACAATGCTAATAAGCATGCCTCAATATTATCACACAGCAGTCAAGGGCCAGGCCCTATCAGTATCTCATGCTTCCTATTATTCCAACAGATAACAACATTCATAATTCTTCCCAAGCATACAAGCATATAAGCACATTTACACATTACCAAACCCTGAATCGAGTTTCTCTCTAGCAGCGAATGTACATGTCCAGCCGGTCTTCAGGAACCCTTAAACCTAGGACGCCCTGATACCAAGTTGTAGTGCCCTGAATAGCCAAGACCGCTACACTGTGTATTTATAAAGGTGCAAGACTTGCTAATCAAGTCATTTAGTTAAAAACGTTTCACTGAAACCATTAATGAGCAAGGGTTAAAAGGTTTTGGTCTCAAAAGATACATTTCATATAGTTAAACAATATACACAAGGGATCCCAAAAGAAATAGTGTTTGAAAGTCAGTTTACAAAATTGACAAAGTACAAACAACCAATGGCCATTCTAAGGAAAAACAGACATATATGGTCCTCCTGTTCCTGTCTTCTCCTCAACCGTGGCGGTTGAGCAGCTGATCATGTACATTTTTCTCTCATAGCTCTCCGATTCAGGGCTGATCAAGCTTGCCATTGCCTTTACCTGCACCATGTAGCACCCGTGAGCCAAGGCCCAGCAAGAAAACATAACGTTATAGTACAAACCATGATATCAACTGAATAATCCTTAAAGCCTGTTCACACACTTAGCGTACCACACTAATTACATAATCCATAGATATAAACAAAGAATCAACAAAACAATACTCAATAACATTATTCAAGTCACATATTAATCAGGGTCGACGCCCTTAGGTCTCACCCTCTATTTACCCCACTGACTCCTGTCCGCTTAAATCGAGCTCAGTGCATAATAAGCTGTCCTCAGCTACCAGTGGCTGAGCCGCGCCCTGTGCGCCAATGTAAACTCCGGCACTCTTAGGCCGTTTGTTTGTTATTCACATGGTATAGCACCATCCTTAATAAGCATACAAAATAGGGAGCCCTTGGTCCCATTATCAATTCACAACCGGGTGCAGTTTTCTTACCTTTAATTTCTAAGTATACTGATTACGAGCGATGCTCTTGAGCACGATTCGTTTCCCGAGCCCTAGCTTATTACATAGTCACAACCAAGATAAGGGATACCATTAATAATTGTAAAAAGGCTTCTAGATGAGGTTCTTGTCTCTGGAATATCTAATTCCACCAAACACGGTAGTAGATTCTATCCCGAGCACCCTAGGTTAAATTCCCATGTTTAAAATCCCAAAAACCCAAATTTCCTTAAGGGCCGTGGCTCAAGCTCCCTATGCCGCGAAATGGCCCCAACTAGAGGCTCATCCTCGCCCAGAACCAGACACGGGCCGCAGCTCTACATGCCCCATGCCGCGGCCCGCCCTCCTTCTCCAGCTCACATCAGCTTCGGAGGGCCTCAGCTCACCAAGAACTATGACGCGGCCAGCCCCATTCGAACCCTGGTTAACCACCATTTTTTACTCTCAAACCTCACTCAAAACAATCCAAAACCATCCCAATTCTACAACTCAATTATCACAAACATTCCTGCATGATTTCAGAAGCTTAAGCCAGTAGAAACCTAACCTAAAAACTCATCGAAACACCATTTTAATTTCTGAAACCCAAACACTCAAGAACTCCATAACCAGTCAAGAACACACTAAGATTCAGACATTAGACCTTAAATTTGAGCTTACCTTTACTGATGAATCAATCCTCTAAGAAGTTTCTGAGCTAACTCCCAAGTTCCAAGCTTCAATTCAGTCCTTCAATGTCAAAATCCATAAACACCTGAAAACTCAACCATAACCACAAAATTTAACCACCATGCATAAAAATTATGGCTTACCTTAATCCTTGATTGAATCCTCAGCTAATCCTTGAGTTAATCCTCTAAATCACAGCTCCAATTCTCTGAAATTCAGCCAAGTTCTTCTTGGTTCCTTGTGGTTTTCTTTGAGAGAGAAAGAGAAGAGGAGGGAAGGTCGGTTCATAATTTTTCCACCGTGTTATGTGTTTTACTTAGTGTATCCTTAGGCAATTAAGTCAATCCCGAGGCTCGGGGTACCAGAAACGTCCCTGAGGGAAAAATGGTAAAATTCCCCAGTATTCCCACCTAAGCTTCCTAACCTCAAATATATATCCAATTATTTATTTCCATAACCCGATAACCCAAATAACCATCTAATACCCGAAATACCCCTTGACTTGCTCCAAGTCAAGTATTAGGTCCCGTTGTGACTTTCCCGCTAACTAGCTCCCTAGGATAGTCTCAAGTCGCATGCTGCAGAATTACCCACATAATAATGTGGTCCTAGAAATTATAGTACATAATCACATTTACATTCATATAACCATACAAGCGTCCTTATCATAGAATCATGCATTAAACTAATAAATTTACACATAAACCAATTATGCCCTCCCGGCACACTAATCAAGGCCCTTAAGCCTTATTAGTGATTTTGGGTCGTTACAATAACAATATGTTTACTTATCTTATCTACTGTCAATATTAGTCCAGTCCGATGTTAACAAATACATCCGATCTTATCTACATTGCTAATGTTCTGGAAATAACATAACCCTACAATGTTTAAGTAGATCATATCGTAGATTGGAAAGTCAGTGTAAATCATGTGCACTAACTAATCTTAGGACTAACTTATTTTTAACATATAATCATATTTATATTCCACTGTGATTACGTCACTATAAAATGATTAGCTATATGCTCGGGATTTAATAAAAGTTTATATTAAACAAATAATCATGAAAATAAAACATGCGAGCAAAGTGATTGACCAATTCAATAATTAATTTTTATTCTTTTATTGATAATAAAATGAGATTACAAAGAAATGAGGTTTTAATTAGGGCATAAAACCCCCACAAACTCCCACTTGCACTAATTGAAACTAATGCATTAATTCCAATAATCCCTTAATTATACTAATCCCATTTCCTTGATATGCTTATCAAATGTAGCTTCTGGCAGTGTCTTCGTAAACGGATCCGCAAGATTGTCTTCAGATGGAATCTTCATAACCTTCACATCTCCCCTGGACACATGTTCTCAAATTATGTGAAACTTCCTTTCTATATGCTTACTCCTCTTGTGACTTTGAGGTTCTTTCGAGTTGGCTATCGCTCCTGTGTTGTCACAAAACAACACAAGTAGTTTATCCATATTTGGAATAACACCAAGATATGAATAAAACTTCTTTAGCTAGACTATTTCCTTAGCTTCTTTTGACGTAGCTATGTATTCAGCCTCCATGGTGGAATCTGAGATCGTAGACTGCTTTACGCTTCTCCATATCACAGCTCCACCCCCAAGAGTAAACACCATACCAGAAGTAGACTTCCTGTCATTGACATCAGTCTGAAAAATCTGAATCGGTGTAGCCTACAGGGTTCAGAACACCACCCTTGTAGACTAACATATAATCCCTAGGCCACCTTAAATACTTCTGAATATGCTTAACTGCTATCCAATGTTCTGGTCCTGGGTTTGACTGATGTCTGCTCTCTACTCCCACATCATAGTAGATATCTGGTCTTTTACACAACATAGCATACATCAGACTTCCAACTGTTGATGCGTAAGGAAATTTTCTCATTGCATCTTCCACTTCAGGAGTCTGGGGAGACTACTTCTTTGAAAGATGAATTCCATGGTGAGACAATAGACGCCCTTTCTTGGAATTTGTCATTGAGAAACGTTCAAGCACTTTATCATTGTAAGCTGCTTGAGATATAGCTAAGAGGTTGTTCTGTCTATCCCTAATGATCTGGATACCTAGAACATAACTTGCTTCACCCAAATCCTTCATCTAGAGTTAAGTGTACAGCCAATTCTTCACATTTGACAATTTCTTAACATTGTTTCCAATGAGTAAGATATCATATACATAAAGAACCAGGAATACCATTATTTGATTCGTCTTCACTTGGTAAACACTAGGCTCATTAATATTTTGTTCAAAGCCATAGGTTTTGATTATTTCATCAAACCTAAGATTTCAGGAACGAGGAGCTTGCTTAAGTCCATAAATGGTTCTATTCAACTTGCAAACTTTTCCTTCTTGTCCATCTACTTTAAATCCTCTGGCTGATCCATATAAATGACTTTGCCAAACTTCCCATTAAGGAAAGCTATCTTGACGTCCATTTGCGAGATCTCATAGTCGAGAGCGGCTGCTATGGATGGGTGGATGCGAATGGACTTAAGCATGGCTATCGGACTAAAAGTTTCCTCATAGTCCACACCTTCTCTTTGGGTATAACCCTTTTCCACTAATCGAGCTTTATAAGTCTCGATATTTCCTTCAACACCTCATTTCTTCTTGTGAATCCACTTGCACCCAATGGCCCTAAAGTCACTAGGTGCTTCCACAAGATCTTAGACGGAATTTGAGTACATGGACTCCATTTCCTATTTCATGGCTTCGAGTCATAGTTCCTTTTCAGGGCTAGCCATTGCCTGTTTGAAAGACAATGAATCATCATCACTAGTGTCACCAACAACCATATTGGTTTCACCATCCAAACCATAGCGAACTGGGTTCCTAGAAACCCTCCCACTACGACGAGGCTCCGTGAATGTTTGTTTGGGAACAGTGGTACTTTCTTCATTTAAATCGACTTGTGTCAGTTGGACATGAAGAGTGTGAATTTCATCATCAACTTGCGTTGATGATGATGAAACATTGGTTGGAGTTAATTCTTCAACAATCTCCTCTAAAACTACTTTGTTGCAAGGTTTTGAAGTCTTGGGACATAGTCATTTTTTTAGAAAAGTAGCATTCGTAGAAGTAAACACTTTATTTTCTGAATGACTATAGAAAATTCCACCCCAACTGCCTTTAGGATAGCCAACAATCCTGCAAACATCAGTTCGCAGTTCTTCCTTTCCTTCCTTTTTCCTCAGGACGTGAGTAGGACACCCCCAGATTCTATAATGGTGTAGACTAGGTTCACGACCATTCCAGTGTTCTAAAGGTGTTTTGGGGATTGATTTGGATGGCACAAAATTGAGACTGTCATTCGCGGTTTCAATTTCATGTCCCCAGAACAAAGTTGGTAGAGTTGAGTAACTAAGCATGGATCTAACCATTTCCAATAAAGAATTGTTTCGCTGTTCCGCTACATCATTTTGTTGTGGAGTACCCTGGGTCGTAAGTTGTGATAAAATCCCAAGTTTAGTTAAATGATCTTGGAATTGCATATCCAAATATTCTCCACACATATCAGATCGTAAGATCTTTAACGTTTTACCTAACTGGTTCTGAGCCATAGCTAGAAATTCCTAAAACTTTAAAATGTTTCTGAATTCCTATGCATTAGGTAAAGAAATTAGTATCTAGAGTAATCGTCAATGAAAGTGACGAAATACTCAAAACCACCCCTGACTTGTACATTCAAGGGTCCACAAACATTTGAATGAACAAGTCTAAGTGGTTCCTTGGCCCTATCACCCTTTGCAGAGAATTGACGCTTAGTCAGTTGGCCTTCTGGACAAGATTCACAGATAGGTAATTCACCTAAGGCGAGTTCTCTCAAAGGCCCACCATTGTAAGTCTTTGAATTCTATCATAGCCAATGTGACCTAGTCTCAAGTGCCATAAATACGTCATGTTATCGTCATTGGTCTTTTGACGCTTATTGGTCCTAGGTTTAGCTACTTTGAATAAATCATTGTTAAGAGCGAGAGGTTCGTTAGGTCGCAAAATATAAAACCCGTTTTCCAAACAGGCTATACACAATTGTGATGCATTGAAAGAAATAGATATAAACTGGCGAAATTCATAACAAGTCGTTCTGATTGCAACAAGGAAACTGAAATTAAATTTCTACTAAAATCCAGAATAAAAAATACATCTTTCAAAATTAAATATTTATTTCTGAACTTCAGATGAGCTCTTCCTCTGGCTTGGACCACAACAAACGCTCCATTCCCATCTCTAAGCTTTAAGCTGCCTTCGTCCACTTCTTCCCTTGATTCAAGAAGTTGTAAAGAATTACAAACATGGTTAGTAGATCCAGAATCAATAATCCAAATAGATTTATCATTCTCTAAGACACATGTGTCCAAGACGAATGAACTATAATCATTACCTTTGTTTTTCGTTGCTAGTAACTTGGGGCATTCTTGTTTCCAATGCCCCTTCTCTTTGCAGTGAAAGAACTTACTTTACCTTTCTTGCTTTTCTTGTTCTTCCCCTTAGGCGTCTGTGCATTTGGTTTTGCACTCGTCTTTGCTGCCTTCGCAGGCTTGGGGTTGTTGTTTTGTCCAGCTTTCCTCTTGTTTCCAACTTTCAAAGATGAAGCTAGGTTAGCTTCAGCCTTAGCTGGATCAGCAGCAGTAGTAGCATTTGTCTTCTTTTCTCCTCCCTTACTTAGTCCACCCATGATAGACTCAAAAGTCTGAAGCTCGTTCATGAGCTGCGTCAGACTATAGTTGAGTTTATTCAATACATAGTTGGCAGTGAATGGCAAGAAAGATGGAGAGAAACTGTTGAGGATTAAGCTGAATTGAGTTTCCTCATCTATTATTGCTCCATGCAGTTCAACTTCCTGAAAGTAGTTTGTCATTTTGATCAGATGACCGCGAACATGTTGAAACGGTGCCATCTAAGCATTGACATATTTCTTGGTGGCCTCAAAATGAGTCTGCACTGACTTGGCACCAAACATGTCTTGGAGCTGATCCATGATTTCGTAGGCCATCTCGACATTCTCCATCTTTGCCTTGAGAGTGTCGACCATACTAGTCAACATGTAGTACCACGCCTTGTTGTTAGCCGTCTGTCAATGCTCATACTTATCCCTAACAGACTTGGTAGCTCTTTCAACAGGAACTTCCGGGGATTCCTCAGTCATGACGAACTTGGAGTTGTCACCAATCAACACAATGTTGATGTTTTGCTTCCATTTAAGGAAGTTTTCTCCAGTGAGTTTCTCCATAGAAAGTTGAGAAAGGATGGGAGTAGACACAACCATAATGACACTAAAAATTATCAATAAAATAAAAATCAATTACATTTGCTCAATAAAACTTCTATTCACTCTAATTTCAAGAAATAACACAACATATACCATAAATATGTAAGATATGAAAAAAATACCAAAATAATCATATCTATATTTCTCTAGGTTTTTAACTATTCAATGATATCGTTGTTCCGGTTGGTGAGAGTAAAAAAATATCATTAGTTAAATAGAGTTGTAAACTCATTTAATAATGGACACCATCATTAACAACCTACTATTTGATCAAAATAAGAAAACAAAATCTCTTATTTTATGAGCTAGACCCACGGTTTCGATAATCAATATATTTAGTCCTAGTAGTCACCGTAGGGGTGAGTCTAGTAGAATTTGACCTATAATTATCTATCTTTTGAAATCTAACCTTGTCAAAATAACTAATGAACACCTTCCGTAGGGGGACGGATTAAAGATTCTTGATGACCCATTAAGCTATTGACCATGTTAAACCAATGGTGGAGATCGAATATAATTATTAAAATAAGCTCATTATTAATTAAAATAGTATTTTTTAATTATTATTTTTTGAAAATTAATGACTATGGTTCTCCAAAAAATTATAAGATTAAAATTTTAAAACAAAATTCCTATAATTTCCTATTAATTCTAAAGTGTCACATTGAAATAAATTCAATTAATTTAGAATTAATGTGTTGCTAATCAATATTTAGGTTTAACTAATATAATGAACCTATACAATTAAGTTCAACTCAGGCAAATTGGCCTTAACAATTGGGCTTGCATGGAGGAGGGCTAGGTCCAGTATGTCGTTCCCACTACTAAGGCCCCCTAACTTCCACACAAGGTCCAAAAGACAGGAATTTAAACATTCATTTTAGTAATTGTTATTAATTGATTAGGCCCACTATAGTCATGCAAAGCAAATGGGCCTTCACAAGTGGAATCACCCACAAGAGAGGAATTTAAACTTTACATTTTCTAATGGGCCCAAATAAAACCTATCATTTTATGAATATTTTATTTGGTAAAAACCATATATCTAGCAAACATATGAGCCACTATATGCATCTAAGCCCAATTGCAAAAATACCAAATATAGTGCAAACAAACATGTTGTAATTGGATGAGCCTAATCATGTTACTGTATGAGCAAGTCTATGAATTTATGTAAAAATACCACAATTTATCTCATTTGCAAAAATACTACAATTAATTTTCTAGAATTTATCCAAAAATTCAAATTAATTAAATTTGTTTGCAAAAATAAATAAGTCAATTTAAATGAAATTTATCAACAATTAACAAAAGTTAATTTAAATTTCATTTATCAACAATCAACTTAGTTTAGGTCATTTTGAAAAATATTAATTTAATTTAAATAGGATTTATCAACAATTAACCCAAGTTAATTTAAATATCATTTATTAAAAAATATTTTATTAATTGGTTTGAAAAACGTGATATTTTTAAAAATTTAATCAGTTATAAATTTTAAACAAATATCACTAGCTGTTTTTGAAAAAAACATATCTTAAACAATCAAACAAATTCAAATATCCATAAAAATATCTAGTCAACAAATTTTCAAATTTTAAATTATTTAATTATTAAAATCCAAAGAATAATCAGATATTAATATCTTAAAATATCATATTTAAAAAAAAAATCAAGTATTAAAAAATATCTTTAATATCTGATAACTTAATTCTAATATTTAATATATAAAAATATTTAAAAATAATTAGTTAACTTATTTTTAAATTTGAATTTGAATCTTTGTAAAAAATATCTGTTGACGCGGTTTTTCGCCAACAGTGTATTAAAAAATAATATAACAGATTAGTGCTTTATAGTAAACCGTAATGGAAAAAAATCAGAACTCACTCAAGAACACATAATTTTTACGTGGTTCAGTGGTTAAAATCCACCTAGTCCACGAGTTAATATTATTGCTGTCTCTCTCTCGATTTTGGTAGAGTTTCGGTATTACAGAATAATCCTCCATTTCCTGTCCAATATTCCCAGTATTTACAGGGGAATTCCATGGACTGGTTTGGGTAACCGCGCGAGTCAATCTCACACTTACATAATGTCTACATTCAATACAAATAATTCTCATTTATATTGGGATATGATTTGATCACAAAGTAAATATGTCATTCTATCTTGGATAATAAATATGATAGTCTGGTCATGAATAAGTATATAAGCAAATTCCGAATCTTTGGGAATCCTTTAGTATGTAGTATGCGTTATATCTGGATCACCCGAGCTGCGTATCTTCCATGGGCTTGTATTCTGACAGCTATCCGACCCCGAGCTAGTGCTTTGATGACTTATCTTATTCATAGTTCGTGGTAAAGTCAGGACGCCTAACACCAGGTCAGACCATTACGAACCTCGAGCTGTCTGTATAGATAATAATAAGATATTCTACTTGATTTCTTTTTCACGTATTTATCTGCCAGCTATACCCAAGCTGCGTGAATGAACTCGTGCTAAGATTAGGGTACAAATTTTGCCCCCCAAGCTCCTGCTCGTGTACGATGTCATCATTTTCTGACCTACACATTAGAGGCTTTTAAACTTCTGCTACATAAAACCATGCAATTGGCGTCTGTTCGGATTTCGAGGACTGCAATAATTGTCTTGTCAACTTTTTGCCGCCATGTGGTCTGTTTAACCCTAGTCCTTGGATATCGAATTAACCCCAATGAATGGTCTAGACCGATTTCCCTGGTTTACGTATAAATAGGGTGATCAGTCAAAAACCTCACCACCTTTGCATTCAAAAAATACCCGTTTTCACACCTTTCAAACTTCCTTCTTCTTCTCCAGAATTCCCAGAACTATTCGTCGTGCTTAGATTACTGAGAAGCGTTCTAGGATTTCTTCGTGATAAGAATCTATACCCCCCAGTCGTTGAACACATTTCCTGTAAGTATCTCTGTCTTTCATGACCTAAAGAACTTCTTTTTCATCTCTTTTTTTTTTTAGCAATATTCATTGTTCATTATTGTTAGGCTTCTATGAATGCCAATAGGGAATAGGTTTCGACTTTTAGGCTCCATAAGTGAAACCAAATATGTTTTTACAAAATAAGTATTCATAAAACTGGGTAACTTTTTGGGTTAATCTGGGGTAGTTCTAATGTCAAATAGGTTTAGAAAATACCTGTGTGGGGCATAAAAATCGTAAGGTTTGTAGGTTTAATACCAGGTAACTTAAGGGTTACAATTCCTTAGGCGGTTTTGCATAAAACCGCTTTTCAAAGGAAAGTAGTGGCCTGAAGTTTCTGACACACGGATCCCTAAATATTAGGGGACTGTTGAGAAACCAAGGCATGTAGCCTAGGTTATCACATGGCATCACGCGATTATCGCGTGGCATCACTCGATGGGGTTGAGGCTAACTTTAGCTCGTATAACAAAAATAACCCATTTCATCCGTACCCTCGCGACATAGTTATACATCATCTTAGGTCACCTACTAACTAGGCCACTTTGTCGTTAGGATATCTAATGGCCCCCCCAAAGAAGAAATCCACGAGCTCATCTACCCAATGCAAAGACAGAGGGAAGCAGGTCGTCCCTCACTCTCCTATTTCGCAGTTCAGTCTGGTAGTGGAGAAAGATATTCCCGTCAACCCAATGCGTTCTTCGAGGCCGAGCACATCATGTCAAAAATCACAACTCAAGGGAAGGTGAATAAGATTATGTTGAGCCACAACATAGAGATCGGAGTTGGTGTTCTCCTCGGCCAACCTGCGTTCGAAGGGGAAAGGAGTTGTGCCCCTTTCCAAGATGACTACGTGGCCTAGATCGATGAGCATTTGAAGGTTGATGCCTTCCTTCCCTTGGACCAGTACTTCGTAGATTTCCTAAACTATGTAAAATTGGTTCCTTTCCAGCTCCCCCGAAACTCCTATAGGCTTATGACAGGGCTAAAGTATTTATTTCTGAAGCATGAGTGGGAGGTCCCCACCCCGGTAGACGTATTATACTTCTTCTACCTCAAAGCTAGCTCTGATCAGAGAGGACGAGGTGATGAGTTTTATTACCTTACGCAGTTTCCAAACTCTGCCCTCGTCATTAAGCTTCCCAGTCATCCAAACAAATACATAGATCCATTCTTTATGTCGGATGACTTTAGGAATTGCGAACACCGATACTTCAACTGACCTTGTAAGTCTCATATCTTTCCAAATTTAGCTCGTGAATTTTTTTTCCTTCAAAATATTTCTTTTTTTTTTGTGTCTTAATTGAGTTTGTTTCTCATGCAACTATTATTGCGAGGACGAACAAATGTGTTGTTAGGAACGAGTTTCCTAATACGCAGCGAAAAGGTGGTGTTGTTGGCCCAGTGTACCACAAAAATTTTGTAACATATTTAAACTACCTTTAAATATGCAGATCCATTAATATACATACATTAATCATAAACAAGATACTAATAGAAATCATACCTCTTGAAGCCTATCAAGTGTCCTTGCTATCTTTTCGTATTTAGAACGATCTTCCTATCCAAGCCGCTCCCACGTACTCACACCAAGATCTTCCAAAGAGTTCTCTACACCTCAAGAAATGTGTGGGCACTTAGAGAATGAAGGATAGTTTATTTGTGATTCTTCTTGATGTACTCAACTCATGAGATCAAGAGAATATGCCTGAGAATTGGTTCTTTATTTTTAGGGAGAGAGAAAACTATCGTTCTATTTTTCACAGAGCAAATCTTCTGAGATGTCTCACACTCACTTCTCTTATTTTGAATAATAATCTGATCAGTCTTACTTAACAGAAAATATTCAAAATTTAAAAATAAATCTGTAACCATTTTACAATTTACTTTTTAATTAATTAATTATTCCATTAATGAAAAAATCCAAAAAACAAAATTTTGAATTATCCATTAATTAATTAATTAAATAGATAAAATTGAAAACCCCATCCCTGAAAAATACTGTCCTACACGCCACACACAGTCCTGGACTGTGTGTGAACGTGTAGCTTCCTAATTTCTAGGGATATTGGTTTTTCATATTTTATTTAATTATTTATTCAAATTACTTTGTCAGATAAGTTCCAACAACCTGATAACTAATTCAAATTTGAATTCAAATTAATTATCTATTTAATTAATTATCAAATATAATTAATTATTTGAATAAATATTAATCTTTTAAATTCAAATCCAATTTGAAATTATCAGATTATTTTCTCCCACTCAAATAAAGATATTTAATTAATTCTACTAATTAATTAAACCCAAATTTTTGAAATTAAATATTTAATTTATTATAATTTCAAAAAATTATAATTAATTAATTATTTAATTAAATTTCGAAAATTAATTTAATTATTTAATATAATTTCAAAAAATTATATAATAATTAAATATTAATTAATTTGTTAACTACAACTAATTTGTAATTAATTAATTAATCACTATTATCATATAATTGCATACTTGGCCTGAAGAACAAGTTTCTTCTTAAATATGTCTTTAAACTATTTTCCCTTCATATCAACTCTTACCTTGAACAGTGTTGATAGAGCCGCTATGGGGACCTATGGACCTATAATTCCAAGCTCCGATAAATTTGAGATTATTAATTAAATTATTTAATTAAATAATCTTAATTTATTAATCTCATGATTATTCCACTATAAATATGAGATTGAACTCTTGTAATTATAGACATCTCATTTACTGAGTACTTTATAATCATAAAGCGTCCATTGATTTAATCATTGCATACAACTTGACCCTCTAATAATGGTTCATAATTAATCGGGAATAAAATTACCGTTTTACCTTTTTAATTATGTCTTGTTTCCTTAAGTACCATTGACTCTACTAGTGAAGGTTAATTTATAACTAAATTATGAATTTGAGCTCAATAACCTTTCAGTCCCAAAAGTCAACCCTTAAGAGAACCATCATTCAATCTCTTGCGAGAAGGTATAGATTCCATATCTGTATACTATGTCCCCAGCCATCTATATTAATGAGTTCCAAAAACAAAAGTTTATAGCCTGATCATTCTGACAGACCCTAACAAGTGAATCAAAGAACTCATATAATATAAACAGGAGTTCATAGTAACTTCAGGATTAAGATCAATTTGTATATGATCATCAGTTGATACATTTAATTAATACTTCGAAACGGTATTTAACTAAGTATTAATAAACATATCTGGTCCAGTTCTATATATTCTCAATATATAAAGCACCTCCACTAAAGTGTCCTACCACACTAGTGATCCGGATCTAGATCACATGTATTCATAATACCAGTGGACCGTACTTGCAGTAATTAATCTAAAGATTCCATAACTTTATTTTACTGCGAACTATTCAAGTTCATTTATCTCAAACACAATCCTCTCGTACTAATACGTGTTTGAGATTACATTCATGAACTTAGGAATTTTCCTGATATTTACATAATATTATCATAGAATAATATAGTCCATAAAATATATGCATAACAAATTCAATTTATTTATTTATTTCATAAAAACAATGTCTACTACATATGCTTTCAGGGCACATTTCCAACATGTGTGACCCTAGGGGGTCAATACGAGAAATTTTATGGTCTTCCCCCTGGCGAAAATGATTTTCTCTAGGTCGTGAATGATGCCACCATGTTGGCATGTAAGTTGATTGGTGAAGGTCAGACACTAGCCCTTAGGACCCGAGTTCCCCTTCCGGTGACTCCCGAGCTTCCCTCCTCACAAGAGACTGTGCCAACCACTGAGGACACCGACGAGGAAGAGGCCAAGGTACCTCTCATTCAGAAAAGAAGGGATCCCGAGGCTGACCAAGGATTTGATTCAGACCGGGCTGCTTCTGGGGCAGCAACTAGCCCCTCCAGCCAAGGTAATCCATACCTTTTTTAGGGAGTTAGATAGGGCTGTTGCCAACTTTAAGTTAGTTCGCTATAACCCGAACCAACTCGTTAGTCGCCATCCTACTAACCCGGACCTAAATGTAACCCTTCTCCTGTCCATTGATCACCTAGTGGTACACTATGACCATAGCTACCCTAGAGGAACTGTAGTAGTTGATAACACCCTAAACTTTATATTCGCCATTTTTGAAGAATACGAGACAATCCGTAGGACCTGGACTTCTTTGCTCCAAGGTGAATTTGTCCCTGGTTTCAAACAATATGTAGACGAATCCAGCCCCAAGGAAGGACCTGAACCCCTTAGGATCCAAGAAATATTAACTTTAGATTCCCCTTCTCCTCCATTAATTCCAAGGCCGGAGGTCATGCCTTTCCTGGTCAAAACACCCGAGCTGGTGATAATAGATTCCTCCCCCAGCCCGGAGAGTAGGGTCTTTGTTTCCTCCTCTTTCTTTATATATGTTTTTAAAGTATCATTTATGTGAACTAACTCCCTTTGTTATTTTTAGGTGAATAGATGGAATCGACCAGAGATCTCAACCTACAGATTGCCTTTCAGGCTAAGAAAACCAGCAAGGGCCCCGTCGTGAAGAGGCCCAGGGTGGCGAAGAAGGCCCTGCATTGGGGAATAATTCAAAATCCCCTGCTAAGGGTAAGGACATGAGCTCAGCTCGGGAACCAGTTCTGATGAACTCTGTCACCGTTGGGCAGGTTCCCCCTCCCCCACCTTGACCCATGCCTCAAGTAATACAAACTGATGCCCCCACCGTCCGAATATCGGTTGATCCTCAAGACCTGGAAAAGATCCCTGAAGCCTTTTGGGGTATCGTATATGAGACAACGACTCATATGGTGGGCCACACTTTTAAAGCCAGTGTGAGGGACCTGAGAACCATAGAGGAGCATAGCTTGGAGAATGTTTTTGAGTCCGCCATGGGGATGAAGCTCACCGTGAGTTCTTTTCCCATATTTGGTGATGAATTTTTTTTACTATGTTTTTCATCTTATATTTTTGACTTATTTTGTTATTTTGTAGTTTTTTCTGGCCCAATAACACAGCATAACTCGTGCTAGGGAAAGAAATGAAGAGCTCCGGGCTAAGCTGGACGTTGCCAAAGTCGCCTTGAATGTTGCTAAGGAAGGTGGGCAGGCTGCCAAAGCTGCCTTGAGAGTTGCTCAGAAGAATGAGCAGGCTGCCAAGGCTGCTCTCACCTCTTCCCAAGAGAAAGAGCAGGCCACAAAGGCCGCACTATCTGCCTCCCAAGCTCATATCGCAAAAGTGAACCATCGTGCTGAACAACTTCAGGTCGAGATTGGTGAGCTCAAAGAAAAACTACTCGAGGTTGAAGTTAAAGCCAAAGAGGAAAAGGCGGCGTCATTATCAGCCATGGGGGAGATGCTATACCATTGCTGGGCTTTCAACCAGGATGGGAACTTCTCTTTTATGGAACCCGGGTTATGGGATCTGTACCTTGTTAAATTCAAGGCTCGATTCTTGCAAGAACCCTCAGAGACTGGTGCAGCACCTGGAGCGGTGGAGGGAGACGGCGAGGAGGTCACTTCTGTGGGGCGAGTTGACGGGGTCCAATGATATGATTTTCTTTGTAATTGTCTAAGTCTTTTGATATTAAACAATTGCCTTCGGGCTTAGTTCGAGGTTTTTTATCCTCGATGTGACAATATATTTGTTTGTCTTGTTTTAATATATATATCTAAATTTTGATCCATTCGTCTTTCCTTTATTAACTTCTCATGCTTATGAATCCTTAGACTCTTGTACATTTGAGATTTTAGGAATCGACTTTTAGATCGAGATAGATCTTATCGAACTTGGTTATATCCAAGTTTTTGTTTGCTTATTTTTATCATACCTGTTAAGAATCAGACCTCAAACCTGGTTATATCCAGGGTTTCTTAATGATTTAAACTTAGTTCGAGCTTTAAAAAGCCCTTGAATAATCAATTTTCCCAAATTTCTAAGTTTCGGACTTGGTTACGTCCAGGGTTTTAAATGATTTAAACTTAGTTCACGCTAGGTTTATTGAAAACTCGAGCTTTAAAAAGCCATTTAATAATAAATTTTTCTAACCTTCTAAGTTTTTTGATCTTATCCGAGTAGGCTTAATTTTGCCAACTTCGGTTTTGTGCCCCCAAGTATGCAGAATGTATATGCTTTCTTGGTTGCTTTTACAAATACAAGAACATGAGCTTGCAATAACATCACTACGAAATAGTTATTTAACAACCCATCTACTATTTAATAAAAACAAATTTTATAAATAAGCCTTACATTGATGGTGGTACTATTGATAATACTTTTTCAATGCAGAGCATTCCATGTCTGTGGGACTGCTTCCCCATTTAGTTAAGCTATCTTGAAAGTTCTTTCACTCAAAACTTCTATGACCTGGTATGGTCCCTCCAAGTTTGAGCCCAATACACCATCCTTGGGGTCTTTGTAATGCCCTACTTCCTTAGAGCCGTTACTAAGTGAGTTTTAAAACGAAAAATGTGCAATGAACTCGCTAACCGAGGTTTTTAAAACAAAAGTGTGACTAAGCAAAAGTTAAGGCTGTAATCTTTAAAAATGCATTGTTTCATTGAAAACTTCTAGTATTTAACATTTGGGATCCAAAATAAGGTTTGAAAACTATTTACAACTTACAATAAGTTTATAGTCGATTAATTATTAAAATCACAGATTATTACAGCCATTTCTCAAATAACCCCCAACCAAAGCAGTCGGGCAGGCCAAACATGTACGCGTCGCTTCACGCTCTCCGTACTCATGGCTGGTTGACTCAATCTTTGCCCTTACCTGCAACACAGAGCACCCGTGAGCCGAAGCCCAGCAAGAAAACTCATACAGTATATAACATATGCGGATTATATAGTTAACATATCAGATTATCCACAGATAAATGAGTATTCCATCAAACTAAACAAACACGGCCATGCCATCCCAGAGGCATTACCAAAGCCTGGGGTCTCGATCCTCACCGTAAGGATATCCCCTGTATCCATTGGGGTCCCACCCTGTCTACAAGCACTTCACGTGCTAAGTGTTACTTCCGGCCCAGCTGCCGTTCTCGGCCTTTCACCATTCTCGGCTCCGTTTCCGTTCCCGGCTCCGTTGCCGTTCCCGGCTCCGTTGCCGTTCCCGGCTCCGTTGCCATTTCCCGGCTCCGTTGCCATTCCCGGCTCCTTTGCCATTCATTCTTACTATAATCACAAATAGAATAACTCAAATAACATTCAAACATATATCAATTCAATTAAGTCTGCACCCTAACATGTAATGCAATATAGGGTCGTGCCCTGCAATCACACTATGGGCCCATGCCCTGTCCTACGGGTGCTATAGTTTTCTTACCTGTCAATTTGATAGCTTTCATCACTTGACTCCTTGAGCACGATCCCACTCGAGCCCTAGCACACACCTAAACACAACCATAGGTCAAAGTCATCACCAAACCTCAAGTCCAAAAAAACTAGCCTCGGGACCAATCCCGAACCCCCCGGGAAGACCTAGATCCACAAAACAAGGTAGTGGAATCGAACCCTGAACCCTAGGTTAAAATCCCTCAAAAATAGCCCCAAAACCCCTTTCTGGGTATAGGGTAGCGCTACAGCGCTCTCAGGAGGGCGCTATAGCGCTACAAGCAGAACCAGAATTCCCCCAGAATCAGGGCCTAGCGCAACAGCGCCCAAAGACTAGCGCTGCAGCGCTAGTTGCAGGCAGGCAACACCAGTTTTCTTCTTCTGCGATTTCTTTGAGCCAATCTCAACCCAAACTTCCCCACATCTTCACAAAACTCAAAAATCAAGCTTATAAACACTCTCCACTCATCCCAAGCATCCCCAAATCTCAAAACCCAAGATCATGCATCCCAAATCTCAAGATTCACCATAGATGAACCCTAAACCCAGAAATTCAGTCAAACATCAAGTTAAAGGCTTAGAATTCATACCGTTGATGCAATTTTGACTTTGATTCAACTCCTAGACCTCCTTAGCTTGCTCTTCTCAAAGCTTGCCCAGAAATTCCCCTAAGATTCCCATCAATCTAGCTTAGATACACAGCCCAAACCAGTCAAAACCCAAAACTGAAAACTCTAAAAAACTTACCTCAAACATTGATGTGATCTTGCTAATCCCATGCCAAATCTTCAAGCCTAGCTTAGGATCCTTGATGCTCAGCCTATCCTAGCTCTCCTCTGAGCTTTGCCCCAAGAAATTTGAAGAGAAATGGTGCTAGAATCCTCAAACCGCCCCTTTTAGGAAAACCCTCTGTTTTTCTCTCTTTTCTTTTTCTTCCTTTTTCTTTCTTTTTTTTTCCACAGCCATCACACTCTCTCTATAAATCCCACTAAGTATATAAAGCCCCAATATACTAATCTCTAAGAAGCCAATTGACCAAAATGCCCTCCCTATTAATTCTTAACCCTTTTTTCCACATAGGGCCATTTTAGTCATTTTACCCAATTCCCGCTAACTCCTCAAGTGTCTCTAATATTTTCCCGCTTGCTTCCCAATACCTGCTAAATCACCAAATATGTATTCCTCATTATCAAAATTAACCTCAATATATTCCCTAAATTTCCTGTTTATACCCCAAGGCACGCCCCGAGCCGGGTATAAATTCCCGCCATGAGTTTTTCGCTAATCCGTTCTCTGGGATCGTCTCGAGTCACAAATCACAGATACATCCACATACCACTGTGGTCTCAACAATCATTAGATAACAATACAGTTATGCCCAAAATGGCCAAAATTACAATTGTGCCCTTCTAACACAATCAGGGCCTACATGCATACTAATACACATAGTCATGCATCTCAAATAGTCAAATAGTCATATAATATGCTTTAAATCATAATCATGCATTTTACTCATAAAAATCACACATAAATTCCATTATTCCCTCCAGGCACACTAATCAAGGCCCTTAAGCCTTATTAGCGATTTTGGGTCGTTACAGTCTTTATTTGTTAAAAAGACCCTTCAGAAACTAGGTTGCCCAATCCAAGTCTGCGCCCCTTAACTTTAGAATTAAAATAGCGAGTGATTTTTTTTGTTGATAATGGGCGAGCTGTAACTGTGACTCCTCTCGTTTTTCTTCAATCAGATCAAGAGATGTGTTAAGTAGTCCATCATTCTTTTCTTGATTAAATGTCCTTTGCTTGTGAGCAGCTTCTATGGCTTCGATTGGAAGTACGACTTTACTTCCAAAAGTTAAGGAAAAAGGAGTATGCCCTGTGGAGGTCCTGTGAGAAGTTCGGTAGGTCCAAAGTACTTGCGGGAGCTGTTTGAGCCTAAGTCCTTTAGCCTTGTCTAACCTCCTCTTTAGGCTCGCCTTAAGGGTTTTGTTTACAACCTTGACCTATCCGTTGGCTTGCGGATATGTAACTGACGAGAAACTCTTCGTGATGCCATATTTTTCATAGAAGTCAGTGAAGAGATTGTTGTTGAACTGTGTCCCGTTTTCTTACACGATCTTTTTAGGAAGCCCAAACCGACATATAATATGCTTTACCACGAAATCCAGGACTCTTTTTGAAGTGATGGTTGACAGAGGCTCAACTTTTACCCACTTCATGAAGTAGTTGATCGCCACCACCGGATAACGAACTCCCCCTTTTCCCATAGGTAGGGAGCCTATTAGGTCGATTCCCCATGCCGCAAATGGCCATGGGGATGAAATCATCGTTAGCTTGACTGGAGCAGCTCAGGCAACCATGGAAAATGCTGGCATTTGTTTCACTTTTGAACATATGAGATCGAGTCTTTCATTAAAGTGGGCCAAAATTAGCCCAGCCTCAGTAACTTCAATGCTAGGTTTTGCCCCCCAGCATGATCTCCACAAAAGCCTTCGTGTAATTCTTGTAAAATGCTTTTGGCTTCCTCAGGTAGAACACATCATAGGAGAGGCAACAAATGACCACGCTGATATAAGGTTCCATCTACTATTACGTACTATAAAGCTTGATAAAGTATTTTTCTCGCGTCTTTTCTGTCGTCAGGTAACTTTCCAGTTGTGAGGTATTCCATTATGGGAGTCATCCAGGTCAGCCTTATGTCGATCATTCTGACCTCTATCACTTCTCCTGTCACGCTCAGGCTCTTCAAGAACTCCACTGGCACCACATTAAATGTCTCAGCCTCTTTTGTGGTAGTAAGCCGTGCTAAAGCATCAGCATTAGAATTCTGCTCGCGGGGTATCTGTTCAACAGAGCTGTACTCAAATTCTGACAGTTCTCCCTTTACCTTAGCTAGGTAGGCCGCCATCTTGGTACCTCGGGCTTGATACTCTCCCAATACCTGATTGACCACGAGTTGGGAATCGGTATAGCATTGGATGGCTTTCGCCTTGAGTTCTCTTGCTACCCTTAGTCTTGCTAGTAAAACCTCATATTCGACTTTGTTGTTGGATTCCTCAAATCTAAACCTCAGAGCTGTAAAAAATCGATGCCCTTCTGGTGAGAATAAGATGATCCTAGCTCCTGACCCGTTCTCGTTTGACGATCCGTCAACGAAGATTTTCCATAATTCCTGCACCGGCTCCCTCAAGAGTTCCTCTTGAAAACCGGTGCATTCAACCATAAAATTAGCAAGGGCTTGACTTTTAATTGAGGTCCGTGGCATGTACAATATGTCGAACTGGCTAAGTTTGATGGCCCATTTTGAAAGACGTCCCGACATTTTAGGTTTTTGTAAAACCTGCCTTAAAGGTTGGTCGGTTAAGACGGTGATTGAATGGGACTGGAAATATGGTTGGAGCTTTCTAGAAGCAAATATCAGACAGAATGCCAGCTTCTCTATCAGTGGATATCGTGACTCTGCTCCAAAAAGTCTCTTGCTTACATAATAAACTGGTTTCTGGTACGGTCTTCTTCTCGAACTAACACGGCGCTGACTGCATTCTCTGTCACGGCTAAATAATGGAACATAGATTCTCCAAACATAGGTTTGGATAATACGGGGGGCTTGAATAGATGTGTTTTCTGGTCGTGGAATGCCTGTTCGCACTCCTCGGTCCACTCAAATTTTTTGTTACCTCTGAGCAAGTTGTATAATGGCAGACACTTGTCAATGGATTTTGAAATGAAACGATTCAAAGCCACCACCCTTCCAGTTAGACTTTGAACTTCTTTACGCGACCTGGGCGAGGGCATTTCTGATAACGATTTGATTTTCTCAGGATTTGCCTCGATCCCCCTCTCGTTGACTATGAACCCCAGGAATTTTCCAGATGCCACTCCGAAAGTGCAATTATGGGGATTCAGCTTTATGTCATACTTCTTTAATAGTCCAAAACACTCTTCTAGATTGGACACATGGTTGTTGACAGTTTTTGATTTGACAAGCATGTCATCGACATACACTTCCATACTTCTCCTGATCTGACTAGTGAACATCTTATTGACCAAGCGTTGATATGTAGCCCCAATATTCTTCAGCTCGAAGGACATAACTTTATAACAATATATGTTATGTTCGGTCAAGAAGCTAGTATGTTCCTGGTCCACAGGATTCATCGCGATCTAGTCATATCCAGAATACGCATCTATGAAGGACATGAGCTCGTGACTTGCTGTGGCATTGTTAGGTTAATTTTAGCCTATCTTTTTAAGTGTCTTTATCAGTGTCTTTTTAATGGTTCTTGTGTTTTTGGAACGGAATTATGCTTATTTTTGCTTGATTTCAGGTTAAGCTTAAGTTTTGGGCATTTGGAGTGGATTGTGTAGAAATCAAGCATTTGGAGTGGATTGTGCTGAAATTTCAATTAGGGCCGCGGCGCAAGAATTGGCGCTGCGGCGCTCTTGCGTATTAGAGCCGCAGCGAGCCCCTTTCCAGAAACTCGAGATTTAGCCTTTGCTGAGTAGGGCCGCGACGCTAGCATCCGTACACCTCAGAATTTTTAAGGGCAATTTCGTCATTTTGGGAAGATATAGAATGAGGTCTTCATTCTGAAAAGGGGATTGCGATTTTGACAGTGGAGACAGACAAAAAGAGAGAAAAGACAAGAGGAGGGATTTTGGAGCAAGCGTGGGCGATCTCCGACAACTCCCCATCTAGTTTCATCCTCTTTTTCTTTGATTTTCCTATGCTATTGTTTAGTTTGATTATGGATTTGAATATTGAGATTATGAACTAAACTCTTATTAGGGATTTGATGGATATTGACTGAGATCACCCCATGGTTAATGTTATTTGATTATTTCTTCTTGCTTGTTTATGAAATTTGTTCATCTTTATGCTTAATGTATGTTTGAGATTGATCACCTTAAGCATGATTCATGATCCTAATGTGAAATCTGAAAAGTGAATATTAGGAATGCTCTAAATGAATGAACATAGGTTTTGATGCGAAACGAAAGTATTCGCATAGCTTATGTGACTTATAGATTATTACTCAATGCGAATTGATTGTTGTGCTATCTCAGAAATGCAATAGTTGACAATGCAATTTAGAACCTAAATGATCTGAAAAGAGTTTAGGCAATTTTATAATCTTTCATTTCATTGAAAGAAGAAGAATAGTCAACTAGCGTTAACAATTGGGTAATTGAAGCAATTGAAATCATATCCCTATCTTCACATCCATTGTTAAACCCTTAATTTCTTATTTGTTGATTTTGTTTGTTGTGTTTTCTGCAATTTAAATTTAAAAACCAATTTTTATTGTCGCCAAATAGAAATATAAATCCAATTTTGTTAGTACTTGACTGCAATTCCCTTGGGTTCGACCTCACCTGTGTGAGTACTACTTGTATGATACGTGCACTTGCGTGTATTAAAATTAAGCAACAAGTTTTTGGCGCCGTTGCCGGGGAATTGTTTAGTTAATATTACGTTAATTGGATTAAATTCTAATTTGGTTTTCTTTTCACTTTTTGCTAACTTGTTTGTGTCAAATTCTTCTTATCTCATCTCAGGTACCATTGGTTTATGCGGCGTCAAGGACCAGCTGCAAGAGTGCCTGTTGATCCTGAGATAGAGAAGACTTGTCGGCAAAATAGAAAAAACAAAAGGTTGGAAAGAGTTGCACACAGGATTGAGCAAGAGGAAGTTATTGCCAACTACGGTAATAATGGGGGTACCATAGAAGACCCAGCTAATGGTCAGAATCCACCCGACCGTAGCCTGAGGGACTATGTTTTGCCAACAATGACAGGGGTCCAGTCTTGTATAAGACAACCCACCGTAGATGCAAACAATTTTGAAATAAAGCCAGCCATACTTCAGGTGGTTCAATCCACAGTCCAGTTTGGGGGACTACCCACTGAAGACCCAAACATGCATCTCTCTAACTTCATGGAGCTCTGTCAGACATTTAAGATGAATGGAGTCAGTGATGATGCAATCAGACTCAGATTATTCCCATTTTCTCTGAGGGAGCGAGCCAAGAGTTGGTTGGTATCTTTGCCACCTAACTCAATCAATACATGGAATGATCTTGCACTAAAGTTTCTCTCCAAGTTCTTCCCTCCAGCCAAGGCAGCTAAGCTAAGGGGGGAGATCAACAACTTCTACCAGCTGGATAATGAATCTCTATATGAGGCGTGGGAGAGATTCAAAGAATTGATAAGAAAGTGCCCGCATCACGAAATAGAGAAATGGATGCTAGTCCATAATTTTTATAATGGGTTGTGCGGTACTACTCGCACACTCATTGATGCAGCAGCTGGTGGTGCGTTTATGAGAAAAAGCGGCAATGAGGCGTATGATTTGTTAGAAGAAATGGCTATTAACAATCAACAGTGGCCTAGTGAAAGAGGTAACTCGAAGAAAGTGGCTGGTTTGCATGAGATTGATGCAATATCTAAGTTAACTGCTCAAGTTGAGGCTTTGACTAAACAGCTGCAAGGCAGTACAATGGCAACCCCCGTGATGCAAGCTCAAACTATGTGTGAATTATGTGGGGGTCCTCATGCTTATGAAAAATGTCAGTACGCGGATGTCAATAATATGACATTGGAACAAGCTCAAGCCATTGGGAATTTTCCTCGTCAAAACAACAACAATCCTTATTCAAATTTCTATAACCAGGGTTGGAGGAATCACCCCAATTTTTCTTGGAAGAATGACCAACAAGGCCAGTCTTCAGTTCAGCCGTCACAACAACCATTTCAGCAGCCACCTCCTGGGTCTTACCAACCGCCCATGCGACAACAACAGAATCCTATGAGACAGCCTGATACTCAGTCTGATGTTCTTAATCAATTCATGACTGAAACGCGGTCTTCTATTAGAAATTTGGAGAACCAGATTGGGCAATTGGCTACTCTTGGGCAGTAAATCCTGTGCACTGACTAATCTTAAGACTAACTTATTTTGAACATATAATCATATTTATATTTCATTGTGATTACGTCACTATAAATACGATTAGCTATATGCTCGGGATTTAATATAATTTTACATTAAACAAATAATCATGAAAATAAAACATGTGAGCAAAGTGATTGACCAAGTCAAAAAATGATTTCTATTCTTTTATTGATAATAAATGAGATTACAAAGAAATTGGGTTTTAATCAGGGCATAAAACCCTAACAAACTCCCACTTGCACTAATTGAAACTAATGCCTTAATTCTACTAATCCCATTTCCTCGATATGCTTATCAAATGTAGCTTCTGGTAGTGTCTTTGTAAATGGATCTACAAGATTGTCTTCAGTTGCAATCTTCATAACCTTCACATCTCCCCTGTTCACATATTCTCGAATAATGTGATACTTCCTTTCTATATGCTTACTCCTCTTGTGACTATGAGGCTCTTTCGAGTTGGATATCGCTCCTGTATTGTCACAAAACAACACAGGTGGTTTATCCATTTCTGGAATAACACCAAGATCCGAATAAAACTTCTATAGCCAGAATATTTCCTTAGCTGCTTTTGACACGGCTATGTACTCATCCTCCATGGTGGAATCTGAGATTGCAGAATGTTTTACGCTTCTCCATATCACAGCTCCACCCCAAGAGTAAACACCATTCCAGAAGTAGACTTCCTGTCATCGACATTAGTCTGAAAATCTGAATCGGTATAGCCTACAGGGTTAATAACACCACCCTTGTAGACTAACATATAATCCCTAGCCCGCCTTATATAGTTAAAGATATGCTTAACTGTTATCCAATGTTCCGATCCTGGGTTTGACTGATGCCTGCTAAATACTCCCACTGCATAGTAGAAATTTGGTTTAGTACACAACATTGCATACATCAAACTTCCAACTGTAGATGCGTAAGGAACTTTTCTCATAGCATCTTCCTCTTCAGGAGTCTGAGGAGACTGCTTCTTTGAAAGATGAATTCCATGGTTAGACAGTAGATGTCCTTTCTTGGAATTTGTCATTGAGAAACGTTCAAGCACTTTATCATTGTATGCTGCTTGAGATAGAGCTAAGAGTTTGTTCTTTCTATCCCTAATGATATGGATACCTAGAACATAACTTACATCACCCAAATACTTCATTTGGAATTGAGTGCTCAGCCAATTCTTCACATCTGATAATTTCTTAACATTGTTTCCAATGAGTAAGATATCATCCACATAAAGAAACAGGAATACCGCTATTTGATTTGCCTTTAGTTGGTAAACATAGGGCTCATCAATATTTTGTTCAAATCCATAGGTTTTGATTATTTCATCAAACCTAAGATTTCAGGAACGAGAAGCTTTCTTAAGTCCGTAAATGGACCTATTTAACTTGGAAACTTTTCTTTCTTGTCCAACTACTTTAAATCCTCTGGCTGATCCATATAAATGAGTACGTCAAGCTTGCCATTAAGAAAAGCTGTCTTGACATCCATTTGCCAGATCTCATAGTCGAGAGCGACTGTTATGGATAGGAGGATGCGAATGGACTTAAGCATGGCTACCGGACTAAAAGTTTCCTCATAGTCCACACCTTCTCTTTGGGTATAACCCTTTGCCACTAATCAAACTTTATAAGTCTTAATATTTCCTTCAACACCTCATTTCTTCTTGTAAATCCACTTACACCCAATGGCCCTAAAGTCACTAGGTGCTTCCACAAGATCTTAGACGGAATTTGAGTACATGGATTCCATTTCCTATTTCATGGCTTCGAGTGATAGTTCCCTTTCAGGGCTAGGCATTGCCTGTTTAAAAGACAATAGGTCATCATCACTAGTGTCACCAACAACCATATTGGTTTCACCATCCAAACCATAGTGAACTGGGTTCCTAGAAACCCTCCCACTACGACGAGGCTCCGTGACTGTTTTCTCAGGAACAGTGGTACTTTCTTCATTTAAATCGACTTGCGTCAGTTGGACATGAAGAGTGGGAATTTCATCTTCAACTCGCGTTGATGATGATGGAACATCGGTTGGAGTCATTTCTTTAACCATCTCCTATGAAACTACTTTGTTGCGAGGTTTGAAGTCTTGGGACATAGTCATTTTTTAGAAAAGTAGCATTCGTAGAAGTAAACACTTTCTTTTCAGAATGATTATAGAATAGTCCACCTCGAGTACCTTTAGGATAGCCAACAAACATACAAACTTCAGTTTGTGGTTCTAGCTTTCCCTCCTTTTTTCTCAGGACATGAGCGGGACACCCCCTGATTCTATAATGGCGTAAACTATGTTCACGACCATTCTAGCATTCTAAAGGTGTTTTGGGGATTGATTTAGATGGCACGACATTGAGAATGTCATTCGCGGTTTCAATTGCATGTCCCCAGAACGAAGTTGGTAGAGTTGAGTAACTAAGCATGCATCTAACCATTTCCAATAAAGTTCTGTTTCGGCGTTTCGCTACACCATTTTGTTGCGGAGTACCTGGTGCAGTAAATTGTGATAAAATCCCTTGTTCAGTTAAATGATCTTGGAACTGCATATCCAAATATTCTCCACCCCTATTAGATCGCAAGATCTTTAACGTTTTACCTAATTGGTTCTGATCCATTGCTAGGAATTCCTGAAACTTTGAAAATGTTTCTAATTTCCTATGCATTAGGTAAAGACATGAGTATCTAGAGTAATCGCCAATGAAAGTGACGAAATACTCAAAACCACCACTGGCTTGTACATTCAAAGGTCCACAAACATCATAATGAACAAGTCCAAGTGGTTCTTTGGCTCATCATCCTTTGCAGAGAATGGACGCTTGGTCAGTTTACCTTCTAGACAAGATTCACAGATAGGTAATTCACCTAAGGTGAGTTCCCTCAAAGGTTCGTCCTTTGTAAGTCTTTGAATTCTATCATAGCTGATGTGACCTAGTCTCAAGTGCCATAAATACGTCATATTATCGTTATCAGTCTATTGACGTTTATTGGTCCTAGGTTTAGCTACTTTGAATAAATCATTGTTAAGAGCAAGGGGTTCGTTAGGTCTCAGAATATAAAGCCTGTTTTCCAAACATGCAATACACAATTGTGATCCATTGAAAGAAATAGATATATTAGAACTTGTGAAAGTCATAACAAATCATTGTAATTGCAAAATGGAAACTGAAATTCAATTTCTACTAAAATCCAAAATAAAAAATACATCATTTAAAATAAAAAATTCAGTTCCAAACTTCAGACGAGCTCTTCCTCTAACTTGGACTGTAACGAACGCTCCGTTCCCAAGTCTAAGCTTTAAGTTGCCTTCGTCCACTTCCTCCCACGATTTAAGAAGCTGTAAAGAATTTCCAACATGCTTGGTAGATCCAGAATCAATAATCCAAATGGATTTATCATTCTCTAAAACACATGTTTCCAAGATAAATTAACTACTATCATTACCTTTGTTTTTAGCTACTAGTAACTTGGGGCATTCCTGTTTACAATGCCCCTTTTGCTTTGCAGTGAAAGCACTTATCTTTACCTTTCTTGTTTTTCTTGTTTATCCATTCAGGCGTCTGTGCATTTGGTTGTGCACTCGTCTTTGCAGGCTTGGGGTTGTTGTTTTGTCCACCTTTCCTCTTGTTTCCAACTTTCGAAGACGAAGCTTGGTTAACTTCAGCCTTAGCTGGATCGGCAGCAACAAAAATAGTCGTATTTTCTCCTCCTTTACTAGGTCCACCCATGATAGGCTCAAAAATCTGAAGCTCGTTCATGAGTTGCGTCAGACCATAGTTGAGTTGATCACGAACGTGCAGACACGGTGCCATTATAGCATTCATGGTGTCATCACGTATGTGCGGAGACGGTGCTACCCATGCTTTCATGGTGCCATCATGAGCACTGAAGGTGCCATCACGAACGTGCGGACACGGTGCTCTTTCTGGGGATTCCTTAATCATGACGAACTCGGAGTTGTCACCAATCAACTTTATGTTGATATTCTTTTTCAAATTAAGGAAGTTTTCTCTAGTGAATTTGTCCATTGAAAGTTGAGAAGGATGGGAGTAGACACAGACACTACTTAACTTAAAACTACAAATTATCAATAAAATAGAAATCAATCACTTTTGCTCAATAAAACTTCTATTCACAAAAATTTAAAGAAATAGCACAGCATATACCAAAAATATGTAAGATATGAGAAAAAAAAATACCAAAAACAATCATTTCTCTATTTCTTTAGGTTTTTAACTAATCTATGATATCCTTATCCCGGTTGGCGAGAGTAAAAAATACCACTAGTTAAATAGAGTTGTAAACTCATTTAATAATGGACACCACTATCAACAACTTACTATTCGATCAAAATAAGAAAACATAATCTCTTATTTTATGAGCTAGACCCACAGTTTCGATAATCATAGATTTAGCCCAAGTAGTCACCATATTGGTGAGTCTAGTAGAATTTGACCTATAATTATATAATTTTTGAAATCTAACCTTGTCAAAATAACTAATGGACACCTTTCGTAGGAGGACGAATCAAAGCACCTCGAGGCCCCATTAAGCTATTGACGTTGTTAAACCAACGGTGGAGATCGAATATAAATCTTAAAATAAGCTCATTATCAAATTAAAAAATAGTATTTTTATTATTTATTTTTAGAAAATTAATGACTATGGTTTTCCAAAAAATTGAAAAGATTAAATTTTTAAAACCAAAGTCCTATAATTTCCTATTAATTCTAAAGTGTCACATTGAAACAAATTCAATTAATTTAGAATTAATTTGATGCTAATCAATATTTAGGTTTGTTGACGGTGATAACTCGTCAACTATGTCAAGTTAGAAAAATCAAAGTGTAGTGCTTATGAATGAAGAACTTCAAAAATCTAAACAGAAACTTAGAAAATAGTTGCAGAAGAAAAATGGGGAAAAGAACTTGTATTTCTCTTTTGTGTCTAGCTACAGTGTTTTTTCCAACCCCTTTCCATGTGGAAGTGGAGTTCCGTTTATAGTGGGCTCTAATGGCCTCTGATACATTGTGGTCCAGGGGACCAGATGGTACACAAGTACACTGTTAAGAGAGTGGTCTCAGGGGTAGTGGTGGGCTCCAGTACATGGTCAGATTCTGTGGAGATGTCTCCACTACTTATTTAGTACGAGTGTCAGAGGAGTGGCACCAGGGGTAGTGGTTCTGGTGGTGGTGTCAACTCTAACATCTGGTTAGAAGCATACAGGCCATGTCCCCTCTCCTAGTACCCCCACTACTTGTCTGGCGTGGGCCTTGTGTCCATGCTTTATCTCCCCTCAATTTATCAGGTTGCTTAGTATTTCTTTTGACTTTGCATGAATTGCTATGAGGCTTCCCCAATTCATTCTTAATGGTGCGTTAAAGAGGTCCTTGATCTTACCTCTTGTTAGACCCACAGTAAGAGTGGTGCCCCGTTAGTAGCACTTATCTTAAGGGGAGATATAAGACTCCTCCAACAAGGCCCACTACGTACGAAACCCCTAGTGGCACGGATGTGACGAGGCAAGGTGGGGGCGTCTCTCACGAGGCCCATGGTACAGCTAGTGAGCGGGGCAAGGTGAGGGTGAGACACTGGTCTCGCGAGGCCCATGGCGTGGCTAGTGCGCAAGGCGAGGCAATGGCCAGACACTGGTCTCGCGAGGCCCATGGTGTAGCTAGTGTGCGAGGCAAGGTGCGGGCGAGACACTGGTCTCGCGAGGCCCATGGCGCGATTGGTGCATGAGGCGAGGTGAGGTGAGGGCGAGACACTGGTCTCGCGAGGCCCATGTGCGGCTAGTGCGCGGGGGCAAGGTGAAGGCGAGACACTGGTCTTGTGAAGCCCATGGAGCAGCTAGTGCGTGGGGCAAGATGAGGGAGGGACAATGGTCTTGCGAGGCCCATGATGCAGCTAGTGCGCGGGGCAAGATGAGGGTGAGACAACAGTCTCGCGAGGCCCACGGTGCGACTGGTCTGCGGGGAAAGGTGAGGGCGAGACAACGGTCTCGCAAGGCCCATGGCGCGACTGATGCGCGGGGTGAGGCGAGGCGAGGCGACATTGTTTGCGAGACACCTGAGGCGTGCGAGGCATCATGGCTTGCGAGATGCCTGGGGTGCACGAGGCGGTTGTATGACAACAGGGGCGTGCGCAAGACCTTCATGCGCTTGCAAGGCCACGTGGGCCCGAGGCACCATATGCGTCCGCGAGGTGCCGTATGCACTCGTGACGTGCGAGGCATTTTGGCTGGTGCGAGGCGATGAGTCTCGCGAGACTTCTGGGGTGCTCGTGGGCGTCCAAGGAAAAGTGGCCATTTGGAGCAAGGTTTATTTGGGCATCCTTTCGAGGGATCAAAGGGATTTCAGATATGGTTGCTTTGGATCTCCTAGGGACTTTAGGCATGAGATGCGAGTCTTTCACGGGTGTAGAATTTTCAGCATCCACACTTGCCCCCCAGTGTAGGAGAGGGCCTTTATGCGCTCTGGTAGACTCTTTGGTATGGTGTGCTGAAAGCATAGGCAGTGTCTGTGATGATCCTTGTTATTGCTTGAGCTTGGGTGTGAGCCCATTATTTGGCTTCGCGGATCCCAATGCAGGTGCTTAGCTTCATTTTTGACCATAGATCAAGCACTGGACATAATGGCTAAGATGAGATCATGATCGTTATAAATATCCCTTCATGTCTAGCCTATCCTTCACCCTTTATTTATTTGGGTTAGTGGTTTCGGAAACCTTACTCTTTTCAAGAGGTGAGGAGTTTGATTGCTCACCACCTCACTTTTTATTATTTATGTCATTTCATTTTTTTATGCCCATATTCATGTGGGTGCTTAGGGACTAAAACATCCTTTTCCTTTGTTTGTGCAGACGCGTACTTTCGACCATTTGCCTCTCTTTGACCGTGACAGTGCTTTTGGCCCTCGACCTCCGTTTGACCATGATAGTGCCCAATTCTACTTGCTTGAGGTATACTTTCTTTCTTCCTTATGCTTATTGGGTCCAAATTAGAACCACTCGGGATGGGGTACTTTGGCCTGAGCTCGTCGTGAGTTAACCCATTTGCATGCTCTCATTCATACCATGTAGTAGGTTATTTAGAGCGCTTATGCCTAGAGGTTTTGAGCCCATTCTTTTGTGTTTTGTAGCAATCCTCTCATTTATACGCGAACCCTTTTTGCTTTCGAGACGAGGTCTCATGGCATGTGAAGGATGATTCGACGCTCCTCCGGGGGCCGAGTTTGTTGACTTGTCTTCAGACACGGAGTCCCCCGAGGAAAACCCTCACCAAGACTATGACACCTTAAGGCAGGCCCGTATTCGTCATCTTTAGCACATGGCTAAACTTAGGCGTAATATCTGGGTGGTAGAGAGCGAAATAGACTCAGTTTTGAGGGGAGACGGTGTACCTTTCCCTCTTGTCCTTAACGACCATGTAGCGACCCTTAGGGTGACCCTTTTAGATTTGTAGACAGAGTTGGAGTGTATGGAGGGAAATCTCCCGCCTGAGCCTCCTTCCCTGTTTTTACCTAATAACTGTCATGGGGCCATCCCGTCTTCTCCTCAACCCTTATTCTTGATCTACCCTTGTTTAGCGCTTTCACACTTGGTGCCTCGGTGGAAGACCCTTGCTAGGAAGAAAAAAATGGAGGGTAAAGTGACCTTTTTCCACCTCACCTTTTTCTTTTGGTTTTGCAGATATGTCGAAGAGAGCGCGACGACAAGTGACTGCAGAGTATCAAGACACTGGCCCCCTATTGGCATCCACCCTAGTGTCCCATGTGTCTAAAAATAAATTGTTAGATATAATGGGGAACTACCGTGTTGGCCCGCAATACAAATTATACGTTCTTTCGAACAAGTGTCGGGCTGATCGCCCAAATCCGAGTTACGTGGCCATGAGCGAGTATATCTTGAAAGCGGGTGGCACAATTCCATTACACCCATTTTTCGTCACGGTTCTCAACTATTTTGACCTTGCTCCACTCCAGTTGGCGCCCAACAGATGGCTGGCCTTGAGTTGCCTTTTTATTGCATATATGGAGTGCTTCAAGCGTGCTCCCATGGCCCAAGAGGTGCACTTCATGTACAACCTCATGCCCTCTCCTAAATCCAAAGGCTTTTATTTCTTGCAAAAAGCCAATACTTCAGTCTCCTTGATAGAGGGTTCTATATCCAACCTAGGGTTTTGGAAGCAGGACTTCTTCTTTGTGAAGGGTCCCTTCTCTATTCGTGAGAACTTTCGTTCAGCTCCTAGTAAGTACTTCAAGTTTTTTTTGGAACTTACTGTTTTGGAACTTATGTTTGTGTCGGCAACTGTGTTGATTGTGTAGAGAATTTTGCCCTGCCTGAAGTTATCGGGTCAGAGGCAGATGCAGTGGATAAATTTCTCGAGGCTGATCCTGCCAAAAAAATGGTTGTACACCTCTTCACTGTGACTAAACTCAACTTTCACAAGCTGTCCCAAGTTTTGGAGCCCGAGTTGTTGTGGACTATTTCTAGAACAAAGAAGAAAAAGGCCGTTTTGGCTGATTCTCACTCGAATGGGGGTGAGGCTGAGCGTGCGCCAGAGGGGGTCTCCCTAGGACATAGGAAACCCCACCGGCCATATTTCTCTCCCAGGGAGTGCCTTCCCTTAGCCTCTATAGACCATGACATGGCCTCCCACTCCAAGGATCAACAGGCCATGCCGAGGGGTTTTGTCTGTCCCTATTCTGAGGACTTCGACGCTTTCCCTAAGGCTTTCCTTGATCCTGGTCCATCGGGGGCTCATTTTTCTGACCCCCTGGGTGGGCTGCATGGCAACCTTTTATGGGCGATGGTATGTCCAGGTCGCCACGGATCTTCCTGAGGCTGATTGGAGTGGTCTTGGGAATTTTGGCATGTCGGAGTTCGGGGAGACTCTTGCGCGTTCCGTCGCTTGGGTGAGTTCATGAATCTTATGTCAGCATTATCCATTTTCTCTCTCATTTTTTTTTCGCTTATCATTGTTATTGTTATTTTTCTTGTGTATACCTATACTATGGCTCAACGATTTGCCGACTCGGGTCAAGACCTCTCCACGTCGAATGCTGAGAGGGACCGTCTTACGGTCTAGGTCCAGGGGCTTGAGAGGGAACTTGCTTAGACCAAGCTTAAGCTAGAGAAGGCCTTGGCGAAGGCCTCTTCCTCATCAAAAAAGAAGAAGAGGGCTATTGCCAAGGCCACGATGCTGCTGGAAAATGTCACTTGCTTAGAGACTGAACTTGAGGGTGCAAAGGCTACCATCGCAGCGTTGCAGGGGAGGGTCGCTTCCTTAGAGACGGACAAGGCGATTATTGAGTATAGATCCATAGAGCATGCCCTCTAAGGAGTATGGAGGCAGAATCCTAACTTTGATTTCTCCTCCTTTGGTGAGCATGCCGTTGCCCGAGCGGCTGAGTGGAACGCCTATGGACGGAGGCCTTGAGATTATCATTCTGTAATTTTTTCCATTTAGTCCAATGTGGTTGTATGCTCATTTGAGCCCTATTTTGCTTGTAATTTATCCGAGCCCTGTTATATTATCAAAACTCTTTTTTTTTTATATATACATATGTGATCATTCATCTTTATTCCTCTGTGTTCGAGGTCCTTTTGAGCCCGCACAATGGGGTTCGATAGGTTCTCTTTTTTATTTATCAGGCCTGAGGTCCTTTGAAGCCCATCCGAAGGGGTTCAATAGGTCCCTCTTTGGTGCGTCTTGATTGTTTCTATAATGATATATTGACCCGTTGGGTTCTAGTTATCATTTTATATATTTTTACGCGCGCTTATTATTTCTTACAAGAAGCGTCTTTCTCGTCATTATTCATAGTACTATTTTTGCAAGGGTCTCTTTTGGGACCCTTTTTGGCTAGAAGGCTTGGTGGTCGCTCTAGGCTTATCGGAGGGTGCTTCCCCCGAGGCACTTCCTCTTGTGTAAGCATTTACTCTTATTTAGATGCTTTTCTTGTAGGACCTTTTGGCCTCCTTGATGTTCATAAGGTAGCTAATCCTTGTGAACTCAAGCGATACCTTACAAGGTCTTCTTCTTGATTTATAAGGGTTTATATATATATAAGGGTCTCGTTTAGGATCCTGAGATAAGGGGTGCTTTTAGGGTCCTCCTGATAAGGGGGTCCTGTTAGGATCCTCCTGATAGGGGGTCCTTTTAGGATCCCTCTGATATCAGGGGTCCTTTTAGGATCCTCTTCTTTGCTATATAGGACTCGCTTAGGATCCTGAGATAAGGGGTCCTTTTAGGGTCCTCCTGATAAGGGGGCCCTTTTAGGATCCTTCTGATAGGGGGTCCTTTTAGGATCCCTCTGATATAAGGGGTCCTTTTAGGATCCTTTTGATATCAGTGGTCCTTTTAGGATCCTTTTGATATATGGGGTCTTTTAGGATCCTCCTGATATAAGGGTCCTTTTAGGATCCTCTTCTTTGCTATATATTTTGCCTCCTGTCCTACCCCCTGAAGTGCATGGTGGAATTTATTCCAGCAGACACTTTGGTGGATGCTATAGAGAAGAAAAATAACATGTGAAGTTTCGAACAGTTTCATTCATAGCAGGCGAGTTACAATGACATATATGAAATGGTTACATCTAATTGGGAGGTTACCCGGGTAGCCTCTTTGATTCCTACCTACTAAGTTAACATAACAAGGAACAAACTAAACATAGGTCTTCTTTGCATCAGGTGCAGAAGTCTCACTGGTAGTATTTCTTGAGGTGTTCCGCATTCCATGCTCCAGGTATGACAGTGTTATCCATGCGGGCCAGTTTATAGGTGTTTGGTGGTATGCATTGAGCGACTTGGTAGGGTCCTTCCCAGTTTTCCCCTAGTACCCCCGCCCCTGGGACTCGTGTGTTTGGGAGTACTTTTCTTAGTACCAAGTCTCCTACCCTGAAAATTCTCTCTCGCACCCTTGAGTTGTAGTACCTCGCTGCTTGTTGCTGATATGTGGCTAGCCTTAGTTTTGCCCTTTCTTTCGTATCAGAATCGACAGGTGGAGGAGGATCCTTCATAGAGGCTTTTAGCTGATCTCCGTCAAGGTGGACCTCCACCTCTCGCAGCTCTCTCAATCGTTTAGAACGTCAGGGCATTTCTTTCCTATCGGAATCGACGGAAGAACAATGGCTTGACACTTATTCTTCGCACAGGCGGTGCCAAACTATTGACGGTGAGAACTCGTCAACTATGTGAAGTTTGAAAAATCAAAGTGTAGTGCTTATGAATGAAGAACTTCAAAAATCTAAACAGAAACTTAGAAAATTGTTGCAGAAGAAAAATGGGGAAAAGAACTTGTATTTCTCTTTTGTGTCCAGCTACAGTGTTTTTTCCAACCCCTTTCCATGTGGAAGTGGGGTTCCTTTTATAGTGGGCTCTAATGTCCTCTGATACATTGTGGTCCAGAGGACCAGATGGTACACAAGTACACTGTCAGGAGAGTGGTCTCAGGGGTAGTGGTGTTGGCTCCAGTACATGGTCAGATTCCGTGGGGATGTCTCCACTACTTATTTAGTACGAGTGTCAGAGGAGTGGCACCAGGCGTAGTGGTGGTGGTGGTGGTGTCGACTCTGACATCTGGTTAGAAGCATACAGGCCATGTCCCCTCTCCTACCACCCCCACTACTTGTCTGGCGTGGGCCTTGTATTCATGATTTAGCTCCCCTCAGTTTGTTAGGTTGCTCAGTATTTCTTCTGACTTAGCATGAATCGCTATGAGGCTTCCCCAATTCTTTCTTAGTGGTGCGTTAAAGAGGTCCTTGATCTTACCTCTTGTTAGACCCACAGTAAGAGTGGTGCCCCGTTAGTAGCACTTATCTTAAGGGGAGAGATAAGGCTCCTCCAACGGTGCCCACTATGTACGCGACCCCTAGTGGCACGGATGTGACGATGTGAGGTGGGGGTGTCTCTCACGAGCCCCATGGTGCGGCTATTGCGCGGGGCGAGGCGAGGGCGAGACACTGGTCTCGCGAGGCCCATGGCGCGGCTAGTGCGTGGGGCAAGGTGAGGGCGAGACACTGGTCTCGCGAGGCCCATGGCGCAACTGGTGCGCGGGATGAGGCGAGGGCGAGACACTGGTCTTGTGAGGTCCATGGCGCGGCTAGTGCACGTGGCAAGGTAAGGGCGAGACATCGGTCTCGTGAGGACCATGGCGTGGCTAGTGCGCGGGGCAAGATGAGGGCGAGACACTGGTCTCGCGAGGCCCATGATGCGGCTAGTGCGCGGGGTAAGATGAGGGCGAGACAACGGTCTCGCGAGGCCCACGGTGTGGATGATGCGCGGGGCGAGGCTAGGCGACATGGCTCGCAAGACGCCTGGGGTGCGCGGGCCGTCATGGCTCGCGAGACGCCTAGGGAACGTGAGGCGGTTGTACGACATCAAGGGCGCACGCGAGACCCTCATGCGCCTGCAAGGCCATGTGGGAGCGAGGCACCATATGCATCCGCGAGGCGTCGTATGCACCCGTGAGGTGCAAGGCGACGAGTCTCATGAGACGTCTGGGGCTCTCGTGCGTGTCCAAGGCGAAGTGGTCATTTGGAGCAAGGTTGATTTGGGCATCCTTTTGAGGGATCAAAGGGATTTCAGACATGGTTGCTTTGGATCTCTCAGGGACCTTAGGCATGAGATGCTGGTGTTTTACAGGTGTAGAGTTTTTAGCATCCACAAGGTTTAAATAATATAATGAACCTATACAATTAAGTCCAACTCAAGTAAGTGGGCCTTAAAAATTGGTCTTGTATGGAGGAGGGTTGGGTCTAGTATGTCGTTCCCACTACAAATTTAGGTCCAGACTTCTTCATGTCAGAGAGTGAGTATAAGACTAGTAGAGTCTATAGTATAGTGACCAGTAATAATAGCTCGGGTATTTGACTTTGCAATATTTCTTTATTTCTTTTCCTGATGTTATATACTTAGTCATTTATGCTATCTCACTATTCGACATTTTTCTTCTTTTCCAGACATGGACTCCGTGAATGTGTTCGACATTTACAGCACTCCTGAGGCTGCCGCGGCTCCCCTGAGCAAAAAGACGGCAAGCAAGAGGCACCATGGGGAAAGCAGCAAAGCGCCTCAGGCCAAGAAGGCTCACAATGTAGGTCCCCAGAGGACGGGCCCTCAGACAATGCAACTCCAGCCCATCCTCGCGAGCAGCAGACCCCCTCTGCTCCAGCCGGATCAACTCCACCTCCAGCGACCCCAACAGACCAGACTCAGTAGGTCGGTCCTGCTTCGACTGGGGGTGATATAACTGGTCGCGTCTTCAAATCAATCAAGGACAGGGTCACAAAGATTGTAAAGCACGACCGTTGCCGAGAGGCGATGGCCGCGACCGAAGCGATGGACGTCGACCTGATCTTAAACCGTGCTTTGAATGAGTTTACCAGTGTAAGTCATCTTTTTCCGCTGAGACAACTCTTCTATGCATTACAGTTAGCCTAACTCCTGCTCTAACTGTAGGAAATGCTGACCCTTACCACTGGCTGCCTCCGCTCGGTTGCTGTTTCTGAGGAGGCTAAATCTTTGGAGCAAAGGCAAGCTGATGGACTTAAAGCTGCCGAAGCAAAATATGCTGACCAGCTTGCAGTGTTGCTCAAGGAGAAGAATAAGCTGGCGGAGGATTTGAAGGAGAAGAAAAAGTCTCTGGACAAGGTCATTGTTCAAAGGGACCAGTTCAAGGAGTCTAATTGCTTCAATTTTCGCGTGGCCCAACAGCTCGAGGGGGAACTGGTTGCGAGTAGACAGGAGAATACTACCCTGGAGGGCCAGATTGAGGAGCTCAAGAAAGCCAATGCCAGCAACTTGGAAAGCTATAAGAATGCCACTCTCCGATGCTTCTATGATTTTTGGAAGCACAACCAGGGTGTCGACTTCAATTATCTTCTTGAGATTGCCAGAACCGCCGAGCTTGCTCGCTGTGCCGCTCGACTGGCAGAGGAAGAAAGGGAGAGGATTCCTGCTTCCTTTGAGATCTTGCTGGCAGTTGGGATGGATGGCGTAGTTAATGAGGTTGCAGACGTCGTCAATCAAGGCCCTCCTCAAGATCCCCAGGCTCCTCAAAATTCTCCGGCTGCTTAAGCTTTTTCTATTTATATTTTATCTTTTTAACTACACGACCTACTGGTCGTGATGTCAAGACAACATATATTTTTTATTGCTGCATGGGTAGCTTTTACTTTTATTTGAACAATTACATCCGAGCAGCGACTGCTCGCGGTGTAAAAGGATACATTTTGACATTATAATATATTTTCATATTATTATAACATCTGTTCACATGACCGAACTTAGCATAGCACTTTAGTTTGATTTAACAAAATAACAAAATTTTGAAAAATACTCTACGTGCCCTAGCATGCTTTCACTTATTTTGCTCATGTGTTTACATACCTTTTAACGACATGCTTTGCTTACTTGTACCTTATATGCCCCCCAAGTGATCGAGGAGCTTTAGGTCCTTGGTCACTTGCCTTGACCAGAACCTGTTCGAACATTACTGCTCGGAGAAATATGATTAGCATTATAATACAGTAAAACAACACACGTAATGAGCAAATACTTGTAATAAATACAATAGTTGGCAAGAAATGACTGGCTGCGCACAGTCCCTTTTATTTCTCGTAATAAATGGACTAAACATGTCTGTACGAGTGATCAATAAGATCTTACATTTATAAGCGATCAGTCACATAAAATGACCAACCCTTTTTTCAAAACTTGTAAAAAGTAAAATTAATACAAGCCAATTCTTTAAGAAGAATTGTTTATTGGTATTACTTGCGCATGTGTTCTCCATTCAAATAGCGAGGAACGAGATCTTCATTTAAGCGTGCAAGTTTATAAGTGCCTGGGTGAAGGACCTCATCAATCTGGTATGGCCCTTCCCAATTAGGCCCGAGTACTCCAGTGGCTTGGTCGCGGGTATTTAGAAAAAATCTTCGGAGTACATGGTCTCCAACATTGAATTTTTTTCTCGCAATTTAGAGTTGAAATACCAGGCGATCTTTTGCTGGTACACAGCTACTCAGAGCTGAACTTGTTCACGCTTCTCATCGATTGAGTCCCGAGATTCCATCAATAGTTGGCTGTTAGAGTCTTGGTCGTATGTTATTCTGCAGTGCGAGGGTGGATCTAACTTGACAGGCAACATAGCTTCATACCCGTATGCCAAGGAAAACGGGGTATGACCTGTTGCTGTTTGGTGGGAAGTTCTATACGACCAAAGAACTTCAGGAAACTGCTCTGGCCATGCTCCCTTATCTTCTTCAAGTCTTTTCTTCAGGGTATCCTTCAGTATTTTGTTAACTGCTTCGACTTGCCCATTCGCTTTGGGATGAGCGACTGAAGAAAATCTTTTGATAATATCATGCTGTTTGCAGAAGTTCGTGAATAGATCACTGTCAAATTGGGTGCCGTTATCCGAGACTATCTTCCTTGGTAATCCATAGCGACAAATGATGTTCTTGACTACAAAGTCAAGCACTTTCTTGGTTGTTATGGTTGCGAGAGGCTCAACCTCGACCCATTTGATGAAGTAGTCGATGGCAACCATTGCATACTTTACACCACCTTTTCTTGTAGGCAAAGATCCGATTAGATCTATTCCCCAAACTGCGAAGGGCCATGGACTCTGCATTTGCTTTAACTCGTTGGGAGCTGCTCGTGGGATTTTAGAAAATCTCTGACACTTGTCACACCTCCGCACGAACTCCATTGAGTATTCATTCATGGTTGGCTAGAAGTATCCTTTCCTTAGGATCTTTTTTGACAAACTTTGCCCCCTAGCGTGGTCCCCGCAAAAGCATTCGTGCACCTCTTTCATCAATTCTTTGGCTTTTTACTTGGTAATACATCTAAGAAGTGGTAGTGAGTATCCCCTTCGGTACAGGATCCCATCGACCAGGATATACCTAGCAGCTTGCCGCTGAAGGGTCCTAGCATTGTTTCTGTCCGCTGGTAGCACACCGCTTGATAGATACTCTACATATGGTGCCATCCATGTATCCGCCATCTGGATGATCAGAGTGGTTTCTGCTGCTTGGATGCTTGGTACTGATAGTCCTTTGACTGGCACTATGTTCAGAGTATCAGCATCTTTTGCACTTGCCAACTTTGCGAAAGCGTCCGCATTGGAATTCTGATCGCGAGGTACTTGCTGGAGAGTGTATCTGTCGAACTGGGCTAATAGATCCTTTGCTATATTTAGATAAGCGACCATCTTCAAACCTTGCGCTTGGTACTCTCCCAAGACTTGATCCACCACCAGCTGTGAATCACTATAGAAGTCAAGCACTTTTATGTTCATATCCTTGGCTAACCGCAATCCAGCGAGTTAACTATAAATCCCAAGAACTTGTCTGTCAATTTCGAAATGAATCTACTGAGAGCAGCAATCCTCTCGGTCAGGTTTTGGACAAGCTTAATCTTCACTGGCGACTTCATCTCGACTAGGGCTTTTATTTTCTCGGGATTAGCTTCAATTCCTCTCGAGTTAACTATAAATCCCAAGAACTTCCTCGATCCTACTCCGAAGGAGCATTTAAGGGGATTTAACTTCATCCGATATTTATGTAGGACATTGAAGCATTCCTGCAATTCCCTTACATGCCCTTCTACTTTCTTCGACTTAACCAGCACGTCGTCGACGTAAACCTCCATGTTTGTGCCGATCAACTCCTTGAACATGTGGTTAACGAGTCTCTGGTAAGTCGCACTAGCATTTTCAAATCGAAGGGCATCACCTTGCAATAGGAGAGCCCTGTATCAGTTCGAAAGCTAGTGGGATCCTCATCAAGGGGATGCATACTGATTTGATTATACCCAGAGTATGCATCCATGAATCAGAGGATCTCATGCCCTGCAGTGGCATCGACCAGCTGGTCGATCCTCGGGAGTGGGAAACAATCTTTGGGGTAGGCTTTATTTAGGTATGTAAAATCCACGCACACACACCACTTGCCATTCGTCTTGGGCACTAGTACAGAATTAGAGACCCACGATGGATAAAACGCCACCCTGATGAACCCATTCTCCTTCAGCTTCTCGACTTCCTCCTTCAAGGCCTTTGATATATCTTTGTCGAGCAACCTTTTTTTTTGTTGCACTGGTGGAAAGCTTTTGTCGATGTTCAGGACATGGTTAATGACTACAGGATCTATTCCGACCATGTCTTTGTGTGATCAGGCAAAGACGTCCTAGTTCCTTCTTAAGAACTCCACCAGTGCTTGTTTTGTTGTTGTCTCTAAGTTTTTACCGACTTTCACAAATCTGGTCGGACTCTCCTCTTCAAGTTGGACCTCTTCAAGGTCCTCGATGGGTCCCATTTCTTCTTCAAAATCCCCAAAGTGAGGATCTAAGTCCCTATCCTCACTTTGGGCAACACCCTATTTGGTGAGATCATCACCTGAGCGGGCCTGAACATCAGTTGCCATTTGCAACTCCTTTCTGGTGGCAACTCTCAATACACCCTTCTTTGCCTTGGTGATCGAGGCGTTGTAGCACTCCCTCGCTTCCCTCTGGTTTCCGAACATGCATCCTATCCCTGCGTCCATTGGGAATTTCATAGCGAGGTGCCATATAGAGGTGAGGGCTCGCAGGTCGACCATAATTGGTCTCCCTATCATAGCGTTGTATGCTGAAGGACAATCAACTACTACAAAATTAGTGATTAATGTCCTGTTAGCAGGAGCAGTGCTTGCTGTGACTGAGAGTCTAATCGTCCCTGCTGGGGCGAGCCCTTCTTCGGAAAAACCGTAAATGGTTTGGTTGCATGGCTCCAAGTCTTTCACGGACAACTTCATCCTTTGCAGCGAGGACTTATATAGGATGTTGACCGAACTTCTTGTATCAATCAACATCCTTTTCACCATCATGTTCGCAATCTGTACGTCCATGACCAGTGGATCAGAGTGTGGGAATCGCACGTGCTGGGCGTTGTCGTCAGAGAAGGTGATCAGTTCCTCCTCTGTTCGAGCCTTTTTTGGTGCTCGATCCTCAACACTCATCATCTCGATGTCCTGGTCTTGGCGCAGGGTTCGAGCATATCGTTCCCTAGCTTTCCCACTATCTCCTGCAAGATGTGAGCCTTCGCAGATGGTGAGTAAGGTACCTGCCACGGGAGCTGGCTGTAAAGGTGGCGAGCATTGGCGTGCAGGCGCCGACTCATTGCCACCTTGAGCCTCTCGCTGAGAACCTCCCACGGCTCGCACATATCTTCTTAAATGTCCCTGTCTTATCAGGAACTCAATTTCGTCCTTCAGCTGGTTACACTCATTGGTGGCATGCCCATAGTCGTTATGAAAATGACATAATTTTGTTGAATCTCTCTTGGAGATATCTTTCCTTATTGGTGCGGGTCGTTTGTAGGGCACGCTTGAGCTGGTCGCCTGGTAGACCTCGGCTCGGCTTTCAACAAGGGCAGTGTAATTGGTGAATCTCGGTTCATACCGATTACCTTTGGGGTGCTTACTCTCGGAGGTCGAGGGTTCCTTGCTAGCTCGCTTTCCACCATTCTTACCATTGCCATTCCCGTTGCCTTTGCTGTTGCCATTAGTTTTCGACCCGTTGGCGACTTTGGCGGGTTCTTCCTTGGGCCCCTTGTCTTTTCCTAGCAATTTCCCTTCGTTGGCAATCACGTCCTCGAGCTTGATGTACCGATCAGCTAGATCTAAAATATCCTGGGTACTTTTAACCCCATGATTTCTGAGGCTACTCAAGAAGGGAGAATGGCGCCTAACCCCAGCAGTTAGGGCCATCATCTTGCCTTCATCGCCCACTGTCTTGGCTCCAGCTGCAGGTCGCATGAAGCGCTGAACGTATTCCTTCAAGGGCTCCCCCTCTTTCTGGCGTATCTCGACCAGTTAGTTCGCCTCAGTGGGGTGCACACGACCCGTATAAAACTGTCCGTAAAACTCCTTCACGAACATCTCCCAGGAGACTATACTCGCAGGAGGGAACTTAAAGAACCACTCCTGTGCGGCATCAGAAAGTGTCGCTGGGAAGATCCTCCAGCAAGCATCTTCAGAGACTTTCTGAATGTCCATTTGTATCTCAAACTTGTTGACATGAGATACTGGGTCTTCATACCCGTCGAAATTCGACAGTGTTGGCATCTTGAACTTACTGGGGGTTTCTTCCACATCAATCCTGTGTATGAAAGGGGTGCCTCTCCTCCGATTGTACTCAATGTGTGATGTTTTCCCCCCGACTAGCTGCTGCACAGCCTGGTTCAGGGCATCGATTTGAGCCTGAACAACTTCTGGGATTGCTGGGGCCTCTGGTGCCGGGGGAATGTATTCATCATGCCTTTCTCGGCGGTCGTTGAGTACATCCCTCAAATCATCGTCTGTTTGCCGTTGCTCGCTGGCTCCAAACCGACTAAAGACGTTATTCTTCCTAGGATGCCCCCAGCATTATGACCTATTTATTGGTCTTCTCTAGGTGGGGGGCTCCTGGCTCCACCTCTATCTTCGTTCTTCCGACCAACATTTCCTCTGCCTGTGTCAGCTTCATTGTAGTCGTGGCCATCTCTGAACTGTGGCTGGCTATGGTGTGACCGACTATTCCCTCTGTTGCCTCCTTGGGCTGGCATTTCCCGAGCGTTAGGGGGAGGCCGACGCTGGTTGGCGGGTCCCTGTGCATTGTCATGCCGTGTGGGGCCCCTGACCGCAGAGCCTGTCTCTGAGTTCCTCCTGTTGGCAGAAGGACGCTGCCCCCTGCTCGGTGGATGTGGCTCTTCACCCCCTGGCGTCTAGGGCTGTGGGGCTGTTGCCTGGCCCTATTCTGCCTTGGACGCGGGGGATTGCCTCGACCAGCCTGAGACGGAGGCTGCTGCTCAGGATCCCTAGGTGGGGCATTATCCTGAGGCATAGGTGGCTGCTCCGGCCTCTGAGGGCTTACTGGCTGGAGTGGAGGACTAGGATTGGGACCCCTTTGAGATGGCCTGCTGGGAAGTTGGCGCAACTTGATTCCTAGCCAGCTGGATGGCCACTTCAAGGGTAGCCATGGCATCCCTCTGCTGACGGTCCATCTCAGCCTTCCTTTCGCTCAGCTCCTGGCATTGACGTTCTTTCTCCCTTTGCTGCGATGCCATTATCTCAGAAACATTCTCTTGATTGGCCCTTAGATTGGCCAACTCATCTTGCAACTCCCTCAGTGTTGCCTTCAGGGACTCAGAATCCAACTCCTCCTCCTCAAACTCCAAATGAGGTTTGTCTTCAGCCACATTTGGGGGAGGAGGCTGGGATGGTGCAGCGGTAGCCTGTCTAGTCTTCTTGGTAATTTTTTCCATTAGATTCTTTGTCAAGCTCTCAATGAAAGAACCAGAATGTTGACCATCATTTTGGTCAATGACACGGAGTCAAATAAATGACAGGAGATTAGTACGATGCTTGAGAAAGAAATCTAATGGAAAGCAATGGACACAAAGAATTATAGTGGTTCGGCCCTAGGGATTGGTAATGACCTACGTCCACTTGATACTATTATTAACATTGAGCTTCAAAGGTGTGATCAAAGAACTAGGGTTCCTGAGTTTCACAGACCTTAGAAGGAGAAAACCATACAAATGATGGATAATAGTAATGCAATTCAGAAAAAGAAAAGAAGATCCCCCCTTGAGCTATTTCTTGTATATTTATAGGCTCAAGGAGTGTTACAGGAGTCAATTAATCATATCTTTCCTTAATAAACGGATCTTTAGGTTATAATGAAGAGATATTCTCGGATATCATTACAACTGTACAGATTTATTCATATATACACGGAGTATACGACTAGGCTGGTCGTATATAAAACTTGAACCTTGCATACAGAAATATCTGTGGTCGAGAGGCAAGCAGCATCTCTGCCACGTGTCGAAGATTCTTGCCACGTCATCAACAGCTGTTTTTTGGATAAACAAAAATTAAAATTTATTTTTTTATTTGTTTGGGTTTGGGTGTAACCTGAACTCGTGTATGTGTATTTACAACACCCGAATCTGACCCGAAGAAACTCGGGTTCGGGTCTAATCGGACCCGAAATTAACGGGTTTGGTCAAAAATTGGGTTTTTGGGTTACAGGCCGGGCGGGTTATGTGGGTTTTCGAGTTTAGCGGGTCAAATGTTCACCCCTAGCAGCAGGTGCTTGCTGATATGCAAGCGAGATTACAGAGACAGGAAGATGAGATTCAACTGTTGAGACAACAGATTCTGCCTAGGAATGCTGCACCGGTTGTGCCACCTACCGTGGTACTTGTTGATTGCCTTTTTCTCTATCAACGTAACCTAAATACTTGACAGAAACTAGAAGAAAATAACACATATTTTACGTGGTTTAGGCCATAAAAGAGCCCTAGTCCACGAGTCTTTGGTATTGGCGAGTTTAAAGCTTGTCTGAGCAAGCTTCAATGGAGTCTCAGGCAGCGTATATATTCCTCTGAGTTTACAATGCTTTTACTAGCCAAAGTTCTCAACCCTTTACAAGGAGATTCTCGAACCCTATTTATAGAGGCCTGGGTCGGTAATGCCCTTAATGAACAATTAATACAACATTCCCCATTATTTGGGGAGTAAATGACTAATTAATTACATAAGGATGCACTAACAAAGACCATGGGACCAAACGGATCGCACGGAGCCCATTTGTAAAAAGTTGCCTTCCAAATTTATGACGAACATGTATCTGACCGTGTTAGGATATGGCGCACGTTCGCCCATGACAGGCGGCGTTGTGGGAAATGCCGATTGTCGAGTGTACGATCTTGACACCACTACTCGAGGCTCACCAAAAGTTGTCAGATGATCTTCTGGTGGGCCACAGCTGTAGTGATTAACACTTGACAGCTACTCCAGGTTCAAGGATAAGAATCCTAGACCTCGCGGATTGGTGAATGAAGAGAGAGAGAGCGAGGACCATCTGAATGGTTCTTGGGGCATGACCTTACTTGGAGACATTCACTCCTTGGGGATGGGTCATGGGAGGTGGCCTCGACTGAAGAACTCCATGCCTTAAGGACAAACCTCGGGGAGTGGCCTCACTTGGAGATACTCGTTTCTTTCCAGATCATAGCATGAAACCTTACTAGCGTTCGAGGAGATCAATTGCCCCTCTAATGAATGCCATGTGTCCTCTGGTGAAAACATGGACAACAATACCAATTTTAGTGCAGCTAGAGGTTGAAAATAGGTGGGAGCCTCTGTGGAGAGGTTCATGAAGCAACGTCCTCTTTCCTTTGAGGGAAGGCCAGATCCACTGAAAGCTGAGTAGTGGATGAGCATGATTACCTCCATCCTTGACTTTGTGAGGGTTGTAGACAATGACAGAGTGTACTATGCCACATATATGTTACGTGATGATGCTCACATTAGGTGGGAGATTGTATCTCACACACGAAAGGTCGCGGTATTGAGTTGGGATGAGTTTCAAGTTTTTTTTAATGAGAAGTACTATAATGACACAGTTCGGATTGCGGAGGTAGATGAATTCACCGGGTTGGTTCAGGGCAGCATGACTGTGATTGAGTATGCCCTGAAGTTTGACAGGTTGGCCAAGTTTGCTTCTGACTTGGTGCCAATCGATGCCACCAAGAGAGAGAGATTTATTCATGGATTACACCCCATGATAGAAAATGATGTAAGAATCACCTCAGTGCCTGGATTCACTACATATGCCCAGGTAGTCGAGAAAACCCTTACTGCTGAGGTCGCAGAGGACAAGATTTGGCGTGAGAGCACCGCAAGGTGTGATGCTTAGAGGGTGGTACCTCCATTTACTGGATTTTGTATGGGTGGAGGCCCTAGTGACCAGAAGAGGAAGACCCCAGACACTTTTCCTACTCATGGTTCAGATAGAAAGGGTCAGTGTGCTCAGGGTGGACACCATGGCGGCAATGAGGTATAAAGAAGATTTCTAGAGTGCGTCAGGTGCATGAGGCGCCATTTGGGAGAATGTCATGGGCATGCTTCCTTTGGGGGGGGGGGGGTAGTGGGGCATCTCAGGAAATACTGGCTGTAGCTGAAGAAAGAGGAACAAAAAAAGGGTGACAATTTGACTCCAACTCGAGTGTTCACGCTGGCCAAGTCAAAGGTAGAGGCTAGTCCCTCGGTAGTGACATGTCAGATTTCTAGCGCTAATTTTACTTATAATGCATTGATTGATTCTGGTGCTACACATTCGTTTGTTTCTAGTAGGGTGATAGACAGACTTTGTAGACCATGTGATGTGTATGCTTTGGGATTTGGGAAATTGCTGCCTACAGAGGAGGTGGTAGTCTCTAGAAGATGTGTAACATCCCAAATTAACTAATAAGACTTAGGGCCCTGATTAGAGAGCTAGGATGGAAAATTATGGAATATATGTGATTTAATTATGAAATATTTGTTTACATGATATATGTGTATCATTATATGACTACGTGAGTTATATTATAATATGACTAGATATGCATGTGTTACGTGTATTATATATGCCTGTGGGCCCATTTCATACTAGAAGGGAAATTATCGTAATTTGGCCCATTATGGGTATATTTAGAATATATGTGCATATATGTGATGTATGTGTGAGACCATATTATTATGTGGATATATCTGGGTTATTCGGCATAAGATGATTCTAGGGAGCAAGTAGTGGTTTAGTCACAACGGGGAAAAATACCTAGCTCGAGGCGTGCCAAGGGGTATTTTGGGTGATCTAGAGAGTCACCGGGACTCATTGCAGCGTGAGTCGTATTCTGTGAGAAATAGCAATATTCCGAGTTTAGCAAAATTATTTGAGGAAGTTTGGGTGTAGAGCGGGATTTGAGAGTGAAAGTGACATTTTTGCCCTTATCAGGTGTTGAGAGAGTAGCGGGTTAAGTGGGGATATTTTGGTGACTTGAGACCGTTCGAATATAAGCTTAAGGCTGAGTTTATAAACTTAGGAAAAACACAGAAATCTCTCTAGTTCTCTCTCTCGTTGTCTCATTACGCCCATTAGCATTTTCAAAGGAAACTTGAGTTTTAGAGCTCGGATTCATGCAAGGTCAGAGTCATAACGATTCTAGGAAGATTGAAAGCTTGATATCCTGGTGATTTAGCTGGAAAATGACTTAATCAGAGGTAACTTAAGCTTTTAAGTTTCTGAGTTTTGTCTCCCTTAAGTTTCTTAAGCTTTGATTAGATATTATGGTTTGATCAGTTTTTAATCCGTTTGAAAGTTGGATTTTGTTGCATGGGATATACTGATGATGTTTTGGGACTGAATTGTGGGTTTGGTATGGTTTTGGGATGAGTTTTGGGAGGAATTGGATTGGAGAAAGCTGGGTTCGCGTGGTGGCACCGTGACTCTCATGAACTTAGGAGCCTGGGCGGTTCCCTGAACAACCATCAGCCCGCGGCGCCTGCTGGGCTGTGGTAGAGAAAGGAGAGGCTGGGATCTTTGACTTGTGGAGAGCCGCGACTCTTGTGAGGGGCACCGCGACTAAAAATGGGAATATTGGACAAATTGAGTTTTGAGTGACGAGGACTGAAACTTAAGGTCTTGGGATCGATTCTACTACCCGGTTTATTAGAATTTAACGTTCTGGGGGCTAGGACTCAGTCCGAAAGCCTTAATTCACTCGTTATTGACAGGATTCTATATTATGGTTGTGACTAGGTTTACTGCTAGGGCTCGGATCAGGATCGTGCTTGAGGGTCGTTCTTATTATACGTTGCACTCATACTTGAGGTAAGAAAACTGCACTAGGTTTGCGTTTAGGGCTTGGCCCGATTATAGTACAAGATTAATGTTATGTTGAGAATGTTTTATTAAACAGATTAAATGCGCTGTGTTTACCTATGTTATGTAATAACTATCGGTCTGTATATTTGATTGGGAAGCTCAGCTTGTTGGAAAAACAATCAGAGTACGCAGGGGAATAGACGTGGTGGACCCATTGTTTCTTCATTAAAAATAACATCCAGACAAAAATATTAATATACAATATTATTAACATGCAGCATATATATATAAATATACAATATATTTATTTATATCATATAAACACATACATAAATATTCAAGAACATGAGTATTTACCTCTTGAAGCCTATCAAGTGTCCTTGAGTCTTTTCATATATATACTGATCTTCCAATCCAATGCTTTGAGTACTCAAACCACGATCTTCCGAAGTGTTCTCTACACCTCAAGATGTGTGTGGGCACATAGAGAACATGGGTTTGTAATTTAGGAATCACAAGTATTTCTAAACACATGAGAACTTGGATTATTGTCTAAGAAACGTTAGAATAAAAAATTAGATAATCTTTTTGTCTGACAAAATTCTGAAAACTATTCACTTGTATGTCTCTTCTTCTGATTATTCTATATCATATATATAGAGATTATTCTATTGCTTTATTATTCCTAATAATAATAGTAATACCATAATGATGATAGGAATTGATTAAGGTAAATATCTAACTTACCAAATTTGAAAATATCTATTTTCAAATTATTAATTAATTAAATAAATAAAATAAAAACAATACCGATACACTATCAGTGTACTGCTACACGCATGACACAGTCCTTGGATTGCTTCATGCGTGAATTGCTATATTCCATTTTCAGGGATATTGCATTTTTCTTTTATTTAAATAAAATCAATCTTCCACATAATAAGGTATTTATCTTTTTAAGGAAAAGATGACAACCATATTTTAAAATTTAAATTTTAAATTCAAAATTCAAAATTCAAATTGATGACCATCATTATCATCATCTTTTAAAATTCAATAAATCAAAAACTATTTTTGACTTACCAATTTTATTTTCTCCTACTCAAATAAAATAATTAATTTAATTTTTATTTATTTATTTACATATATGAATTTCGAAATTATATATTTAAATCCATAAACATATTTTATAAAATTTAATAATTAATTCTAAATTAATTATTTAACCTTAATTATCATACAATTGTATACTTGATCCGAAGAATAAAATTCTTCTCAAATTTCCAATTTACAGTTTTACATTTGTATAAATTCTTATCTTGATATGGTGTTGATAGAGCCACCCTGGAGACCTATGGACCTATAATATCAAGCTCCAATAAATATTAGATTATTAATCAAAGCTCTTTGATTAAATAATCATATTTATTAATCTCATGGTTACTCCACTATAAATATGAGATTAAACTCTTGATAATTATAGACATATATTTACAAAATACTTTTTTAAAGAATAAAATGTCCATTGATATAATCATTACATACAACATTAATCTTCTATTAATGGTTCTTAATTAAAAGTGAATAAAATTACCAGTTTACCCTTTTAGCTATATCTTGTTCCTAGAGTACTATTGACTTTACTAGTGAAGGTTGTGTCATAACAAGTTTGCGATGTGAGCGCTCATAACCTTTTCAGTTCCAAAAGTCAACCCAATAGGGAACAATTATTCAATCTATAAGAAGGTGTAGATTCCATATCTGTTAAACTATGTCCCCAACCATATATATCATTGAGTCCCCAAAACAATTGTTCTTAGCCTGATCATTCTGACAAACCTTAATGCATGAATCAAATGATCAGATGACATATATAGGAGTTTATAGCAACCTCAGGATTAAGATCATCGGGTATATGATCATTGTTCGATGTGTTTGATTAATATTATGAAATGATGTATAAACAAGTATTAACAAATCACATATTGTCCAATTCTATATATCCCTATATATAAAGTACCTTCACTAAAGTGTCTCGCTACACTAGTGACCCGAATCTAGGTCACTTGTATTCATATTACTAGCGTACTGTACTAGCAGTAATTAATCTAAAGATTTTATAACTTTATTTTATTGCAAACTATTTTAAGTTTATCATCTAAATCTCGATCCTTTCATACCAATATGAGATTAAGACCACATAGATAAACTTTGGAATTTTATGATATTTACTTAATTTTATCAACATGATACCAGACATAGTCTATACATATAATAATTCAATTCAATTTTTTATTTCATTTAAAATATTTGTCAACTACAATTGCTTTAAAGACACTATTACCAACACAAATTAAAAGCTGAAGATTTATCTATGTTATCTGTTGTACCCTAATTTTAGACCGAGCTCATTCACTTAGCTTGGGTATAACTGGAAAATAAGTATATGGAGAAATAACCAAGGGAATGATATATGCTTCTTATCCACGTGGACAATATCAATTTCATGTGGTCATGCGTGGAGTTAGGCGTCCTAGGTTTAACCTGCACTATGGACACGAAGGCTGTGAAGCGCGAGCTTAGAATATTAAAACAGCTGTTGAAGCATGAGCTTGGAGGAGATATGCAGCTCGTGGTAGTTCTAGTAATATCCATGGATCCCCTGAGATTCAGGATCCCTTTATACGTATATTTATGACCAAGCTGTCATATTTAATATCCCAGATATTAGGAGTACATTTACCTTGTGATCAGATCATATCCCAATATAAATGGGAATTCTTTGTATTAAATATAATAATTATGTGAATGCGTGATTGACTCATGTGGTTGCCAAAACTTGTCCATTAAATTCCCTTGTAAATACTGGGATTATTGGACGGAAGAGGGACCATTATTCTATAATATCAAAACTCTACCAAAATAGAGAGAGAAACATCAATAATATAGACTCGTGGACTAGGTGGATTTTAACCACTGAACCACGTAAAAGTTCTGTCATCCTGAGTGAAATCATTTGTTTTTCATTACAGTTTATTAAGCACTAATCTACCTTATTATTTCTTAATACACTGTTGGCGAAAAACCGCGTCAACAGTTTGGCGCTTTCGTTGAGAGAAAAATTAGTGCTTTATCAAAATCCCAGTCGAATCTCATCATGGTGCTCACTCGTTCAATGCTTGATAATGAGATAGAACAGCCTGGTGGGCAGGAGGTCCATCATACCGCTGTTTCGAATGAGCATGGCCCTGAGGTCCAACAGCGTCCGGGAAAGCAACCGGCGGGTAACGGCGACACTGGGAGTTCTACGTCATTACCACCGAATCCAAACCCAGACTACTTAACTGCCGTTGAGATGGAAAATATGCAGTTAAGAAGCCATCTCCCTAAAGCAAACCAGAAAATTGTGGAGGTTTTGGCTCGGTTACCCCCTCTTGAAACTGACGTTAATGTCAGAAAGAGGCAAAGTAGGTCTCACAAGTCCCACAGGAATAACCAATCCAAACCAAGTCATTCAGTCAGAACTGCCACCTCAAGTTCTGTGCCTACAGGGCGAGATCGCCAGAATGCTCAACCCAGTGGACCCTATAAGGGTCATCAACATGTCAGTCGATCGGTTAAAACCGCAACCCCAAGTTCGGTGCCTCCTTCTCAAGCACCTAGGAATGCCCGTGGCAATCCACGAGGAGGGGCTGGGACATCCTCACAGAGACAAAATGTTCTAGAAAACCCTCCTATGTTGCAAACGGATTGTCAGGCGCAGAGAGCTAGAAATAATGGGGCAGAACAAAGGCGAGCTAATCTAGTTGGCCCTGATGGGACAAGGATTGCCTCGCCAATAAGGCATCCCCCGTCACCTATAAGACATCCGACACCACCTTGTCCTACACGGGACATTCCAGCTTATGGAGACAGCAGGAGAAATCCTCCTCCATCTGCCAATACCTACGTCCCACAGACACGTGTTGAAAATACAGATCCTCGACCCCAACTGCGAGCTGTAAGATTCGCAAATGGGAGTTACTGGACCAAAAGTCTTCATAGTGGTAGGTCCGAGGGCTACCTAAGAAATCAGTTGAGTTCAGCACAAAGCCCTCGGTATGAGTCGCAACTTGATTTGCGTGATCGCCTGAATTCATAGAGAAGGAATCCAGCTCGGAAGGAAGATGTTAGTTATACTCGAATAGAGTGAGGTCTTTCCATAGTACGCGATAATCGGAATGCCCCACAAAACCAAGCTCGAGCTTGGAGGGAAAATAACCCGTCAAACGCATATGATAGGATGGGAGCTGTTGAACAGCCCCTAAGTAACTTAGGGACCAGAAACCAGTCCCTCGAGAGGCTAGCTCTGATGGAAGAGAAAATAAAGAAACATTTTTTTATGGAAAAGACAAAGACGATTGCGACTCAGACGATGAGCTCGATCCTTTCGCTCCAAATATTGCGGCGGCCACATATCTGGTAGGCTTTAGAATGCCACACTTGTCAAAATTTGATAGAGATGGAGATCTGTCAGATCACCACGGAATGTTTAACTCCATGATGATGGCCCACAATGTCGGACTCGATCTAAGGTGTATTTTATTCCCTACAACTCTGGTCGGGCTAGCCAGGCAGTGGTTTAAACAGTATAAGAGACATTCCATAAGCTCGTGGAAGAAGTTTTCCTCCGAGTTCAAAAAAGCATTTTGAGCATCACAAACAGCTCTAGTTTAGGCTGATTCATTGGCCAATGTAAAGAAGCAACCTGGAGAAACGTTGAAGGCATATCTGAGTCGGTTTGCCAATGTTCCTTCTTGAGCTAGGGATACTATTGACAACTCAAAGCTCATGGCACTGAGGACAGGAATCCTCGTCGGGGGCGACCTGTGGCAAGAACTTCATTGGAAAGGAGTTAAGAGTTTGGCAGAATTCGTGGCCCAAGCTTAAGAGTGGATTAACCTAGAGAAGGCACAAGATTCTGTCGCAAGAACCAGTCAGGTCCCCGTCCAGCCTGTGGGAGCGGTAACGGAAGTTGTAGGTACAACTCAAACCGTTACCCAGAATAACCAAGTGGTAAACAACAAGAGGAAGGGAAATGGTGAGGGCGAAATAGCGGGACAAAGAAAAATAAGTCTGGGGAGAGATTCAAGCCTGTTTACGCCACTTACACCAACCTAACGGATACTAGGGAGCGCATCTTCCTGTCGAATTCTACTCGCCTTCCATGGAAGAAGCCAGAGCAGTTGAAGAACCAGAGGGCAAAGAGAGATCCTTCGAAGTTCTGCCGATTCCATAATGATATTGGTCATAACATTGATGACTGTCGGCAGCCGATGGATGAGATCAAAACTCTCATTAGAGCGAGACCTTTGGCTTAGTACGCCCAAAATTGGGTGGTCCATAATCAGCCCGCTCGACCAAACCCTCCGTCAGCCCCCGAAGCTCTAGTAAGTCAAACCAAAGCTCAAGTGAATCAAGACCATCCTCCTTCGATAATAGGTGTAGATATAGCCACCATTTCGGGAGGACCTCTTTTGGCAGGCACGAGCCGAGGGGCCCAGAAGAGGTACATAAACGAAATAAAAGCCCATAACGGAGTGGAGTTCATTCCGGAACAGCAATTGTCAAAACAACAACGATTGGAAAAACAACCAATTATTTTTATAGAGGAGGATGCTAGCCACGTCCAATTCCCACATAACGATCCCTTGCTCATAACCGTTCAGCTCACCAACTGGAGGGTCCGGAGGACACTAATAAATAACGTGAGTTCTGTGAATCTACTTTTTAGGTCCACTTTGGAATAAATGGGGTTGTTTGTAACAGAATTGTAGGCGACCTCAATGACTTTGTACGAGTTTTCTGGTGAAGGGTCAGTAGCCATCGAGAGGATCGAGTTAGTGGTCACATTTGGAGAAGGTTCATGAACTATCTCCAAGCTACTTGAGTTTGTGGTAATCGACTGTCCAGCTGCATACAATGTGATTTTGGGCCGACGTGCATTGATGGCGTTTGAAGCCATAACCTCCATCTGCAACCTAGCAATTAAATTCCCCACGGCTGCGGGAATATGCACAGTCAGAAGTGATCAGCTCGATGCAAGAGAATGCTATAGCATTTCTATGAAGGGAAAATCACAACCCGGGTAGCAAGTTGTGGTCATAAATGACGGAGGCAAGGAGTCTCAGGTAGTAGAATTTACTTGTGGAACGGAAGAACGTCAGCAAAAAGAGGACAGTAATGACGCCCAACGCGATGACATTGACCCATGGATAGATGAAGGCAGGTTAGAACTCCAGTCTATAGAGGAGCTCGAGGAGGTAAACATTGACCCCAATGAAGCTTCAAGAGTCATAAAGATTGGGAAGAATCTTAATGATAAAAGGAAGAAGGAGCTGGTTAATTTCTTACAAGAAAATCTGGACATTTTTTCCTGGTCACATGAAGACATGGTGGGAATAAGCCCGAGTGTAATCATACACACTTTAAATTTGGACTAGAACGTACATGCAAAATCCCAAAAATGGAGACACTTGGGAACAATCCGAGCTGAAGCTCTTGAGGAAGAAGTAGCTCGACTATTAAAGTGCGGGTTTATTCGTGAAGCAAAATACTCGGTCTAGGTCGCCAATCTCGTGCTGGTCCCAAATCCAAACGGGAAATAGAGGACCTACATCGACTTCTCTGACCTGAACAAAGCTTTTCCCAGGGATTTCTTTCCACTACCATGGATTGATCAGTTGGTAGATGCCTAGGCAGGTCACAAGCTCATGTCCTTCATGTTTGCGTATTTTGGATATAACCAGATCACGATGAATCCTGCGGACCAGGAGCATACTAGCTGCATGATCCCAAATAACGTATATTGTTATAAAGTCTTGCCCTTCGGGCTGAAGAATGCCGGAGCTACATATAAACTCTTAGTCAACAAAATGTTCGCTAATCAGATTAGGAGAAATATGGAAGTGTATGTTGATGATATGCTTGTCAAGTCAAAGATTGCCGATAACCATGTATCCGATCTAGAAGAATGTTTTGGAATCTTAAGGAGGTATGACATGAAGCTTAATCCTCAGAAGTGCACGTTCAGAGTGGCATTTGGAAAATTTTTGGGTTTCATAGTCAATACGAGGGGAATAGAGGCAAATCCTGAGAAAATCAGGTCGTTGTTAGAAATGCCCTCGCCCAGGTTGTGAAAAGAAGTTCAAAGCCAGACTGGAAAGGTGGCAGCTTTAAATCGTTTTATTTCAAAATCTACTGACCAGTGCCTACCATCTTACAACTTGCTCAGGGGAAACAAAAAATTTGAGTGGACTGAGGAGTGCGAACAGGCATTACTCGACCTAAAAACACACCTGGTCGAGCCCCAAGTGTTATCTAAGCCTATGTCTAGAGAACCTCTGTTCCTTTATTTGGCCGTGACAAAAAATGTAGTCAGTGTCGTGTTAGTCTGAGAAGAAGACCATGCTAAAACACCAGTATATTATATAAGCAAGAGACTTCTCAAAGTTGAGTCACGATACCCCAATGATAGAGAAGCTGGCGTTCTTTCTGATATTGGCTTCCAGAAAGCTCCAGCCATATTTCCAGTCCTATTCAATCAACGTCATGACTGAATAACCCTTAAGGCAAGGTATTGCAAAAACCTGAAATGTTAGAAAGTCTTTTAAATGGGCTATCGAGCTTAGCCAGTTTGAGATATTGTACGTGCCATGGACCTCAATCAAAAGTCAGGCCCTTGCTGAGTTTGTGGCTGAGTGCACCTTATTTCAAGAGGAGCTCTTGAAGGAACTGGTGCAGGAGTTATGGAAAATCTTAGTGGATGGTTCATCAAACGAGAACGAATCAGGAGTAGGGATCTTCTTAATCTCCCTAGAAGGACATCGATTCCATACAGCCCCGAGATTTGGATTCGAAGCATCCAACAACAAAACTGAATATGAGGCCTTACTAGCTGGGCTGAAAGTGGCAAGGGAGCTCAAGGTAAAAGTCGTCCAATGCTATAATGAATCACAACTCGTGATCAATCAGGTATTGGGAGAATACCAAGCTCGACGTACAAAGATGGTAGTCTACCTAGCTAAAGTGAAGGAAGAACTGTCGGAATTTTAGTACAGTTCTGTTAAACGATACCTCACAAGCAAAATTCAAATGCTGATGCCTTGGCACGACTTGCCACCACAAAAGAAGCTCAGACATTGAATGTAGTGCCAGTGGAGTTCTTGGAGAGTCTGAGTGTAACAGAAATGGTAGAAGTCGAAATGATTGACACAAGACTGACCTGGATGACTCCCATAATGGAATACCTCACAACAGGAAGACTACCTGACGATAGAAAGGATGCAAGAAAAATACTATATCAAGTTCCGCGGTATGTGATAGTAGATGGGACATTGTACCGACATGGTCATTCATTGCCTCTCCTACAATATGTTCTGCCCGAGGAAGTTAAAACCATTTTGCCAGAAATGCACGAAGGATTTTGTGAAGATCGTGCTGGGGGAAAAACCTAGCATTGAAAATACTGAGGTAGGGCTATTTTTTGCCCACTTTAACAAATGATTCAATCTCATATGTCCAGAAGTGCGACAAATGCCAAAGTTTTGCCATAGTTTCTCGAGCTAACGATGATCGACCTCATCCATTGAAGCATACTAGTTGAGCTAACGATGCGACAAATGCTAATATGGCTATTTGAAGCATACTAGTTGAGCTAACGATGATCTCATCCCCGTGGCCATTTGCGGTATGGGGAATCGACCTAATAGGGTCCCTACCTATGGGAAAGGGAGGAGTTCGTTACACGGTGGTGGTGATCAACTATTTCACGAAGTGGGTAGAAGACGAACCTCTGGCAACCATCATTTCAAAGAGAGTCCTAGACTTCGTGGTGAAGCGTAATATATGTCGATTTGGGCTTCCTAAAACTATCATGTCAGAAAATGGGACACAATTCGACAGTGATCTCTTCACTGACTTCTGTGAAAAATACAACATTAATAAGAGTTTCTCCTTAGTAGCATACCCGCAGGCCAATGGACAGGTCGAGGCTGTGCACAAAACCCTAAAGGTGATCCTGGAGAAGAGGTTAGATGAACCCAAAGGATTATGGCCGAAATAGCTCCCGCAAGTACTTTGGGCCTACCGAACTTCTCACGGAACCTCCACGGGACATACCCCTTTTCCTTTACTTTTGGAAGCGAGGTCGTCCTTCCACTTGAAGCCATGGTTGCCACTCATAGGCAAAGGACATTTAACCAAGAGCAGAATGAGGTACTGCTTAACACATCCCTTGACCTGATTGAAGAAAAATGAGAAGAGTCGTAGTTATAACTCACCCATTATCAATAAAAAATCACTTGCTATTTTAATTCTAAAGTTAAAACGCGTAGATTTGGATTAGGCAATATGGTTCTCCGAAGGGTATTTCTAGCAAATAAAGATCCCAAGGATGGTGTTTTAGGCCCGAATAGGGAGGGACCATATTAGGTCATTGAGGTTTTGCGTGAAGGAACTTTCAAGATTGCTCGACTGAATGGGGAAATAGTCCCACAGACCTGGAACGCCCTACATTTAAAAAAATATTATCAGTAGCACCACCACTAATGCAAGGCTTACTTATAAAAGCAATTTTATTAAATAATAGGTGGATTGTTAAATAATTTTCAAGATTGTATGAGTTCGTGTTCTAGTGTTTGTAAAAGCAACCAAGAAAATTTCTACAATCTGGTTACTTGGGGAGCATATAACCCGAGATTGGAAAAATTAAGCTTGCTTGATAAGTTTAAATCATTAAAATCCCCGGATACAACCGGGTCCAAAACTTAGAGGCTTGGAAAAATTCATTATTCGACGGATTTTTAAGAGCTCGAGTCTTCAATAAATCTAGCGTGAACTAAGTTTAAAATCTTGGACGTAACCACTTCCGAAATTTAGAAGTAATCTATACTTTTTTTTTTCTTTCTATATGAAATAAGCTTGGAAATATTGATTATTCAATGGCTTTTTATAGCTCAAGTTATCAATAAACCTAACACGAACTATGTTTAAATTAATAAAAACCCCGGATATAACCAGGTTCAAGGCCTAGTTATTAACAGGTATGATACAAATTAGCACACAAAACTTGGATATAACCAAGCTTGATGAATTCTATCCCGATCTAAAAATCAATTCCTAAAATCTCGAATGAACAAGTCTAAGGATTCATAAACATGAGAGATAGTAAAGGAAAAATAAATGGATCAAAAAGTTAGATGTATATTGAAATAAAGCAAGCAAATTATCCCGAGGAAAAAAACCCTCGAACTTAGCCTGAAGGCAAATGTTTAATAAAAAAAAACTGTGAAACAATTATAGACAAATACAAGAGGTATCATTGAGCTCCATCAGCTCACCCCGAAGATGTGACCTCCTCGCCACCCCCCTCAGCTGCTCCGTAAGCCTCACCAGTCTCTGATGGTTCTTGTAAGAGCTAAGCCTCGAATCTTGCAAGGTAAGGATCCCATAGCTCGTTTCCCATGAAAGAGAAGTTTCCATTTGGGTTGATGGCCCAGCACTAGCATAACATATCTTTCATGGCCGACGATGAGGCCGCCTTTTCTTTTTTGACTGCGGCCTCAGCCTCGAGCAGTTTTGCTTTGGCTTCATCAACCTCAGCCTAAGGTTGTGCAGTTTGAGCCTGGGGGGAAGACAATGCAGTATTTGCAGACTGCTCACTTTCCTGGGACGAGGCGAGAACAACCTTTGCATCATGCTCACTCTTTTGAGCAGCCGTCAAGGCAGCTTTGGCGACCTGCTCCCATTCTTGAGCGGCAGTCAGGGCAGTGTTGGCAACGTTTCGATTGGCCCAGAGCTCATTGTTTCTAGCCCTAGCATGGGCTATGTTGCAATACTAGGCCAGCACAGACTGCAAAATTACAAATCAAGTCAGAGATATATCCTTGATCAAAATAGAAATAAATTTTTCACCAAGGAAAGACAACTTACATTGAGGTTCATCCCCATAGCTGATTCCATGACATTCTCCGGGCTGCGCTCCTCGATGGTCCTCAAATCCCTCGAGCTGGCCTTGTAGGCGTGCCTCACCATTTGGCTCGCAGTCTCATAAATGATACCCCGAAAGGCTTCAAAGAATTTCTCCAGATCTTGGGGATCTACTGGTATTCACACGGTGGGAGCTAGGACGGTGGGGACTGGAGGCTCAGCTTGTATTACTTGAGCCTGAGGAGGTGCGAATCGAGGTGGAGGAGGAGGAGGGGGAACCCTCCTAGTGGCAACAGAAGTCACCAGAGTTGTTTCCTGATCTGTGCTCGTGTCTTTCCCTTTGGCAGGGGATTTTGAGGTGTTTCCCGCTGTAGGGGGTATCTTCTTTGTATTTCTGGGCCTTTTCACAACAGGGCCCAAGCTAGTCTTCCTATCAAGGAAAGTAGTTCGGAGGTCAAGAGCTTCGGGTTGTTCCATCTCTTTTCCTAAAAAGAAAAAAAAGGAAATTAGTTCACAAATAAAGTTGTCAGAAATATATAAAGAAAGAAATAAACAAAGATTCTACCCTCCGGGCTGGGGGAGGAGTCAAGGAGAGGGGGATTCTACCACTAATATTTCTAGGATAATAAGGGGTTAAGGTTCAGGTCCTTCCTCAGGGATGGATTCCTCTACATACTGTCAAAATCCAGGGGCAAATGCACCCTGGAGCAGAGAAGGCTAGGTCCTACGGTTGGTCCCATACTCTTTGAGAATGGCAGATCTAAAGTTTAAAGTGTTATCTACTACGACTGTGCCCTTAGGATAACTGCTCTCACGACATACCACTTGGTGGTCTAAGCATTGGAGTAGGGTTATAATTCGATCCGGGTTATAAGGATGGCGGTGCATGAGCTGGTTTGGATTATAACAAACTAACCTAAAATCGGCAACAACCCTATCTAAGTCCTTAAAGGGGTATGGGTTACCTTGGCCGAAGGGGCCAGCTGCTGCCCCTGACGCAAATTGCTCTAGGTTGAGTTCCCGGACAGCCTTGGGAGGCCTCTTTTTTTGCACTCGAGGCACCTCACCCTCTTCATCCTCCTCATCCTCAATGGCTGGCAAGGCCTCTTGAGAGGATGGGAGCTCGGGGATCTCCGGAAGGTTATCCCAGGTCCTCAAGGCCAGTGTTTGGCCTTCGCCAATCAACTGGCAAGCCAACATCGTGATGTCATTCATGACCTGGTGGTAGTCCTTTTCACTGGGGGAAGGCCATATAACTTCTCGTACTGACCCCCGAGGGTCACTGACTTTGCTGTACTCACAAATATGGCTTCACGAGAAACAAATGCAGTTAAGACATGTAAAAAAAATATATACATATCTTAAGGAATAAAATTCACAAGCTGGTTTAACAAGGATGGAAAACTTACGAGGTCGGTTGAAGTCTCGATGTTCAGAGTTCCAGAATCCATTTGACATAAAGAATAAGTCTTTGTAGTCGTTTGGATGACTGGGAAGCTCGATGATAGAGGCCGATGTAAGGAACCGCGTGAGGTAGCAGAATCCGTCACCGCATCCTTTCTGGTCGGGGCTTGCCTCGAGGCAGAAGAAATAAAGAATGTTTGCCGGAGTGGGGACCTCCCACTCGTGTTTCAGAAACAAATATTTGAGCCTCGCCAAAAGTCTATACGAATTGGGGGGAGCTGAAATGGAGCCAGCTTCACGTAATTTAGAATATTCGTGAAGTACTGGTCCAGGGGGAGGAAGGCCCCAGTCTTCAGATGTTCATCACTCCAAGTTGCGAAGTCATCTTCGAGAGGGGAGCAACTCCATTCCCCTTCGAACGCATGTCGAACTAAGAGAGTTCCAGTTTCGACCTCTATGTTGTGGCTCAACATAATTTTTTTCACCCTCCCTTGAGTTGTGATCTTGGAAACGATATGCTCAGCCTCAAAATAGGCGTTGGGATCGACCATGATCTCCTTCTCCACCACCGGACCGAAGTACGAGATGGCAGATTCTGAGGCGATCTGCTTCCCCTTGTTCTTATGTTGGGAGGATGAGCTCGAGGCATTCTTCTTTGAGGCATTCTTCTATTGAGGAGCCATCAGATCGCCTAGCAACAGAACGACCTAGTTAGTGGGCGACTTGAGATGATCTAAAACTGTGATGCAAGAGTACGAAGAGGGAAATGGTTTACTTTTGTTATACGAGCTAAGGTTAGCCTCAGTCACATCGCGTGGTGCCATGCGATATTCTAAGCTACATGTCTTGGTTTCCTAACAGACCCTTGATATTTAAGGATCCGTGTGTCATATTGCTAGACCATTACTTTCCTTGGGAGGCGGTATAGTGCAAAACTACCCAAGAAACGTAACCTCTAAGCAATCTGGTTCTAAACCTAAAATCCCCTCATTTCCTTTATCCCCAAATGGGTATTCTTTAAATTAAGGCACCATTAGGATTGCCCAGTTTTACCCAGATTTACCGAGAAATTTCCTAGTTTTATGAACGTCTTATTTCTAAAACATTTTTGGATTCACCTATCAAACCTAAGTCAAGAACTATTCTCTAGGAGCATTTAGAAGTAGCCTAACAGTAACTATAATGAATGTTATGGATGAATGTGGTGAAGAGCATAAATTCCATTTAAAAAAAAACTTTCCAAACCAAAACATGAGATACTTACAGTGTGTTCTTCGGCGGTAAGATGTAGACTCGACGACGGAAAGCTCCTGGAAAGCTTCTGAGTGACTGGGTACGATGAACAGTTTTTGGGGATTTCTAGGAAAGAAGAGAGCCTTGGAAGTGCAGAAAAGGAAATTGTATAAATGAAAGGAAATGAAGTTTGAACTTTGGCCATCCTTTTTAGACATAAATTGTGTAGATTAATCTGGGCCCTCCAATTGGGTTAGTTCAAGATCCAAGGGCCAAGGTTAAATAGACCAAACGACGGTGAAAAGGTGACAAGACAATTATTACAGTCCTCAAAATCCAAACAGACACCAATCGTGGTACACCACGTGTCCAGTACTCAAGTAGTGGGCAGGCGTGGTTTTGGGTAACGAAAGTCTAAAAGCCCCTACTGTGTAGGTCAAAAAGTGACGATGTCATGCATGAGCAGGAGCTTAGGGGGCAAATGTTGTACCCTAATTTTAGCCCGAGTACATTCACTCATCTCGGGTACAACTAGCAAATGAGTATACAGAGAAATAACCAAGGGATTGATATCTGCTTATTATCCACATGGACAATATCAGTTTCATGTGGTCACGCGGTGGGTTTAACCCGAGCTATGGACACGAAGGCTCTGAAGTGCGAGCTCATAATATTAAAACAACTATTGAAGCACGAGCTTGGAGGAGATATCCAGCTCGTGGTAGTTCTATTAAATTCCATATCTGTGGATCCCCAGAGATTCGAGATCCCTTTATACATATATTTATGACCAAGCTACCATATTTAATTTCCCAGATATTAGAAGTACATTTACCTTGTGATCAGATCATATCCCAATATGAATTGGAATTGTTTGTATTAAATGTAATAATTATGTGAATGCGTGATTGACTCACACGGTTACCCAAACCTGTCCATGAAATTCCCTTATAAATAATGGGAATATTGGACGGAAAAAGGGACCATTATTCTGTAATATCAAAACTCTGCGAAAATAGAGAGAGAAACAACAATAATATAGACTTGTGGACTAGGTGGATTTTAACCACTGAACCACGTAAAAGTTCTGTGTTCTTGACTGAAATCATTTATTTTTCATTACGATTTATTAAGCACTAATCTACCTTATTGTTTCTTAATACAATGTTGGCGAAAAACCGCGTCAACATTATCAGATGAAGGGCTTGGCTCAATAGTCAAGGGTATAGCCGGTTCTAAAGACTTGACTTATCATTCGAAGGTTAAGACTCGACTTATCAGTCGAAGGTTAAAAGAATTGACTTATCAGTCGAAGGTTAAAGACTCGACTTATCAGTCGAAGGTTAAAAGACTCAACTTATCAGTCACAGGTTTAGGACTCGACTTATCAGTCGAAGGCTCTCGACTCATCAGTTGAAGTTTAAAAGACTCGACTTATGAAGGCTACCAACTCGACTTATCAGTCGCAGGTGAAGGACTCGACTTATCAGTCGAAGGCTATAGACTCAACGTATCAGTCGTAGTTTAAGGACTCCACTTATCAGTCGAAGGCTACATACTCGACTTATCAGTCACAAGTTAAGGACTCGACTTATTAGTCGAAGGCTACCGACTCGACTTATCACTTGAATGTTAAGGACTCAACTTATCAGTCGAGAGTTAAAAAGGCTCGACTTATTGGTCAAACGTTAAAAAGGCTCGACTTATTGGTCAATGGTTAAGAGACTCGGCTCATAAGTCGAGGGCTTAAAGACTCAAATTTGGAGTCGAGGGTGGCAATAGCGTGCTAACCGTTGGCTGATAGGGTTAAGCCAACCCGGAAGTGAGATATATGCTTGAACGCCCCTAGGGTCGTCTTGAATGTTAAACATCAGACCTACTTGGCCAACACTAAGGCTTGTTATATGAGAGATTGGGCGATAGGTCCTATGGTGACTCTATTGTCACTTATTTGGATTGATTGCATGCATAAGTAAGGTTATTACTGCTAGGCATGCTAATTATGAATCTGTGATATGGTAAAGTACTGCTTATAAGAATGATTATGTTTTCTTGCTGAGCCTCGAATCACAGGTACTCAATGGTGCAGGTAAATGAAAGGAAAAGATGGACCAGCCATGAGTTGGAGAGCTTCAGGGGCAGAGTGTACATATGCGGCCTACTCATCCACCACAGTTGAGGTTATCAGTTGGAACTAGGGTTGGACCCTGATTTTGCCGCATAGGTCGACTTTTGTATACATTTTTGAGTTGTAACAGTTTAAACTATGTTGGGATCCCCTGTATTGAAGTCAAACTCTTTTAATGAAATGGTTGACTTTTGACCAAAATTTTTAGTACCTGAAATGTGGTTAGTTTTAATTATATAGTTTAAGTCCAAATGACATGTTTAACAAGTTATGCATTATTTAAATTACAAAGTGTAAAAATCCTGGATTAGGAGGATGTTACAAGATGGGTCATGTAATGCCCTAATACCTTAGAGCCATTACTAAGTGAACTATAAACGTGACATTAGCTCGCTAATTGAGGTTTTAGGTTGAAAGTGTAATTAAATTGAAATAAAACTTGTTTAATGACATAAATGAAAAGAATTGGACATTCATTGAAATCATAAAAAATTATACAGTTGGGATCCCAAAATACTGTTTAGAAAATATTTTACAACTCAAAAATATAATTACGGTTGACCTAAGCGACAAAGTAGTTCATTACAGTACATTTCTCAAAATAATCCAAGCCGCGGTAGCCAGGTAGCCTGAACATTTACCCGTCGCTCCATGCTCTCCGTACTAATGGTTGGTCGACCTTTCCTTTGACCTTACCTACACCATAGAGCACCCGTGAGCTGAAGCCCAGCAAGAAAACTCAACATATAACATATAACATAACAATCCACAACATACAACAAAATCGCCAACAGGCTAAACACATAGCGGCCTACGCCGACCCAGGCGCTTTACCAGGCCTTGGTTTGTGGTCTTCACCGAGCGGGTGGATACTACACCCTTGGCGGATCTCACCCTAGTGCCCTGCACTCAGCATGTTCAACGCCGATCCCGACCCCTTGCCATACCCGACTTCTTGCCGTTCTTGGCCTTTGCTGTTCTCGGCCTTCGCCGTTCATTCATAAATAAGCATAACACAACATAATATTGATAGATATTTACATGTATACTAAACATAAACAATAGGGCCACACCCTGAAACACAAAAAATAGGGCCATGCCCTGCCCTACGGGTACAATAACTTCTTACATGTGTCCCGAGCTATCTGAGTATCGTGATCCCGAGCACAGTCCTCTAACCCAAGCCTCGTTGAAAACCTAGTCACAATGCATTCATAATAACCATCCATCAAGCATTAAACCACTTAATAACTTTAGAATATTAATATAGCCTCCAGGACCTTGAATCCTACAAAACAGGGTAGTAGAATCCTTTCTAAGCCTTAACATTTGAGTTCTCGAGCCTAAAACCTAGATTTCCCCTTCTTTTCCATTTTGAGCCGCGACATGCCCTCTAGTGCCGCGACTCACTACAAGTCAGAGGGAAAATCCCTTTATGACAGTTAGAATCCCATGATCCGCAGGGGGAAAGACCATGTAAAAGTTGTGCAATCCCACATCGCCTGGGGAAGGTCAAGTGTGATGATTCTAAGACTGTGTAGGTATGGGAAGACACAGTTAAAGATGGCTTAAATGGATTGATGGATACTACCTATGCCAACAAGATGCATCTTCTTTTCGGTAGCCCATCACTTGAAAACTCCTAAGTTAAGCGTTCTTGACCTGGAGTAGTCTCATGATGGGTGACCTCCTGGGAAGTTTTCCCAGGAAGTGTGCGAGTGAGGACAAAGCATGCTGGAAATACTTGTGTTGGTTTGCAGGGCCAGTCATCATTCGAGGTTGCAGCCATAGTGACGTGGGGCGTTACAAATGGTATTAGAACCATGACCCAGCCGGAAGTCTGGCTGATGAGGACGTCAGACCCCAAAAGAGGGTTGATCTTGACAGTCAGAATCCTGTGATCCGTAGGGGGAAAGTTTGAGTTAAAGATATGCAATCCCGCATCGCCTGGGGTAGGTCAAGTGTGATGATTCTAAGACTATGTAGGTATGGGACTACACAGTTGAAGATGGCTTAAACGGATTGATGGGTATTGCCTATGCCAAGAAGATGCATCTTCCTTTTGGTAGCCCATCACTTGAGAACTCCAAATTTAATCGTGCTTGACCTGGAGTAGTCTCATGATGGGTGACCTCATTGGAAGTTTTCCCAGGAAGTGTGTGAGTGAGGATAAAGCACGTTGGAAAGACTCGCGTTGGTTTGCAGGACCAGTCATCACTCCAGGAAGTAGCCATAGTGACGTGGGGCGTTACACCCTCTCTGCTGGAGGACACAGACCGCGGCGCCTGGGCAATCTCAAGGCTTCCCAGGCCCTTTCACACACACAGGCCGCGGCGCGAGTCCCAAAAACCTAGAAATCAGCCATTTTTCTTATGTATTCCCCACACAGCCTAAACAACTCAACAATCCCATAAACAATTCCATACACTCATCAAACACCCAAAACCAATCTTAGAACCCTATCCATGCAAACTCTATACCTCTAACATAATTCAACAAAATTCATGCAGAAAGATTATGTTCAGGCCCTTACCTCTAAGATATGATCAACCCTGAGCTATTTCCCAATCTCAGCTTGTAACGCCCTACTACCTTAGAGCCGTTACTAAGTGAGTTTAAAACAGAAATTGTGCATCTAATTGACTCAAGTGGTTTCTAAAACCAAAAGTGTGAATAAACCAGAGTTTAAGGCTGTACTCTTTGAAAATGTTTAGTTTCATTAAAAACGTTAATTATAAAACATCTGGGATCCCAAAATAAGGTTTACAAAATATTTACAACTCAAAATAGATTTACACTTGATCAGCTATCAAAAGAATGGTTAAATACAGCCATATACAAAATGCCCCCAACCAAAGCAGTCGGGCAGGCCGAACATGTACGCGCCGCCCCCACGCTCTCCATACTCATGGCCGGTTGACTGACTCCTTGCTTTTACCTGCCACACGGAGCACCCGTGAGCCGAAGCCCAGCAAGAAAACCCAAATAACACATAACATATGCAAAGTAAATAGCTGGCAATAATTCACTGATACATAAGAAAACCACCATAATAAACAAGTACGGCCATGCCGCTCCCAAGGCCTTACCAAAGCCTGGAGTTTCGGTTCTCACCGCGAGGATCACTCATGTATCCCTTGGGTCCCACCCTGAATATAAGCATCCCATGTGCTGTGTTACTTTCGGCCCACGGCCGCCCCGGCCTATGCCGTACCCGGCCTCTGCCGCTCGTTTCATCATAATAACACATATAGTACATTCAAAATAAACATTCACACACATCATGGTTCATTTAAGTTTAAGAATTTGCACGTAATACAATCCGGGGCCACGCCCTACAATCACACAGTGGGGCCATGCCCTAAACTCGGGTGTTACGGTTTTCTTACCTGTATCCCGTGCTTTCCAAAGTACCACGGTCACGAGCACGGTCCTTTAGCACGAGCCTCTCCGAAATCCTAGTCACAACACACATAAAACACTTTTAATACTAACCAAACCCAAAACCACTTCCCGGGACCAATCCCGCACTCTCGGGACCTCTAAAACCTTAAAACAACACCCCGGAGGCATCCCACGAACCCCCGGAGCTAAGACCTAAAATTGCCAAAAAGAGCTACCCTGAAAATTGCCTTGTGCCGCGGCACCACATCCTTGTGCCGCGGCACCCATCAGACAGAAGCTCCCTTGCCGCGGCACACAAAAACCCTGCCGCGGCACGCCTTCGCAGACCCAGAATTCTGGGTTTTTCCTGCAATTTTCCCCGAGCTTTAACCTTCCCAAATCATCCCAAACCAAAACCTAAACCCCAAAACTCAAATCCAAACCTCATATGAACAATCTAACACCCCATAAACACTAGAATCAAATCCAAAACATCAATACACACAAGATCCACTCCTTTGATTTCAAATTCAACAACCCAAATCAAAACCCATGAAAATCTTAACTCAAGCATTAAATTCCTCAACCAACACAGAAAACAAACTTAAATAAGCATAAAATCCTTACCTCAAGAGTAGAATCCACCCTAAAAGTTCCCTTGATCTCCTTCTAAGCTTCCCACTTCAGCCCCCTTTCTACACCTCTTCTTCTTTCTTCTTCTTTGCCCTAGCCTTTCTCTCCTCTTCTTTTCCTTCTCTTCTAATTTATCAAAGCCACAAGTGACCCAAATGCCCAAACCGTACCCCCTAAATCCCAGCTGCATAATGTCTATTTGCCTTGCCAAAAGACCAAATTACCCCTCCTTACTAATCCTTCTAAGCTAAACCTTCAAGGGTACTTAAGTCTTAACACTTTCATTTCAATTCTACCACTTCCTATCTTAAAACTTGTTACTCACAGCAGTTACAAATGGTTACCAAATTACCAATACTAATCACTCTTTCTAAACTCAACTTACAAGATTCCCGAAGTACCCCTGGGCTCCTCCCGAGCCGGGTACAACAACCCGTTGTGACTTTTTAGACTAACTGGCTCACTAGGACCGTCCCGATGCGTGCATCCTGGTAAAACATCACACTCACATGGCACAATTCACATAGTATAATTATCACAGTTATGCCCTAACATGGCCAAGTTACAATCATGCTCATTTTAAGACAATCAGTTCTACATGCATACCGATTCACATAGTCATGCATCTCAAATAATCCAATAGTCATATAACGTGCAATAAATCATAATGATGCATTAAACTTAATAAAGTCACACACAAAATCCCATCATGCCCTCCAGGCACACAACTCCAGGCCCTTAAGCCTTAACACTGAATTTGGGTCGTTACACAGCTAGTCTAATCCTTCAAGTCTTTAGTCTAGATTCCTTAAAATTCTTCAAGCCTCCGAGCACCAAAAGAGGGAAAAAGAACCTTGAGAAAGAGTGAGAGACTTACAATTGAGGTTTTCTGTTTATTCTAAGTGACTCTAGAGTTTTAGCAGCCTAAATCTATCCTCAATGCCTAACAACCTAAAGGCCCTTATGTCTATCCTTAATTCTTTAATGCCACCAAGGGAAATTCTATCAATAGCTACATCCCACTAAATCCTCGAGTGTTCCTATAAATCCCCATTTAATCCCGACATGTCCAAATAATTGATAAATTACTACCCGGTAAATCTCGAACACCCACAATGTTCCCAAAATACCCCTAGGCTCCTCCCGAGCCGAGTATTCGACCCTGTTGTGACTATTTAGCTAAACCACTCCCTGGGACCGTCTCGAATCTCACAACGCAAATATATCACCATAACCTCGTGGTATCAATTACAATACACACATATATATTGCCTTTATGCCCTCAACGGGCCAAAATTACAACTATGCCCTTAATAACCAAATGGCCCCACATGCATATTTAATTTACCTAAACATGCATTTCTAGTCACATAATCATTAAATGAACATATTAGCATAATTAAATCTATTATTTCCCTCCTGGACACTATGAATTCCTAGTTATGTCCTTTGGATTAACAAATGCCCCAGCAGCCTTTATAGACATGATGAATAGGGTTTTCTAGGATTATCTGGACAAGTTTATGATTGTGTTCATCGATGACATCCTGGTGTATTCTCAGTCGGAGACAGAACATGAACAGCATTTGCGGTTGGTTCTACAACGGTTGAGAGAGCATAAGTTATATGGTAAGTTCAGCAAGTGTGAGTTCTGGTTACCACAAGTTACATTTCTGGGCCACATTGTCAGTAAGGAGGGGATTCTGGTTGACCCAAGTAAGATTGAGGCAGTCAGAGATTGGCCTAGACCGAGCAATGTTCCTGAGGTGAGAAGTTTCTTAGGCTTAGCAGGGTACTATCGGCGGTTCGTAGAAGGGTTATCCAGAATAGCTACGCCATTGACATAACTGACAAAGAAGAAGGCAAGGTATGTCTGGATGGATAGATGTGAGAGCAGTTTCAAGGAGTTGAAGCGGCGACTGATCACCGCGCCAGTGCTAAGCTTGCCGACAGATAATGAAAAGTTTGTGGTTTATTGTGATGCATCCAGACAAGGTTTGGGGTGCGTGCTGATGCAAGCTGGTAAGGTGATAGCCTATGAATTGAGATAGTTGAAGGAATACAAGCAGAGGTATCCCACGCATGATTTGGAATTGGCAGCGGTGGTGTTCGCACTTAAGATTTGGAGACATTTTCTTTATGGTGAGAAGTGCAAGATATACACCGACCATAAGAGCCTAAAGTACTTCTTTATTCAAAAGGACCTGAATATGCGCCAGAGGCATTGGCTAGAGTTGGTTAAGGATTATGACTGTGATATCCTATACCATCCTGGGAAGGCTAATGTGGTGGCTGATGCATTGAGTCGGAAAGGCCCAGGACAGTTGTTTAGTTCGAGGCAGATATTTGATAAGCTAGCTGAGGAGATGACCAGAGCAGGTATAGAGTTGGTGGTTAGTCAGCTGGCCAACATCACTCTTCAGTCTAGACTCCTTGATAGAATCAAGGAGGAGCAGTGGAAGGATTCTCAGTTTAAAGGTCACAAAGAGAATGTCTTAGTCAGAGAGACTAAGGACTTTTCTATATCAGAGATGGGATTACTGAAGTATAAGGGTCGGATATGTGTTCCGATGGACTCTGATATCCAGCGGGAGATCTTAGATGATTCGCATACCACCCCCTACTCCTTACATCCAGGTACAACGAAGATGTACAAGGATTTGAGAGCTTTGTATTGGTGGTTGGGCTTGAAGAGGGATGTGGTGGATTATGTGGCCAAGAGCTTAACGTGTCAGCAGGTCAAGGTTGAGCATCAGAGGCTAGCGGGGTTGCTGCAGCGTCTGGGGATCCCAGAATGGAAGTGGGAGGATATCACTATGGACTTTGTGGTTGGTTTGCCGAGGATCGTGGGACAACATGACTTGATGTGGGTGATTGTAGAAAGGTATACCAAGTCCGCCCACTTTTTATCTGTTAGGACAACTTATACTGTAGAGCAGTATGCTGAGTTGTATGTAAAGGAGATTGTTCGACTTCATGGGGCTCCGAGGTCAATAGTATCCGACAGAGACCCCACTTTCACTTCCAAGTATTGGGAGAGTCTGCAGAAGGCCATGGGCACACAGTTACGGTTTAGTATCGCTTATCATCCTCAGACAGATGGACAGTCTGAGAGGACGATTCGGATACTGGAGGACATGTTGCGAGCTTGTGTGTTAGATTTTGGGGGATATTGGAGTAAGTATCTCCCTTTGATTGAGTTCTCGTATAACAATAGTTATCAGGCGACCATCGGAATGGCTCCGTACGAGATGCTTTATGGAAGGAAGTGTAGATCACCTGTCCATTGGGATGAGGTAGGTGAGAGAAGGTATCTGGGTCCAGAGATGGTTCAGAGGACCAATGAGGCGATTAAGAAGATTAGAGCACGAATGCTCTCCTCCTAGAGTCGTCAGAAGAGCTATTCAGACTTGAAACGCAGAGGCGTGGAATTTCAGGTTGGTGATCATGTGTTTCTTAGGGTTTCACCTTTGAGTGGAGTGAAACGGTTCGGTGTTCGGGGCAAGTTGAGCCCTAGGTTTGTTTTCCCCTTCGAGGTTTTGGAATGGGTTGGAGAGGTAGCTTACAGACTAACGATGCCTCCAGCTTTATCAGGGGTTCATAATGTCTTCCATGTATCCATGCTCCGGAAATACGTTTCAGATTCGACGCACGTTCTAATTTATGAGAATCTGGAGCTTGATTAGGATTTGTCCTATGAGGAGAAGCCGGTTTAGGTTCTTGACCGGAAAGATAAAGTCTTGCGGAGCAAGACCGTCGCCTTGGTGAAGGTGCTGTGGAGAAACAGCAAGGTTGAGGAGGTGACGTGGGAATTTGAGTCAGAGATGAGGGGGCGGTATCTTGAGTTGTTCAGGTAATTTCGAGGACAAAATTTCTGTAAGGAGGGGATAACTGTAACGACCCAAATTTGATAATAGGGCTTAGGGCCTTGATTAGCGTGCCTGGAGGGAAATAAATGAATTAATATGCTAATATGTGAATTTATGTGAACATATGATAAAGATGCATGTTTAGTTGAGTTAAATGTGCATGTGGGCCCCGTTTGGATAATAGGGGTATAACTGTGATAAATGTGATAAATGCGATATGTATGTGATTTATATGTGTAGCACGGTCCGAGACAGTCCTGGGGAGCGGTTAGCCAGAAATTCACAACGGGGATTAAGATTCTGACTCAGGGCGAGTCGAGGGGTAGTTTGGGCATTAGTTATTATATTGGGTTATCGGGTTATGGAAATAAATATCTATAGATATATTTGAGGATAGAATGCCTAGGAGGGAATACTGGGGAGATTTACCATTTTTCCCTAGGAGACGCTTTGGTACCCCGAGCCTTGAGGTAACCACATAGATTAAGTTAAATAAAACAAAGTAAGTGAACTGTTGGAAAACTTGGAGAAACCGACTATAGACTCTATCATACTCTCTCTTTACTCTCTAAGAAAGACTCAAGGGAAATAAGCATTGGGAGGCCATTAGTCAAGAACTAAGAATTGAAGCTGAGTTTGGGGAGACTCTAACCAGAAAATAAGGGATTGGAGCTTGAGGAATTGAGGTTGGGAACTGCGGGAACCAACTCAGAATCAAAACTCAGCAAGGGGTTTCGGCGAGGCTTAAGTTAGAGGACTGTGCTCGGGATAGTGGTGCTCAGAGAGCTCGGGACTCAGGTAAGAAAACCCTTGTTCCCTTAGATCTTGTATGCAGGGCTAAGCCCAATAAGTTTGAATTGCAGGGCGTAGCCCTTTGATTGAGAATCCCTCAACGAACCGCCAACAGTACCCTGCCAATCCCAAGAAGTTCTTAAACTCTAGTACACTGCTCGCCCTGGGCCAATCTCTCACTGCCTCAATCTTAATTGGCTTCACCAGAATCCTCTCCTTACCGACGATATGCCCCTGAAACGTTACTTGGGCTAACCAAAACTCATACTTGCTGAACTTAGCATATAATTTGTGCTCTCTCAATCGCTATAGTACCAGGCGAAGATGTTGCTCGTGCTCTCTCTCTGACTGAGAGTACACCAGTATGTCATTAATGAATACGATCATAAACTTGTCCAGATAATCTCTGAAGGCCCTATTCATCAAGTCCATAAAAGGCTGCTGGGACATTGGTTAATCCAAAGGACATGACCAGGAATTCATAGTGTCCATACCTCGTGTGGAATTTGGTCTTTGGTATGTCCTCCTCTTAAATCCTTAACTGGTGATAGCCTGACTGAAGGTCAATCTTAGAGAACACTGTCTTACCCTGTAGCTGATCAAACAAGTCATCGATTCTAGGTAGTGGGTACTTATTCTTGATGGTCAACTTGTTCAACTCTCTGTAGTCAGTACACATCCTTAAGGACCCATCCTTCTTCTTGACGAACAATAATGGAGCACCCCATGGAGAAAACTCGGTTTGACGAATCCCAAATCCAATAACTCCTACACCTGAATCTTCAGTTCCTTCAACTCTGCCGGAGACATTCTATAAGATGTCCTAGATACTAGCTCTGCCCCTGGTGCCAACTCTATGACATACTCGATCTCTCGGTATGGTGGCAACCCTGGAAAGTGTGTTGGAAACACATTAGGAAATTCACATACTAATCTGGTCTCACCCGGTCCATCCAAAACAACTCTAAACGTATCTACAATGTTTGCTAGGAATCCTTTGCAACCCTTTTGCATTAGGCTACTAGCATTCACTGCCGAAATCATAGGTACTCGCGGTTTACTCACTGCCCCCACAAATACAAGGAGTACCTCCTCTTTTGGTTCAAAGGTCACCTTCCCACACTTACAGTCAATCGTTGCCTCGTACTTTGATAACAATTCCATCCCTAGGATCATATCAAAGTCATCCATCGCTAACTCAATCAGGTCCATAGATAACTGTCTACTGTTTATATCTATTGGTAATGCTCTAACCCATCTCCTAGAGACTACCAACTCCCCGGTCAACAACAAAGTTTTGAATTCCCTAGCATACAAATTACTAGGTCTACACAACTGATCTATCACCCTACCAAATACAAATGAATGAGTAGCCCCTAAGTCAATCTATGCAGTAAATGAAGAACCGACACTAGAAATCTGACCTGTCATGACCAAAGGGCTAGCCTCAGCCTTAGTCTAGGTCAAGGTAAATACATTGGCAAATGTGAGGCTGTCTCTCTATTTCAATTCTTTTTTCTTGGATTGTGGGCAATCCTTCCTCAAATGAATAATGCTCCCACAAGTAAAGTAGGCCGGATCCTACACTCTATCTGATGTCATTGTTTGCACTGGGGACACACTGGGAAACTCCTCCAATTGTCTCCCCCGCCCTGACGGCCACTGAAAGCACCCCTTGCCCTCCTATCTGAGCCAAGAGGAACAAAATAATTTGCGTCTTTTTCTTCTGCTCACTGGGGCCACTACCTCGGCTAGATTTAGTAAAATGATGCACTGTCCTTCAGGCATCGCGCCTAGCGGCACCCTCCAAATCCGTTCTTCAGCCCCCTCAGCTGTAAGGGCTTTCTCCACTACTTTTGCATAGGTGGTAGTTCCTGGATCCAAAGTTATCTTGATGTCACTTGCGATCATAACTTTCCATCCTCGCATAAATCGATCCCTCCGTGCTATATAAGTAGGCACCAAGTCCAACGTGAACTTTGCTAACCAGTCAACCTTCAAAGCGTACTTGGTAACCGTCATCCGGTTCTGAGTCAGATTAATGAACTCGTCCACTTTTGCAGCTCGAACTACAACACTATAATATTTATCGTTAAAGATGTTTCTAAATTCTTCCCAAGTCATAGCCGCCACATTCCTCCTCTGGGACACAACATCCCACCAGATGTGGGCATCTTCCCTCAACATCTAACTGGTGTAGGTCACTCTCTCATTCCCTTCCACCCTCATGAAATCCAGGATGGAAGAAATCATGTTCATCCACTACTCTGCCTGTAGAGGGTCTGGGACACCCTCAAAGGTGGGAGGATGTTGCCAATTTGGTGGGGCAGGTGGAGGGTCCCCACCCTGATTGATCGCCGAGGCATTGCTGCAATATGCATGCAATCAATGACGCCACACATCAAGGATGAAAACAACATCCAAAATCACCTCCAAATCTCATAAGCTAGCCACAATCAACAAATTCACATAACACACATAACATATTACAGTCAAGGGGCCATGCCCTAGCATAAAGCATATATATCAACACTTTCATCATGCTCTATCTATACATTCAGGAATACAAAGAAACTTAAATAAGAAGTTAAGCATATAATTCATTAAATACCATCCAACCCTGAGTCGAGCTTGTCACTGGCAGGGAGCGTACATGTTTGGTCGATCTCCAGGAACCATAAACCTTGGCACATTCTAATGACAAGTTGTAAGGCCCTACTACCTTTGAGCCATTAGTAGGTGAGTTATAAATGTGCCATTAGCTCGCTAATCAAGGTTTTAGGTTGAAAGTGTAACTAAATTGAAATAAAACTTATTTAACGACATAAATTAAAAATCTTTGGACATTCATTTAAATCATAAAAAAATATACAGTTGGGATCCCAAAATATTGTTTAGAAAATATATTACAACTCAGAAATATAATTACGGTCGACCTAAGCGACAAAGCAATTCATTATAGTACATTTCCCAAAATAACCCTAGCCGTTGGTCGACCTTTCCTTTGCCCTTACCTGCACCATAGAGCACCCGTGAGCTAAAGCCCAGCAAGAAAACTCAACATATAACATATAACATAACAATCCACAACATATAGCAAAATAGCCAACAGGATAAACATATAGCAGCCTATGTCGACCTAGGCACTTTACCAGGCCCTGGGTTCACGGTCTTCACCAAGTGGGTGAATACATGACCCTTGGAGGGTCTTGCCCTAGCGACCTACACTCAGCATGCTCAACGCCGATCCTAGCCCCTTGCCATACCTGGCTTATTGTCGTTCTTGGCCTTTGCCATTCATTCATAAACAAGCATAACACAACATAATATTCACATAAATTCACACACATAATAAACATAAACAATAGGGCCACACCCTAAAGCACAAGCAATAGGGCCATGCCCTGCTCTATGGGTACAACAGTTTTCATACATGTCTCCCGAGCTATCTGAGTACCGCGATCCCGAACACAGTCCTTTAACCCGAGCCTCGTTGAAAACCTAGTCACAGCGCATTCATAATAACCTTCCATCAAGCCTTAAACCAAACTGGGTAGTAGAATCCTTCCCGAGCATTAACATTTGAGTTGCCGATCCTAAAACCTGCATGTCCCCTATTTTTCCGGTTTGAGTCGCGGCATGCCCTCTAGGGCTGCGACTCACTACAAGTTAGAGGGCAAAGCCCTTTCTGTTGGAGGACATGGGTTGCGGTGTGCTAAGCCTTGCGCCGCGGTGCCTAGGCAATCTCAGGGCTCCCCAAGCCCTTTCGCACACACGGGTCGCGGCGCGAGTCCCAGAAACCTAGAAATCAGCCATTTTTCTTATGTTTTCCTCGAGCCTAAATCCATAATTCATACTCCAAACACTATCCAAACTCAAAATTAAGCCTAGAATCCTTATTGACATAGCCTAAACATTGTGGTCCCAGAGGATCTACTGGGGTTATTGTTGCATCGAGTGATTGAGTTTGTCATTAAGTTGGCATCGGGAACATAACCAGTATCTAGCGCACAGTATAGAATGGCTCTAGGATAATTGAAGGAATGGAAGGTACAATTATGGGAGTTACTTGATTTGGTGTTCAATAGACTCAGCTTTTGACCATGGGGTGCACTAGTGCTACTTGTGATGAAATGTGGATTGACTACAGGGAGCTGAACAAGCTCACTATCAAGAACAAGTATCCACTGCCAATGATTGATGATTTATTTGACCAATTGTAGGGTAAGACAATATTCTCAAAGATTGATCTTCGATTTGCTTATCATCAGATGAGGATCAATGACCAGGATATCTCGAAGACATCCTTTCTCACGAGGTATGGGCATTATGAGTTTTTGGTTATGTCTTTTGGATTGACCAATGCCCTAGCAACATTCATGGATATGATGAACAAGCCTGGACAAGTTTGTGATTGTCTTTATTGATGATATAATGAACTACTCTAAATCAGAGGTAGAGCACGAGCAACACCTCCGAGTAGTACTGCAGAGATTTAGGTAGCATAAGTTATATGCCAAGTTTAAGAAGTGCGAGTTCTAGTTACCCCAGGTGATGTTTTTTGGTCACATTATTAGTAAGGATGGAATTATGGTAGATCCATCCAAGATTAAGATGGTGAGAGATTGGCCAAGGCCCAGGAGTGCCACAAATATTAGGAGTTTCCTGGGTTTAGCGAGTACTATCAGCGTATTGTTGAAGGGTTCTTAAGAATTTCAACACCATTGACAGAGTGGACACGCAAGAAGTTGAAGTTCATTTGGTGTGACAGATGTGAGAATAATTTCCATGAGTTGAAGCAGCGATTAATCACTGCTCCTGTACTAAGTCTTCCCTCAGATCAGGAGAACTTTGTGGTTTACTACAATGCATCAAGATAGGGGTTAGGCTGTGTTCTAAATTTAGGATGGGAAGGAGATTGCTTATGCTTCATAAAAACTAAAGGATTATAAGCAGCGATACCCTATGCATGACCTAGAGTTAGTAGGGGTAGTGTTTGCACTGAAAGGGTGGCGACATTATCTGTATTGGGAGAAGTGCGAGATCTACACTGACCATAAAAGTTTGAAGTGCTTTTATACACAGAAGGTTTTGAACATGCAGCAGAGACATTGGTTAGAGCTAGTAAATAATTATGATTGTGAGATTCTTTATCATCTAAGGAAAGTCAACGTGGTAGCAGATGCTCTGAGTCAGAGAGGTCTAGGATAGATGTATAGCTTAAAGCATATATCTAGAGAATTGAGAGAGGATATGGCCAGAGCTAGGATATAGTTCATTGTGGGTAGACTGGCCAACATTACTCTTCAGTCTACACTCCTTGAGAGGGTAAGAAAAGCTCAGAGGAATGATCCTCAATTAGAGAAGCAATGGGGGGACGTCCAAGCAAGAGTGGCTAAGGAATTTACCATTGCTGAGACATAAATGTTGAGGTACAAGGATCAAATTTGTGTTACGATGAATGATGGTATTATACGAGAGATTTTGGATGAGTCTCATACCACCCTTTATTAATTGCACCCAGGCAAAACAAAGATGTATTAGGATCTGAAATCTTTGTACTGGTGGCCAAGGATGAAGAAAAATGTAGTTGAGTATGTGGAAAAGTGCCTAACTTGTCAGCAAGTGAAATCTGAATAGCAAAGGCCAGCAGGGTTATTACAGCCATTGTATATCCCAGAGTGGATGTGGGGGAACATCACCATGGGCTGTGGTTGCATTTCCTAGGATAGTGGGTCAGCAAGACTCAGTATGGGTGATCGTGGATCGATATACCAAGTCGGCTCACTTTCTTCTACTGAGGATGAATTTCACTGTGAATTAGTATGCTGATTTGTATGTGAGGGAGATTGTAAGTCTCCATGGGGTTCCAAAATCCATCATGTCAGATCAGAATCCTATCTTTACTTCCAAGTTTTGGGGGAGCCTGCAGAAGGCTATAGGTACTCAGTTGAAGTTTAGTACAACTTATCATCCTCAGACAGAGGGACAATCCGAGAGGACAATTCAAATACTGGAGGACATGCTTAGAGCATGTGTATTAGATTTTGAGGGTTCTTGGAGTGAAACGATTTGGGAAGAAGGGAAGGTTCATCCCTAAATTTGTAGGACCTTCTGAGATCCTGAAAAGGATTGGGTAGGTAGCCTATAGACTGGTTATGTTGACTTCCTTTCATCAACATCAGTCTGAAAATGTAGCGTCCTACTAATCCAGGACCGTTACACCGTGTGCCACAAATAGTGTTTAAATATGCTAGTTGCCGTGATATCGGACATTTATTATATAGCAACAATTATCATATTTAAGCACTATTTGTAACATACGGTGCTAACCCAGGATATCTCACTGGAAGCTTAGCTTCATGCCCCCACAATCCTTACCCAGGATATCTCACTGCCATAGAGATGGAGAATTCTCAGTTGGGGAGCCACCTCGCCTAGGCCAGTAGGAAAATCCATGAAATCATGGCACGGTTACCCCTTCCTGTAACCGAAGGTAATGTCGAAAGGAGAGCAAGTGGGTCCGATAGGTCTAGATCCCACATGCATAACCTTCATAATATGAGCTGCTCTATTCGGATAGCATCTCTGAGCTCCGTGCTTTCAGAACATGCTATCAGAAATAACCAGCCTGCCTATAATCCCAGGAATGAGTAGACAACTCACGTCGCCAGAAACCAGCCCAATCAAATGGGGTGAGCAAGGACCGCGTCAAGGAGAGTAGAAGTCCCTATCAATCCTTCAGCAATTCGACCAATTACTCAGGTACAAAGAAACGAGGAAACTTTACCACCTGTTGACACAGTTTTTCACCAACAGTGAATTATGAAAACAATAAGGTTGATTAATGCTTGATAATAAACCGAAATAAGAAATAAACTCTCAAAGACACAGATCTTTTTACGTGGTTCAGTGGTTAAAATCAACCTAGTCCACGAGTCTATATTATTACCATTTTTCTCTCTCTATTTTGGCAGAGTTTCAGTATTACAGAATAATTGTCCCCCTTTCCTATCCAATATTCCTAGTATTTATAGAGAAATTCCTTGGACAAGTTTGGGTAACCGCGTAAGTCAATCACAAATTTACGTATTTTTTACATTTAATACAGACAATTCCCATTTATACTAGGATATGATTTGATCACGAAATAAATGGTCTTCTAATATCTGGGACATTAAATATTACAGGTTGGCCATAAATGATCACATAAAAGTACCCGAGTCTATGGGGATATATCTCCGAGCTCGTACTATGGAGGCCGTATGAATATCATGAGCCGGCACTTCGCAACCTATTCATCCTTGGTTATTTCTTCCACATATTTATTTGCCAGCTGTACTCGAGCTGAGTGAAGGACTCGTGCTGAAATTAGGGTACACATTTTCCCCCCAAGACCCTGCTCGTGGTTCATGACGTCACCTTCTGACCTACACATTAGGGACTTTTAGACTTCTGGTGCATTAAACCATGCCTGCCTACTACTCGAGTACTGGACATGTGGTACATCACAATTGGCATCTGTTCAGGTTACGAGGTTTACAATATTTGTCTTGTCACCTTTTTGCCGCTGTTTTGTCTTTTGAAACATAGCCCTTGGATTTTGTATTGACCAAATCGGATGGCCCAAATTAATTTATGCTGTTTGCGTATAAATAGGGTAGGCAATTTCCAGGGTTCACCACCTTTCATTCAAAATCTTTCTACATCTTCTCTCTTCTGCATTTCCAAACACTTCTTCCTTCTCACAAAAACCCAAAAACCATCTGTTGCAAAAACCCTCAGAAACCCAGTTACTCAGTTACTCAAGAGTCTTCCAGGAACTCTCCCCCTGCAAAGTCTAGTTCTTTTATCGAAGAACACACAGTAAGTCTTTTGGTTTTGAAGAAACTTTTCTTTTTACTGGTCTCTTTTTTTATTATGCTCATCCGCACTTCACCGTAGTCCGTATTAGGTTGTTCTCCAAATGTTTTTGGCACATAGGCTTCAACTTAGGTCTACTGAGTAGGTCTTAAAATATCTCTAGAACTATGAAATACATAAAACTAGGTAATTTCTGGGTAAACCTGGGCAATTTATGGCATATTTTAGGAAATACCCATTCAAGATATAGAAGATGAAAAGTTTTTAGGGTTCGAAACCAGGTTGCTTAGGGGCCATGCTTCTTAGGTGGTTTTGCTCTAAACCGCCGCCCAAGGAGAGTAGTGGTCTGATTTTCTAACACACGGATCCCTAAACATCATGGGACTGTTAGGAAACTGAGGCTTGTAGCATAGGGTACCGCATGGAATCATGCAATGGACTAAGACTAACTCAACTCGTATATCAGAGACAACATTCTTCTCTGAACTTCTGTGTCGTAACCTTTAAAAACTCTTAGTCGCGAACTAACTAACTCGTCATTCTTGTTCGTTAGGCGATCTGATGGCTCCCAAGAAGAGCACTCCAAAGAAGAATGCACCTAGCTCGTTTGCTTAGCAAACAAACAAAGGGAAAGAGATCACCTCAAAATCTCTCATTCCTCACTTTGACCCAGTGGTGGAGAAGGAAGTTGTGGTTGACCCCAATACTTTCTTCGAGGTGGAGACAATCGTTTCCAAGATTATGACCCAAGGAAGGGTCAACAAAATTATGTTGAGCCAAAATATTGAGGTCGGGACCAGAGTCCTTATTGCCCGACCTGCGTTCTAAGGGAAACAAAGCTGCTCCCCTCTCCAGGATGATTTCGCGGCCTGGAATGGTGAACATTTGAAGGTGGGGGCCTTCCTTCCCCTAGATCAATATTTTTCCGACTTCTTAAATTATGTGAAGTTGGCACCTTTTCAGCTCCCCCCAAATTCTTATAGGCTTTTGGCGGGGCTGAAATACTTATTTTTGAAGCACGAGTGGGAGGTCCCCACTCCGGCAGATATACTGTATTTTTCTGCCTCAAAGCCAGCCCAGATCAAAAGGGTCGAGGTCATGGGTTCTACTACCCCACCAAATTCCCAAACTCTGCTCCAGTCATCGACCTCCCAAGCCATCCCAATGACTAGAAAGACCATTTTTTTTATGTCGAACGGGTTTCGAAACTGCGAGCATCGATACTTCGACTGTACTCGTAAGTTTTTTTTAATCTCTGATCTCAACCGTCCCCGAAAGGCACGAGCTCGACAGCTCCGACGTCTTCTATCACTGAGAGGAGGATTCCTCCTCCTCCTCCTCCTCCTCCACCTTGGTTTGCACATTCTCAGGATCAGGTTATACAAGCTGATCCTCCAACTCTTCCTACCCTAGCTGCTACTGTCCATATACCAGTTGATCCCCAGGATTTGGAGAAGAACCTCGAAGCCTTTCGGGGAATCCTCTACAAGACGACGAGTCACATGGTGGGGCACGCTTACAGAGCCAGCTCGAGGGACTTGAGGATGATCGAGGAGCGCAGCCCAGAGAACATCATGGAGTCAGCCTTGGGGATGACCCTCACTGTAAGTTGTCATTCCTTGGTGACATTTTTCACTTTATCTTGTCAAAGGATACATCTAACTTGCCTTGTTATTTTTTAGTATGCCCTGGCTCAACACAGCAGTATAGCCCAGGCTAGGGCTAGAAATAATGAGCTCCAGGCTGAACTCAATGCCGCCAAGATCGCCCTGACCACTACTCAAGAAGGTGAGCAGGCCGCCAAAGCTGCCTTTGCGGTTGCTCAAAAAAGCGAGTACGATGCCAAGTTTTCCCTTGCCTCATCTCAGGAAAGTGAGAAGGCTACAAAGATTGCTTGGATGCTCTCCAGACCCAAATTGCCCAGCTCCAGGCCGAGGTTGAAGAAACCAACGCAAAGCTGCTCGAGCCTGAGGCTGCAATCAAAGAAGAAAAGGCAACCTCACTATCCTCCATGGAAGATATGTTATACCATTTCTGGGCTTTTAACCAGGAGGGAAACTTTTCTTTCATGGCTCCTGCGCTGTGGGGACCGTCAGAAACGGGAGAGGCTTCTTTAGCGGGCGAGCAGGAAGGTGAGGAGGTCATGTCCTCAGAGCATCCTGGAGGGGCTCAATGAAAGTCTTTTTTGTTGTTGTTGTTTTTTTTTTTTTATATTTGTTTGTAAATAATTGCCCATGGACTCAGTTCAAGGTTTTTCTCCTCGGGACAAATTTTATTTTAATTTATATATCTAACTTTTCATCTATTTATCTTTTCTTGATTATCTCTCATGTTTATGACTTCTCAGACTTGTACATTTGAGATTTTAGGAATCGATTTTTTTTATCGGGATAGATATTTTAAGCTGGGTTATATCCAAACTTAATGTGTTGATTTTTATCATACCTGTTAAGAATCAGGCCTTGGAGTCGGTTATATCCGCTGTGGATGCACAATATTCCGCCCCCGTAAAAGATCCAAGACGCGCCTAGGAGCGAGGCCCCGCCTCGCTCGGCCATGCCCAGGCGCGAGGCCCCACCTCGCTCTTAGCACGCCCACGCGAGGCCATGTCCGCATAGTCACCAACTCGGCGTCACACCTCGGCCATGCGAGGCCATGCAAAGCCCTCGCCTATGCCCAGGTGCGAGGGCCGTCTCGTGCTCAGCCTCGGCCACACGAGGCCCAGCGTCCCAGTGCCTCGCAAGTGAGGCCCGTGCCCAGGCGCGAGGCCCGTCTCGAGCACAGCCTCGACCACGCGAGGCCACGCGTCCCAGCGTCTCGCAAGCGCGGCCCGTGCCCAGGCGCGAGGCCCATCATCGCCCATCCTTGGCCACACGAGACCCACCGTCCAAGTGCATCGCAAGCGAGGCTGGGGCCCAGGTGCGAGGCCCGTCTCGCGCACAGCCTCGGCCACGCGAGGCCCAATGTCCCAGCACCTCGCAAGCGCGACCCTTGCCCAGGCGCGAGGCCCGTCATCACCCAGCCTCGGCCACGCGAGGCTCAACATCCCAGCGCCTCACAAACGAGGTCCGTGGCCAGGCGTGAGGCCCGTCGTCACCCCGCCTTTTACTCAGCCACGGCCACGCGAGGCCCAGCAACCTTTAGGTGTAAGGCTATGCGCGCATGATGTCAGGGTTCAAGGTGGCCCACAAGAGACAAAAAGAATATGAACAAGGTACCTTTAAAGGGGTACGTACATGCCTACAAGGATCATGGGACAGGCCTGACACCTGTATCCGACAAATAGTGGCAGTTGGGAATAGTACGAGGAATGACTACACCACCACCACGTCTCTAACACCTGTACAAGACAAGTAATGGAGTCATGACCAGGTACAAAAGCTGAGGTGCTCCCACGAACTCTGACCATGTACTAGAGCCGACACCACTACCCCTGGAGCCACTCTCCTGTTAGTGTACTCGTGTACCCTCTGGACCACCATGTACCAAGGGCCATTAGAGCCCCCTATAAAATGAACTCTAACCCCACCTGAAAGGGGGTTGAAAAATTTACTGTAGCAAGGGCACCATAGTGAATGAAAAACTGATTTCACCATTGTTCTTCTGTAATTGTTCTTAGAGTTGATACTTAAATTTCTAAGGCTTTTCTATTGATAATCTTGATTTTGCAAGTCTTTCCAACTTAACTTAGATGACGAGTTCTTACCGTCAACAGTTTGGCGCCGTCTGTGGGAACTTAAGTTCCAAGCTACTGTTCTACTATTACGACCCGCAAGGAGAAATGCCAAGACGTTCAAAGCGACTCAGGGTGCTGTGACGCCCCACATCACTATGGCTGCTTTCTGGAATGACGACTGGCCCTACAAACCAAGACAAGTCTTTCCAGCGTGCTTTGTCCTCACTCGCACACTTCCTGGGAAAACTTCCCAGGAGGTCACCCATCCCTAGATTACTCCAGGCCAAGCACGCTTAACCATGGAGTTCTCAAGTGATGGGCTACCGAAAAGAAGATGCACCTTCCCGATATAGGTAGTACCCATCAATCCATTTAAGCCCTCTTCAACTGTGTAGTTCTATACCTACACAGTCTTAGAATCATCACACTTGACCTTCCCAGGCGGTGTGGGATTGCACAACTTACCCGGTCTTTCCCCTAAATCCCAGCTGCAAAATGTCTATTACCCTAGCTAAAAGACCATTTTAACCTTTCTTCATAACCCTTCCTAACTAAACCTTCAAGGGCACCTAAGTCCTTTCACTTTTATTTCATTTCTACCATTTTCTATCTAAAACTTGTTACTCACAGCAGTTACAATTGGTTACCCCGGTTACCCAATTACTAATAACTAACCACTCATTCTCAACTCACTTATAAGATTCCCGAAGTACCCCTAGGCTCCTCCCGAGCCGGGTACAACATCCCGTTGTGACTTTTGGACTAAATGGCTCACTAGGACCGTCTCGATGCGTGCATCCTGATAAAAACACCACCTCACATGGCACCATTCACATAGTACAATTATCACAGTTATGCCCTATCATGGCCAGATTACAATCATGCTCATTCTAAGACAATCATGTCTACATGCATACTAATTCACATAGTCATGCATCTCAAATAATCAATTAGTCATATAACGTGCATTAAATGATAATCATGCATTAAACTTATCAAAGTCACAGATAAAATCCCATCATGCCCTCCAGGCATACTGCTCCAGGCCCTTAAGCCTTAACACTGAATTTGGGTTGTTACAACTATCCCCTCCTCATGAGAATTTCGTCCTCGAAATTTACCTGAACAACTCGGGATACCGCTCCCGCAAATTTGATTCCAGTTCCCATGTCGCCTCTTCAACCTTGCTATTCCTCCACAATACTTTAACCAAGGCGATGGTCTTGCTCCTCAAGACCTTGTCCTTCCTATCAAGGATCTGAACAGGCTTTTCTTCGTATGATAAGTCCCGATCCAACTCCAAGTTCTCATAGCTCAACACATGAGTAGTGTCCGATACATACTTCCGGAGCATGGATACATGAAACACGTCATGAACCCCTGATAGAGCTGGAGGCATTGCTAACCTGTAAGCCACCTCCCCAATTCGTTCTAGAACCTCAAATGGACCAACAAACCTGGGACTCAGCTTGCCCCGAACGCCAAATCGTTTTACTCCTCTCAGGGGTGAAACCCTGAGGAATACATGATCACCAACCTGAAATTCCACGCTTCTACGTTTCTGATCTGAATAACTCTTCTGGTGACTCTGGGAGGCGAGCATACGAGCTTTAATCTTCTCAAGTGCCTCATTGGTCCTCTGAACCATCTCAGGACCTAAATACCTTCTCTCACCTGCCTCATCCCAGTGAATCGGGGATCTGCACTTTCTTCCATACAGCATCTCATACGGAGCCACTCCGATAGTCGCCTGATAACTATTGTTGTACGAGAACTCAATCAGAGGGAGATACCTACTCCAAGATCCCTCAAAATCCAACACACATGCTCGTAACATGTCCTCCAGTATCTGAATTGTCCTCTCAGACTGTCCATCCATCTGAGGATGATAAGCGGTACTAAACCGGAGCTGCGTGCCCATAGCCTTCTGTAGGCTCTTCCAAAACTTGGAAGTGAAAGTGGGGTCTCTGTCGGATACTATCGACCTCGGAGCCCCATGAAGTAGAACAATCTCTTTTACATAAAGCTCTGCATACTGATCCACAGTATAAGTCGTCTTCACAGGTAAGAAGTGGGCGGACTTCGTATACCTGTCCACAATCACCCACACCGAGTCATGCTGACCCACGGTCTTTGGCAATCCTACCACAAAGTCCATGGCAATATCTTCCCATTTCCACTCGGGAATCCCTAGAGGCTGTAATAATCCTGCTGGCCTCTGATGTTCCGCCTTAATCTGCTGACAGGTTAAGCATCTAGCCATATAGTCCACCACGTCCCTCTTCATGCCTGACCACCAATACAAAACCTTCAGGTCATGGTACATCTTCGTAGAACCTGGGTGTAAAGAGTAGGGAGTGGTATGCGACTCGTCCAGAATCTCTCGCCGAATTTCTGGATCAATCGGAACACAAATCTGTCCTTTGTACTTCAACAAACCCATCTCAGAAATAGAGAAGTCCTTAGCTGCTCCCATTAGGACATTCTCTCTACGTTCAACTAACTGGGGATCCTTTCCCTGTGCTTCCTTAATCCTCTCGAGGAGCGTTGGCTGAAGAGTAATGTTGGCTAACCTACCAACCACTAGCACTATACCTGCTCTGGTCATCTCTCCTGCTAGTCTATCAGATATCTGCCTCGAACTATACAACTGTCCTGGGCCCCTCCGGCTCAATGCATCAGCCACTACATTAGCCTTCCCAGGATGGTACAGGATATCACAATCATAATCCTTTACCAGCTCTAGCCACCGTCTCTGGCGCATGTTCAAGTCCTTCTGGGTAAAGAAATACTTTAGACTTTTGTGATCAGTGTATATCTCGCACCTTTCTCCATACAAATAGTGTCTCCAAACCTTAAGTGCAAATACCACCGCAGCTAACTCCAGGTCATGCGTGGGATATCTCTGCTCGTACTCCTTTAATTGCCTTGATGCGTATGCTATCACTTTCCCAGCCTGCATCAACACGCATCCCAGACCCTGTCTAGAAGCGTCACAGTAGACCACAAACTTCTCATTATCTGTTGGAAGGCTCAGCACTGGTGCAGTAATCAACCGCCGCTTCAACTCTTTAAAGCTGTTCTCACATCGATCTGTCCACACATACTTCGTCTTCTTCCTTGTCAATTCCGTCAATGGAGTAGCAATCCTGGAGAACCCCTCTACGAATCGCCTGTAGTAACCTGCTAGTCCAAGAAAACTTCTAACTTCAGGAACATTGCTGGGTCTAGGCCAATCTCTTACTGCTTCCGTCTTGCTTGGGTCGACCAGTAACCCATCCTTACTGATAATATGGCCTAGAAATGAAACTTGCGATAACCAGAACTCACATTTGCTAAACTTAGCATATAACTTATGCTCTCTTAACCGCTGCAACACCAGGCGCAGATGATGCTCATGCTCTGTCTCTGACTGGGAGTATACTTGGATATCATCAATAAATACAATCACGAACTTATCCAGGTAATCCTTGAAAATTCTGTTCATCAAATCCATAAATGCCGCTGGGGCATTGGTTAATCCAAAGGACATAACCAGAAATTCATAATGCCCATACCGCGTCCGAAAAGCAGTCTTTGGTATGTCTTCCTCTTTGATCCTCAACTGATAGTAGCCTGATCGGAGATCAATCTTCGAAAACACTGTACTCCCTTGAAGCTGATCAAATAAATCGTCGATCATAGGCAATGGATACTTGTTCTTGATGGTCAACTTATTACACTCCCTGTAGTCTATGGTCCATTCCGTGAGCTCGAGTTTGAAATCTCGATTCTATGAAGAAGAAATACGTGAGCACCACCGTAAGAACCAAAGGTTGGAGACCACTCTAGAGAATATGCAAGAGGTGCTGAATGGCCTATTGCAGGGTAAGTCAAGCGTGACCTTGCCCAAGAGGAAGGAGAAAGGTCGGGAGGGGGTAGAGACCACCGTACCAGTAGATGATGGGAGGACCCGACACTCCACCAGTATCACCCCCCGAGCGAAGCAACGCGAGCATCCTGAACCTCCGAAGCAGGCCCAGAAACCAGAGCCAAGGACCAACACTGCCCCTCGCAAAGAGGACGAGGTCACCTCTAAAAGAGCTCCCTCGGATTTACGGGAGGAGCTCAATAAAAAGAGGGCGAGTAAAGGGACCACGCCCCCTATGGCGCCTCGAGAGGGCAAGGGAAAGGCATATCTCAACCCGTCTGATTTGAGGGACTCTCTAAACCAGAGGAGGCAGGACTTGGACATGGAAATGAGGAGCCTGCAGAGCAAGATCGTCGCTGCCTCTGGAGGTCAAATTTTTGAGGAGGAGTTCGACCATGAGTCGCCTTTCGTCAGGGAGATCCAGGCCATCAGGCTCCCTGCCAACTTTAAAGAACCCCACATAACCCCCTACGAAGGAAGCACAGATCTAAAATATCATCTAGATACATTTAATGACCTGATGAAGCTGAGGGGAATTGGCAGCAGGGCGAGATGTCATTGCTTCGCTGTCACACTAAGAGGACCTGCATACAAATGGTTCAAGAAGCTTAGACCAGGGTCCATCCGATCTTGGCAACAACTTTCTGATGAATTCCTCCAGCAGCACCACGCCATGTGAGACTACACGATGCCAGGCACCAGCCTCGCCAATGTGAAGCAAGGAGGAAATGAGAGTCTGAAGAGCTACATCCACCGGTTCAATATGGAGGCAGCTAAGGTAGGGAGCCTGACTCCCCGAGAGCTGAAAATGGTCATCACCGCTGGCATACGCCCAGGGAGCAAGTTATGGGATAACATGCTCAAGAGGGAGGTCACAGACTTGGATGATTTCTACGAGCGGACACAAAAATACATTCGCGTGGAGGATGGTCACGAGAACCTCAAAGCCGGAAAGGGCCCATCACCCCTGAAACCTTCAGCCCGAGGAGACCCGAGTGGTGCAAAGAAGAAGGGGGTTTATGAGGGAACAAGTGACGATCGACCCCAAAAGCATCAGCGCTCTGAGGAGTGCCTACAGGGCCCCTACACCTTTTACACTGACCTCACCCATGCGAGGGAGCATATTTTCGTTGCGAACGAAAACCAGGTCCCTTTCAAAAGGCCCCCGCCAATGAAAAATACCGGTCCAAAAGAGACCCCAGTAGGTATTGCCAGTATCACAAACATGTCGGCCACACCACCGCGGAATGCAGCCATTTGAAGGTGGAAATCGAGGAGCTCATTCGCAGGGGACATTTGGGCAGGCACGTGCGCAAGGAGAACCAGAGGCCAGAAGAAGGAGCATCCCCGTCGCGGGCGCGGGAGGTGGCCCCAGAAATACAGGGAGAGGTCAGGAATATATTTGGGGGACCAGGATTCGGAGGCGATTCAAGGAAGGGGCGAGACAAGTATGCCAAGGAGGCCAGACGAAGTCCACCACCTTGCTTTTTAAGTTTGGAGCAACGCCCCTCGAAGAGCTTCAAGGGCGAGAATGACTTGATAACTTTCACTGAAGAAAATGCGCAGGGGGTGCATTTTCCACATAATGACCCCCTGGTGCTAACTGCCTAGCTTGCTAACATGAGGGTACATCGGGTCTTGTTCGATAACGGGAGCTCTGTGGACATCTTGTATCGACCAGCGCTGGATAAGATGGGATTGAGCCTCTGCCACCTAAAGCCTTGTACTACGTCTTTGTATGGGTTTACGCGAGATTTGATGCAGCCCTTGGGGGCAATCGAATTAGCCCTCACCATAGGGTAGCAACCCAGGAAAACCACCGTAATGGCTAACTTTGTCGTGGTGGATTGCACCTCAGCCTTCAATGCGATATTAGGGAGACCCTCTCTGAGAGAATTGAAGGTGATAACTTCTGTGTATCACCTGGCTATGAAATTTCCAACCCCCTAGGGGAGTAGCATGCGTGAAAGAGGAGCAGAAGGAGGCGAGGCAATGCTATAACATGTCCCTCCGCACAGCCATCAAACCGTCTGTACCGATGGCAATGGTTGTGTATGAAGGAGCGACCCACACAAATTAGACCCACACAAGTTGGACGCATGAGTTACGGATCATCTCGAGAAGTGCTACCAGCGAGGCTTCGGCACTCAGTGCAAAAAGAACCTGTGTTTAATTTGTTCCTTGTTGTTTTAGCTTAATTAAGTAAGAATCAAAGAGGCTACCTAGGTAATCTCCTAGTTAGATGTAACCCATTTATTTACAAGGTTGGTTGTAAACCGCATGCTATGAATGAAACTGTTTGCAACTTCATGTGTCACTTTTCTTCGCTATGCGGGCATCAGCCAAAGTGCCTGCCGAAATAAATTTCACCAAACACTTGGGGGGCAGGGCAGGAGGCAAAAACATGCAGCTAGCAAGGGGAGCCTAAAAAGGACCCCTTGCCCTCCTAAAAAGGACCCTCTAACGGAGGATCCTAAAAAGGACCCCTTGCCCTCCTAAAAAGGAGGATCCTAAAATGGACCCTCTAACAGGGGATCATAAAAAAAAAGGGCCCTCTATTAGGAAGACCCTAAAAACGACCCCCTATCAGGAGGACCCTAAAAAGGGCCCTCCATCAGGAGGAAGTGACTCGTGAAGATAAAGCAAGCAACAAGCAGGATAATCCAAAGAAGGACCCTATGCACCAGGGGGATCCTAAAAAGGGCCCTCCATCAGGAAGACCCAAAAGGGACCATGACCCTAAAACGGACCCTTTAACGGGGGATTCCAGAGGGGCCCCCTATATCAGGGCCTTAAGCGAAGTCCTTACAAGGCATCCCCTGGGATCACAAGGATTGCCTACCCTTGTGAACATCAAGGAGGCCATAGGGACTTACAAAAAAAAATATGGTAACGACAATAATAAGTCTAGAGCGGCCACCAAGCCGTCTAGCCAAAAAGGGTCCTAAAAGAGACCCTTGCAAAAATAGTACTATGAATAACGACGAGAAGGACGCTTCTCGCAAAAAAATAATAAGCACGTGCAAGAATATATAAAAGGATAACTAGGACCCAAGGGGTCAAAATATCCTTATAAAAGTAATCAAGAGGCACCAAAAGAGGTCCCAGTGAACCCTTTCACATGGGATCCGAAGGACCTCTAGCCTGGTAAATAAAAGAGGGGAACCTGCCAAACCCCATCATACAGGCTCAAAAAGGGCCTCAAACGCAGTGGAATAAGAGATAAATAGCAACACATGTATATATACATTGAAAAAGAAAGTTTTAAAGACAGTACAAGAGTTACAAAAGAAAAATAGTAAGAACGATAATATTACAACGACTCAAGCGAGCATACATCTACTATGGGTTGGCAGAGGTAATGAAATAGCTACCTCAGGGTCTCCTTCCCCGGGTGCTCCACCCAGCCGCCTGGGTCACGACATACTCGCCAAAGGAGGAGAAGTCAAAGTTGGGGTCTTGCCTCCATACACCATAGAGGGCGCGCTCTATAGACCTATGCTCGGTAGTCCCCTCTCCGCTTCTAAAGAGGCAACCCTCTCCTGTGACGCAGCAACCTCAGCTCTAGCAGCTTCAAGATCGATCTCTAGGGAGGAGACCCTCGCCTGAGCAGCAGCTGCGGTAGCCTGGGCACTCTGGAGCTCGCTCTCTAGCTTGGTAACCTTGTCCTGCAGCTCCGAGGCCTTGGTAACCACTTTCTTCCTCTTTATTAACGAGTTGGAAAATTTGGTCCGAGCCCTTGACAACTTGTCCTTGGTTTCATTAAGATCTCTCTCAAGCTCCTGAATCTGTGCTGCAAGACGGTCCCTCTCGGTGCATGACGCGGAGAGATTGCCAGCCGAGTCGGCAAACCGCAGAGCCACAGTATAGGCCTGCACAAGAAAGTTAACAACAACAACAACAATAAGTGACAAAAGCAAAAGATATATGCATAAACACCTATACGTAATAGGGCCGACACGAGGTGCAGGAACTCACCCAAGTCATTGTACGCCTTAGGTTTTCCCCAAGGTCCGACTGAGCAACATTCCCAAGGTCATTCCAGTCAGATATGGGGAGGCTCGAGGCAAGTTGGATGTATCGCTGCTCGTAAGACGTCGCCATCCGAGTCACCCAGGGCTCCCCATTCGCACTAGGGGCACCTGGCATGATGAGGATGGACGACCGCTCGCCGAAACGGGAGGGGGGCACGGTGAAAGTGGAAAACTGAGGCTCTGGTAGATCAGAGGGAGGCTCCGGAAGGTCGGCGAAATAAGTCCCCGATGGTCCAGGGTCGAGAGGAGCCTGAGTGTAGGCGTCGTAGCCCTCAGGGTCAGGGCAAAAATAACACCCCGGAACGGCCTACTGGTCTTGAGAATGAGGGGCTATGTCTGGATCGTAGGAGGCACATGGAGGGCATCCCCCAGGAGATGGAGGCAGCTGGTGAGATCCCTCGCGGTCAAGGGGGGCTTGCTCCGGCTCCTCCTCATCCTCATAGTCATCTGGGCAGGGCTTGGCCAAGGCCCCCTTCGTCTTCGAGGACCCAGAGATGGTCCACAGCAACTTGGGGTCCGAGACAGGGGACAATTTGTGGCGGTTTAGATTCTTCACGGTGAATAGGCACACCGCCCTTTTCATAGCGGGGTCAGCGATGAGGAACTTTCTCATGTCTCTCACTTCCGACCTGACAACTGTGGGATCAACGAATTGCTCTGCATAATACACGCCATGGTCAATATGAACATAATTCATGATACAATAAGTTGTAAGAAAGTAAAAGAGAGAAAGTGATGCTCATGGTACTTATTGGGAGTGGCTCGGAAGTCCTCGCGGACCGAGAGGGGGCCTTCCACGAAGAAAAAGTCCTACTTCCAGGGCCTTGGGTTGGACATCTAGCCCTCTATCAAAGAGGAGGCCTCGTTGTTGGCTTTTTGTAAATAGTAAAAGCCCTTGGACTTGGGAAGGGGCATGAGGTTGTAGATGAAATGCACCTCTGTCGCCGTAGGAGCGCGTTTAAACAGCTTCGTAAATACAATGAAAAGGCAGCTTAAAGTCAGCCAGCCATTGGGAGCCAGCTGAAGCGGGGCAAGGTCGAAGTAGTTGAGGACCGCGATAAAGAACGGGTGTAGCGGGATGGTACCACCCGCTTTTAGGATGTGCTCGCTGAGGGCCACGAAGCCTGGCCTAGGACTGTCAGCCCGGTATGTCTCCTGAGGAGCATATAACGCGTACTCTGGAGGGATGCGACAGTTATCCATGATGTCCCTCAGTTTTCTTTCGGACACACGCGATACCAGTTCGGTTGCTAGTAATGGAGCATCGTCCGGTTCATTGGAAGCCACCTGTCGTCGTGCCCTCGGCATATCTGCAAAATCAAAGGAAAAATGTGAGGAAGAGACAGAACACTTGACCCTCCATTTTTTCTTCCTAGCAGGAGTCTTCCATCGAGGGAGCGACTGTGGAAGTGTTGAGCTAGGAAAAACTAAGACTAGGGGCTGTGGAGAAGCGAAGGCAGCCCCATGACAGTCATCAAGCGAGGATGGGCTGGAGGGCTCAGGCGGAAGGTGTTCCTCCATAAACTCCAACTCCCTCTGCAACTCTAAGAGGGTCACCCTAAGGTTCGCTACATGGTCACTAAGGTCTGGGGGGAAATGTGCTCCGTCTCCTCTTGACACCGAGTCAATTTCGCTCTCCACCACCCAAATTTCACGCCTAAGTTCAGCCATGTACTCAAGATGGCGGATACGGGCCTGCCTTAAGGAGTCATAGTCCTGGTGAGGGTTTTTCTCAGGGGACTCTGAGTCTGAGGACAGGTCAATAAACTAAACCCCCGGAGGTATGTCGGATGGGCTGTCACTGGCCATGAGACCTCGTTTCGAAAGCGAAAAGGGGTTCACGTATAAATGAGGGGATGGCTACAAAACACAAAGGAATAGGCTTAATATCTCTAGATGCAAACGTCCTAAATGGCCCACTACAGGGTATAAAAAAGAGGGGCATGCATATGGTCAAACTCACTACAAGCTCAGGCCAAGGTACCCCATCCCGAGTAATGCTAATTTGGACCCAATGAACGTGAGGGAAAAAGAAAATATATCTCAAGATGTAGAAATTAGAGCCTGTCGAGGCCAAAAAAGGAGGTCGAGGGCCAAAAGCACCAAATGGTCGAAAATACACGTCTGGAAAAATAGACAAAAAGGATGTGTTAGCCTCCAAATAGACATACCAAGAAATTAGCTCATATGTAAAAAACAAATGATGAAATTAAAAAATAAAATAAAGAAAACTATGGCAAAAGTTAGGTTGTGGGGGATTGAACCCCTTACCTCTTGAAAGGAATAAGGGTCTAGATACCACTAAGCTAAGGAAGTAAGGTGTAAATAATAAGCCTTGCGTGAGGGCCTATTTATAAGAATCAAGGAGAATAGTCTACAAGAGCACCTAAAGGTCCTCTCCTAGACTGGGGGGCAAGTGTGGATGCTCAATATTTCGCGCCCGTAAAAGATCCAAGACACGCCTAGGCGCAAGGCCCCGCCTCGCTCGGCCATGCCCAGGCGTGAGGCTCCGCCTCGCTCTCAGCACACCCACGCGAGGCCATGTCCGCATAGTCACCAACTCGGCGTCACGCCTCGGCCACGTGAGGCCATGTGAAGCCCTCGCCTATGCCCAGGTATGAGGGTGGTCTCGTGCTCAGCCTCGGCCACACGAGGCCCAGTGTCCCAGCGCCTCGCAAGCGAGGCCCGTGCCCAGGTGCGAGGCCTGTCTCGCGCAAAACCTCGGCCACGCGAGGCCCAACATCTTGCAAGCGCGGCCCGTCATCGCCCAGCCTCGGCCACACGAGGCCCAGTGTCCAAGCGCCTTGCAAGCGAGGCCCGTGCCTAGGCGCGAGGCCTGTCTCGCGCACAGCCTCGGCCACCCGAGGCCCAATGTCCCAGCGCCTTACAAGCGCGGCCCGTGCCCAGGCGCGAGGCCCGTCATCACCCAGCCTCGGCCACGCGAGGCCCAACGTCCCAGCGCCTCACAAGCGAGGTTCCTGGCCAGGCGCGAGGCCCTTCGTCGCCCCACCTTGCACTCAGCCACGGCCACGCGAGGCCCAGCAACCTTTAGGTGTAAGGCTATGCGCACATGATGTCAGGGTTCAAGGTGGCCCACAAGAGACAAAAAGAATACGAACAAGATACCTCTAAAGGGGTACGTACATGCCTACAAGGACCATGGGACATGCCTGACACCTGTACCTGAAAAATAGTGGCGGTTGGGAATAGTACGAGGAATGACTAAACCACCACCACGTCTCTGACACCTGTACAAGACAAGTAATGGAGTCATGACCAGGTACAAAAGCTGAGGTGCTCCCACGAACTCTGACCATGTACTAGAGCCGACACCACTACCCCTGGAGCCACTCTCCTATTAGTGTACTCGTGTACCTTCTGGACCACCATGTACCCAGGGCCATTAGAGCCCCCTATAAAATGAACTCTAACCCCACCTGAAAGGGGGGTTAAAAATTTACTGTAGCAAGGGTACCATAGTGAATGAAAAACTGATTTCACCATTGCTCTTCTGCAATTGTTCTTAGAGTTGATACTTAAATTTCTAAGGCTTTTCTATTGATAATCTTGATTTTGCAAGTCTTTCCAACTTAACTTAGTTGACGAGTTCTTACCATCAACATTCGGGATTTTAAATATTTTAATCTTAGTTTGTGTTAGGTTTATTGATAACTCGAGCTTTAAAAAACCCTTGATTTAAACAATTTTCCCAACTTTCAAAGGTTTGTACCTAGTTGTATCCAGGGTTTTAAATGATTAAAACTGAGTTATTGCTAGGTTTATTGACATCTCGAGCTCTTAGAAAAGCCATCGAATGTTAAATTTTCCAAGCTTCTAAGTTTCTGACCTAGTTGTATCCAAGATTTTAAGTAATTTAAACTCATCCAGTGATCTTATTTTGATCCACCTTGGGTTATGTAACCAGAATGTAGAGACTTTCTTGGTTGCTTTTATAAACATCAATACATGAGCTAATACAACCTTATAAAGAACAATTATTTAAAACCACTTTAACAAGAAAAATTACCCAATATTCCTCTGTTATTTAATTAAATGGCTTTTATAATTAAGCCTTTCATGGATGACTGTACTACTGATAATACTTTTTTAGGTGGATGGCGTTCTAGGTTCGTGGGACTGTTTCTCCACTAAGCCAAGCTAACTTGAAAGTTCCTTCACGCAAAACTTCCATGATCTGATATGGTCTTTCCCAGTTCAGGCCTAAAACGCCGTCCATGGGATCCTTGTTTTCCAAATAGACCCTTCGGAGAACAAGGTCGCCCAATCCAAGACAACGTCTCTTGACCTTAAAATTAAAGTAACGAGTGATTTTCTGTTGATAATGGGCGAGTAGTAACTGCGAATCCTCTCATTTCTCATCAATCAGGTTGAGTGATGCATTAAGTAATTCATCATTATGTTCTTGACTAAATGTCTTTTGCCTATGAGTAGCCACCCTAGCTTCGACTGGAAGGATGACCTCGCTTCCAAAAGTTAAGGATAAAGGAGTGTTTCTTGTGGGAAGTTTTGTATGCCCAAAGTACTTGCGGGAGCTGCTTAGGCCAGACTCCTTTGGCCTCATCTAACCTTTTCTTAAGGCTCGCCTTTAGGGTCTTATTCACAGCCTCGACTTGTCAATTAGCCTGTGGATATGCCACCGAGGAAAAACTCTTAATAACGCCATACCTTTCGCAGAAGTTGGTGAAAAGATCAATGTCAAATTGGGTCCCGTTGTCCAACACGATCTTTCTAGCAAGCCCAAACTGACATACAATGTTTTATACCACAAAGTCCAGGACTTTCTTCAATGTGATGGTTGCCAAAGGCTCAACCCATTTTGTGAAGTAGTCGATTGCCACCAATGCATAACGAAGTCCTCCATTGCCCATTGGTAGGGACCCTAACAAGTCGATTCCCCACACCATAAATGGCGATAGGGATGAGATCATAGTTAACTCGACTGGAGCAGCTTGGGAAACTGTGGCAAAACGCTGGCATTTGTCGCATTTCTGAACATGGGAGATGGAGTCTTTCGTTAAAGTGGGCCAAAAATAGCCCTGCCTTAATATTTTCAATGCTAGGTTTTGCCCCCCAGCATGATCTCCACAAAAGCCTTCATGTACTTCTTGTAGAATGGTTTTAGCCTCCTCAGGCAGAACACACTATAGGAGAGGCAATGAATGACCACATCGGTATAATGTACTATCCACTATCACATACCTCGGAGCTTGATAGAGTATTTTTCTTGCGTCCTTTCTTTCCTCAGGTAGCCTTTCCGTTGTAAGATATTCCACTATGAAGGTCATCCAGGTTGGCCTTGTGTCGATCATCTCGACCTTTACCATTTTTTCTGTTACGCTCAGACTTTCCAAGATCTCCACTGGTACTATATTAAAAGTCTCAGCTTCCTTGGGGTGGCAAGCCTTGCCAAAGCATCAACATTAGAGTCTTGCTCTCGAGGCATCTGTTCAACAATACTGTACTCAAATTTTGATAGCTCCCCCTTTACCTTATCTAGGTAAGCTGCCATCTTGTTACCTCAAGCTTGATACTCCCCAAACACCTGATTGATCACGAGTTGGGAATCGCTACAACATTGTACGACCCTCGCTTTGAGCTTCTTCGCTACTCTAAGTCCAGCTAGCAAGGCCTCATATTTGGCTTCGTTGTTAGATGATTAGAATCTGAATCTCAGAGCTGTATGGAATAAATATCCTTCTGGAGAGATTAAAATGATGTCAGCTCCGGATCTGTTCTTGTTCGATGACCCATCTACGAATATTTTCCACAATTCTTGCACCGGTTCCTTCAAAAGCTCCTCTTGAAATCCGTTGCATTTAGCCACAAAATCAGAAAGGGCTTAACTTTTGATTGTGGTCCGTGGAACATACAGTATCTCGAACTGGCTGAGTTCAACCACCCATTTTAAAAGAAGTCCCAACATTTCAGGTATTTGCAATACCTACCTTAAAGGTTGGTCGGTCATGACGTGGATTGAATGGGATTAGAAATATGGTCTGAGCTTCCTGGAAGCCAATATTAGACATAATGCCATTTTTTCTATCACTAGATATCATGATTCAGCTCCAAGAAGTCTCTTGCTTATATAATATACCAGTTTTTGTGCTCGGTCTTCTTCTGGAACTAACACGGCACTGACTGCACTTTCTGTCACAGCCAAATAAAGGAACAGAGATTCTATAAACATAGGCTTAGACAATATTGGGGGCTTGGCTAAGTCCGTTTTTAGGTTGAGGAATGCTTACTCGCACTCCTCACTCCATTCAAATTTCTTGTTTCCTCGGCGCAAGTTGTAGAACGGCAAGCACTTGTCGGTGGATTTTGAAGGTTCAGGGCTGCCACCTTTCCAGTTAGACTTTGAGATTCTTTATGCGACCTAGGTGAGGGAATTTCCAACAATGATATGATTTTATCAGGGTTCGCCTCTATCCCCCTTGTATTGACTATGAATCCTAGAAATTTTCCCGATGCCACCTGGAAAGTACACTTCTAGGGATTCAGTCTCATATTATACCTCCTCAAAATCTCAAAATATTCATTCAGATTGAATACATGGTTATCGGTAGTCTTGGATTTGACTAGTATATCGTCGACATACACTTCCATATTTTTCCCAATTTGATCAACAAACAATTTGTTGACTAACCGTTGGTAAGTTGCTCTGGCATTCTTCAGCCAGAAGGGCATAACTTTATAACAATATACATTAGTTAGAGTCATAAAGCTAGTATGCTCTTGGTTTGCAGGATTAATCGCGATCTGGTTATATCCAGAATACGCATCCATGAAGCACATGAGTTCGTGTCCCGCGGTGGCATCTACCAACTGATCAATCTTCAGCAGTGGAAAGCGATCTTTTAGACAAGCTTTGTTCAGGTCGGAGAAATCGATGTAGGTCCTCCACTTTCCGTTTGGCTTCGGGACCAGCATAGGATTCGCGAACCAGATCGTGTATTTTGCTTCACGAATAAACCCAGATTTTAATAGTCGAGCTACTTCTTCCTCCAGTGCTTGAGCTTGGACTGTTCCCAAATGTCTCTGTTTTTGGGATTTTGTAGGCACGCTTTTGTCCAAGTTTAAAGTGTGCTTGATCACACTCAGGCTTATTCCCACCATGTCTTCATGCGACCAGGCGAAAACATCTCGATTCCCTTGTAAAAATTTAACCAGCTTATTTTTCCTTTCATCACCAAGATTTTTCCCAATCTTAATGACTCTTGAAGCATCTTTGGGATCTATGTTTACTTTCTTGAGCTCCTCAATAGCTTGGAGTTCTGATCTGTCCTCGCCCATTCGTGGGTCGATATCATCACCTAGGATGACGTCACTATCCTTTGTCTCTTGAGGTTCTTCCATCCTGCAAGCAACTTCCACTTCCTGGGACTCCTCACCTCCATCACTTATGGCCATTGCTTGCTGCCCAGGTTGTGATTTTCCCTTCATAGAAATGCTATAGCATTCCCTGGCAGTGAGCTGATCACCTCTAACGATGCATATTCCCGCAAATGAGGGGAATTTGATTGCTAGGTGGCAGATAGAGGTTATGGCTTCAAACGCCATCAACGCAGATCGGCCCAAAATCACATTGTACGCAACTGGACAATCGATGACCACGAACTCAAGCAGCTTGGAGACAGTTCGTGGACCTTCACCTAAAGTTACCACTAATTCGATCATTCCGATGGAAGCCGACCCTTCACCAGAAAACCCATATAGAATCATTGAGGTTGCCTTTAGCTTGGTTACAAATAATCCCATTTTTTCTAAGGTGGACCAAAAAAGTAGATTCACAGAGCTCCCGTTGTCTACTAGAGTCGTCTGAACTCTCTGGTTGGCGAGCTGAATAGTTATGACCAAAGGATCGTTATGTGGGAACTGGACATGGTTGGCATCTTCCTCTGTAAAAATGATTGGTTGTTTCTCCCATCAATGCTATTTTGATAATCTTTGTTCTGGGACGAGCTCGACTCTATTATGGGACTTCAATTCGTTGATGTACCTCTTCTGGGCACCTCTGCTCGTGCCTGTCAAATGAGGTCCTCCCGAAATGGTGGCTATATCTCCTCTTGTTATCGGAGGAGGATTGTCCTGATTCACCTGAGCTTCGACTTTATTCATTGGAGCCTCAGGAGATGTCGGAGGATTTTGTCCAGCAGGCTGACTGGGAGTCGCTCGATTCTGGGCATACTGGGCCAAAGGTCCCGCCCTAATGAGTGGCTTGATCTCATCCTTCAGTTGTTTAAAGTCATCAGTATTATGACTGATATCATTGTGGAATTGGAAAAACTTCAAAGGATCTCTCTTCGCTCTTTGGTTTTTTAGCGGTTCTGGCTTCTTCCATGGAAGGTGAGTAGAATTAGCTAAGAAGATGTGCTCTCTTGTATCCGTGAGATCGGTATATGTTGCATAGACCGGTTTAAATTTCTTCACCGACCCATTTTTCTTTGTTCCGCTCTGGTCATCCTCACCATTTCCCTTCCTCTTATTATTTCCCCCTTGGTTATTCTGGGCAACAGTTTGAGCCGTAGCTACAACATCCGTTACCGCTCCAACTGGCTGGACAGGGACTTGGATGGTTCCTGCGACAGAAGCTAGCGCTTCTTCCAGGTTAACCCATCTTTGAGCTCGTGTCAAGAACTCATCCACAATATTAAATCCTTTCCTCTGTAACTCTTGCCACAGGTCGCCTCCAACAAGAATACCCATCCTCATTGCCATGAGCTTGGAGCTTTCTTCGGCATCTCTAGCTCGCACAGCAACATTGGGAAATCTTCTTAGATACGCTTTTAACAGTTCACCGGGCTTCTGCTTTACATTAGCCAATGAGTCAGCCTTAATTTAAGCTGCCTTGGAATCCCTGAGTGCTCTCTTAAAATCAGTGGAAAAACTCTTCCACAAGCTGATTGAATGCCTCTTGTATTGTTTGAACCACTGCCTAGCTGGATCAATCAGAGTCGAGGGGAATATAAGGCACCTTAGATCGGGTCCGACATTGTGGGCCATCATTAAGGTTGTGAACATCCCCAGGTGATCAGACGGATCCCCATCTCCTTCAAACTTTGACAAATGTGGCCTCCTGAAGCCCACTAGATATGCGGCCACTGCAATATTCGGGGCGAAAAGCTCGAGCTCATCCTCTGAGTCACACTCATCTTTCTCTTCATCCGATAGAAGCTTCTTCATTAGCTCCTCCATCTGGGCTAGCCTATCGAGGGGTTGGCCTTGGTCCCTAGGTTATTCTGAGGCTGTTCAATAGCTCCCATCCTATCGCATGCGTTTGGCGGGTTGTTGTCCGTCCAAGTTCGGGCTTGGTTTTGTGAGACATTCCTGTTATCACGTACTTCGGTAGGATCTCCCTCTTGACGAGTGTAACTGACTCCTTCATCCTTAGCTGAATTTCTTCTCTACGAATTTAGGCGATCATGTAGATCAGGTTGTGGATCATATCAAGGGCTTTGAGTCGAACTTAGATGATTCCTTAGATCGCCATCGGACCTACCACATCGACTAATTTTTTTCCAATAACTTCCATTTGCGAAGCTCATAGCTTGTGGTGGAGGCTGAGGATTTGGATTTTCAACACGTGTCTATGGAACATAGGTAGGGGCAGATGGAGGAGGATTTCTTCTGCTGTCTCCATAAGAAGGAATGTCCTGTGTAGGATAAGGTGGCGTTGGATGTCTTATGGGTTACGGGGGATGCCTAACTAGCGAGGCAATCCTTGTCCCATCAAGGCGAACTAAATTAGCCCGCCTCTGTTCTGCCCCATCATTTCTAGATCTCTGTGCCCTACAATCTGATTATGATGTAGGAGGGTTGGCGGGAACATTTTTCCTTTGTGAACCTATTCCATCCCTTCCTTGTGGGTTGCCATGGGTATTCCCACGCGTGTGCGATGGAGGCACCGAACTTCGGGTCGCAGTTCTAACCGATTGACTGATGTACTGATGACCCCTCCGAGGGCCACTAGGTTGAGCATTTTGGCGGTCTTGCACCGCAGGCACAGAACTTCGGGTGCCAGTTCTGACTAACCGACTTGGTTTGGATCGGTCATTACTGTGGGACTCATGAGACCCAGTTTGCCTCTTTCCGACATTAACGTCGGTTGCAAGAAGGGGTAACCAAGCGAAAACCTCCTCAATTTGTGTGTTTGCCTTGGCAAGGTGGCTTCTTAACTGCATATTTTCCAATTCAACCACAGTTATGTAATCTTAGTTTGGATTCGGTGGAAATGACGCCGTACTCCCAGTATTGCCGTGGACCACCGGATGATTTCCTGGACGTTGCTGAACTTCAGGGCCATGCTCGTTTGAAACAATGGTATGAGGGGCCTCTTGCCCACCAGGTTGTTCTATCTCATTATCGTGCATTGAGCGAGTGACCACTACAATGAGATTTGACTGGGATTTTGATGAAAGCACTAATCTCACTTCTCAATGAAAGCACCAAACTGTTGATGCGGTTTTTCGCCAACAGTGAATTAAGAAAATAACAAGGTTGATTAGTGCTTGATAATAAACCGAAATAAGAAATAAACTCTCAAAGACACATATCTTTTTACGTGGTTCAGTGGTTGAAATCCACCTAGTCCACGAGTCTATATTATTACTATTTTTCTCTCTCTATTTTGGCAGAGTTTAAGTATTACAGAATAATCGTCCCCGTTTCCTGTCCAATATTCCCAGAGTTTATAGAGAAATTCCTTGGACAAGTTTGGGTAACCGTGTAAGTTAATCAAGGATTTTCGTATTTATTATATTTAATACAAACAATTCCCATTTATACTAGGATATGATCTGATCATGAAATAAATGGTCTCCTAATATCTAGAACATTAAATATTACAGGCTAGCCATAACTGATTGCATAAAAGTACCCGAGTCTTTGGGGATTTGCGGGTACACAATATATTTGATTTACCAAGAGCTGGATATGTCTCCAAGCTCGTTCTATGGAGGCCGTATGAATATCATGAGCTCGCGCTTCGCAACCTATGCATCCCTAGCACGCATAATCATCGTGAAAAATGAGTTGTCCACGTGGATAATAAATTGATTCCTTGGTTATTTCTTCCACATATTTATTTGCCAACTGTACCCGTGCTGAGTGAAGGGCTCATGCTGAAATTCAGGTACACACCACCAACCCAAGATATTGGAGTGGGTAATGATTGATCTAGTTTGGTGCGCCATGATGGATGATGAATTGCCTCACCAATAAGGCACCCACCATCGCCTGTTCGTCATCTGACACCCCTGCGACCTCAAAGGAATATATCAGCTTGCGGGAACAACCATTGAAATTCTATGCCTATAGAAGATGTGTATGTTTTGTAATCTCGAGGTATTGGAGTCCGAGTTCACGTGAACAACCAAGCTCCATGATCTCAGCCGCGAATGGTAGGCTTCACAGAAGGCAATTACTCTGTAATGCCTTACTAATCCAGGAGCGTTACACTGTGTGTTAAAAATAGTGCTTAACTCATTAAGCGAATCAATTGGACTCAAAAGTGTAATGAAGCTCAAACAATAGGTTAGATATTAAAATTTTTGGTCAATGAAGTTAAACTTTTTATTAATAATGTTTTGAATATCTACAAGGGATTTCGAAGGTTTTAAACAACATACACTTATACAAAAATTACAAAAATATCCGACCTAAGCAGCAAAATCAAGCTAATATTCCATGATCCCCAAAAGTATCTCGACCATGGTGGCCGAGCAGGCTGAGTATGAATACATCGCCCCCAGAGCTCTCTAACTCATTACTGGTCCAGCTTCCCCTTACCCTTATCTGAACCACAAAGCACCCGTGAGCCAAGGCCCATCAAGAAAACCCAACCAAGCAGAAACATATATTCGAGAAGATATGAATCATAATTAACATGCTACACAGTTATAAAAAACGCATGCAAGAATTTAATTCATTTATGCGGCCCGTGCTGAGTGAGTGCATACCGTACTTCTATAGTGGTCCTGCCATTACATCCAACACTACGTATCATTATCGCTGAATCCGTCCTGTGCCGGTCATTCACAAATAAATGCACAAAAACAGATGCATTAAATACAATCATAATCAATAACAGAATAATCCAATCAAACTTAGCACACGGTTATAACCACGTTCACAATTCGGGGCTAATGCCCTAAACACGGTGCAAATGACAAATTTCTTACCTCGAGTCTTGTGCAAATAATGGTACGACCCTGAGTGCGATACCTTTCTCTAGCCTTGCAGTAACAATCTTGGATTGAAAATTCCTAGGGATTATATTTGGTTGGTGTGAATGCCAAAAATTGGACATGATCCTGAGAGGGCCACAATCAACACTCGAGAGAAAAGTTGAGGCTTTCCCCTAGTGACCTCGGGCATGCCAAGCAACTCGTGCTCACCCCACGCGAGGCCCTTTTGAGACCGTGACCCCTGGTCCACCTAGCCTCGTCCGCCTGATGCCTCACGTGAGGCCCTCGCGGATATGCCCCGTCTCGCCCCACCCGTGGCCATGACCCCTGGTGCACCTCGCCTTGCCCGCTTATCATGTCGCCCCACGCGAGGCCCTTGCGAGCTCATGAACCCTTGGGCATCTCACCTCGCCTCGCCCAGATGGAGGTCCGAAGGGCCACATTCTGGCATGCGTCCCCTCGCACTCCCACCAATGGCCTCGTACCATAGCCTTGCGTGTGCAACCGCACCCCCAACCCACGTCTTGCGGCACACCTCGCGAGACACCACAACCTGGTGCGTGCAGCCTCGCCTCGCACCAACAGCCTCGTGCGCGTAGCCTCGCCTCGCACCACGGCCTCGTGAGAACACCCCGTGTGCCCCGCCTCATACGCCTACTGAGCCACACTGTGTGCCCACACTGGGGTCTAGAGGCCACTCTCGTCTCGTTTTCATAGGGCCATCTCATGAGATCCTTGATTGCCAGGCTTCTTGGAATAACATGTAAGAATTTATGCACTTGAAGCCTTTAGGAATAAGGAACCTTGCGAGGGTAAAAACTTGTGGCTCGAGGAGCTCGTAAAAATACGGAATGTACCTAGAAACCAAGAGGAGTCAGAGTACGGACACGATGTACACGCTAAAAAAGTAATGGTCGTATGAGTAAAGTACCTGGTGTGGTCCTCATAAGCCAATCCCCGACACTCGTACTAAACAAGTGGTGGAGGTACATCCAGGTACTGAAGTGGAGGTGCTCCAACAAACCCTCTGCATGTACTAAAACCGACCACCACATCCTGGCACCACTACCACCTGTAAACTACATATGCAGGGTGGTGCCCCTAGGGACAACAGTGTACTAAGAGTCATTAGTACTCTACTATAAATATGACCTCCCTTCATCTAGGGAGGGAGGGAGAAATTTTGGGAGAATTTTGTAACCATACATTGTTAATGGGAATAAACACTATACATACTCTCTATTTTTCATCTTGAAATTTCAGCATTTACATTTTGTGTTCTTGAAATCATAAGAAAGTTTGCTTGAAATTCATTTGATTTGAATCTACTTCTATTACAACTCACGAAGTTCTTGATCTAACATAGTTGACGAGTTCTTACCATCAACAGTTTGGCACCGTCTGTGGGAGGGATAAGTGCCAAGCCATTTTTCTTCCATTGATTTCGGCAATGAAAGATGCCGAAATACTCTAAGTGACTGAGAGAACCACAAGAGGTGGAGGTCCACCTTGACGGAGATCAGCTGAAGGTCTCCTTGAAGAACCCTCTGCCACCCGAAAATGTGGATGCAACAAAGGAGCCCATGGTTCCTGGAAATGAAAGGGAGGCTTCATCCCCATCTTTCCAGCCTGATGAAAACCATCCAAGACCATCAGCTGCTCCCGCGAAAAAGGCCAAAAAGTTTTCGACCCCAAGGCCATCGCAGGTGCCGAACTCCGGCTGGCAAGAACCGGGTCCATCGACGCGCTGGCCAAATAAGAGCCCCCGAGTACATTCCATAAGGTCGAGCTCTAGGTCTCATTTTTACGAAGAGGAGATACACGAGTTACACTATAAGAACCAAGGGCTAGAAACAACCTTATAAAATATGGAAGAGGTGTTGAACAACCTGCTACAAGGAAAATCAAGCGTGCCTCTTCCTAGACGAATGGAGAAAGGCCAAGAGGGTGGAGAAACCATGGTCCTTGTGGATGATTGGAGGAATCGACTCTCCACTAGTGAAACCCCTCAGACAAGGCATCATGAACGTCTCGGACAGGCGAAGCAGCCCCAGAGGCCAAGGCGAAAGAATAACGCCAACCCTGATAACAAAGTTGAAGTCATTTCAAGGGAAACACCCTCAGACTTAAGGGAAGAACTCAATAAGAAAAGCACGATCGAGAGGACTACATCTCCTATGGCTCCCCAAGAAGACAAAAGGAAAGGAAAGGCCAACTGATCTGACTTGAGAGACTCATTGGACAAAAGGAGGAGAGACTTAGACACCGAAATGGGGAGCTTGCAGAGTAAGATAATCACCGTGTCTGGGGGACATTCTGTCGACGATGAATTTGATTACGAATCACCCTTGATTAGAGAAATCCAAGTCGTGCGGCTCCCAACCAACTTCAAAGAGCCTCACATGACCCTTTACGACGGCAATACATCCCCAAAATACCATCTGGATGCGTTCAATGACCTAATGAAGCTAAGGGGAATTACTTGCAAAGCAAGATGCCACTGTTTTTCTGTCACGTTAAAGGGTCCCGCGTACAAGTGGTTTAAGAAACTCCAGCCAGGGTCCATAAGGTCTTGGCAACAATTTTCTGACGAATTTCTCTAGCAACATCACACTGTGCATGATTACACCATGCCAGGCACCAGCCTCGCTAATGTGAAACAAGGAGAAGAAGAGAGCCTGAAGAGCTACATCCATAGGTTCAATATGGACGCAGCCAAAGTGGGAAGCCTAACCCGTGGGGAGTTAAAATTGGCCATTACAGCTGGGGTGTGCCCGGGTAGTAAGTTATGGGATAACATGCTAAAGAGGGAGGTCACTAACTTAGATGATTTCTACGAACGAGCCCAAAAGTACATTCATGTCGAAGATGGCCATGAGAACCTGTAGGCATCACTTGTTAAGCATTCAGCCCCTGAAGGTTCGAATGATGTGAAGAAGAAAAGAGTGTACGAAGGTCCAAGAGATGACCACCAGAGGCAGCATAAGCACGGAGGTAGCCCCAAGCGAACATCCCACACTTTTTACGCAGACCTAACACATACTAGGGAACATATCTTCGCAGCGAACGAGAATCAAGTCCCCTTCAGGAGACCACCACCAATGAAAAGGGATCAGTCAAAAAGAGATCCTGGAAAGTACTGTCAGTCTCATAAAGACATTGGGCACACCACCGTAGAATGCACTCATTTGAAGATGGAAATTTAAGAGCTTATACGCAGGGGACAGTTGGGTAGATACGTCTACAAAGAAAACCAAAGACCATAAGAATGAGTACCCTCACCACGGGCATGAGATGAAGCCCCAGAGGTGCAAGGAGAAGTTAGGACCATCTTTGGAAGGCTAGGGTTCGGAGGTGAATCAAGGAAAGGGCGAGACAAGTATGCCAGGAAAGATAGGCGAAGTCCACCTCCATGCGTCTTATGTTTGGAACAACGCCCCCTAAAGAGCTTTAAGGGGGAGAACGATACAATAACCTTCAACAAAGAAGATGCGTGGGGTGTGCATTTCCCTCACAATGACCCCTTGGTGTTGACTGTTCGGCTTGCTAACACGAGGGTACATCGGGTCCTGGTGGACAATGGAAGCTCCATAGACATCCTATATTGCTTGGCCTTAGAGAAGATGGGATTGGGCATCAGGAACCTAAAGCCTTGTAACACCTCCTGTATGGGGTTACGGGAGACTCGATATAGCCCCTGGGCACAATCAAGTTAGCCCTCACCTTGGGAGAGTCGCGTAGACAGACCACTGTAATGACGAACTATGTCGTAATAAGTTGTTCCTCAACATTCAACGCGGTATCAGGGAGACCCTCCATGAGAGAATTGAAGGCGATAACCTCTGTATACCACTTGGCCATAAAATCCATAATTCCTGGGGGGTAGCGAGCGTGAAAGGGGAGCAGAAAGAAGCAAGGGAATGTTATAACACGTCCCTTCACACATCCATGAGACCGCCAAAACTTGTGGTGATGGTAGTGAATGGGAGCATAAACCCGAGCGAGTTCAACCCCAAAGTTACCAAGGAGATTAGTATCGATGGTTGTGCATACGCGCCTGAGTGGGAACATCAGGTAAAGTTCCACTTTTAGTATGATAAATCAAAAGGGTTACCATAGTTAGCCCCCCAACAGCTATGAATTAGAGGGGTAACTTAGATGCCCTGATATGTAGTAAGAACATTGATGCCACAAATACCTATGTACTCTCCTTATTTTTAATGAATATGTTTCTTATTGGCGTGTCACACTTCTCATCTATGTGGGCACGTATCTAAATCTTGTGTACCTATCACCAATTAGAATTATCTAAGTGCATGAGAAAAATGATCAAAGTGCGCGACGAGATAAATCTCCCCAACCATTTGGGGGGCAGGGTACACAGCCAAAAAGGGTCCTAAAAGAGACCCTTATAAAAAAAGGGAAGAAAACCTTGTAAGCCATCGCTCGAGTTCTCAAGGATTAGCTACCCTTATGAACATCAAGAGGGTCAAAAAGTCCTATAGGAAGAGCCTCCTAATAAACGTTGATACCTCCAAGAGAGGAAAGGCCTCAGGAAGAGCCTCCTAATAAGGTTGATGCCTCCATGAGAGGAAAGGCCTCAGGAAGAGCATCCACCAATAAGCCTAGAGCGGCCACCAAGCCGTCTAGCCAAAAAGGGTCCTAAAAGAGACCCTGCCAAAAATAGTACTATGCATAATGACGAGAAAGATGCTTCTCGTAAGAAATAATAAGCGCGTGCAAAAATACTGAAAGGATGGCTAGAACCCAAGGGGTCAACATATCATTATAGATAGAATCAAGGTGCACCAAAGAGAGACCTATCGAACCCCTTTTCGCGGGCTAAAAAGGACCTCAAGCATAGAGAAGCAAAAACAAATGATCCCACACACACATATATATAAATGAGAAAGAAAGTTGCGATAATGTGGCAGGACTTAGAAAATTCCTAAAAAAAAATGAGGTTCAAATGAGCATACAACCAAATAAAATTAAAAGGTAAAAACTGTAGAAGCAAAATCCCAAGGCCTCTCACCACGAGCATTCCACTCGGTCACCTTGGCTATGGCATGCTCACCAGAGGAGGAGAAATCAAAGTTAGGATTTTGCCTCCACATTCCATAGAGGGTGCACTCTATGAATTTTTACTCAACCTCAACCAAATTAGCCTCCATGAGAGTGACCCTCTCCTGCAACATCGCAGCCTTGGCTTCCGCTCCACCCAAATCAGCCTTCAGGCGAGTGACTCACTCCTACAACATCATAGCCTTGGCTTTCGCTCTCCTCCTCTTTTTTGACGAAGAAGAGGCCTTCGCCAGGGCCTTCTCCAGCTTAAGCTTGGTGTCAGTATGCTCCCTCTCAAGCTCTTGATTTTAGACCGCTAGACAGTCCCTTTCAACGTTCGACGAAGAGAGATCTTGTGCCGAGTCGGCGAATTGTTGAGCCACTAGAGAAGCATGCAAGGAAGCAAAAAGAAAAAAAGTTGTGAGCAAACAAAGAACCCAAAATAATGAAAAAAGAAAAAAGAAAGAGAAAGACCAATGTAAGACGCATGAACTCATCAAGGTTGTGGAATGCACAAGGGTCTCCCCAAGCTCTGCCATTGTAAAATTCCCGAGACCTCTCCACTCGGTCTCAGGAATACCCTCGGCGACTCGGGTATACCTTTGCCTGTAAGGGGCCACCATGCGACTCACCCAGGATCTTCCCTCCAAATCAGGGGCACCCTGGTGAGCAGGGATAGATGACCCACTGACCGAAGGAGGAGGAGGCGCAGGAACATCGGAAAAATGGGGCCTCGAAGGACCATGATTTGTGGGAGCATGAGGAAGATTATCATAGTCCTCGGATATGGGCACAACAAAACACCCTGGCATGGCTTACAGACCGCGGGAGTGAGAGGCCATGTCGCGGTCCGTAGGGACAAAAGGAGGGCACCCCCGGGGGGACGGAGATGATCAGGTTGAGCACCTAGATTCTGGGGAAACCTCCCTAGGCACCAACTCCACATCACCCCCGTCCAAGTGAGGCTTGACTAGAGTCACCTTCTTCTTTTGTTTGGAAACATGCCACAGCAGATCGGGCTTCGAAACCGTGGATAAACCATAGTGGTTAAGGTTGGCCACAGTGAAGAGACAGGTGGCCATTTTTATAGTGGGGTCGGCATCAAGAAAGATGTCTACTGGTGTTGCCTTTGACTCAGGAAAGTCGGGGATACTAAAGCTCTTTGAAAAATCAACACAGTTATCAATATGAGCATAAGTTCCAAAATAGCAAATTCAAATTAAAAGAAAAAAAAAAAAGCTTGAACTACTTACTTGAGGATGAGCGAAAATGTTCACGGACAAAAATAGGACCTTTCACAAAGTTAAAGTCCTACTTCCAAAAACCTGGGCTGTACACAGAACCCTCAATCATGGAGACCTGACAGTTAGCTTTTTGCAGGAAGTAGAAGACTTTGGGTTTAGGGGTAGGCATGAGATTATACATAAAGTGCATCTCTTGGGTCGTAGGAGCACGACGATTAAGCTCCATAAACTTGATATATAGGTACTTTAAAGTCAACCAGTTGTTCGGCACCAGCTGAAGCGGAGCAAGGTTAAAGTGTTTGGGGACAATGATGAAAAACGGGTGTAAGGGAATGGTCTTACCCGCCTTCAGGATGTGCTCGCTCATGGTCACATACCCCTACAGGGGGATTATCGGCTCGACACTTGTTGGAAGGAATGTGTAGCTTGTACTCCTTGCTAATATGGTATTTCTTAGATAACTCCAACAGCCGGTTCACTAACACATTGGACACGATAGTAGACGCCAACAGAGGACTAGAATTTGGCCTCTCAGGAGCCATCTGTCGCCGCATTCTCTTTGACATATCTACAAAATGCAAGGAAAAAGGTGAGGTCGAAATAGGGATCTTTACCCGCCATTTTTTCTTTCTAGCGAGAGCATTCCACCGAGGCTTTGAGTGTGGAAGCATCGAAGACAAGGGTTGAGGGGAACCCAGGGTGACCTCATGGAAACCATAGGAGGAGAACGAGGCAGAAGTTCAGGAGGGAGGTTTCCCTCCATGAACTCCAACTCCATTTGTAGATCAAAAAGGCTCACTCTAAGGTTTGCAATGTGGTCACTAAGGTCAAAGGGGAAAGGGTCTCCATCACCCCTCAAAACCGAATCTATTTCGCTCTCCACCACCCAGATTTTATGCCTAAGCTCGGCCATGTGCTCAAGGTGACATATACGGGCCTTCCTCAAATTGTCATAGTCTTGGTAAGGGTTGTTCTCGAGGGACCCCGAGTCTGAAGATAAGTCTACGAACTCGACCCCCAGAGGAACACCAGACGATCCCTCACATGCCATGAAACCTTGTCTCGTTGGTAATAAGGGTGCTAGTGTAGGTACAGAGGAATAGGCTCAAAACATCTAGACACAAGTACGGGGCACAAGCAAGGGCATGTGTATGGATTAGCTCATGAAGAGCTCTGGCCAAGGCAAGTGTGAATGCCAAAAATTGGACATGATCCTGAGAGGGCCACAGTCAACACTCAAGAGAAAAGTTGAGGCTTTAAACTAGTGACCTCGGGCACGCCAAGCAACCTCTTGTCTCACCCCACGCGATTCCCATGCCTCACGCGAGGCCTTTCCAGAACTGCCCCGTCTCGCCCCATACGAGGCCCTTGCGAGGCCGTGACCCCTGGTGCACCTTGCCTCGCCCGCCTGATGCCTCACGCGAGGCCCTTGCGGATCTTCCCCATGCAAGGACGTGACCCCTGGTCCACCTCGCCTAATGCCTCACGAGAGGCCCTTGCAAGCCCGTGACCCTTGGTGCATATCACCTCGTTGAATGCCTCTCCTTGACTTGCCTAGATGGAGGTACGAAGGGTCATGTTCTAGCATGCGTTTCCTCGCACTCCCACCAATGGCCTCGCGTGCACAACTGCGCCACTAGCCCACATCTCGCGCCACACCTCGCGAGAAACCATAGCCTCGCACACATAGCCTCGCCTCGTGCCACGGGCGCGCGCAAAAGCCTCGTGTGCATAGCCTCGCCTCGCACCATGGCCTCGAGAGAACACCCCATGTGCCCCGCCTCATACGCCTACTTAGCCACACCTTGCACCCAAAATATGTGCTTGGGGTCTAGAGGCCCTTCTTGTCTCGTTTTCATAGAGCCATATCGCGAGATCCTTGATTACCAGGCATCTTGGAATAACATATAATGATTTCAACACTTGGAGCCCTTAGGAATAAGGAACCTTCCGAGGGTAAAAACTTGTTGCTCGAGGAGCTCATACAAATACGGAATGTACCTACAAACCAAGAGGAGTAGGAGTAGGGACATGATGTACATGCCTCACAAGTAGTGGTCGTACGAGTAAGGTACCTGGTGTGGTCCTCATCAACCAATCCCTGACACTTGTACTAAACAAGTGGTGGAGGTACATCCAAGTAATGAAGTTGAGGTGCTCCAACAAACCCTCTGCATGTACTAAAACCGACCACCACACTCCTCGCACCACTACCACCTGTAAACTGCATATGCAGGGTCGTGTCCCCAGGGAACACAATGTACTAAGAGTCATTAGTACTCTACTATAAATATGACCTCCTTTCATCTGAGAGGGAGGGAGAAATTGTTGGAGAATTTTGTAACCACACATTGTTAATGGGAATAGACACTATACATTCTCTTTATTTTTCATTTTGAAATTTCAGCATTTACATTTTGTGTTATTGAAATCATAAGAAAGTTTTCTTGAAATTCATTTGATTTGAATCTACTTCTTTTGCAACTCACGAAGTTCTTGATCTAACATAGTTGACGAGTTCTTACCGACAACAGTTGGCAGGTGTTGTTACTTCTATTGAGGCTCAATTCTTCAAGAAATTCTAAAATCTAAGCTTAATTCAAGCTAAAACCTTCGTGTTCCCTTGGTGTTCAAGAAGACCTTCCAAGAAGAAAAAAAAGAAGACCTAGAAGATGGGGAAATGCCAAAAACATGGTTGCCAAAAACTAAGATATTCTTATCTAATGATTGGTCAAATGACCAATTTGGCCTTACCTCCTTTTAATCCTCAAGCTAAGCCCAATGTCATTTTTGTATTTTGGCTTAAATCTCCAATTACATCTCAAAGTTCTTAATTAATCCGTCAGTCTATCAAATACAAATATTTTCCTAAAAATTATCTCATATTCCATTAATTCCCAAAATATGTGAAATTATTAAAATACCCCTTGGCTCACCTCGAGCTGGGTATAAATCCCTGTTGTGACTTTTTTGCTAAATTTCTCAAAAGGGTGGTCACATGGAATATCACAAATTAATCAACATAATAATGTGGTCTCAAGCACATAGCACATAAAATTACAAATATACCCTCGACGGGCAAAAATTACGAAAATGCCCCATTTAAACAAAAGCGGGTCGCTAAACACATTTAATACACATAAACATGCATAAATAGTCATATCATAATATAACTCATACAATTCACATAATCACATACATATTCAATTATTATCACATAATTCACAATGATTCTAATTATGTCCTCCCAGCACACTAACCAAGGTACTAAACCTTATCAGGAGTTTTCCGACGTTACAACTAAATCTTACTAATAGAAATTTCGTCCTAAAAAATTTACCCGAACAACTCGGGATAGTGATCTTGCATACTGATCCTGCATATTTGACTCTAGCTCCCAAGTCACTTCCTCTCCCTTGCTATTCCTCCATAATACTTTAACCAACAGAATTGCCTTGTTTCACAAAACTTTGTCTTTCCTATCCAGAATCTGAACAGATGTCTCCTCGTAAGAAAAATCTGTCTATAAATTCAGATCCTCACAACTCAACACGTGTGTAGTATCGCATACATATTTCAAAAGAATCAATACATAAAACACGTTATGTACTCCTAATAAAGGTGGATGCATATGTTAGGATTAATGCCCTAAAGGCATGTAAAGACATTTTCTTGATTAAATAAAAGTACAGTTTTATTATATTTGAATATCAAGAAAATTCCATATTCATTTTTGAGAATATGATATGGTGACAGTACAAAAGAATTCAGATCATATATAATTAAAAAAATAGTCATTAACATATTGAAGTATGGAATCTTTAATGAATGGTTACTAGTGCGGTTTATTAAGCATACAAGATGCAAGTGAGCTAGATTCTTATTACTAATGTAGATAAACATCTTAGTAAAGGTGTTGTATATAATAGAGATTACATATGATAGGACCAATGAGAATTAATTATTGTTTATCGAGTTTTTTGGAAACTAGAATTATCAAAGATAAGAGAGCAAAAAGAAAAGATTTAAAGAGAATCACACAAGGGTTCTTACGTGGTTGGGGCATTCAAGATCCTTAGTCCACGAGTATGTTGTATTAGAGCTTACAGAGCTTTAGTAATGGAGTTTTCTGTAAGTTTGAACAAAGTATCTGCTTACAAAAGAAAATTCGAATCCTCTCTACAGTGCACAACTGATCCTATTTATAGGCAGTTGGATGCGTTGGACTTGGGCCAGACTAATCCAGGCCCAATGCGAATATAATTATGATTTTCTCACTAATAGAGGCTTACTACAAAGGATTCTATAAAATAAAATACACTAATCAGGGCCCATTGGTCCGGATTGAGCATAACCACGCTATACAACAGACAACTGTACGCAGCTTCAGTCTGGTCTGCGTGGGCTTCTAAGGAGATCCTGGGGACAGGATCCGTTAGAGTAGTGGCAGTACTGTTTTGAATAACGACGTACTATTTTCCATATGTAACCTCTTGGGGTGATGTCAATGGTGGGGACAGTGAATCATGCCCAACCCGGATGCCTAGTTTGGGTTCATTTACCAACATCCCAGTCCATTTACCAGGACCCTGGTTCGTTTACCAGAGCTCAGGTTCATCCACTATCATCCCGGTCCATTCTTAGACTTGAGTCCATAACCTATAATCGCATCCGAGAGGACGCATTAGGCTGGGTCCGGGAGGGCAAATCGGGCCACGTCAGGGTCCTGGTTCCCTCATGTGGGGGTGCCCAGTGGACAATTCTAGGCTTGCTGGTAATTGGGCCATCCAGACTTATCCCTTCCCTATCCATCGGGCTCAGTCTGGGCCTTGGATCTCTTCAAAATAGCACATGGACCCAGTGTGTCGTGCCACGTGTCCCGGGGGAAAATAGGGATAACAATTATCTTTATAAATTTGCTCTTTGATATAAAGATTTAATTCTTATCATAATAGATGATCATTTTTAGATCTGCCTTAAATCCTGAGTGTTGATGTAGTTTTTCGTTAATAGTGGATTAAGAAATCCAACAATAGAGATATTAGACTATTTTATTAAACCGTGATTGAACAAATGGAAGATATCACAAACACTCACACTTTTACGTGGTTCAGTGGTTAAAATCCACCTAGTCCACAAGACAATCTTATTAATCTCTTTAGAACTTCAGGTGAATTTGTTCCTCACAATTTCTGCAGACTTTTTGTATATCAAGAATCGATCCCTTTTTCTATCCATTCCCCTAGTATTTATAGAGGGTTTTCCTAGACAGCTTTGGGTAACTGCATACATAAATATGGTAAATAATAAATTTGGATAACCTCCCATTTACATAGGGATATTTTTTCCTATGGAGTTTAAATCCGCTTTCTCAGGTAATAAATGTGTAATAAAATATGGGCATTAATGAGTGTATAAGGAATCTTTAAGTCTTTTGGGATCCTTCAATGTGCACCATGACCAGGCTTCCGCGAGCTGGTCAGTTCCTTCGAGGTGAATAGCTAAGAACTAACCTATCCTGGTACTGGTTAAGTTCAGTTTCAAAGAAGTCGTTCTGGCCATCATGCATCTCGAATAGGTTGTTGGCGCAAGAGGCAATCTGAGGATTATCTATTTGTCGTAAAATGTCAAGTTGAACTCGAGCTACTCAATCCAGAGTTAGCTAGATATTCGATCTGTATGTTTTCTCCATGCACTTATTTGACTGTTGTACCCCATGCTAAATGATTCAGTTCGTATTTATTTTGGGGTACAACATTTGTCCTCTAAGCTCCTTCTCGTGCATGATGTCACCTCTGACACACATAGTAGGGCTTTTAGAGTTCTATTATGTGAAATTGTGCCCACCCACTACTCGAGTGTGAAACACATGTCAGTCTGTAATATGTTCTTGTTCATGTTTTGAGTATTGTGACAACTGGCACTTGTCGCATTTATGTACGTGCGAGGACAAATCCTTTTTTAGTGTAGGCCAAAAATAGACCTGCCTCAATATCTTTAGAGCTAGGTTTTGCTCCCAAGGTGGTCTCTGTAGGATCCTTCATGTATCTCTTGTAGGATGGTCTGTGCTTCTTTAGGCAGAACACACCATAGGAGGAGTGGCAAATGCCCTCATTGATATAGAATTATCTCAACCATAACATACTGTGGGACTTGATATAACAATTTTTTTGCATCCTTTTCTTCATTTGGTAGTTTACCGGTTGTGAGGTATTCCATTATAGGGGTTTTTCAGGTTGGTTTTGTGTCAATCACTCTGACCTCAACCGGTTCTTCCGTTATGCTTTATTGTTCTAAGAAATCTATTGGGACCATGTTTAATGCATCCACTTCTTTGGTGGTGGGGAGTCGAGCTAAGGCATCAACATTGGAGTTCTGCTCGTGGGGTACTTGTTCAATGGAACAGAACTTGAACTTAGAAAACTCATCTTTGACCTTAGCTAGATAAGCCACCATTTTGGTACCTCAAGCTTGATATTCCCCCAATATCTAATTAACCACGATCTGAGAATCGCTACAACACTGGATCGTCTTTTCTTTCAGTTCCTTTGCCACATGTATTCCTCCCAATAGAGCTTCATATTTTGCTTCATAGTTGGATGCTTTGAACCCGAACCTCAGAGCTGTTTGGAATTTATGTCTCTCAGGTGAGATCATAATTATATCAGCTCTGAATCCGTTTTTGTTAAATGATCCATCAATGAAGAGTTTTCACAACTCTTGCACCGGTTCTCTCATTGGCTCGTCCTGAAATCTTGTGCATTCGACCACAAAATCAGCGAGCACTTGACTCTTAATTTCTGTGCGTGGCATATACAATATCTCAAACTGGCTGAGTTCGATGGCCCACTTAGGCAAATGACTTGATGTTTCAGGCTTTTGGAAGACCTGCCATAAATGTTTATCATTTAAGACGTGGATGGTATGGGACTATAAATATTGCCTAAATTTTCTCAAGGAAAAGATCAAGCAGAACACAAGTTTTTCTATTAAAGGATATCTGGACTCAGCTCCCAGAAGCCTTTTACTCACGTAAAACACCGGTTTCTGCGCGCGATTTTCCTCTCGAATAATACGGCACTGACTGTATTTTTTTTCAGAACTAGGTATAAGAGAAAACATTCTCCAGCTTCCAGATTTTATAATATGGGGGGTTCAGCAAGGTGAGTTTTCAGATCCTGAAATGCCTGCTCGCATTCTTCACTCCACTCTAACTTTTTTTTTTCCTCTGAGCAATTTGTAGAATGGGAGACAGTTGTCAGTTGATTTTGAAACGAAGTGGTTTAGGGCCGCTAATTTCCCAATTAGGCTTTGTATTTCTTTTGTGACCTGGGTGAGGGAATTGATAATAACAACATGATATTCTCTGGGTTCGTCTCTATCCCCCTTGTGTTAACTATGAAGCCCACAAATTTTCCCGACGAAACCCCAATGGTGCACTTCTGAGGGTTTAGATTCATGTCATATATCCTTAGCTTGCCAAAACATTCTTCCAGGTCGGATACATGGTTACTGGAAGTCTTCAATTTAATGAACATATCATCGACATACACATCCAAATTTTTCCCGATCTGGTTATCAAATATTTTTTTGACTAGACGTTAGTATGTTGCACCAGCATTCTGCAGCCCGAATGGCATAAATGTAATGTCCCAAAATCCCTAATGCGGTTTAGTGGTTGGATTATTAGGCCAGGAAGGCCATAATTGCTTTATTATGCCATTAAACTATTACGTGCATGTTTATGTGAATTATATTATAATATGATGTTAAATGCATGCACACATTTCGTTTTAGGGGTGTTTTGGTAATTTGGCCCGTTGAGGGCATAATTGAATATTTGTATGCATGTCGGTGAACTGTTGTTGAGACCACATTTAAATGTGGATTTGTTCGAGCTATTCGGTATGAGACGATCTTTGAATTCAAACTATCGGTTTGGTCATAACAGGTTTAAGCTCGGGGCTCGGGGTGAGTCTCGAGGTGGTTTGTTGATTAGAGCAATACTAGAAATAAAAGGGTAATGGGATATAATTTTATTGGTATTTGAGAATAGCGAGAATTGGATAGTGTTAATTATCATTAATGCGATAGGTGGAAAATGACAGTTTTGCCCTTGGGATGTGTTAAGAGAATTAAGCTTGGAGGGTATTATGGTCTTTTGACCTAGGCTATATAAGGTAAAGGCTGTAGAAAAAGAACCTAAAACAAAGCATTTGGTTTCTTTCCTCCCGTTCATCTTTTCTCTTCCTTTCTCCTTTGAATCTTGAAGTAAGTTTGGGGATTCAAACTTGAAGTTTGAAGCTTGTGGTCTTAGACTAGTGTTCAGCCATTGAAGAGGATTCAAATCAAGCTTAAGGTAAGGTTCTAGTTCCATTTTATAGTGCCTTGCCCTATTTTTGTGTTGGTTTTAAGGTTTGGAGTTTTTATCATTGAATGGGGAATTTGATGAAGTTTTGATTGGTGTAATGCTTAGGTTTTGATGCTTGTATGGTGGACAAGTTCTGGTAATAGTTGGTGGTGTTGCTTGGTGGTTGTAATGCCCCAAATTTCCTAATAAGGTTTAGAACCTTGATTAGGAGGCCGGGAGGGCCATAATTGATTTATTATGGTATTTAATGATTATATGCATGTTTACGTGAATTATATTATTATATGATGGTGGATGCATGCATATGGGTTCATATTTTAATTACGAGGGCATTTTGGTAATTTGGTCGCTGTGGGCGTAATTGTGTATTTTGGGTGCATGGTTGTGATTAATTAATGTGGCCATCTTATAAGGTGGATTGGTTCGAGCTATTCGGCATGAGACGATCATGAGATGTAAGTGTTCGGTCTAGTCATAACGGGTTTAAGTTCGGGGCTCGGGGTGAGTCTCAAGGTCATTTTGATGACTAGAACATTACCGGGAATAAAAGGGGTAATGGGATATGATTTATTGGTATTTGAGAATATTGAGAATAACGGGAATTGGAGAGCGTTAATTATAATTAACAAGATAGGCGGGAAAGGACGATTTTACCCTTGAAGTGGTTTTAGAGGCTTTAAGTGACTTAAGGGTATTTTGGTCATTTAGGTTTGGATTTGTATGACTTAAATTGGTTGATGGCTGTAGAAGCATGTGGAATTAAAACAGAGCCAAAACAGGGGTTTTCTTCTTCAACCCGTACACCATCCCTCACCATCTCTTCTTTGGAGTTTTTGAGCTCAAGGTGGAGAAGCAAGCTAGGGAGTTAAAGCTCGGGGGTTATAGATTAAGTTCAGCCACTGGGAAGGATTCAAATCGGTTTAAGGTAAGGAATTGAACCTGAGTTTGAGCCATACTCTGTTTTCTTTTAGTTTTCAACCTATGTTCTTGTTGGGGATAGTTTGGATTCAAGGTGGTTTTGCTTGATGTTTACTTTGGGTTTTGATGAGGGTGAGTTGTAGAGGATGTTTGGTGGTTGAATTTGGTGTTAGGTTGAGGTTTGGGATAGGTTTGAAGGGCTTGGTTCCAAGGGAAAACGCAGGGGGGTCGAGCTGGTGCGTTGTTGATTTTTGGCTGATCTAGGTAATGAGCCGCAGCCTGGCTTTAGTGTGCCGCGGCCTAAGGTGGCTTCTGGGGAAAAAATGCCTCTGTCAGGGAGATGATCCGTGGCATGGCTGTGGTGAGTCGCAGCCCATCAGGGCATTTTTGGCCAAAATTGTGTTTTCAGCTTGGGGATTCAAGCCTTAGGCCTCGGGGTTGAACCTAGTACCTGGTTAAGTGGGGATTGATGTCCCGGAGGCTAGATATTGGTTTGGGAACTTATATTGATCATTTTTATTAATGGTATCCTATATGTTTGGTTATGACTAGGTGACCGCTAAAGGATTAAAAGTTGATTGTTCTCAAGGGTTGTTCTTTAAATCATTCTAGCTCGAATCTGAGGTAAGAAAACTGCACCCTGTATATATGTATGACATGCATGGCTATTCTTGATGCATGTCGGTTGATTATTATGTATGACATGCATGGCTACCCTTGATGCATGTCGGTTGATTATTGAGTATGACATGCATGGCTATTCCTGATGCATGTTGGTTGACTATTGAACGTGACATGCATGGCTAATATTGGTGCATGTTGGATTGTTGGATATAGTGCATATGATGCATAAGAAACATGTGATTAGGACATGCTTTGTATACTGGGTATGTTATTGTTCAGAGCTTGAGCCTTTGTGGTCATACATGGTCCTAATTGTACTGGTATCTGTTTAGTAAGCATGCTGAATACCTTGTTTATGGATATTGAACATGTGATATATGTTTGGTGGCATGACTTACTTGTGTATGGCGCTGACTAGTCAGGGACCGACTCTAAAGTCGAAGAACATGCATTGAATGGCTCTATGGCATTAATGCTAGACCGACCCTAGGGTCGAAGAACTTATAAGCGCTTGCCTGGTCTACGACCAGATGTTTTCAGCCAAGGTATATGACCCCGGTGACTGTTTGTCACATGGCTGGGGGACGTTGTCCTTAGTTACGACTCTAGAGTCGGGAGGATGGTTATGTTGGTGACCTATCACCATGCACCTATCCTGATCATACTTATGAAGGAACCACTTATCAATTAAGCCCTGGTGACCCTATCGTCACATGGCTAGAAGGAGCTGTACCCACTTCTGTGACTTTTGGCTATTGTCACCAATCTGTTTTGGACCGTTGGTCCTAAATGGCTATTATGATTACTGTTGATATTATATCATGTTATATTGTGTTTTCTTGCTGGGCTTCGGCTAACGGGTGCTATGTGGTGCAGGTAAAGGCAAAAGAAACTGGACCATCCTTGAGTTGGAGAGCTTAGGTGATGAGGTGTACATATGCAGCTGCTCGTCCGCCACGACCGAGGTTTAAAGAGGAACTAGGGTTAAACCCTGTTTTGCCGCTTAGAACGGCCTGTTGTAAATAGTTTTCTGTAATAGACTCTAAAATTATATTTTTGGGATCCCAATGTATATATTAAACATTCTAGTGAAACGTTACATCTTAACCAAAAATTTTAATCCCTAAACCGCTAATCATACTTAGTTCACGTTTTTGGCCAAATGACTCGATTAGCGAGTTTAGCACTGTGTACAAGGCACACCGTAACGGTCCCTGGAGTTGGGGCGTTACAGTGGTATTGGGAGAGTGTTAAAGAGCTTTTGAAATGAGGTCGAAGGGGTAAAACATGGGTTTTTGGTTGAGTTTCAGGTGGGGCTGCAGCTCTGTTCTAGAGCACCGCGACCCAAGCTTAAGGAAGAGGAAGAGGAAGGGAGAAGCTGCAGGGCTGTTGGGCCGCGGCATGGAGTTGGAGGCCGCGACCTGTGTTGGGGATTGGTTTGTGGCCGTCTCTATTTGGGGAGGCAGGCTGCGACATGGTGAGGTAGGGTCGTGACCCTTAGTGGCATTTTGGCCAAAAGTAGGTTTTTGGCTTAGGGATTCAAGCCTTAGGCCTCGAGATTGATCCTACTACCCATTTTAGTGGGATTCGATGTCCCGAAGGATGGGTTTTGGTTTTGGAACCTTTGTTATTCATTTTATTGATGGAATCCCATAATTGGTTATGACCAGATGACTGTCAAGGAACTGAAAGGTTGATTGTTCTCAAGGGTCATTTTTCTACTAATTCTCGCTCGAACTAGAGGTAAGAAAACTGCACCCTATGTATATGACATGTGTGGTTAGTATAGAGGCATGTTGATTGTTAAATGTGGACATTGATTGCATTTTTAAATGATTAGCAAATCTTGTTTACTTGTGTATGGCACTGACTAGTGAGAATCGACGTCGGTCGCGTGTTACTGAACTAAGAGTCAGAAACGGCATAAGCATCATGATTTCAGAGCCGATCAAAGATTAGATCTAATCGATATCAGCATTGAATTACTCATATGGAGCATTAATGCTAGACCGACCCTAAGTTCGATGAAAATTATAAGCGCTTGTCTAGTCTATAACTAGTTACTCAAAGCCAGGGCCAAAGGCCTAGGTGACTGTTTTGTCACATGGCTGAGGGAACGAAATCCGACGTTAGTGACTCTATGGTCACTCAGTAGGTTTATGTTGGTGACTATCTCATCAGATACCTATCTTGTTTAAGCTAGTGAAATGATCACTTATTTGTAAAGGGAACGGAACCAACCTTAGTGACTTTTACAACTGTCACTTCTCTATTTTGGACTAAAAGTCCTGGATGGTTATTATGATCATCGTTTGATATTATATTCTTGCAGTATTAAGTTTTCTTGCCGGGTTTGGCTCATGTGTGCTATGTGGTGCATGTAAAGGGAAAGAAAAGCTCACCCAGCCTTGAGTGGAGAGCTTAGGTAGTGATGTGTACATATGCGGTCGCTTGACCACTACGGCCAAGGAGTTCTCAGGGGAACTAGGGGGTTTACCCTATTTTTGTCGCTTAGATTGGCGAGTTGTAAATTTTATACTGTAATGACCATTTTTCCTTGTAAATAACTTGTAAACGTTTTTATGGGCCCATGAAAAGTTTTATGTTTTAAATAAAGTATATCCTTTCCTTTTGATTGATTTTCCACCTTAACCTATTAATAACACCTAGAAGCATGTTTTTATCCAAAGAACTCGGTTAGCGAGTTAAATCACGGTTCAAAGTTCACTGTAACTGTCTTGGGGTAACTAGGGCGTTACAATAAACTAGTAGCAGTATACGTTATGCTTGGTCACGAAGCTAGTGTGCTCTTGCTCTGTAGGATTCATTGTGATATGGTTATATCCAGAATATGCATCCTCGAAAGACACGAGCTCATGATTGGCTAATGCGTATACCAACTGATCGATTCGTGGTAGTGGAAAACAATCTTTAGGACAAGCCTTATTGAGGTTGGAGAAGTCAATGCAAGTTCTCCACTTTCCACTGGGATTTAGGACCAAAACAAGGTTAGCAATCCAGGTTGGATATTTTGCTTCCCTGATGAATCCACACTTAAGTAAGCGACCTACTTCTTCTTCTAAAGCTTCTGAGGTCGCCTTAAGATTGGTTACGGACAACCCATCTTTTATAGGGTGGACCTGAATAGCACATTTACAGAGCTCCCTTATCAACCAATATCCTTTGTACTCTTCGATTGGCGAGTTGAAAGACTATCACCAGCATATCATTACGTGAGAGTTGAATGTGGCTAGTGTCCTCTTCTGATAAAATGATTGGTTGTTTCTCCAATCGCTGTCATTCTAATAACCTTTGCTCCGGAATAAATTCAGTACCATTGTGGGTTTTTAGCCCTTGTATGTACCTTTTTTGGGCCCCATTACTCGTGTGCGCAAAATGGGGTCCTCCGGCGATAGTGATTATATCCCCTCCTTCTATTGGAGGGGAGGCAATTTGGTTCCCCGACTCTATTTGAGCCCGGGGTTGGCCCACTGAATTTTCCAGAATTGGATGAATAATTTGCCTGGATGGCTAATTGGGAACTACTCGATTTCAGGCATATTGACCTAACGATCAAGTCGAAATGAGAGTCTCAATCTCGTCTTTTAGCTGATGTAAATCATTAGTATTATGGCCGATGTTGTTTTGATATCGATAGAACTTAGCAGGGTCTCTCTTCACCCTCTGGTGCTTCAAAGGCCCCAGCTTCTTCCTCGCGTATCAATCAGGTCAGTTTAGGTAGGCTTGAACTTTTATCTGGGCTTGTTCTTTTTGGTTACATTCTAGTTGCCCTCACCAATCCCCTTCTGCTTATTGTTCCCCGCCTAGTTATTCTGGGTAGCGGGTTGAGCCGTAGCTGCTACATCTGCCACTGCTCTAGCTGGCTGAACATGGGTCTGGCTGGTTCCTGCGTGAGCAGATCGTGCCTCCTCCAAATTTATCCATTCCTAAGCTTGAGCCAGGAATTCATCTACTTTTTACTCCTTTTCGCTAGAGTTCTTACCATAAATTAGCTCCTACTGCGATTCCTGTCCTCATTGCCATGAGCTTGGAGCTATCATCAACATCCCTAGCTCATGCTACTGCATTGGTGAACCAATTCAAATATGCCTTAAGGGACTCACCAGGTTGTTTTATGTTTGCCAATGAATCGACCTCAATGCAAGCTTCCTTCAAAGCTTGAAACTGTCTCTTAAATTCGGAAGACAATTTCTTCCATGAGGTGATTGAATGTTTTTTGTACTTGTTGAACCACAATTTGTCTGGTTCGGCTAGAGTTGTGGGGAACAAGATACATCTTAATTCGAACCCAAGGTGGTTGGATGGGTCAGTGTTTCCGTCTTATGCGGGCATGGTCGGCATCCTAAAGGAAATAGAATACGGAGCTGCCGAAATTTTTGGAGCGAAAGGCTCAAGCTCCTCATCAAAATCACAATCATCAGCTCCTTTTCCAGATATGAGTCTCTTCATCTATTCTTCCATTAAGGCGAGTCGCTCGAGGGTTGGATTCTTGGCATCTAGGTTATTTGGGAGTTGATTATCAGCCCCCATCTCGTTTTGTGGGACATTCCCATTTTCGCGTACAATTGACGGATCTCCCCTGTGTTGAGTATAACTCAAATCATCATGGTGAACTGGATATCCTCTTTATGAATTCAGATGATCACACAGGTTGGGATGTGGGTCAGAACGAAGAATTTGTGTGGAGCTCAAGTGATTCCTCATGTCACTCTCATGTATGTCTTCGCGCTGAATCTCTGTCAGTTACTTCCATTAGCGAAGCTTATAGCTCATGGCTGTGATCGAGGATCTAGATTATTAGCGTGAGATCGTGGGATATAAATGTTCTCTAAGGGAGAAGGATATCTCCTGCTATCGCCTCGATTTGGAGTGTTCCTCTGTGGGCGAGGTGGCGTTGGATGTCGAACTAGTGACGACGGATGTCTTATTGGTGAAGCTATCCTTGTTCCATCGGGGCGCACTAGGTTAGCTCGTCCCTTTTCTACCCCGACTTCTTGGGTTGGAGGTAGGACTGGTCCATTTCTATGTGCCAGAGGCTCTGACCGTGGCATGGATAGATTTGCTGGGGTGTTTCACCTCCTCAAATTTGTCCTAGCTCGCCCTGTTGGGTCAGGCTGAGTATTCCATGGGATCTGTTCAGAAGGCATGAAGCTCGGGGTTGTAGCTCAAACATATTGATTGGCATGAGGTCGATGATTCCTATGAGTATTGAGAGGTTGGTTATTTCGCAGGTTCGCTCTGAAGGTATGGAACTTGGAGTTGCAATTCTGACAGAGCGACTTAGATTGGGTCAATTATTCCTGTAGGACCTATGGGACCCACTTGGCCTCCTTCTGATGTTAACATCGGTTGCAGGAGGGGGTAATCGAGCTAAGTTCTCCTCAATCTACTTGTTGGCCTTAGCGAGATGGCTCCTTAATTGGGAATTTTCCATCTTGATGGCCGTCAGATATCCCAGATGGGGATTTGGTGGGCGTGATGTTGACCTCCCATCATCATCTTGACCCTAATGTTTCTTTCCAGGACAATGTTGAGCAATTGGGCCTTCTCTAGCGTGGACAACCGCACGATGCACCTCCTGATCATAAGATTGTTTCATCTCGTTATCACGCATAGACCGGGTGACCACCATGGTGAGTGTTGGGTGAAACTTGCGTGGGGGATTAAGCTCTCAACGAGACACGATTTTTCGCCAACAGTGGATTAAGAAATCTGACAATAGAGATATTAGGCTTTTTTCCTAAATCATGATTGAACAAATGGAAGATATCACAAACACTCAAACTTTTACGTGGTTCAGTGGATGAAATCCACCATGTCCACGAGACAATCTTACTAATCTCTTTAGGGCTCTGGGTGAAATTGTTCCTCACAATTTCAACAGACTTTTTGTATATCAAGAATCAATCCCTTTTTCTATCCATTCCCCTGGTATTTATAGAGGGTTTTCTTGGAAAGCTTTGGGTAATCGCGTACATAAATATGGTGAATAATAAATTCGGATAACCTCCCATTTAGATAGGGATATGATTGCCTATGGAATTTACATCCGTTATCTCGGGTAATAAATGTTTAATAAAATATGGGCATTAATGAGCGTATAAGGGATCTCCGAGTCTATTGGGATCCTTCACTGTACGTCATGACCAGGCTTCCGCGAGCTAGTCACTTCCTTTGAGTTGAATGCCTCATAACTAACCTATCATGATATAGGTTAAGTTCAGTTTCAAAGAAGTTGATCTGGCATTCATGCATCTCGAACTAGGTTGTTGGCGCAAGAGGCAATCTGAAGAATATTTGTTTGTCGTAAGCTGTCAAGTTGAACTCAAGCTACTCACTTTAGAGTTAGCTAGATATTCTATCTGTATGCTTTATCCATGCGCTTATTTTCCAGCTGTACCCCACGTTGAGTGATTCTGTTCATATTTATTTTGGGGGTATAACACTGAGTATTCATGAACTCCTATTTATGTTTATTGGATCTTTTGATTCACTTGTTAAGGTTTTTTAGTATAATAAGGCTAATGCCTTTTGTTTTGGAGATTCAATGTCATGAATGGCTGAGAACATGATTTACAATAATAGAATCCATACTTTCCTAACAAATCGAATATTGGTTCCCTTAAGGGTTAATGTTGGAACTGAATAGTTATTGAACTCAAATCTATAATTTGGTTATAGGTTAATTATTCGCTAATGAATTAATGGTAGATAATGATCAAAAGGTAATTTTAAAAGTAAAACGATAATCTTGCCAGCTCTATTTAATGAACCAATAAATGGAGAATAGAACTACATTTATTGATTATATCAATGGACTATAAGAAAAAACTCTGCAAATATAATTTTATAAATACTTAGAGTGCAATTCCATATGTATAGTGCAGTAATCATGGAATTAATAAATAAGATTATTAGATTAAAGAGTTTAATTCATAAATTGATTTATTAGAGCTTCGTATTATAGGTCCATGGTCCCCTGATCACCTCTGTCCTACACTGTTAAGGGTAAGAATGTCAAAAGAAATATTTGTAGAGAGGACATAATTGCAAATGAATTAATTTTCTAGGGCAAGGAAATAATTATGTGATAATTATGGGCAGTTGATGAATTATGAATGAATTAATTACTTAACTATACAATTTTTATTTTGAAAAACTATATGTTAAAATAAATATTAATCATATTTGGATTAATATAAAGAGAGAGATTAATAATAATTTTATTTATAATAAGATATTTATTTTATTTAAAGCTGATATTTTAAGATAAAGTTAATTTTGTATTTATTTTGAGATAAATATATTGTCTTAAATATTGATTAAACAAGCAAATGAGAAAATTAGGGAGAACCCTAATAATGTGGTGTGACACACTCACTACACAGTGAGCGTGGAGCCACACACATGGATATCTGTATCCCTAGGATTTGAGTTTTGAATTTAAAAATTATTTGTTTAATAAATTATTTAATTATTCTTTTTAAATATGATTTAAATTAAATAATTAAATATGTTATAACTGATCAGTTTTATTTTAATGAAATAAAGATTAATTAATTAAGTTAATTATTTTTATAAAACTGAAAGAGCAATACTTTCATGAATAAGTTGTTTTAAGCAATTAAAAAGTTTAGACTGTCAGACTCTCTCAGAAAGAAAGCGATAGTTTTTCCTAAACTTGAAAAACTATTCAATACATCTTCTCTCAATCAAATCTCTCTAGATCTCATGTGTTGAGTACATCTAGAGAGTTCTAAAATCAACCTTTTGAATCCTAGATGCCCACACACGTCCTTGTGTGTTTGGGAATTGGTCTGGAAGAATAAGGTGTAAGTTTTCAGAATCTGGATTGGAAGATCGTTGATTTATACAAAAAGATTCGTTGATTCTTGATAGGATTCAAGATGTAATCTCTAATCTATTTGTATGTGATTTAATATATCTAAATATGTATGATCCTGACTCATATTAATAATTTTTTTAAAAGACTCAATTCCGCTGCGTAACTCTGATTTACACTTTTAATACAAACAACATAGCCAGTCTGTAGGCAGCTTGCGCAATACTTTCCAGGATCTCAAAAGGTCCTACAAACCTAGGGCTTAACTTTCCCTTTTTCCCAAATTGTTTCCCTCCTCTCAATGGTGAACTTGGAGGAAATCGTGGTCCCCAACTTGGATCTCCACGTTCCTACGCTTAGGATCATCATAGCTTTTTTTTTTCTACTCTGTGAGGCGAGCATTCGAGCTCTAATCTTCTTGATGTCCTCAGTGTTCCTCTGAACTACTTCTGAACCCAAATACTTCCTTTCATCCATTTCATCCCAATGAATGGGTGATCTACACTTCATGGACTGATAACTATTGTTATAGGAAATCTCAATTAAGGGGAGATACTTACACTAGGTCCCCTCAAAATCTAATACTTATGAACTAAGCATGTCCTCAAATATCTGAATCGTTGATCAGATTGTCCATCTATCTGAGGATGATAAGCTGTGCTAAAATTCAACTAGGTACCCAGAGCATTCTGTAGGTTTTTCAAAAACTGGGAAGTAAGGGTGGGATCTCGATTTGATACTGTTATTCCTATTTTCCACGCGAAACACGTGGCATGACCAAATGGGACCATGGGCCCTCTTAAGAGGTTCGGGCCCATCCTGATCCCAATGAATGGGGAAGGAAGAAAGCATGATAGCCCAACCACTATCGAGCCCAACAACATTCAATGGGCGTGAGCATAATGAAGGAACTGGGACTGAGATGCATGCCCAACTCATCTCCCTAGCCACGACCAACCTACATCTTCCGAGATGCTAATTAAGGTGGCAGACTAACTGTTCACCGGATACGAACCTTATTAAGGATCCAGGGGAGATCTCCACCATCACGATGCCCACCTTGGCAAATGAACCCAGGTCCTAGTGAACGAACCAGGAATCTGGTAAATGAATAGGGAAATTAGTAAAAGAACTCGGACCAAACATCCAAATAGGGCAAGCCTTGTTTTCCCTGATGCTGACTTGTCCCCACGAAATCCAGCAGTTGGTCTCCTTAACTAACTTGCAGAAGAGGATACGCACGGAACGTACACTGTTCCTAGGAAACAGTACTGCCACTACTCTGACAGATCTTGTCCGCAGGATCCCCTTAGTAGCCCACGCGGACCAGTCCAAGCAAACGTACAATGGGCCGCTGTAAGGCTTGGCCATGCCTAAGCCAACCCAATGGGCCCAGATTAACAACATCTAATTACGTTACATTCTTTGTATTATGCCTTTGTTAGCGAGAAAATTGTAATTACGTCCCTATTAGGCTCGGATTAGTCCGACCCCAGCTGCTTGACAGTCTACAAATAAGATCAGTTGTGCATTATAGTGGGGGTCCCATAATTTCTCTTATAAGCAAAAACTCTTCTAAAACTTGTAGAAAAACTCCATTGTCAAAACTCTCTAATGCCTAATACTAGCGACACGTAGACTAAGGCTCATTAATGCCCCAACCATGTAAAAATTGTGATTGTTCATCACTAATCCTTTCTTTCCAGCTCTTATTTCATAATATATTTTAGTTTCCGAATGTCGGTAAATAGATACTACGGATTTCAGAGCCCCATGGAGACGTACAATGTTCCTCACATTTTGCTCAGCATACTAATCCACAATGAAATTCGCTCCCACTGGTAAAAAGTGAGCTGACTTGGTATTTCGATCCACGATCACCTATACTGAGTCGTGCTGACCCACCATCCTAGGAAACCTAATCGAAAAGTCCAAGGTAATGTCCTCCCTCTTCCACTCAGGGATACCCAATGACTGTAGTGACCCGGCTTGCCTCTGGTGTTCAGCTGTAAGGTTCCGAATTTGCTATTAAGGTTGAGTGCCTTGGTTACTGAGCTAGGAGGGCATAATCAAATTTATATGTGGAATTAATTTTATATATGTGCGACTACGCGGTTTAAATGATTTATATGGTTAACACCAGGCATACCGTGTTTGATCTTTCTCACAAACAAAAAGACAATGGAGAACCATGACTAATATCCACTTCCTTAAGAACATCCTGAGGATACGCCTTATCAGGGACCTCTGCCCGACGTCTCCCAGAACTTCGGGGATGGGGGTGACTACAACAAAGGATATTACGAGGTAGATGAAGGGGAATATGAAGATCATGAGGCCAAAAACCTTGTTGATCTTGACGAGAAGGATATGGATCCTGAATAGGAGAATCCAGAGGTGATCCGTTTGCGACAATATGTCATGGATCAAGAAGTCAGGATGGCTGAACAAAAAAAGGCCACCTACCAAATGCAAGAGTCCCTCCTGGCCCTGCAAGTCTTTATTGCTCCCCAAGGATTGACAACCAATCTTTCTGTCGTTCCTCCCCCAGGAACACAACCGCCTATCCCTCCTATAAGGACTAGCGTGTCCAATGACGCTACCACTATCCCTCATCCGGGACCATGCCTGCATCACAGAGTCGACCCTTCAAAATTTGCTAAGGAAAAAGGGAAGGCCAAAATGGCTAATCTCGTTGAAAAAAAAACCCAAAAGAAAGCTAATCCCGTTCCTAAAACCAGTTCTAACCTAGGGAAATTCCCTAGGAAAGAACGGTTGAATCCTGTCCCAGGACGGAATCATCTGAACGATTCGCAGGGGAAGCGCCCACAGGGTAATAAGCCCTAGAACGTCCCTAGACAGGATGATCAGGAATGACGCTATTATCCCAGTGCCTCCATGAACAAGGATCATAAAGGATGCAAATGCGGAGAAGAGCTGGAATTAATTAGTTCAGGAGACGACACTTCCCAAGTGGACTTGCGCGACGGCCTCAATGCTCGAAAGGAGCAGGCCCGCAAAGAAAAGATTCACCCCCGAGGAGGAGACTTATGGAATAATATCAATGACAGGAAGAACGAGAGAGTTCCCTTGGACAATGGAATGGCCAGGCAGTTCATGGAACAATTGGTCGCTCTTAAAAATGTCATGGATCTCCTGGTCCGAAAGCAAGAAGGCAGACATACCCGCCTATATTGGGAACACTGACCCCAGAGATCACTTCTCCTGCTACAATCGATTGATGAATATAGCTCACGTTTGTGAGCATGACAAGTGTCTATGTTTCTCAATCACTCTTGCTGGACCCGCAGAAGAGTGGTGGATAAGACTAAAGACAGGATCAATCCAGTCTAGGTCCGGATTTTAGTTAGCTTTCCGTAAACAGTTTGTGGCTGCCATAAAGCTTGACATGGAAGTCAGCGCGTTGGATAACATCAAATAGAAACCCACAGAGACCCTCAGAGCTTACATCCAACGCTTCATGGAGGAAGCCTAAAAAACTAAGGTGGATGACGGATAGCGCCTGGTGGCTCTCTAGTCTGAAATCAGAGCTGGGTCCCATCTCTGGGACAACATGAAATGCAGCAAGGCGACCACCCTTGAAGCATTAATCAGGAGAGCGCAAGGTTTCATCAACTGGGAGGAGGCTCGAATCCAAGCCTTTGGATGGAAGTTTGCAAACTAATCGACAGCACAAACCTTTCCTGGATATGGAGGGCAGTATCCGACAAATTTCGATTCGGCTCCTCCAGCGGCATCTGGATCTGCTGGAAACATTGGGTTGCCAATCATGACATTGTCGGTCTATGGGCCCACTTCGTCGGGATATGCTCTGGCTCAATCAACCCCATTCTCTTGGTACGGAGTGGTACCCACTGGAAACAGTGCCGCTCCCGACAGTGCCCAACCGCCTTAGGTCAAAGCAGCTGAGGCAAGCATAAACCCCTCCCAGGAAAAGAGATCAAGAAAAAGTCAGAACCAATTCAAGCCTCAAAGAAGGGGAAGAGGGGGTACGAGCCCCAATGCACGGAGTACACCAACTTAGTGGACACCTGGGAAAACATCTACCTTGCAACAGACAATGTAGTCCATTACCAGAAACCAAGCTCCATGTTTAAAGGGGAAAAGAATTGAAGGAACACCAAGAAAAGGTGTGCCTACCATAAGGATGTGGGCCACACGACCGAAGAATGTCGTTAGCTTAAGGATGAGATTGAGAATCTGATCAAACTGGGGCATCTCCAGCAATGGGTCAGGATGCCAACAGAAGTTTATGGACTGCTAGCAGCTCCTAGACATCCTTTGGCCCTGAGTACCGGGACCGTACTGAGCTCCTCAGGGAGGGTACGCTCTAGGTACAGGAGAAAAGTCCCCTCAGGGGGCCCTAATAGTGCAATCACCTAGAGGCCCAATGCCCCCTAGGCCCGGAATGTCATACCTTCATGGAACCACTCCTCCTCGAGTAGATGGCCACATGGACACCATATCAGGAGGCCCGCATCTGGGAGGACCGTCTTGGAATGTTTAGAACAGGTACCTTAGCGAACTCGATCATGACCATGAGGTGTGCGCCTTGGTCCAAACTCTGGCCCAGCGCCCGAAGTTGATGAACCTACCCATCTCGTTCACGGAAGAGGATGCCCAGAACATTCATTTTATGCGTCATAACCCCTTGGTCATTGATTCCCAAATTGGAAACAAAAGGGTATCCTGAGTGTTGGTGGATGAAGGGAGCTCCATCAATGTCCTATTTAAGGCAACATTTATAGCGATTGGCCTAACAGAGGCAAATCTAGCTTCTTGCCCAACATAGATATAGGGCTTCATTGGGGATTCATTGCTCCCGATGGACAAGATTGAGCTACCTGTGATATTAGGGAATGAGGTTCAAGGCTCATTCAAGTATTGAAATTTCGTAGTGGTGGACTGCCCCACTGCGTACAATATGATCTTTGACTGTCTCGCTTTAGTCGACTTCGGTGCCATCACCTCCATCTGCAACCTTTGCATGAAGTTCCCATGTGACAATGGAGGTCTGGGAACTGCTCGGGGAGATTAGAAGAGCGCCCAGAAGTGTTATCACGTTTCTGCTCAACCAATCTTCATGGTCCGCGAAGAACCCATTGAAGAGGAAGACGTGGACCCAGTTCCACCTCCACGGCCAGCACGGAGAGTAGTATGGGAAGACAATGAACTGGATCCATGAATAGAAGAAGATAGGGCATTAAAGCCCATGGAAGAGGTGTACATCAATGACACCAACTCGAAAAAAATGATCTGACTCGGGAGAAAATTGAACCCAGAAGTCAGGGCTACCATAATTGCCCGGATGAAAGAGAACCAGGATGTCTTGGCCTTGTCGCATTTAGATATGACCGGGATCGACCGCAATGTCATATGTCACTCCCTGAACATTGACAAAAATGCAACTCCCGCCCGACAGAAGCTAAGGCCCCTAGGCACGAAAAGGGCGGAGGCCCTCAAGTTAGAAGTCCAGAAGTTGTCCTCGATCAACTTCATCCAGGAGGCCTATATCCTATTTGGCTGGCCAATCCGGTGTTGGAACTGAAGCCAAACGGAACGTGGAGGACTTGCATAGACTTCATGGATCTTAACAAGGCCTGCCCGAAACACTGCTTCCTTCTACCCCGAATAGACCAGATGGTGGATGCTACATCAGGGTACGAGTTTTTGAGCTTCACGGATGCCTACTCTGGCTACAACTAGATTTCAATGCATGTAGTAGACCAGGAACATACCAGCTTCTAGACGGACAAGGGTATACTACTACATCATCATTCTCAAGGAGGTATGCTTTAATTCTGCTGTTGATTAGGTTTTGATTTGTTTATTTTGTTGCTTTTGAGTTTTAAACTCACGGGGTGAATTTTGAGCTGTACTGGAGTTCTAGTTTAGTTATTGTTGTGATTTTGTTGCCTTAGGTGTAGTATTGAGGTATTGGGGTTCAATTGTGGTTTTGGTTCACGTTTGGAGTGTATTTTGGTGAATTTGGCTCAGGGAAAAATGTAGGAAAGCCCCAGAATTTCTAGGTTTCGAGCTCGCGCCGTGGTGCTGTTCTTCAAGCGCCGCGGCCCGTGTACATGAGATGGCCTTGGCAGTTCTCTGGAATCACCTAAGTTCTGGTTAGGGGGCGCCACGGCTTGTGTCTCCCAGGAGAGAGCCCCGAGCTCTCTGACTTGTAGCACACCATGACCATTTAGCCTGAGCTGCGACTCAAATTGAAAAAATAGCCAAAACAATTTTTTTAAGCTCGGGAACTCAACTTAAGGGATCGGGAAGGATTCTACAATCTGATTTAGTGGAATTCGAGGCCTCGGAGGCTAGTATATTATTTTGAAGCTTCTAATTGGTTTAGGATTTTATGGTTGATTGTTATTGTGTTGTGACCAGGCTATACCGTTAAGGCTCAGGAATAAAGATCGTGGTCGGGATTGCCACACGCTATCTGCTCGGGACTCGAGGTAAGAAAACTGCACCCGGGTTGTGATTGGGGCTCAGACCCCTATTAATAAATATGAGTATTACTATGACTATATGTGAGAATATGGCCATAACTGTATTTGAGAATATTCGATAGGCCATGCTTGTATATTCTGCATCTGATTGCGTGTAGTGCCATATATATGTGATTATATCTATTTTGAAGGTCGACCTAAGGGTGCCGAGGCCGACAACAAGTGTGTAGAATGCAGCCCGCCCTAAGCATGCTAGGGTCGGCTATAAGACCAGAGGACCTAACCTAAGGGTGTTGGACCTGAAGGTTATACAAATAAACCGAAGTATGGATTGCACTTAGCTAACTGTATTGATTGTTGAGAATGACGTGTTTGATTGAGCTGATTATTCCTGCTATGCTTATTTCTTATATTTTGTTGCTGACTGAATTTACAGATTTAAGTTTAGTGTTTATATACTATGGCTCATTTGTACCAGTTGATTTAATTTTTTTGCTGAGCCTTGGCTCATGGGTGCTATGCGGTGCAGGTAAGGGAAAGGGAAAGCCGGACTAGCCATGAGTTGGAGAGCTTTAGGGGTGGTGTGTACATATGCAGCCTACTCGACCGCCATGGCCGGGGTAGCCTGGGAGGAACTAGGGTTGAACCTTGTTTTGCTGCTTAGGACGACTAATTTGTACTCCATTTGTATTTTATTAGTCTATAACCACTTTTTGGGATCCTGTGTATAAACTCAATATTTTAATGAAAAATAATTACTTTGTTGTTCAAAAATTTTAATAGCTATCCTTGATTTAGTGTTTAATTAAACATTTAAGTTCAAATAACTCGCTTAGCGAGTTATGCACTATTTTAAACACATAGTGTAACAGTTTTGGCTAACCGGGGTGGTACAACTTGGTATTAGAGCTGTCAAGGGTTAAGGGTTCCTAAAGACTGGCTGGCCATGTACACTCGCCCTAAAGATAAGCTCGACTCATGCTTTGGTATCCAATATCGAGGCTATGTGTTTAATTGTTTAAATTGAACCTATGTGCCTTATCTTCACGCTAGAATAGAGAGCATGGTGTATATAACTCTATTTTGTGGGAGTAAGACTTGATAATTGAAGCATGAATGTTATAGAGTTGTGTCTTGGTATGCATAATGTATGTGGCTTTGTGTTTTTTGGCCCTGCTCTTGCAATAGTTCTGGATATGAATATTATACTTGATAAGTTAAGTCATTGACTGTGGACAGATTCAGAAATTATGTATCAAAGGAAGTCAATTGGACTAGGCATGGGTAATATTGGGGGTTAAGGACGATAGTCGGGGCTAGAACGCTCCATCTGCCCCCGGAAATTGGCTGTCGATGTCTGTTGGCATGCAAGCCAGATTTCAAAAACAGGAGGAAGAAATTAGGTGGTTGAGACAGCAGGTTCCGTCAGGGAATGCTGCTCAGTATATTTTGACAACAATGGAACCTGTTTCAGTTCAGCTTAAGGGTGGAAACAGATGGGAATTATTGTATGAAAGATTCTATAAGCATTATCCTCCAATTTTTAAAGGAGGCCTGGGTCCGTTTAGAGTTGAACAATGAATGGGTATGATTAGCTCCATCTTTGACTATATGGGAGTGGTAGGCAATGATAGGCTTGTTGCGAGAGGATGCCGAACGTGGTGGGATGCGGTATCCCTGACCCAGTATGTTGTCATGATGGGTTGGGAGGAATTTAGAAAATTGTTCAACGAGAGGTACTATTGTGATGCAGTTCGAATTGCGAAGACCAATGATTTTATGAACTTGGTTCAAGGTAGCAAGACAGTGACAAAGTATGTATATGAATTAGATGGGTTTGCCAAATTCACTTTTGATTTGGTACCAATGGATGTTGCCTGGAAGGAACGATTCATTCAAGGATCGAACACTAGGATAGCCCACAGAGTTAGGATTGCTCCAGGACATGAGATTTCTACCTACGCTTAGGTAGTAGGGAGGGCCCTTGCTATAGAGGAGGCAAGAGATGAGACATGGAGTGAGAGTTCCATAGGGTAGGAAGCTCAGGCAATGGTTCCCCCCATTTGCGGGATCAGGTAGGGGCATCTTAGTAACCAGAAAAGAAAGATCCCTGACAGTTCTACTACTCTTGGTCCTAATAGGAGAGGTTATAGTATATAGGGTGGCCGCCAGGGCGGGAATGAGGTCTGGAGAAGTTATCCAGTATGTGAAAGGTTCAGGAGACACCATATGGGAGAATGGCGAGTGAAGGCATGCTTTCTATGTGGAATAGTTGGGGACTTCAAGAATGATTGCCCCAGATCAAAGAAGGGGGAACTAAGGAGTGCGGATAGCTCGACTTCAGCTCGAGCGTCCACCTTGATGTAGTCAATGCCCGAGGTTTGTCCCTTTGAGGTGACATGTTGGCTTTCTAGTTCTCGTTCTTTTATATTGTGTTGATTGAGTCTGGTGCTATGTATCTCTTAGTATAGACATAGATATGTGGTACGTACTATATGATTATTACGCTACGGGGCTTGGGATTTTAGTGTCTATCGGGGAAATTGGTAATTTCCAGGAGATGGGTCAGAGTATTATTGGTAGAAAGTTGACATTAATAATTGATTGAGTTGGTTATATGAGGCTTTTGATATGATACCGAGTGTGGATTAGTTTGCCAAATAAGAGACAACCATGGACTGTAAGAAAAGATGGTGAATTATGAGTTTAAAAGGAAAGGACCTAGTTGCATTTATGGGATGCCTAGCTATTATGGTAGGTTCCACTTGGGTTATATCAGTTAGACCAGATGAAAATTGGATCGGCCAGTGAAGTTTCGGATGGGTTCACGAGGATTCGCGAGGATCGCTGTCGCGTCAAGGAATTGAGTGTGTTACGGGATTAAGACAGGGATAGAACCGTGTTGTGTAAAGTTATGCTAAGTGCAAGTGTACACTATCATCCACAAGTAATATAGTAGCAAGTACTAGATATCGTCTCCTCAAAGATTACTTCAAGCTAAGTATGATAAAAAAAATCAACTCTAACAATTTAGGTTGCAAACAATTGAAATTGGTGAGATTAATTAAGAAAGTGCAAATTACTTTAGCTTGGTGAGATTAATAAAGGAATCAATTTAAACTAAATCAATGAATAATTCTTTGTCAAATGAATGATTGAAATAGCTAGGAATACCAATTCCCGCTAATTTTTAGTTTTACCCCTAATGCTACAGCAAAGTTCAGAGCAAAGTCTCTTGTAACTAGGATTTCCAATTCAATGTACATGCCATTTTTCCAAATGTTCATGTTAAAGTTCTATCAATTAAATTTACATATTCCTATGCTAAATTCAATTTAAAGAACAAAATTCCAAGTATTAATCCTTCAAGTTTGCATGGTGAATAAACTATCCCTAAATTATCAACTAATCAATAACATAGTTATCAACATGTATCAACTAAGCCTATCCACTAATCTAAACCCTTCTAGAATTCAAATTAGCTTGTAGCTCACTCAAGTTGATCAATCTCAATCAAGAACTAGAAATAAAAATAGCTTAATTAAACAAGAGCAACTTAGCATAAATTTAAAATCATTAATTTGGGGTTTTACTACAAATTAGGGTGCATCAGTATCCTAGCTTTAAAAATTTAGTTCATACTCAAAATCAACACAGAACCATAAACATCCATCATTGTTCTATGTGTTCAAAACTTAGAGAAATAATGCAACATCAAAATAGAAGAAAGAAAGAGATTCTAGCCCCCAATGGTGGAAAGTTTCTTCTCCTCCTCCTCTATTCTGGTTTCTCTTCTCTTCTCCACGTTTTCCTCTTCTTTTCTTGGTGTTTTTTTTTTCAGCTCAAAAATGCAAAAAAAATATGGTCTTCAATGGTGTTGGGCGACTGGGTTCTTTTGTCGAAGATAATCCTCCTCTCTCTAGGGTTCCAAAAATGGGTATAAACCCTTTTTTTTTCTACACGTGGGGACCACCTTTTCCCTAAAATACATCAGCTCTTTACCACCTCATCCTCCATCTCATCATGTCATTCCACCTCATTTAAAGACTTTCCAAGTATGCATAACTTATGTTGTTGAATGTGCACACTTTGCTGCAGCAAAGTTGAAATGATGCTACAGCAAAGTACCAGGATTTCAGCTCCAAGATGCTTTCTTTGCACATTTTCACCAAGCTTTCCAAGCATCCTTTCTTTTTGCCTTCAAAAATAGATATCACATTTTTTTAGATCATAATCCCAATATTTTCCCATAATATTTATCATTAATTAGAACAAAATAGACAAACAAAAATTAAAAGACGAAATGACTAAAACCACACAATAACAACACAAACACTCTATTTCACATAGATTTTTAAGTTCAAAAGCTCAATTAATAACTCTAAAATATATAGTTATCAAACTGGTATCAAGGACATCATGAAGAATGACACTAGTTGAGCAGAAAGAATTAAAAGTTCAATCGAAGAAGTTATTTGACTTGAGAGTTGATTAGACGGAGCATCTCACCATGGGACATGTCAAAGCCATTTGTTAAGAAGAAGAAGGCCAAGTCTGCGAGAATGTGTAATACATATGGATAGCCAAATAACATAATTGTTAAGAATAGGTATCCATTGCAAAGAATGAAGGATTCATTTGCCTAGTTGCATGGTAGGACAGCGCTCTCAGGGATTAACCCTCGATCTGGTTATTACCAGTTAGGGATCAAGGAAATAGACATTTCAAGAATTGTCGTTCATACCAAGTATGATGTGATGTATTATCAGTGAAGGCTCTTGAAATGACCAATGCTTTAGCAACCCACGCAAATTCAGCAAGTAGAGAATATAGGAATGGTGTGGGCAAGTTGTATTTTGGTCGATCGAGAATATTTTGGATTACTTCCGGTTAAAAACAAAACACGAGTAATAGTTAAGCACTATTTTAAACACACAGTGTAATGGTCTTGGCTAACCAAGGCGTTACATTAGCTTTCACTTGTTGGCAAGTTAGGGATTTAGCCACATATTCCACGTCTTTCTTCATCCCCAGCGACCAATACAAAGATTTCAAATCCTGATACATCTTCGTGGTGCCTGGATGTAACGAATATGGAGTGGTATGTGTTTCATCCATAATCTCCCATATGATAGTAATATCCATCAAAACACAGATCTGATCATTGTTCCTTAAAATACCCTTCTCAGAAACGGTGAAGTCCTTAGCTTCTCCAGCTAGGACGTCCTCTCTTTGTCTCACTAACTGGGAATCACCCAGCTGAACCCCCTTTAACCTCTCCAAGAATGTAGATTGTAAAGTAATATTTTCTAACTGGCCCACCACAAATTCTATCCCCGCTCTGCTCATATCCTCTGCCAATTCCGTGGATATATGCTTTATGCTATACAACTGTGATGGGCCTCTTCAACTCAGAGCATCTGCTACTAGAAACTCATAATGCCCATACCTCGTGTGAAAGGTTGTTTTTGGGATATCCTCCTCGTTGAGCCTCATCTAGTAAAATAAATCATCGATCCTTGCCACTCGATACATGTTCTTGATAGTTAGCTTGTTCAATTCCCTGTAGTCAATGCACATCCTCAATGTACCGTCCTTTTTCTTCATAAATAGCACGGGTGCACCCCATGGTGAGAAGTTGGGACTGATGAACCCCAAATCAAGTAACTCCTGTAATTGTACCTTTAATTTTGCTAGAGCCATTCTGTACGATGCTCTAGAAACTGGTTTTGCTCCCGGTGCAAACTCAATGACAAAATCAATCTCCCAATGTGACGGTAACCCTGGTAGATCATCTAGGAATACATCTAGGAACTTACAGACCAATCTGGTATCCTCTGGTCCAACAAGTACATCCTTGGTGGTATCCTCCATGCTAGCTAGGAATACCATGCAACCTCCTTGCAACATGTCTCTAGCCTTCAATGCCTAGATTATAGGAACGCAAGGCTTGTTCATAGCACCCACAAATGCAAATGAGTCTTATCCCTCAGGCTTAAAGGTCACCTTCCTCCTCTTACAGTCTATGGTTGCCCCATAATTGGCTAACCAATCCTTACCCAAAATCATATCAAAGTCCTCCATAGCTAACTCAATTAGATCCACCAACAACTCCCTATTGTCCACTTCTTCTGGTAGAGAACTAATCCATCTCCTAGAAACTACTAATTCCCTAGTAGTTTATAAGATCCCAAACCCTACAAAACATAGATCACATGGTCTACGCAGTCTATCAATCAAAATACTAGACACAAATTAATGCATAGCCCCATAATCAATCAATACAGTATAAGTAGAGCCAACACTAGAAATCTGACCTGTCACTACCGAGCGACTAGCCTCAGCCTCTGATTGGGTCAGTGTGAAGACTTAGGCAGGAGTCAAACAATCTCCTTTCTTCCGTTCCTCTTTCTTCAGATGTGGGCAGTCTTTCGCGAGATGCCCCATTACCCCCCATAGGAAGCATGCCTTAGCGTGAAATTCTCACAAATGACACCTACTATAATTGGTGCACTCTGGATAGCTTCTCTAGACCTCATTTCTGCCCTAGCAGCCATCCTGAGTACCCTAAACCCTTCTATCTAGACAAGGAGTAGTAAAAGTTCCTAAGGTCTTTCTCTTTCGGTCACTAGGGCCTTCGGCCTTACCCGATCTAGTAAATGAAGGTACCGCCCTCGAGGCATCATGCCTAGCACCACTCTTGCGCCAAATCTTTACCTTTGCACCCTTAGCAGTAAGGGCCTTCTTAACTACCTGAGCATATGTGGTAAATCCATGCACTGAGGTAGTTTTGACATTTTGTGCTATCTTGGGGTTTAACCCCCGAACAAACCTCTTTCTCATGGCGGCATTGGTTTGCACCAACTCAGAAGAAAACTTGGCCAATATTTCAAACATCAGTGCATACTCAGTCACTTACATGTTCCCCGGAACCAACCTGGTGAACTCATCCTCCTTCGCAATCCGAGCTACGTCATTATAGTATTTCTCATTGAAGAAATCTCGGAACTCATCCCAAATCAATACATCGACATTCTTGGTATGAGATACAACCTTCCACCAGATGCGGGCATCATCACGTAACATATATGTGGCACATGTGACTATATCATTGTCTACCACCCTCATGAAGTCAAGAATGGAGGTAATCATGCCTATCCAGTGCTCGAACATAAGCAGATCTGGGCCTTCCTCGAAAATTGGAGGGTGTTGTTTCCTAAACCTCTCATAAACTGATTATCACCTATTCTCAATCTTGGGCTCTGCTAAAACTGGTACCACGATAGGTGGCACAACTGGTGCAGCGTTCCCTTGTGGATGCTGCTGTCTCAACAGTCGAATCTCATCATGTCTCTATAGTCTCGTTTTCATATCAGCAAGCACTTGCTGCCAATCCCGAGGGGCCGATGGAGGGTTCTGACCCATGTTATCATCTCTAGCCACAATCTCCGCGTTGGCTAGTTGATTTGATCGCCTTGACATATCTACCCAAGTATATCTGCAATCAATGACTCAACTTATCAAGCAATGATAACAGTATGCAGAAACCACATCACGATCCAAAACCGAACAAAGAAACATACACACGCAACAGCAATGCTAATAAGCATTTCAATAACTATTACATGAAGCAGAATGCTAATAATCACTACAAGAAAAAATACTTTCAATAAGATCAAAATAGTATTATCAAATATATACCATAACACTTTTTGATGTGTTAAAGAAAGCGATGTTATCGTAGGTCAAAGCACTTTGCATAACACTTTTCCATAGTTATAAAGAAATATTATTGTATAGTCTACGATAATACTTTCGTTATGTTATTTTAATAAATAGATAAGTGTTTCGTTATGCTATTTATATTGAATTATATAACATTTTTTAGTACTTATAAATTAGTGTTATGGTACACTTTATAATAACACATTTTCTACATAATGCTTATAAACTAGTGTTGTTGTCATGAATAGAATAACGCATTTTTTGTATTATTTTAAAAAATTGATATTTCTTGAATTGTTATTATATACTAGTTTACATAATGCTTATTTTTTTATTACTATTAAAACATGCTTAATTAAATATATGTCCTTAAATGAAACAAATTTATTGGAAGATACTAGTAATAAGATTCATAATATGGTTCATTAAATAATACATATTTTGTTGTACAAAATCAACTTAATGGACAAACAATAAAACAATTTTAGTCTTGGATCATTTAACATATTCAAAGGTGAAAGCCACATGTTATCATCTACCAACGATTAGCAAAACATATTCTTCAAATTCATCACTATCAAATCTTGGTTTACATTTTGCTTGTAGAATCTAGCATACAGTCTTGGTTCTATGCATAAGAATCATGTTTAAGACAAATCCAAGCATATAATGAACCAACAAATTACTGTTGATGCCGTAAAAGTACTGCTAGAGGTGCTGTCCATGAGCTTTCATCTCTGACTTGCAACAACACAAAGAGCCAATATTTAGGCAAGAGAAGACTTAGTCATCCAGCAAGATTATCCCTTGTGAGAAAGTATTGCAAAGCTCCAAAAAATATTAAGCCAAACAATTCAATGGTAGTAATTATATAATGTAAAATATGGCATTTAAAATGTCTATCAGAAATTATAGTTTTCAAAAATTGAAAGCTCTTAGCAAAATCAATATTAGAATACTTGGCACATATGTAAGAGTTGAGATGACTCCAAAATAGAACATTTCATTGATAATATTCTAAATAAAGCTCATGATTAGAAAAAAAAATGCTAAACATGCAGATGGCACAACAAATTATATATATATGTATATATATATATATATATATTCCTAACTCAAAGCTAAAGAAGCAGATGTCACTACAAAGAAGATAATCTATTTGTTTTTCTTATTTTTGTTTTGAATAAGTTAGACCTTAGAATTAGTATTCTTCTTTAGAGTTGCTCTGCTATTTGGTTTTCCTTCTCGAGTTTCTCTAAAAATGCACAATGACATCACATTAGTATAGAGTTACTAGTTTTAAGATTGATAAGCCATACTTATTTTTTTTTTTACACGCATAAAAAATGTTTATGTAAATAGTTGTAGCCTACTACTATAGAAACGACTAATTAGGTAAGCACATAAGAAACTTATTCTAAGATATTTGGCTTAATTGTAAATTGAATCAAACAACTTTTAAGCTATAGGTAAATTTGATGGTACACCATTTAGTGTGTATACATATATATATATATATATATATACCAGCTAAAACATTTGAGAATAATCATGCAGCCCAAAATATTATTAGAACCAACGTAACTAATAAATAAAAAGTGACAACTTAATAGCTCATGTAGATAAATCTTTTATTAGCTTATAAGTTCTGTTACATCAACCTTTCTTAAACAATTCAGCATTCTAGAAATTCCAAACCTGTATTTAATTTCAGTTCCTTCACATATACAGTGCATGCTTTCGTCCTCACATAAAATTAACCATATAAAAATACATCATTAACTCTCTCAGAGCAATTTAGTCTTAATGCTTTATGGTGGTGTAAGAAAAATCAAAGTTTAAGAAAAAACAAGCATAAATAAGAGTCATTTTCCAAATAAAATAATAAAAATAAAAAAGCCCATTACGTTATACTCTTCTCCACCATCTTTATGGTTGTACCATGAATAATATAATAATTATTAATAATGATAGTTATCACAACCCATATCATATACATACGCATATTTTATTCGTCCACACCCACTTAAAAATTATAGAAATCAGTAGTAATAAAAGACTCTATAGCTATTATGAATAGCTTTTGTAGGAAGAAACCAGAGTTTAAGGTGAAGATCAAAACTAAACAAATATCTATTCTAAGTTTATGTTATCTTAAACTTATGTCCAAAACAGAACTAATATTTCAAGATTTAAATACAAAACATATGATAAACAAATAAGAGTAATAAGGAAGAACACCAAATCTTTATCCTGGTTCAGCTAACAAAATAGTTAGCCTACATCCAGCTTTCCCCAAGAGTTTTATTAGTCTTTGACAGTTGTTTCACCAAGGTTACACAAGCTCCAAATTGATCAGAATACACTAATCATTTCAGTACAAGAAAACGAGTAGATCACTAGGCTGATCTCACTCTCTAAACACTCTGATTTTCACTCGAGAATGAACCCCTCACACAATACAAAGATTTCCTCACACACTCATACAAGAATTCACTCAACTCTCCTAGGAATCCTCTGAGCCGAAACCTTCTGTACCAGTTCCTCTTGAAAAATCTCTTCCACTTGAAAATCAAAGCACTCTTCTCAGTTTTCTCTCTTTTTCTTCTATCTTAATTCTAAAACATGAGACACATATATATATAGGTCTCCAAAGACTTGGACAGCTCAGCCAAGATCTTTGACTTCAAGAAAAACCAACTTAACTGATGTTTAACTGAAATATAACAAATAATTAGTTATATCATGATTACAATATTTATGTAGGGTAAATATGAGTGTAAGAAAAATCAAAGTGTAAATAAACATAAATGAAAGAACCCATTATGTATGACTTCTCCACTATATCTACATATTTATCCCATCAGTAAGATAACTATCACTACTAACCCATAGCTTACTCTAGCCACTAATCACCATATACCCTACACACATATTTTATTCCTCCACACCAACATATGATAGATTTCTCAGGCATTTAAGAACCTGTATATAGAGTTATTACAATCTAACAGAGTAGTGAGTCTTTAGTAAAGTAGAACAACACCGTTTTCTTTTACTAAACAATATTTATGAACTTTTAAATTTTCTCATAATTAACTCTAGAGAAAAAGAAATTAATTAAAAATTGACACGATGTTCGTTTTCTTTTCAGGATATTAATTAAGTGATTACGAAAGTTATGACTAGGAAGAAGACATATACTCTATAATTTTTATTTATTACCTAAGTTCATGTTGAACCAATAAAGCCAAGTCATTACAGAGCCATTAATTACATTAAATCATCAGTAACAAAGTAAAAAACTAAATAAAATAAAAAAACTCCTTACTTTAACACTTGCATAATTATGTTTCAATAAAGATCCATACTAGGTGTATAGAGAATAAAAATAATAATTAAAAAAAAAGATGATCACTCATTATTGGAAACTATCTAAATTTTTCAAGTCATTACAGGGACATTATATCAATAAATAATATGCTATATTGTTGAGAAACACAGTAAAATACAAATAAAGTTTTCAACGTACACCTTATATCAGCATCAACAAGTGTGAACTTTCACTATGGTTAAATTCAACTGCAGCAAGAACAAGCCAAAGGTTGGTCTAATATAATATAGAAAAAAATAAACATATACAGGAAAAAAATTAGCCATCACCCACTAATCAACATGGAACTTGCAAAGAAAGGGAAAACACACACATATATATATTTATATTATATGTGTATATTTGTCACCGCCAGATCCTCAATATTATCATTTAAGAAATATGAGAATGCCAATACATACTCGAGCTTGATGTCGTCTCACTGAACCATGAAGATATGTCCTGCAACTTCTTAAATTTACTTAATTCTCCATCACTTACTGCAGTTTGTTAATTTCAAATCCTCAATCCTCAAAAACTCATAACAATTGAAGAAGAAATTGAAAACTTTATATATAAGTTGGTGACCTAAAACTCTAACTCAGCCCATAACTGAATTATTTGAATGTATCTCCTGTAATCAAGTCCAAACAAACTGTGAGCATAGAGTATACGTTACACGAATTGTTTAGTTCAAAATATCGTCACTAAATAGTAAGACATAAGTCACACAACCTTTAAGCATAAAAAAGAGTTTCAATGAAGTAATGATTAGAACCTAATACAATACACACCAACTAGAATCTTAGATTATGAAATAGTATCCTTAGGTGTTGTAATCTATATGTTAAATCAGCAATGGTAGTCATTATCATCAAAGAAAGAACATGAAAAAAAAAATCCATTCAAACTAACAAAAGAAAATTATTTGGCATTCAAACTATCTTTTAGAGACATTTGAACAAACATATTATGTGCAAACAAAAAGAGAAAACTAACTATATATATATATAACAAAAATTATACCCATATCACATAAAGGAAACTAAATAGAGAAAGGCATACACACATATAACAAAGTCCTAACTCTATATAAAAAAAACTAGATCCAAAGCAAACATCTCAATCTCAAATGTCAACAATTTCAATACTTGTGAAAGGCTCCCAAAGAAAAATAAAAAGAATAAGCTAACAATTGAATGCCGTGCTCTGTTTTTCTACCATGTTACCAAACTATTAAATGCTCTTCACATGCACTAGCAATCATATTTTAACGAAATTTAGTGTTAAATTAAAAACAAGAAATATATTAAATAATATGGTATGAATGTCTTACTTGCACGTCTCTAGCCAAATTCATCCACACACTATCAAAGTGAACCAAAATCAAAATCTATAAGAATTTGTATTATTCAAAAATAAATACAAGCAAAAATAAATTAGATTTAGATAGGTTATATACCTAGAATTAGACTTTTGTAAAAGTTGTTATTCATTGTTTTACTCTAACACACTTATGAGTTTGATAAAGAAATTTTCTAGAGTAGCAAAGATGTCATCAATCACTATAGTCTCTAAAATTCATGTATGGTAGGTTTATTTACATATTAAATGCTAATTTATTTTGCAACAGTCCTTTTTAAGGGGTCTACTCACTGAGAGGCAACAACAAACAAAATTTTTGAAGCCATCGTGAAGTATGATAAATTTAAACAATCCAGAAAGCAAAGTATCTAGAACTGTTTCAGCTAAATTTTACCTAATTGTCAAAGCACCTCTCATAAATGAAGATAAAGAGCCAAGACTTTTGGTTTCGCAAGGGCTCTTTTTAGAAGATTTCCTCTTCCACAAGCATTTTCGTTTTTCCAATCTTCAGGTCCATAAATTGAATCTGCTACCACATCAAGGGGTGTCTTCTTTTGAAGGCAAATTAAAATTCATTTTCTGACTATGATCTCAAATGGAAAAAACCCATTATATATATCCACATATATATATATAATAAAGAAGAAATAGTAAGAAAGAAAATTTTAAAGTCTACTATATAACCTTGGTACCAATATGATCAGATAACACAAATCCAAAAAAAAAAAAAAAAAAAAAAAGCTAAACATAATCATCATGTGTATAGCCCTAAGAGATACTGAAATCAAATATAAGAAAGACTAAGAAGAAATATGTTGTCTTAGATCAACAAGACAAAAAGGTTTAACACAGCGAGAGTTGCTCCTACCAGTAAACGGTGGGGAATAACAGTGAAGAGGCGACCTTTAGGTTTCATTTCATTTGTCTAGTGAGGAGCTAAAGACAAGAAACCAACCATTCAACAACAAAGATAGAAAGGTTGTTAATGGAGGCTTCATCCTTAATGAAGAGGAGAAGCTCATAGCTCTTGCTACAGCTCAGTAACAATGGAAGAGAATCAATGCTAGTGTTAGGGTTCGTAAAGTATTCTAGTTTAAAATTTTATTTATTTGTCGCCTAAGACTTTGGTGTACCGCGCAATTTTTTTTTTGTGAAAAAAATAGTTAGAGCGCTTTTTATTTTTTATTTTTAGAAAACATAATACTTTTTCAATAGTATTACATTTTAGTATTATAGAAAACCCTTTTTGGTGTAGTGAAGCATGCCTTTTTTATATTCCCATAACAGTCAGGAGCCAGGTCCTATCAGTATATTCCATGCTTCATATACTAGCATGCAGATAAGGCATATATATTCTAGTTAAATAGTTAAACACATATTTAACATATCAATTACCCAACATATTAGTTACATATTCAATTATTATAACATAATTCACAATGATTCCAATTATGCCCTTCCCCACACACTAACCAAGGAACTAAACCTTTTTAGGAGTTTTGAGACGTTATATACAAAACGTAAAGCCATCGTGAGGGTTGGTCGAAAATGTGCACTGTATACACTCTCAAAGGCAATAAATCAACTTGAGGAGTCATTTGAATTCAACTTAGAATTTTCGCTCTAACCATCAGTCCGACTTACGCGTTCATTTGAACACCCAACGGGGACAGCAAGCTCACGGTAACGATCTAAGTTATAATCAAACGGGGGAAAATCCAAACTATGCGCATAATGGGACGGGAGCTAATAATTAACTCCTAAATAACCTGGAAGTTAAGGATCCAACCCTTGAGTGGCTCGATTTGATGGAAGAGCAAATGTAGCGTCTCTTGTCTGGAAAAAATCAAGACGACTGTGATCCTGACAAGGAGCTCGAGCCCTTCTCTCTTCACATTGCTTCAACACTGTATTCGATAGGATTTAAAATGCCAAACATGACCTCCTATGATGGGACTACCGACTCGTCGAACCACATTGAGACTTTCAATACTTTGATGAGAGCCCATAATGTCAAGATCGATATGCGATGTGTCCTGTTCCCAGCCACACTAACAAGACCAACCAAGCTATGGTTTAATGAATTTAAAAGGCACTTAATCTCCTCCTGGAAACAACTGTTGTCAGAGTTAAAAAAAAATTTCGAGTTGTGAAAGAAGTACAAGCAGAAGCCAATTCCTTGGCTAATATAAAGAAACAACTAGGTGAATCCCTGAAGGTGTATATGAACCGGTTCACAAACATAGCAGCTCAAGCCAGGGACGCTAATGATAGCTCCAAGCTCATGGGTATGCGATCATGAATCACCGTGGGAGGTGAATTATGGAAATAACTCCAAAGGAAAGGTGTAAAGAATACATAAGAATTCTTGCCCGTGCTCAAGAATGGATAAACCTCGAGGAGGCAAAATCTGTAATGGTTGGAACTAGCCAAATTCCCACTCAGCACATTGGAGTGGCTACAAATTCTGCAACTATGACTCAACTCGCTAGCTAAACAACTAGGCAAGGAATAACAAGAGAAATGGACACTGTGAAGGTGACCAGACAGGGTCCAAGAAAAACAAAGTCAGAGAGAAATGTATACTGACCTGTCAAATATGCAGGAACACATATACCTGTCAAATTTGGCCTGCTTCATTGGAAGAAGCCAGAACCCTTGAGAAATCAACAGGCAAAAAGAGATCTTACAAAATTTTGTCGTTATCATAACGACATTGGCTACAACACTAATGATTTCTTTCAACTAAAGGATGAGATCAAAACACTCATCCTTGCTGGACTGTCAGCACAGTATGCTCAAAATCGGATAACTCCCAACCCAATAGTTGTGTAGTATCCAAAACTAGCTAAGGGAGATCAAGCTAATCTACCACTAGCTCTCCCAACTCCAAAAATGCAACCTATCCCTCATCATGTTGAAGGAAGAGATATAGCCACAATTGTAGGCAAAACTCATTTGGCTGTCACAAGAAATGTTGCCAAGAAAAGATATATTCAGAAGCTAAAAACTCATGAGGGTGTGGTGTTCACTCCAAAAAAGTGACTATCAAAGCAACAATGAATGGATAAACAACCAATCATTTTTATAGAGGAGGACACTAGCCATTTCCAATTCCCTCATATTAATCCGCTTGGAATAACCATTCAGCTAGCTAACAGGAGAGTTAGAAGGATTTTGATCGATAATGGGAGCTTAGTGAATGTGCTATCCAGGTCCACTCTAGAAAAGATGAGACTATCAGTAGCCGATCTAAATGCAACCTCCAAGACTCTAGATGGGTTCTTAGGAGAAGGAACAACCGCCATTGGGACGATTAAGCTCATTGTAACTATTAGAGATGAAGCATGAGTTGTGGCCAAGATGCTCGAATTCATTGTAATAGATTGTCCGACTGCCTATAACGCCATTTTGGGGCGACCAATATTGATGACTTTTGAAGCCATAACTTTTGTTTACCATTTATCTATGAAGTTCCCCTCACCCTTAGAGATATGCACACTCAAGGGGGCCAGCTCCTTGCCAGGGAGTTCTACAACATTTCCCTGAAGAGAAAATCACAACCCGGGCAGTAAGCCATGGTGGTAATCGAAGATGCAGAAGAGCCTCAGGCAATGGTAGTTGAGAAGAGGCGGAAGAACTTCAGGTGGCATTAAATGAGGTCACCCAACAGGAAGAAGTTGAGCCAAGGATAGGCGAAGATCTGAGCACCAAGGTTTTAAGGATCTAGAAGAGGTAATTTTCGATCCAAAAACAACATCAAAAGTTGTAAAGATTTGAAAGAATCTTAGAGTTGAACATAAAAAGGATCTGGACAGGTTTTTACGGAAAAACGTCAACGTCTTTGTCTAGTCACATACTAATATGGTAGGAATAAGTCCTAGTGCGATCATGCACATGCTAAAGTTGGGCAAGAATGTACCTGCAAAGCGGTAGTGGAGAAGACTATTGGGAAATGAAAGAGGAGAAGCTTTGGAAGAAGAGGTAGCTCGCTTCATAAAATGCGGATTCATCAGGGAGATGGAATACCCGACTTGGATAACCAACCCCGTCCTAGTTCCAAAACCAAAAGGAAATTGGAGGACATGCATCGACTTTTTCGACTTCAATAAGGCCTGTCCAAAAGACTGCTTTCCCTTACCTAGAATTGATCAGCTAGTCGAAGATACAACGAGTCATGAGCTCATGTCCTTCATTGACACATATTATTGATATAACCAGATCACGATGAACCGTGTGAACCATGAGCATACCAACTTCATGACCGAGCAGAACGTGTACTATTACAAAGTCATGTCGTTCGGGCTGAAAAATGATGGAGCAACTTACCAGAGATTGGTAAACAAAATGTTTTTCGGCTAGATCAGGGAAAACATGGAAGTGTATGTTGATGACATGCACGTCAAGTCAAAAATTGCCAATAACCATGTATCCGACCTGAAAGAATGTTTTGTTGTGTTGAGAAAGTATGATATAAAGCCAAAACCTCAGAAATGTAGCTTCGAGGTCTCGTCGTGAAAGTTTTTATGCTTCATTATCAACTCGAAGCTAATCCTTATAAAATCATATCGTTATTAGAGATGTCATCTCCCAGATGGCGAAAGGAAGTTCGGATCCTAACTAGGAAAGTTGCAACCCTTAACCAGTTCGTGTCAAAGTCCACTGATAAGTGCATCCCCTTCTACAATTTGGTCAGGGGAAATTAATGATTTGAATGGAAATAGGAATGTGAATGGGCATTTCAAGATTTAAAAAGGCATCTTGCCGAACCCCTCATCTTGTCAAAACCTGTTGTTAGGCAAAACTTACACCTCTATTTGGCAATAAATGAGAATGCAGTTAGCGCTGTATTAGTTCAGGAGGAAAATCAGAACCAGTATACTATATAAGCAAGAGGCTTATAGGAGCTGAATCTTGATATCCCTTGATTGAGAAGCTCGCATTCTATCTGATTTTGGCCTCAAAGGAAGCTTAGGTCGTATTTCTAGTCCCATGCCATACACATCTTAACCGATCAACCTTTAAGGTATGTCTTTCAAATGCCTGAAGCATTGAGACTTTGTTAAAGTTGGCCATCAAACTCAGTTAGTATGAAATTTTATATAAACGACGAACAACCATAAAAGGTCAAGCTCTCGCTGATTTTATGGCCAAGTGTACGAGTTTCTAGGACAAGCCTATTAGAGAACCAATTCATGAATTATTGAAGCTCTTCAACGATGGATTATCAAATGAGCATGGGTCTGCAGTTGGAATAATCTTGATCACACCCGAAGGGCATCATTTTCATATTTGACGCATCCAATAATGAGGATGAGTACAATGCTTTGCTGGCTAGAATTCGGGTCACCAAAGAGCTGAAAGAAAATGCTATCCAATGATTTAGAAATTCTTAGCTCATGGTGAACCAGGTGTTAGGTGAATACCAATCTCGTGGAATCAAGATGGAAACTTATCTCGCTAAAGTAACAAGCGAACTATTAGAATTTGAATTATATTCCATCGAAAGGTTCCACGTGAGTTGAATACAAATGCAGACACTCTTGCCTGACTTGTAACCACCAAAGAGGCGGACACATTGAATGTAAGTCCTAGTTGAATATCTATGCAAGCCTAGCATAGAGGAAAAGTCGAGAGAAATCGAGATGATCCGTGAAGGCCCGACTTGGATGACCCCAATTGTGGAATACCTCACCACTGGAAATCTGCCAGAGGAACGCAATGAAGCACGATTGGTCGACCCGTGCCTATGGAGTTGACCACGATCTCCTTGCTCTGGCCGTTTTCCATCTGAGGGATAGATTTATTTGGTTCATTGCCAATTGGAAAAGGAGGAGTTCGCTATGCGGTGGTCACGAGCAACTATTTTACAAAATGGGTTGAGGCCGGACCACTGGTGACCATAACCTCAAAGAGAGTGCTACACTTCGTGATAAAAAATATAATATGCCGTTTTGGAATCCCGAAGAAGATCGCGTCCGACAACGGAACTCAATTCAATAGCTATCTGTTCACAAAATTTCGTGAGAAGTATGGCATAATCAAGAGTTTCTCTTCAGTAGCATATCCTCGGGCTAATGGACATGTGGATGCAGTGAACAAAACTCTCAAGACCAATCTAAAAAAATGATTGGAGAATGCTAAAGGGTTATGTCTTGAACAACTCCCACAAGTACTTTGGGCATATAGAACCTCATATTGCACCTCTACTGAGCATACTCCCTTCTCACTAAACTATGGAAGTGAAGCTATGCTCCCAGTCAAGACCTTGGTGACATCACATAGGAAAAGATCCTTTGACTAAGAGTGGAATCACAACCTGCTAAACGCGTCCTTGGATCTCACTGAAGAACGACAAGAGGAATCACAGATACAGCTTGCCCATTATCAACAAAGGGTAACATGATACTTCAAGTCAATGGTCAAAGAAAGAAGGCTTGAACTAGGAGATTTGGTGCTTCAAAGGGTGTTCCTATCCAACAAGGACCCTAAAGATGGTGTTTTAGGACCGAACTTGGAAGGACCATACCAGATCGTGGAAATTTTGCAAGAAGGAACCTTCAAATTAGCTTGGCTAAATGGAGAGGCAGTTCCACGCAATTATAACACCTTGCATTTAATGAAATACTATCAGTAATAGGGTCTATTTGTTAAGTTCAGTCTATGTTATCATTTTTGTAAGGATTAATTATAAAGGCTGTACCTTTCAATTTATCTTTGAATTAATAAAAGGTTGTGCAGTTTAAACACAGTTCCAGAATTTTTCACTAAAACTTGTTTAGTACGAGTTCATTGTGTAAAAGCGGTCTAGAATATTTATAAATACTGATCGTTTGAGGGGCATATAACCCTCAATATAGTCTTTGAAACATTATGCACATTTAAGAAAATTTTGTGTCACTTAGAATTTGGAAATCTTGCGGCTTGTTAAAACTCGAGTTTTCAAAGTAATTCCGAATACAAACTATATTAAGAAAATTCAAAGCAACAGAAAGATTCCTAGAACTAAACCAGGTACAAAGAATCCTTGAACTAAACCAGGTATAAAGAATCCTAGAACTAAACCAAGTTTGAGGCCTGAATACTATCAGGTCAATGTGAACAAGCAATTAAAACCTTGGATACAACCAGGTTCGGGACCTGAAATTAACTGGTCAACCATCAGGCATATTCCTCAATCTAAACACAATCCCTATAACTATGCATGTGTATAAAATCTTAGAAAGTTTAAAAGCACAATAACAAATGAATAGAAGGGAAATAGTGTTAAAATTGTGTTTAAGTAAATATAAAATGACGATAAATAATCTCGAATAGAGCACTAAGGCAAAATTTTCTCAGCCTATAAGGCCTAATTAGAATGGATAGAGTATCCCCAAGAAAAATAAAAATATATAACACATAAATGGATGAGGCCTTCAACTCTGAGCTCCGAAAACTTGCTCATGAAAAGAAATCTTGTCTTGCCCTTCGTTTCCTCAAGCCCCTGAGGTCGTATCCACTGTCTCAGCCGATTCTTTTGCCAGTTGATCATGGAATTTGGTGAGCTATCGCCCACATAGCTCGACGTCTAGGAAGGAGAAGTCACCTTCCTGGTTAAAGCACCACACCTTGTAAAACATTTGTTCTAGGGACTCTGCATGAACTCTGCATCAGCTCCTTTAACCTTCAACTGGAGCTCCTTGACTTGAGCATCGACTTTCTTGTTCTTCAACTAGAGCTCCTCGACTTTCCCTTGAAGCTGGTTGCGACTTTGGATCACTTTGATGGCCTGTGCCTTGGCAATATTCTTATTATTCCAGGAGGTTTCCAGATCCACCTCGAGCTATCGAGTCTTTTTGTGAGCTTGCTTCAGTTCCTTAGAGGTTGCATCCTTGATCTGCTTGCACCTATCTCTGACCTTGTCCAGCTCCTTGACTGATTGCTCTACCGAAGTAAGGGTGGAATAGATCCATTCTCCAGCCCAGATTTGGGAAAAACAGGGTTGCATTGAAATATAAATGAAGGGTTATATTACAGAATATATGGGATAAATTATGAGAAAGAAGCAATGAAACTCATGGTCAGACACATCCCCACGATAAAGTTAATAATAGATGGGGTGGCCTCTCCCTCAATTGCTTCCATATCTTTAACAAAGAGCTTATTGAGATGTATGACCACTTGACTTGTAAGGCCTTGGAACAGATCTTGGAGATGGTTGGGAAATTTTCCCACCTCGATATGAGGAGTTGGGATGGCAACCGGAGGAACTACCTAGATAACCTGGGGAACTGCAGAGTCATTCACCCAGGGAGCTTGCAGAGGAGTATCCTTGATCGTTACCATTGACGCTTGTGGTTAGAAGGATGTGGTCTCCTTGGCCTAGGCCTGAGTTCTCATTGAAGCTCCAGCCCCAAAAGTGGCCTTCTTCGACACCCATTGCCTCTTAACAAAGGGACCAGAACTAGTCTTAAAGGCGCTTTTGAGATCCATGTCGTGCTCTACAAAATGATAAAAAAAAGATTTAGACAAATTATAACTATGTAAACAACGAGAAGTAAACGTACAAGAATCCTACCCTCTAAACTAGAGGAGGAAGCTACAATGATTAGCTCTTGTTTGGGGACAAGGCTAGCTACGGTTGGGACCTCTAAATATTGGATTATTGGGGTTGGGGGAGACTCTAAAAAAATTACATCAGGAACCCTTTAAGAATCGTTCTCTTCATTCGAGCTAAGCTCGTGGTTATCGAGCAAGTTGCATATGTACACGCCGCCACCAAAGTTCTCTAACTTATGGCCGTTCCAACTTTCCTTTTCCCTTACCTACACCACATAGCACCCGTGAGCCAAGGCTCAACAAGAAAACTTAAAATTGCTCATAAGTAGTTAATAACATATTATATAATCATAAATAGCATGCCTAGCAGTAATAACCCTAATTGTGCATGCATTTAATCCAAATAAGTGACTATAGAGTCACCTCAGGGCCCGTTGCCCAACTCTCTGTATAACCAGCCTTAGGGCTAGCCAAGCATACCTGGCGCTTTATTTTCCAAGCAACCTAAGGGTCACTCAAGCGTATACCACCCTCTTGGATAGGTCTAACCATATCATCCTACACTTAGCACACTATTTCTGCCCTTGACTTATAAGTCAAGCCTTTTGGCCTACGCTCAATGCGCTATTTTCGCCCTTGACTTATAATTCAAGCCTTTCGCCCTACGCACAGCGCATTATTCAGCCCTTGACTCATAAGTCAAGCCTTTCATTAAAATAATACAAACAAGAATAAATAATTTAACAATTATCTAGATACAGAGCACTCAAGCATGCTTAATCAAATAATCAAAGGCATAATCATAATCATCCTCATTCATAGGGGCCTGAGCCCTAATAATAAACCAGGGTGCTTTTTTCTTACCTCTGGTCCAAACACTGGATGAATAGAATTGACCTGTAACGCCCTACTACCTTAGAGTCGGTACTTAGTGAGTTTAAAACAGAAATCGTGCTTTTGACTGACTCTACGTGGTTTCTAAAACCAAATGTGTGACTAAACCAGAATTTAAGGCTGTACTCTTTGAAAATGTCTAGTTTCATTGAAAACGTTAAGTATCAAACATCTAGGATCCCAAAAATAAGGTTTACAAAATATTTACAACTCAAAAATAGATTTACACCAGGTTAACTATCAAAAGAATGAGTTAATACAACCAGATACAAAATGCCCCCAACCAAAGCAGTCGGGCAGGCCGAACATGTACGCGCCGCCCCCACGCTCTCCATACTCATGGCCGGTTGACTGACTCCTTGCTTTTACCTGCCACACAGAGCACCCGTGAGCCGAAGCCCAACAAGAAAACCCAAATAGTACATAACATATGCATAAGATATAGCTGACATATAATCCACTGATAAATAGGAAAACCATCAGACTAAACAAACACGGCCATGCCGCCCCAGAGGCCTTACCAAAGCCTGGGGTCTCGGTCCTTGCCGTATGGATAACTCATGTATCCAAGGGGTCCCACCCTGGCTATAAGCACTCCATGTGCCAAGTGTTACTTCCGGCCCCAAGGCCGTACCCGGCCCTCGCCGCTCTCGGCCTTAGCCGTTCATTTCATTATAATTACACATATAGTACATTTCGAAATAATCATTCAAACACATAATAATTCATTTAAGGTTATACATTTGCACGTAATACAATCTAGGGCCATGCCCTGCAATGACACTGTGGGCCCATGCCCTGATCTCGGGTGTTACGGTTTTCTTACCTGTATCCCGAGCTTTCCTGATGCACCAAGGTCACAAGCACGGTCCTCTAGCACGAGCCTTTTTGAAATCCTAGTCACAACACACATGAAACACTTTTAATACTAACCAAACCCAAAACCACTTCCCGGGACCAATTCCACACTCTCGGGACTCTCAAATTCCTAAAACAAATCATTGGAAACATTCCCCGAACCCCCGGAGCACAAGCTCAAAAATACAAAATTTCAAGTTCTGAAAATGGCCTAGCGCCGCGGCGCTACCCAAGAGGGCCGCGGAGCCCAGCAAGTCAGAGAGCCTCCCCTGACTGGAAACATCCTCGCGCCGCGGCGCCCAAGAACAGGGCCGCGGCGCTCCTTCGCGAACCCAGATTTTCTGGGTTTTTCTCCTTCAATTCCCTCATCCAAAACACCTCTAAACCAGCCCAAACACATATCTCAACCCCAAGATCAAATCAAAACTTCATATGAACCATCTAATAACCTATAGACACTAGAATCAAGATCAAAACATCATCACACCCAAAATCCACCCCTTTGATTTCTAATTTCAGCAACTCAACTAAAACTTTAAAATGCTTAACTCAAGCTTTAGATTCCTCAAATCAAAACAGAAACCCAGCTTAAATGTGCATAAAATCCATACCTCAAGTGGAGAATTCACCCAAAAGCTTCCTTGATCTCCTCCTAGACTCCCACTTCAACCCCCTTCTTCTTCTTCTTCTTGCCCTAACTTTTCTTTCTTCTTCTCTTCAATTTTTATCAAAACAACAATTGACCCAATGCCCAAACCGTGTACCCCAATATCCCAGCTGAAAGTTGTCTAATTCCCTTGCCAAATGACCCCTTTACCACTTCCTAATAACCCTTCCTAACTAAACCTTCAAGGGTACTCAAGTCCTTTCACTTCTATTTCAATTCTACCATTTTCTATCTAAAACCTGTTACTCACAGCAGTTAGAAACGGTTACACAGGTTACTCAATCGCCCATAACTATAACCACTCATTCTCAACTCAACTTATAAGATTCCCAAAGTACCCCTAGGCTCCTCCCGAGCCGAGTACAAAATCCCGCTGTGACTTTTAGACTAAATAGCTCGCTAGGACCGTCTCGACGCGTGCATCACAATAAAAACACCACACTCACACGGCACAAATCACATAATACAATTATCACATTTATGCCCTCAACGGGCTAAAATTATCAGTTTACCCCTAACATACAAACGGGGCTCACATGCATCTGTATACAACCTAATCTTGCATTCTAATCACATATTCAATCAAATTCATAAGATATCATGTCAATTTACTTCTCGCCCTCCAGGCATGCTTAAACAAGGTCTTAAACCTTCTTAGAAACTTGGGGTGTTACAATTATCCCCTCCTTACAAGAATTTCATCCTCGAAATTACCTGAACAACTCGGGATGCCGCTCCCGCATATCAGACTCAAGCTCCCATGTCGCCTCTTCAGTCTTGCTGTACCTCCACAGCACTTTAACCAGGGAGATGGTCTTGCTCCGCAAGACTTTGTCCTTCTTATCAAGGATCTACACCGGCTTCTCCTCATATGATAAATCATGGTCCAACTCCAAATTCTAAAAGCTCAACACATGAGTAGTATCCGATACATACTTCCGGAGCATGGATACATGAAACACGTCATGAACCCCTGATAGAGCTAGAGGCATTGGTAACCTGTAAGCCACCTCCCCGACTCGCTCTAGAACCTCAAAGGGGCCAACAAACCTGGGACACAGCTTGCCCCGGACGCCAAATCTTTTCACTCCTCTCAGAGGTGAAACCCTGAGGAACACATGATCACCAACTTGAAATTCCACGCTCCTGCGTCTCAGGTCTGAATAACTCTTCTGGCGACTCTGGGAGGCGAGCATACGAGCTCTAATCTTCTCAATTTCCTCATTGGTCCTCTGAACCATTTCAGGACCTAAATACCTCCTCTCACCTGCCTCATCCCAGTGAATCGGTGATTTGCACTTCCTCCCATACAGCATCTCATACGGAGCCACTCCGATAGTCGTCTGATAACTATTATTGTACGAGAATTCAATCAGAGGGAGATACCTACTCCAAGATCCCCCGAAATCCAACACACAAGCTCGTAACATATCCTCCAGTATTTGAATCGTCCTCTCAGACTGTCCATCTGTCTGAGGGTGATAAGCGGTATTAAACCATAGTCGTGTGCCCATTGCCTTCTGCAGGCTCTCCCAAAACTTGGAGGTGAAGGTGGGGTCTCTATCAGAAACTATCGACCTCGGAGCCCCATGAAGTCGAACAATCTCCTTCACATAAAGCTCTGCATACTGCTCCACAGTATAAGTTGTCTTCACAGGTAAGAAGTGGCCGGACTTAGTATACCTGTCCACAATCACCCACACCAAGTCATGCTGACCCACGGTCTTCGGCAATCCAACCACAAAGTCCATGGCAATATCTTCCCATTTCCACTCGGGAATCCCTAGAGGCCGTAATAATCCTGCTGGCCTCTGATGTTCAGCCTTAATCTGCTGACAGATTAAGCATCTAGCCACATAGTTCACCACGTCCCTCTTCATGCCTGACCACCAATATAAAACCTTCAAGTCATGGTACATCTTCGTAGAACCTGGGTGCAAGGAGTAGGGAGTGGTATGAGATTCATCCAGAATCTCTCGTCGAATATCTGGATCAATCGGAACACAAATCCATCCTTTGTACTTCAATAAACCCATCTCAGAGATAGAGAAGTCCTTCACTGCTCTAGTTAGGACATTCTCTCTACGTTCAACTAAATGGGGATCCATTCCCTGTGCTTCCTTAATCCTCTCAAGGAGCATTGACTGAAGAGTAATGTTGGCTAACCTACCAACCACTAACTCTATACCTGCTCTCGTCATCTCTTCAGCTAGTCTGTTAGATATCTGTCTCGAACTATACAACTGTCCTGGGCCCCTCCGGCTCAATGCATCAGCCACAACATTAGCCTTCCCAGGATGGTATAGGATATCACAATCGTAATCCTTTACCAGCTCTAGCCACCATCTCTGGCGCATATTCAAGTCCTTCTGGGTAAAGAAATACTTTAGACTTTTGTGATCAGTGTATATCTCGCACCTCTCTCCATACAGATAGTGTCTCCAAACCTTAAGCGCGAATACCACTGCAGCTAACTCTAGGTCGTGCGTGGGATATCTCTGCTCGTACTCCTTTAATTGCCTTGATGCATAAGCTATCACTTTCCCAGCCTGCATCAACACGCATCCCAGACCCTGTCTAGAAGCGTCACAATAGACCACAAATTTCTCATCATCTGTCGACAGGCTCAGCACTGGTGCAGTAATCAACCGCCGCTTCAACTCCTTAAAGTTGTTCTCACATCGATCTGTCCACACATACTTGGTCTTCTTCCTTGTCAATTCTGTCAATGGAGTAGAAATTCTGGAGAACCCCTCTACAAACCGCCGGTAGTAACCTGCTAGTCCAAGGAAACTTCTAACTTCAGGAACACTGCTGGGTCTAGGCCAATCTCTCACTGCTTCCGTCTTGCTTGGGTCGACCAGTAACCCATCCTTACTGATAATATGGCCCAGAAAGGAAACTTGAAATAACCAGAACTCACATTTGCTAAACTTAGCATATAACTTATGCTCTCTCAACCGCTGCAACACCAGGCGCAGATGATGCTCATGCTCTGTCTCTGACTGGGAGTACACTAGGATATCATCAATAAATACAATCACAAACTTATCCAGATAATCTTTGAAAATTCTGTTCATCAAATCCATAAATGCTGCTAGGGCATTGGTTAATCCAAAGGACATAACCAGAAATTCATAATGCCCGTACCGTGTCCGAAAAGCAGTCTTTGGTACGTCCTCTTCTTTGATCCTCAACTGATAATAGCCTGATCGTAGATCAATCTTTGAAAACACTATACTCCCTTGAAGCTGATCAAATAAATCGTCGATCCTAGGCAATGGATACTTGTTCTTGGTGGTCAACTTATTCAACTCCCTGTAGTTAATGCACATCCTGAGCGATCCATCCTTTTTCTTAACAAATAACATTGGAGCACCCCATTGCGAGAAACTCGGTCTGACAAACCCCAAATCCAGTAGTTCCTGCAACTGAATCTTCAATTCCTTTAATTCTGCCGGAGCCATTCTGTAAGGTGCCTTGGATACTGGCTCTGCTCCCAGAGCCAACTCTATGACGAACTCAATCTCCCGCTGTGGCGGCAATCTTGGAAGATCTGCTGGAAACAAGTCTGGAAACTCACAGACCACTCTGGTTTCATTTGGTCCCACTGCTGCCACCTTGGAGGAATCTACAACACTCGCTAGGAATCCTGTGCAACCCTCCTGCATCAGGTCTCTAGCCTTTAGTGCTGAGATCATGGGCACCCGCGGTCCATTCACCGTTCCCACGAACACAAAGGGTACCTCGCCATCTGGTTCAAAGGTCACCATTCGTCGCTTACAGTCAATTGTCGCTCCATACCGCGTTAACCAATCCATTCCTAGTATTATATCAAAATCGTCCATATCTAGTTCAACCAGGTCAACAAACAATTCTCTACCGTCTATAACTACTGGTAATGCTCTAACCCACCTCCTAGAGACTACCAGTTCTCCTGTTGGCAATAAAGTCTGAAAACCCCTAGCATACAAAATACTAGGTCTACAAAGCTGATCAATCACCCTAGCAGATACAAATGAGTGAGTAGCACCCGAATCAATCAATGCAGTATACAAGGAATCAGCGCTAAAAATCTGACCTGTCACCACAGAGGGACTGGCCTCTGCCTCAGTCTGAGTCAAAGTGAAAACCCTAGAAGGAGCGAGGCTGTCTCCCTGCCTTGGCTCCTCTTTCTTAGCCTGCGGGGAGTCTTTCTTCAAGTGGCTGGTGCTCCCACAAACAAAGCATGCCCTGGTCCGGCACTCGCCCTGATGCCGTCGCCTGCATCGAGGACACATCGGAAAGCTCATCCAGCTGTCATTTCCGCCCTGACGGCCACCCATCGAACCGCGAACCCTCCTATCAGAACCATAAGGAGAAAATGAATCTGGTGCTCTTCTTTTCTACTCACTGGGGCCGCTGCCCCGACTAGGCCCAGAAAAAGAGGGCACTGCCCTCCTGGTATCTCGCCTAGCAGCGCTATCCTTCCAGATCTGATCCTCAGCCCTCTCAGCAGTAAGGGCCTTGTCCACCACTTGCACATAAGTAGTCTCTGGAGCCAATGTAATACTCACATCGCGGGCGATCATCACATTCAATCCCCGTATAAACCTATCCCTCCTGGCCGCATCAGTCGGCACTAGCTCTGGTGCAAACTTCGCTAATCTGTCAAATACCAGGGCGTACTTGGTGACGGATAACCTGCTCTGAGTCAGGTTGATAAACTCATCAGCTTTTGCAGCTCGAACTGCAACACTATAGTACTTCTCATTAAAAATGCTCTTGAACTCTTCCCAAGTCATAGCTGCAGTATCCCTTCGCTGCCTTACCACATCCCACCATATTCGTGCATCATTTCTAAGCATATAACTGGCACAATCAACCCTTTCCTTTCCTTCAACTCTCATGAAGTCCAAGATTACAGAAATCGTACTCATCCACTGCTCAGCCTGTAGTGGGTCTGCTCCGCCCTCAAAGGTAGGAGGTTGCTGTTTCCTGAATCTTTCATACAGAGGTTCCAACCTGTTCTCAGTCACAGGTTGAACCGGAGCTGGTACTACACTCGGCTGTAGTGGTAACCCTGTGGCTGGTGGAGGAGCTGGTAGCCTCAACTGACTAAGCTCATCCTCTATTCTCTTCAATCTAGCCTCCATTTCGGCTAAAATCTGCTGCCAGTTCTGAGGGCCAGGTGGAGGGTCCTGACCCTGGTTGTCATCCTCGGCCCGAATGCCGCGGAGTCTCGATGATTGACGAGGCATTACAACTAAATGCCTGCAATCAGTGCATACATGCTCGGTCAATCTCCAGAACCAATAAACCTTCGCTCGCTCTGATACAAAGTTGTAACGCCCTACTACCTTAGAGTCGTTACTTAGTGAGTTTAAAACAGAAATCGTGCTTTTGAATGACTCTACGTGGTTTCTAAAACCAAATGTGTGACTAAACCAGAATTTAAGGCTGTACTCTTTGAAAATGTTTAGTTTCATTGAAAACGTTAAGTATCAAACATCTGGGATCCCAAAAATAAGGTTTACAAAATATTTACAACTCAAAAATAGATTTACACCAGGTTAACTATCAAAAGAATGAGTTAATACAGCCATATACAAAATGCCCCCAACCAAAGCAGTCGGGCAGGCCGAACATGTACGCGCTGCCCCCACGCTCTCCATACTCATGGCCGGTTGACTGACTCCTTGCTTTTACCTGCCACACAGAGCACCCGTGAGCCGAAGCCCAGCAAGAAAACCCAAATAGTACATAACATATGCATAAGATATAGCTGACATATAATCCACTGATAAATAGGAAAACCATCAGACTAAACAAACACGGCCATGCCGCCCCAGAGGCCTTATCAAAGCCTGGGGTCTCGGTCCTTGCCGTATGGATAACTCATGTATCCAATGGGTCCCACCCTGGCTATAAGCACTCCATGTGCCAAGTGTTACTTCTGGCCCCAAGGCCGTACCCAGCCCTCGCCGCTCTCGCCTTAGCCGTTCATTTCATTTTAATTACACATATAGTACATTTCGAAATAATCATTCAAACACATAATAATTCATTTAAGGTTATACATTTGCACGTAATACAATCTAGGGCCATGCCCTGATCTCGGGTGTTACGGTTTTCTTACCTGTATCCCGAGCTTTCCTGATGCACCAAGGTCACAAGCACGGTCCTCTAGCACGAGCCTTTTTGAAATCCTAGTCACAACACACATGAAACACTTTTAATACTAACCAAACCCAAAACCACTTCCCGGGACCAATTCCACACTCTCGGGACTCTCAAATTCCTAAAACAAATCATTGGAAACATTCCCCGAACCGCCGGAGCACAAGCTCAAAAATACAAAATTTCAAGTTCTGAAAATGGCCTAGCGCCGCGGCGCTACCCAAGAGGGCCGCGGCGCCCAGCAAGTCAGAGAGCCTCCCCTGACTGGAAACATCCTCGCGCCGCGGCGCCCAAGAACAGGGCCGCGGCGCTCCTTCGCGAACCCAGATTTTCTGGGTTTTTCTCCTTCAATTCCCTCATCCAAAACACCTCTAAACCAGCCCAAACACATATCTCAACCCCAAGATCAAATCAAAACTTCATATGAACCATCTAAAAACCTATAGACACTAGAATCAAGATCAAAACATCATCACACCCAAAATCCACCCCTTTGATTTCTAATTTCATCAACTCAACTAAAACTTTAAAATGCTTAACTCAAGCTTTAGATTCCTCAAATCAAAACAGAAACCCAACTTAAATGTGCATAAAATCCATACCTCAAGTGAAGAATTCACCCAAAAGCATCCTTGATCTCCTCCTAGACTCCCACTTCAACCCCCTTCTTCTTCTTCTTCTTCTTGCCCTAGCTTTTCTTTCTTCTTCTTTTTTTTTTCTTCTCTTCAATTTTTATCAAAACAACAATTGACCCAATTCCCAAACCGTGTACCCCAATATCCCAGCTGAAAGTTGTCTAATTCCCTTGCCAAATGACCCCTTTACCGCTTCCTAATAACCCTTCCTAACTAAACCTTCAAGGGTACTCAAGTCCTTTCACTTCTATTTCAATTCTACCATTTTCTATCTAAAACTTGTTACTCACAGCAGTTAGAAACGGTTACACAGGTTACTCAATCGCCCATAACTATAACCATTCATTCTCAACTCAACTTATAAGATTCCCAAAGTACCCCTAGGCTCCTCCCGAGCCGAGTACAAAATCCCGCTGTGACTTTTAGACTAAATAGCTCGCTAGGACCGTCTCGACGCGTGCATCACAATAAAAACACCACACTCACACGGCACAAATCACATAATACAATTATCACATTTATGCCCTCAACGGGCTAAAATTATCAGTTTACCCCTAACATACAAACGGGGCTCACATGCATCTGTATACAACCTAATCATGCATTCTAATCACATATTCAATCAAATTCATAAGATATCATGTCAATTTACTTCTCGCCCTCCAGGCATGCTTAAACAAGGTCTTAAACCTTCTTAGAAACTTGGGAGTTCATATGGGCAGTGCGTCGCACAGCCCACCAGGCGTCGTGCTGCTTAGGCAGTTCAGAACAACCCCAACGACCTTGGGTTCATATGGGCTGCGGTGCTCCAAGAACAGTGCTGTGACACAACCCCGCTAACCCAGATTTCTAACATTTTTCTTCGAGCCAAATCTTTCAAAATTCATCTCAAATTTGTAGCAAAGTCCCAATCCATGACTCTCAATAACATATCGTAGGCAACAAAAACACCCCTAAAACCAAGCCAAAACCTTACTCCAATTCGAAACCCGACCATAGCATAAACCTCAAGAAAGAAACTTAAACCACCATAATTCTTAGCAAAAACAGAGCAAAGAATCTTACCTTAGCTATGTAATTCGACCCCTAAGCTGCTCCTAATCCAATTTTTAGCTCCGAACTCCTTCAATTACCAAGCTGATCAGCTTTTGACCACATTGTGACTAAACCACTAACTTTCTCACTAGGATCGTCTCGTGCCAAGTAACTCAAATATATCGACATAATAATGTGGTATAAATCAGAAATACACATTTACAAATATACCATCAACTGGTCAAAGTTACGAAAATACTCCTTCTAATAAGAAACGGGCTGACATATAATACACTTAAACATGAAAATGTATCCATATCATAATATAACTCAGATAATCCACATAATTATATACACATATCACACAAACACATAATTAAGCCAATTATTTCCCTCCTAGCCCCCTAATCAAGACACTGAGCCTTAGTAGGGAATTTTGGACGTTACAATATCAACATGACGTCCATGTCTGGATTTTGAGGGTGCCAAGTCATGACCTTCCTTGTATCGTGTCGGGCTAATACGAAATTAGAAAAAACTCGGTTAATATCATTATCTTTGCTACCTTGGGAAGAGGTACCGGCTGTTGCCCCAGACTCCGCTCGACCTCAGTCATTATCTATGTTGACGCGGTTTTTCGCCAACAGTGTATTAAGAAACTAAACAGGTAGATTAGTGCTAGATTATAAACCATAATGAAACAGTAAATACGCTCTCGAACACACACAACTTTTACGTGGTTCAGTGGTTAAAATCCACCTAGTCCACGAGTCAATATTATTACTTTTCTCAATTTCTGCAGAGTTTCGGTAATACAAAAAATAGTCCTCCCATTTTTCCAGTCCAATATTCCTAGTATTTATAGGGAAATTCCATGGACAGATTTGGGTAACCACGTAGATAAATAAGGTATATAATTAATACAGAATATTCCCATTTACATTGGGATATGATTTAATAACAGAATAAACATACTCCTGCAATCTCAGATAATAAATGATAGATATGTGTTGAAGCGGGTCTTCGCCAACAGGTAATTACGAAAAAAGAGAAAGGGATTAGTGCCTAGGTTGAACTGAAATATATAAACGATCTTAGAAATGAAATTGTGACTCGGTATACGTTTTTTTGAGTGGTTCAAAGGTTAAAATCCTTCTACTCCACTAGTCAGTATTATTGCTATATACTGGATATTTGATTACAGGGTCTTTCTTACAATTGAGAATCCAACCTCTGTTAACTCCCAAGGTCTCCATATTTATAGGAGAAGGCACCTGGGAGTTGGTAAGAAGGTCATCCCATGACCTTCTTACCTATCATGTCAACTCTGTGACATTCATGATTAATTCCTAAACCTGACACGTAAGTGTGGTCAAATCAATAGGTAAGGAGATAATGGGCCGCACGGCCCAACCCAGTCATGGGTGTCTGAATACGCACGTTCTTGCAGCGTGTCCGAGAAGTCAGGGATATATCAAACACGTGATGTCTGATATATGCACGTTTACCTTGCGTGGTTGAATTTATAAAAGGTCACAGCCTCCAACTCTAGCTCGCGCCACGAGCTGGATGTTTACCTCGACCTGTAGCCTTCAGGGTCCAGATTCGGTCCTTAGGCAATCTTGGCGAACCCTTAGGTTACCCCGAGCTAAGGAGGTAGGACCTTACGATGGCAGCTCCGGTCTTGGGGATGTCTGCCTGGTAATCATGATCAGGTCGTACCTCAGCTCGCTAATCAGCCCGTGGGAAAATCAGGGTGTACATCTGCCCCCCAAGTCCCTGCTCGTGGCACACGACATCTTGTAAGGCCACAGTAGCGGCTTTTAGGCTTCCCCATGAACTCTTCACATTCCACCTTTTATGCAGGCCCCTAGTACATGGATCATCGTGGTTGGGGACGGTATGTCTTCTGAGAACCGCATTTAATGGCCTAGCCTATACCCAGCCGTCGTTTCGTATATCGAGTGGAGGGCCTTGGATCCCACATCAGGGCAATCCAACGACCCTCTTCACGTGACCCTTCACGCATATAAAAAGGGGTGGCCACCCTACGCATGGGCCACCATTTCATTCGAAATTTCTCAGAAACTCTCTTCTTCTTCTCTCTTCGTCTGAGAAGAAAAAACCCTCTTCTTTCCGTCAGTCACCCTCAGCGTTCAAGAAGCTCAGGCGTAAGGATTCCTTCGAAGCTTTGGAAACAAATACTCCGACGAAGCCCCAACCTAGGCGACTGCAACACCCACCTTCCAGCCAAACACTCTGTAAGTCTCCTGACTGTGCATGTTTTGAAAATATTTTTCACTGTAGCTTAGGTAAATATTTACTGTAGCCGCATGCAAGGGTTTACTGGATTTTGTGGGTAAGAAGGATGAAAGCCTTTTAGGTTAGGGTATATATATTTTTTTTGCAGTAGGATCGCTTAGGAATATGGTTTACAGGATGCCTTTTCTGGGGAAAATTTCTGGGCAGGATTTTTGGTATTTTGGATGCAAAACCGGGTAGCTTAGGGGACATGCTTCACAGGCGGTTTTGCCTTTCATGCCTATTGGAACTTTCCCTCCAAGGAAAAATTTTAACCTGACCCTCCTGACACATGAATTCCGAGTAATCGGGGATCTGTTGGGAGCACAGTCGCGTGTTCATAGAACCGCGTGGCCTCACTCTCCACGGGATGGGCTTACCTTAGCTCGTGCAAAGAACATTTGATTTTTCCTCATGCCCAGATCGCCTTTTCTGAAATCTTTTCTTTTGTTCGCTAGGCGACCGGATGGCACCGAAGAAGAATGCTCCAAAGAAGACCACAGGCAGCTCGGCTTCCTAGCAAGACAAGAGAAAAGCGGTGATGCCCGAATCTCCAATCCCAAACTTTGGGCCAGCGGTGGAGCAGGAGCTCGAGGTGGCTCCTGACGTGTTCTTTGAGGCGGAGAGGATCGTCTCAAAGATTACCGACCAGACGAAGGTCAACAAAATCTTCCTCTTCCACAACATTGGGCTGGGGAGAGCATCAGTGATTGCCCGACCTCCCGCAGAGGGCGAGCGGAGCTGCGCGTCGCTTAACTAGGCCTTCGTGGCCTGGAGCGATGAGCACTTCAAGGCGGGGGCCTTCCTCTCGCTCGATCAGTATTTTGCTGACTTCCTCAATTATGTGAAGTTGGCCCCCTTCCAGCTCCCCCCCAACTCTTATCGGCTGTTGGCGGGGTTAAGGTATTTATTTTTGAAACAGGAGTGGGAGGTCCCCACTCCTGCAGACATTTTGTACTTTTTCTGCCTCAGGCCAGCCTGGATTAGCGAGGTCGAGGCGACGTGTTTTATTACTTAACCCGATTCCCCAACACGGCTGTGGTCATCGAGCTGCCCAGCCACCCCAACGACTTTAAAGATCAATTCTTTACGTCGACGGGGTTCAGAAACTGCGAGCTCCACTACTTCAATCGTCCTCGTAAGTGCTTTTCATCCTTAGCTCATAAGTTAAGTATCGTTTAGCTCCTCCTGTATCCTTTTCTGACTTAGATTAATCCCGCAGCTATCTTTGCGAGGACAGAGAAATTTGTGACCCTCGGGGCCCAGTATGAGAGACTGGCGGGCTTGCCCCCCAGCGAGAAGGATTATCGCGTGCTCGTAACAGACGAGATGATGGTGGTCTGCAAGCTAATTTTACCAAATCAGACTTTAAACCTAAGGAGGCCCCGGGGGCCTCCCCCAGCCCGCGACACCAGACCTACCATCGTGGAGGAGGTCGCGGGGGACGAAGATGAGGAGTACGATGACGACGAAGTTCCCCTCGTGAGGAACAGGAAGCGAGCGTTGGAGGTTGCCCAGAAGACGGACGAGGAGAGGATCCGGTCCGGAGCAGCCGCGGGTCCTTCTGGCCAAGGTAACCCTTATATGTTTAGGAATTTAGATAGGGCCATTGCCGACCCCCGGCTAGCTAGGTTCAATCCCAGACAGATCGTCCAACGTCACCGAAGGGATCCGGACCTGGACACAACCCTGCTCCACTGTGTCGACCAGCTCGTGCTGGATTACCAAGATAGCCAACCTAGGGGTACCGTAGTTGTAGATAACACCCTAGCCTTTAGTTCGATCTTATTTGAGGAGTATGGGACCAATCTTCGGTCATGGCCATCACTCCGGAGGGGCACCGCAGCTCCGGGGCTTAGGCAATATGTAGAGGAATCTAGTCCGGAACTAGAGTCGGATCCAGAACTTACGCCAGCTCGGGATATAATCGACCTAGATTCTCCCGCGGGAGCTCCGGAGCCGATGGTCGTAACCATAGGTTCTTCTAGCTCGGGGGGTAGGATCCCTTTTAGTATACATATACTTGATTTTCTCCTTTTTCCCCTTGTGTTTTTGTTTCTGTAAGACTGCTAACTTTGGTGTTAACCAATTCTTTGTTTGGACAGAAGAGATGTCTCAGCCCGAAGAGAGTCTGCGAGGTGCGTTCTCTGGGGGGAACCCCTCAGCCGGGGCCTCTGGGCCAAAAATGAAGAAGCTCCGGACGTTGAAAAAAGCTGCCAGAACCCCAACTAAGTCTCCTACAAAGGAGAAGGAGCAGCCCCACGCCGCTCAGGTCGCGGGAACTAATCCTCCCGCTGCTGGGGGGAGGAACAGGCCCCCACCCCCTCCGCGAGCTCCGACCACCGCCCGGGACACAGGAACGGAGCTCGAGGCTTCGGCGATTGTACCCTTCGAGGTACGCATCCCAGTCAATCCCCAGGACCTGGAGAAGATTCCAGAGGCCTTCCAGGAAACAGTGTATGAGTCGGCGAACTACGCCGTCAACCACATATACAAGTTCAACGAGAAGGAGCTCCGGGCCATCGAGACCAGGAGCCCGGTGGGCGTGATGGAGTCTTCACTAGGCATGGCCCTAACGGTAAGTTAACCTCAACCTGTCATGGTTTTTGACTATCCTGCCTTACCCTGTTTTTCCCTTCTCTTCTTTTTTTTTTCTAAGGCATGTGTCTCTTCGTTTTCGCAGAGCGTCGTTGCCCTTCATCGGAGCATCGCCAGGACCAAAACTCAGCTCGAGGAGATGAGGAACGAGCACCAGACGGCCGTTGCCACCCACCAGGCTTCTCTGTAGGCGGCTAAGGATGCCTTGGCGGCATCGGAGGCCGAGCTGCAAGAGACTCGCTCGAAGATTCAAGAGCTCGAGACCGCCCTCGCCACTGCGCGGGTAGACCTAGATGCCACGAAGGCGGAGGCTAAGGCCGAGCTGGCGACCGAGCGGGCAACTTCAGAGGCCGCCATGGAAGACATGTTCTACCATTGCTGGGCTTATAACCAGGATGCCGACTTCTCCTTCCTAGCAGCGAACATCTGGGAGCGCTTGCTGGTGAAGTTCCGAGCTCGCCTCGATAAAGAAGCGCCCTCCGAGACCGGGGAAGGCTCCGGGGCAGTCGAGCAGGGCGAGACGGCGACCTCCAAGGGGCCACCTGGCGGAGCTTAGGGCCTTCCTCTCTCGTGCCCTTTCCTTCAATATTTTTATTTTTTTGTGTAACCTTTGCATGAGGTGCTTCCACCTCGAGACAATTTAACTCAATTTTACTGTTAATTGATTTACTTCCCTTTGCCTCTACGCATTTTAGTTACAATTTTGAAAAACTTAGTTCGCGTTAATTTTTATCTATATCTCGTGCTCTTTAAGAAGAACAACAATCAATAGATTTAAATCAACTTCTAAGTTTTATGACCTGGTTATATCCAGGAACTTAATTTGAAAACTTAGTTCGTGTCAATTTTTATCAATATCTCGAGCTCTTTAAGAAGAACAACGATCAATCGATATGAATCAACTTCTAAGTTTTATGACCTGGTTATATCCAGGAACTTAATTTGAAAACTTAGTTCGTGTCAATTTTTATCAATATCTCGAGCTCTTTAAGAAGAACAACGATCAATCGATATGAATCAACTTCTAAGTTTTATGACCTGGTTATATCCAGGAACTTAATTTGAAAACTTAGTTCATGTCAATTTTTATCAATATCTTGAGCTCTTTAAGAAGAACAACGATCAATTGATATGAATCAACTTCTAAGTTTTATGACCTGGTTATATCCAGGAACTTAATTTGAAAACTTAGTTCGTGTCAATTTTTATCAATATCTCGAGCTCTTTAAGAAGAACAACGATCAATCGATATGAATCAACTTCTAAGTTTTATGACCTGGTTATATCCAGGAACTTAATTTGAAAACTTAGTTCGTGTCAATTTTTATCAATATCTTGAGCTCTTTAAGAAGAACAACGATCAATCGATATGAATCAACTTCTAAGTTTTATGACCTGGTTAAATCCAGGATATGACTTAGTTCGTGTTAATCCTTACCAATATCTCGCGTTTTTTAAGAAAAACAACGATCAATCGGTATGAATCAACTTCTAAGTCATTAAGGCGACCTGGTTATATCCAGGTACCATATGCCCCCCAAGTAACTGGGAAAGGGTCTTTCGTGGTTACTTCAGATTACACATGAAAAAAAAAAAACAGGTACAAACATAAACAAAAAGTTTATTCTCATTGCGTAATACATGAAAAATGGCCTTTCAGGCCTTACAAGTGAATCATTGATAATATTTCTTTAAATGGATGGCGTTCCAAGTCCGTGGGACTGCCCCTCCATCAAGCCGAGCTAACTTATAAGTTCCCTCCTTAATGACCTCGATAACTTGATATGGTCCTTCCCAGTTCGGTTCCAAGACTCCATCCTTGGGGTCCTTACTGGCCAAGAAAACTCTCCTGAGGACCAGGTCGCCAACGCTAAAGGCGCGATTTTTGACTTTTGAGTTGAATTAGCGGGTGATCTTCTGTTGATATTGTGCGAGCCGGAGCTACGAATCTTCTCGTCTTTCATCAATCAAGTCTAGGGAAGTGCAAAGTAGCTCGTGGTTGCGATCCTAGTCGTATGACTGGACCCTATGCGAAAGTACCTTAATCTCTACAGGGAGGACTGCTTCACTCCCGAAGGTCAAGGAAAAAGGAGTATGACCCCTAGGAGTCCGATGCGAGGTCCGGTATGCCCAGAGAACCTGGGGGAGCTGTTCTGGCCAGACCCCCTTCGCTTCATCTGGTCTCTTCTTTAGGCTCGCCTTGAGAGTCTTGTTGACAGCCTCGACCTGATTGTTCACCTGAGGATAGGCCACGGAGGAGAAACTTTTCACAATTCTGTACCTTTCGCAAAATTTGGTAAACAGGTCGCTGTCAAACTGGGTCCCATTGTTGGAGACAATCTTCTTGGGCAGCCCGAATCGGCAGATAATGTTCTTAACCACGAAGTCAAGAACTTTTTTGAAAGTTATCGTTGCCAGAGGTTCTGCTTCAGCCCACTTCGTAAAGTAGTCGATGGCCATGGTGTAACGGACCCTGCCTTTTCCAGTAGGGAGGGCGCCAACCAAGTCGATCCCCCAAACTGCAAACGGCCATGGGGAAGATATCATCTTCAGCTTGACCGGGGGAGCTCGGGCAACAGTGGCGAATCGTTGGCACTTGTCGCATTTCCTCACATATGAGGTTGAGTCTTTAGACAGAGTTGGCCAGTAATAACCTTGCCTCAGGACCTTCAAGGCCAAGCTTTGCCCCCCAGTGTGATCTCCGCAAAAACCCTCATGCACTTCTTACAGGATGGCCTTTGCTTCGCCTGGCAGAACACATCGTAGGAGAGGTAGGGAGTGCCCACGTCGGTATAACACCCCATCTACCACAGTGTATCGAGGAGCTTGATACAGAACTCATCGCGGATCATTACGCCCTTCAGGCAGCTTTCCCTCGACGAGATACTCAAGGATGGGAGTCATCCAGGTCGGCCTGGCGTCAATCATCTCGACCTCCGCCATGGACTCCTCGATACTTGGTTTCTCCAAGAATTCTACTGGAACTAGCCCCAAGGTCTCTGTCTCCCCAGAGGTGGCGAGCTTGGCGAGAGCGTCTGCGTTAGCGTTCTGCTCCTGAGGTATCTGCTCGATCGAGCCGCGCCTGAACGTGGACAACTCAACCTTTACCCTTGCTAGATAGGCAGCCATCTTGGGCCCTCGTGCTTGATATTCACCCAGAACCTGGTTTACCACGAGCTAGGAGTCACTGAAGCACTCGACGAAACTCGCCTTCAGCTCCTGAGCTATCCTTAGCCCGGCCAGCAAAGCTTCGTATTCAGCCTCGTTGTTGGAGGCCTTGAACCCGAACCTCAGAGCCGAGTGGAATCTGTGTCCGTCAGGGGATATCAAAATGATCCCAGCTCCGGAGCCGTTTTCGTTAGACGAACCATCCATGAATATCCTCCATGATGCCTAGGACGAGGCGACCTGGGGTAAGGCTTTTGCAGGATCCTCCTGGAATCCTATGCACTCGACTACAAAATCGGCCAGGGCCTGACTCTTTATAACAGTTCGCGGAGTGTATAGAATCTCGAACTGGCTGAGCTCGATTGCCCACTTTAATAAACATCCCGATGCTTCAGGTTTTTGCAAAACCTGCCTTAAAGGCTGATCGATCATGACGTGTATCGAGTGGGACTGGAAATATGGCCTGAGCTTTCGTGAGGCCGTGATAAGGCAGAACGCCAATTTTTCCATCAACGGGTACCGGGATTCAGCTCCGAGAAGTCCCTTGCTTATGTAGTAGACTGGCTTCTGAATCCGGTCTTCTCCCCGGACCAATACGACACTGGCTACATCCTCCATGACAGCCAAGTAGAGAAAAAGAGGCTCTCCTGCTTTTGGTTTGAATAGTATGGGTGGCTCGGACAGATGTGCTTTCAGGTCTAGGAAAGCGCTTTCGCACTATTCTATCCATTCAAACTTCTTATTTCCTCAGAGCAGGTTGTAGAATGGCAAACACTTATCGGTGGACTTGGAAATAAACCGATTGAGGGCTGTCACTCTTCCTGTCAGGCCTTGGACATCTTTTCGGGACCTGGGCGAGGGAAGCTCGAGCAGCGATCTGATCTTGTCGGGGTTTGCCTCGATTCCCCGAGTATTGACGATGAAACCCAGGAATTTTCCCGATGCGACTCCAAGAGTGCACTTCTATGGGTTTAGCCTCATGCCATACTCCCGTAGTATTTTGAAGCATTCCTCCAGGTCAGAAACATGGTTATCGGCAGTCTTTGACTTGACTAGCATGTCATCGACGTACACTTCCATGTTTTTTTCGATCTGGCCTGCGAACATTCTATTCACCAACCTTTGATACGTAGCTCCAGTGTTCTTCAGCCCGAAGGGCATGACCTTGTAACAATAAACGTTAGTCGGGGTCATGAAACTGGTGTGCTCCTGATCCACCGGATTCATGGCGATCTGATTGTAGCTCGAGTACGCGTCCATAAAGGACATGAGCTCATGCCCCGCCGTGGCATCCACCAACTGGTCAATCCTTGGCAGTGGAAAACAATCCTTGGGGCAGGCTTTATTCAGGTCGGAGAAGTCTATGCAGGTCCGCCACTTTCCGTTGGGCTTCGGGACCAGCATGGGGTTGGCGACCCATATTGGAAACTTGGCTTCACGGATAAAGCCACGTTTTTTTAGCCGGGCTACCTCTTCCTCCAAGGCTTTAGCCCGGGTTGTTCCTAGGCGTCTCTGCTTCTGTGACTTCGCAGGAACGCTTTTATCCAGATGAAGTGTGTGCATGATGACACTCAGGCTGATTCCCACCATGTCCTCGTGTGACCACACAAACACGTCCAAGTTATCCGGCAGAAAATTGACCAGCTTCGACTTCCTCTCGCTGCAGAGGTTTTTTCCGAGCTTGACCATCCGTGATGGATTCTGCGGATCAATGTTTATTTCCTCGAGCTCCTCAATAACTTCGAGCTCGGACCTATCCTCGCCTATTCGGGGGTCAATATCCTCACTTAAGACGATATTATCCCCTTCGGCGCTTTGAGGTTTTTCAATCTCAGGACCAACCAAGGTGTCCCGAGATTCCTGTTCACCACTTTGGATTGCCATTGCCAGTTGCCCGGGTTTAGATTTTCCCTTCATGGAAATGCTGTAGCATTCCCTGGCAGCGAGATGATCGCCAAGGACAGTGCAAATTCCCGTGGAAGAAGGGAATTTCATCGCGAGGTGGCGAATGGAAGTGACGGCCTCAAAGGCTATGAGCGTAGGTCGTCCCAAAATTGCGTTGTATGCAGCGGAGCAGTCGATGACCATGAAGTCGAGGAGTTGAGAGACTGTTCGAGGTCCTTCTCCCCGGGTGATCACCAGCTCGATCGTCCCTATGGCCGCCGATCCTTCTCCCGAAAAACCATACAGCATCATGGAGGTCGCCTTCAGCTCGGCGACAGTCAATCCCATCTTTTCTAACGTGGAACGGAATAGGAGGTTCACCGAGCTCCCATTGTCGACCAGCACCCTCCTAACCCTCCGATTAGCGAGCTGAACTGCTACGACCAGAGGGTCATTGTGCGGGAACTGGACATGGCCTGCATCATCTTTTGTAAAAATGATTGGTTGCTTCTCCAATCGCTGTTGCTTTGGTAGGCGCTGCTCTGGGACGAACTCTTCTCCATTGTGCGCCTTTAGTTCGTTCACGTACCTCTTTTGGGCACCCCTGCTCGTGCCAGCCACATGCGGACCTCCAGAGATGGTTGATATCTCCCCTCCAACCATGGGAGGAGGGACGTCCTGATCTATCCGAGACCCGGGCTAACTGGCCGGGACTTCTGGAGCGGGTCGACTTGCTGGAACCCTGTTCCGCGCGTACTGAGCCAAAGGGCCGGCTCGGATGAGAGTCTCGATCTCATCTCTTAAATGCCTACAATCGTCGGTGTTGTGGCCAACATCGTTGTGGAAGCGGCAAAAATTGGAGGTATCTCTCCTCCCCTTTTGGTGCTTCAACGGCTCGGGCCTCTTCCAGGGGAGACGAGTAGAATTAGCTAGGAAAATATTCTCCCTAGACTGGGTGAGCTCTGTATAAGTAGCGTAGACGGGCTTAAACTTGTCTACGGACTTATTCTTCTTTTGGCCGTGCTGGATGCCTTCACCATTCCCCTTTCTTTTGCCTCCACCGAGCTGGTTGTTCTGTGTGACGCTTTGGGTCACTGCCACGACCTCCGTCCCCACTCCAGCGGGCTGATCAGGGACCTGGCTAGTTCCGGCAGCTGAGGCTTCGGCTTCCTCCAAGTTAATCCATTCCTGGGCCCTGTTAAGGTATTCGTTAACCGAGCTGACTCCCTTTCTTTGTATGTCTTTCCAGAGATCCCCTCCGACGAGGATTCCAGTTCTCATGGCCATGAGCTTGGAGCTATCATCCGCGTCTTTGGCCCGAGCAGCGACGTTCGCAAATCTGCTCAGGTAGGCCTTTAGAGTCTCGCCGGGCTGCTGCCTCACGTTAGCCAGAGAGTCGCCCTGCACGTGGGCAGCCTGGGAGGCTCGGAATGCCCTTTTAAAATTCGCCGAGAAAGTTTTCCAGGAGCTGATTGATTGCCTTTAGCCTTGCTTGAACCACTGCCTGGCCGGTCCAGTCAGTGTGGAAGGGAATATCAAGCATCTCAGCTCGGGGCCGATGTTGTGAGCCATCATCAGGGTGTTAAACATCCCTAGGTGATCCGACGGGTCTCCGTCTCCATTGAATTTAGACAGGTGTGGCATACGGAAACCAGGTGGGTAAGCCGTTGCTGCTATGCTGGGGGCGAAGAGCTCCATCTCGTCCCCTAAATCATATTTATCTTTTTCTTTTTCTGACAGGAGCTTCCTCATCAGCTCCTCCATCTAGGCCAGGCGCTCGAGGGTTTGGTCCTGATGTCCTTGGTTATTCCGGGGCTGTTCAACGGCTCCGGATCCATTGTACAATTTGGTGGGTTATTGCCCCTCTTATCTTGAGATAGGTTATTTGGGGCATTCCCACCGTTACGTACTTCGGACAGGGCCCCCCTGAGCGAGCATGGCTATTTCCTTCTGCTAGCTCCCCTCTGTGAGAGTTAAGGCGATCTCGAAGGTTGCCCCCCTGGGTGGCTTGTGGACTTTGTGCCGAACTCAAACGCTGACGCAGGTCCCTGCCAGAAAGATCACTCCGATGACTACTGGTCCAGTAGCTCCTGCTGGAGAGGCTCGGAGCTTGCCTTTGGGGCTAAGGATCTGGAGTTTCCCTTGGCGCCCTGCTACATCGGGACAGTCCGGCTGATGGCGGGTTTCACCTACTACTTCCATAGGCCAGGATATCTCAGATGGGCCGAGGAGGAGATGGATATCTGATTGGAGATGGAGGATGCCTGACCGGAGAGGCGATCCTGGTTCCGTCAGGTCGGATCAAGTTCGGTGGGGGCCTTTCGGCCCGGCCAACCTGCTGGTCTTGCGCCCTGCGATCTGGTTGAGGCGCAGGACGACTGTTGGGGACAGGCTGACGCTGGGAGCCCTCCCCGGACCTCCTTCTGGAATTTCTTCGAGCTTCCCTGGGCGCACTCGAGGCTGGTTGGGAGCTAGGAGTCGAAGTTCTGACCGAACGGCTGTACTGCGATTGTTCGGTTCTAGGCATTCCTCTGAAGTCTGCCTCTCGATGGTGTGATGAAGGAGTGGAGTTGGCTGTCAGAAGTCTGTCCGAGCGGCTATGCCTGGACCGATTACCCCGGCGAGACTTAGGAGCCTCGCCTTGCCTCTCTCCGACGTTAGCGTTGGTTGTGAGAGGGGGTAGTCGTGCCAGCACATCCTTGATCTGCTGGCTAGCTATTGCTAGCTGGCTCCTCAGCTGAGCATTTTCCATCTCCACCGCCGTGTAATAACATGGGTTCGGATTAGGTGGCCGGGGCGCCGAGTGTAACATGCCGGCCTTGATGGCATGTTACAAGCTAGGATGGCGCTCGGTCAGATGCGCACGCGAGGGTGCAGGCTGGTGAGCATGCTGATGCCTAGTTTGTACGGCAGTGGCATTTTCGTAAATATCTTCAATATTGCCCGGAAATGGACGGGACTTGGTAGGTTCCATATTGAAGGGTCAATGAACGCAATGGTATGATCGGATTTGGGAGATTCAGAGAATTGGCGAGCTGGAAGCCAAATATGTCTCCCAAGCGAAAATCATATATGTTCCTGGTAGAAGGCTAAAAGCTCAGAAGGCTCTTTGTAGGGGGAGCACCTGGTGTCAGCTCTCCACCACCCCCTGGCGCAGGTGCGTCAAGTGAGCTACTACTAGTTGGGAGGACTAGTAGGGCGGGCATATGAGGACCACGAGGGGACTCATATGTCTCCATGAGTAGGAGTACTCATGGACATTACCGGGCCGCCCTGGTAGTGCGTCGAAGTGTGTTGCCAGAGGTTTAAGGGTACGGTTCCCTTGGCTTGCCGGGATGCCGCTTGCATGGAACGTGGCCCAAACCTTCGAGAGATGTCGTGGTGCGCCATGGCCACGAATCTCGACACGAGATGGCACGGGAAGCCATTCGTGGGACTTGTTAGCATGCAAGCATTGGAGGGTGCACTATGCTTGAGTAGGACAGAGGTCCAGTGTATGCTACTAGTCTGGCAGCCAGTCTCGAGGGCCTGCCAACATGCATGATGGTATGGTGCCTTGAGGATTGGACCATGGACGTATGGGAGTCCTTGGTCTGTGACGTGAGCTAATCGGATAGTATCGAATGGGGCATGATGAGAGGTGTTGGCACGTCAGCTTGGTGTTGGCTCTTGGCCACACATGCTACCTTGACTTGCGAATGTCTGGGTGAGCATCGGTGTTGGGATTTGCCTTGCCATAGTGAGAACCTATGGACAGTGTGAGTGTCTTGGCTAGATAGCCTTGATGCATGATTGCACTCATAGTTGCTTGAGAGCATGACTCAGCGAGAGTTGTTCAAGAGACGGAAGTGTGCAGAGGCACACGGTCGCGCGAAAAATGTGCCCATTGTTATTCGAATGGCTGGAAGGCTGACCTTGGCTCAGAGGAGTCAAGGTTCCGCACGGGCATTTCCGCTGTCAAAATGTCAGCCCGTGACACCGAGCTTCCAGTGTCGTCTTGGCCCGCCGGCTGCTTGCCGAGCCGTTGTTGGACTTCAGGAATTTGTTCACCAGGGATGCCAGTATGATGAGCCTCCTACCCATCATGCTGTTCCGTCTTGTTGCCGTGCCTAGATCGAGTAGTCACCATAGTTGGATGTTTGTGACAGCACTAATTGAACTTGTTCTCAATGAAAGCACCAAACTGTTGACGCGGTTCTTCGCCAACAGGTAATTACGAAAAAAAAGAAACGGATTAGTGCCTAGGTTGAACCAAAATAGATAAACGATCTTAGAAATGAAATGGTGACTCAGGATACGTTTTTTTGAGTGGTTCAAAGGTTAAAATCCTTCTACTCCACTAGTCAGTATTATTGCTATATACTAGATATTTGATTATAGGGTCTTTCTTACAATTGAGAATCCAACCTCTGTTAACTCCCAAGGTCTCCATATTTATAGGAGAAGGCACCTGAGAGTTGGTAAGAAGGTCATCCCGTGACCTTCTTACCTATCATGTCAACTCTGTGACATTCATGATTAATTCCTAAACCTGACACATAAGTGTGGTCAAATCAATAGGTAAGGAGATAATGGGTCGCACAGCCCAACCCAGTCGTGGGTGTCTGAATACACACGTTCTTGCTGCGTGTCCGAGAAGTCAGGGATATATCAAACATGTGATGTCTGATATATGCACGTTTACCTTGCGTGCTTGACTTTATAAAAGGTAACAGCCTCCAACTCTAGCCCGCGCCACGAGCTAGATGTTTACCTCGACCTGCGGCCTTCACGGTCCAGATTCGGCCCTTAGGAAATCTTGGCGAACCCTTAGGTTACCCCGAGCTAAGGAGGTAGGACCTTACGATGGCAGCTCCGATCCTGGGGATGTCTGCCTGGTAATCATGATCAGGCCGTACCTCAGCTCGCTAATCAACCCGTGGGAAAATCAGGGCGTACAATATGTGATACAACCTAGGCATTAATAAGCGCATAAAGAGTCTTCAAGTCTCTTGGGATCCTTCAGTATGTGTTCCGTCCAGATTCTCACGAGCTGAGTGCCTCACCTGAGTTCGTGTGTTAATGACTATCTGAACCCTAGCTCATAGTAAGCTCAGAGGGCCCAAAGTAGGATGTATCATGTTATCGAACCCCCAAACTCAGGCTATTCACATCACTACTAGCCAGATATTTTACTTGGTTGTTTTTCCATACATTCATCTGCCAGCTGTACCCGAGCTGAGTAATTGAACTTGTGCTAATTTTAGGGTACAACATTTGCCCCCCAAGCTCCTGCTCGTGCTTGTTGTCGTCACTCTTTGACATGCACAAAAGGGGCTTTTAAACTTCTGCTATATAAAATCATGCTTGCCCACTACTCATGTACTGGATACATGGCTTCTATCAATTAGCGTCCGTTCGGCTTTCGCTGACTAAGACAACCACCATGTAAAATTTTTGCTGACGTATGGTTCATTTAATCTTGGCCCAGATTAGTTTCTGTAATTTACGTATAAATAGGATAATCAGTCATGAAACTTCACAACCTTTGCATTCAAAAAATTTCCTTTAAAAAAAAAACCCAAGTTTCCCTTATTCTTCTCCAGAATCTCGCAAAAACCCTCCATCGACTTTCAGAATTTCAGAAGCTTTCAAAGAACATTCCTATGGACGTATCCATATCTTCTTTAAACGAGCATATAATATGTAAGTATTTCTTCACCTGGTTTGAATTTTTCAATTCTTTATTTTCCAGTGACTTTTTTTTTACTTCGAAAATACAATACTGCCTTGGTTATGTCTGAGTGTAAATGGGAAACAGGATTAAGTTTAGGCTAGATAAATGAAATCAGATTCACTTAGAAGTAAGGTATTCTCAAAGCTGGGCATATTTTCTGGATTTTTTTGAGAAAATTCTAATGGTGAATCAGTCTGTATACCTGTTTGGAGTGTAGAAGTCGAAGGGGTTTTAGGTTTAATCCTAGGTAGCTTAAAGTTTATGATTCCTTTGAAGGTTTTGCATTAAACCACTTTAAAAAGGAAAGTAGAGGGCCTAACGGATTTGACACATGAATCTTGAAGTATCTGGGAATTTTAAGAAGCCGAGGCGCGTGGCCTAGGGTCTCCCGTGGGACCATGCGTTGAGGCTAGGGCGAAGCATAGCTCGTATAAACCTTCAAATCTCAAAAGTAAACCAATTAAACCTTTGTTCTTCTGTACCTCTACAACCGTAGCTAGAAACCATCTTAGGTCGCCTACTAATAGGTTGCTCTATCGGCAAGCCATCTGAATAATGGCACCCGCAAAGAAGAATGCCGCAAGCTCCTCCACTCAAAACAAAAATTAACGCAAGTAGATCACCTCTAATTCTCCCATCCCTCACTTTGGTCCTGTGGTGGAGAGAGAGATTGTAGTTAACCCTAATGCATTCTTTGAGGTCTAGCGTATAGTCTCTCGGATAACAACTCAATGGAAAGTGAAGAAGATCCTATTGAGTCATGGGATTGATATGGGAGCTAATGGTCTTGTCGCCCAATCTGTGCTTGAGGGAGAACAGAGTTGTGTCCCTCTCCAAGATGACTACGGGGCTTGGAGTGATGAGCACCTGAAGGCCAATGCCTTCCTCCCATTGAACTAGTATTTTGTAGACTTTCTGAACTACGTCAAACTAGCTCCTTTCCAGCTCCCCCAAAACTCATAAAGGCCTTTGGTGGAGTTGAAATACTAGTTTCTGAGGAAGGAGTGGGAGGTCCCCACTCCAACAGACATCATGTACTTCTCCTGCCTCAAGGCCAGTTTCGACCAAAAAGGGCGAGGTGATAGATTTTATAACCTCACTCGTTTCCCGAACTTCGCCTCTGTCATCGACCTTCCCAGCCACCCAAATGACTATAAATATGTATTCTTTATTTCAAATAGGTTCAAGAACTGAGATCATCGATACTTCAATCATCCTCGTAAGTCTTCTATCTTTGCACATGAACATGAACTCAGCACATGAACTTTTATCGCTTTTGCATTGTATAAAAAAATATTTTTTTTTATAGATTCGGACTGAGTTCGCTCTTTGTACAGCAATATTTGCGAGGAAATGGCAATCTGAGACCCTTGGAGGTTAGTACGAGACCCTGTCTAGTCTTCCTCCCAGGGAGAAAGACTATCGTCTGATTATGAATAACGCCACCATGGTGGCTTGCAAATTGATCAATAAGGCTCAAGCATTAGCTTTGAGGACTTGAGCTCCTCTTCTAGTCATCCCCGAGCTCCCCTCTTCTCAATAGGCCTCGCCAGCCGACGAGGATGCCGAGGAGGAAGAAAACGTGGCACTGCTTATGCGAAAAAGGTGAGCTCTGGAAGACAATCAAGGGCCCAATCTTGAGCGAACTGCGTCCGAGGTAGCAGTCGGCCCTTCTGGCCAAGGTAACCCATACCCTTTTAGAGATTTAGATAAGGCTGCTGTTAGTTATAGGCTAATTCGATTTAACCCTAACCAGCTTGTTAGCCATCACCCTACAGATCCGGACCTCAACATAACCCTCCTTCAGTGCATGGATCATTTGGTGGTACGCTATGACCATAGATACCCCAAAGGCACCATCATAGTTGACAAGAATTTACATTTTTTTCCACCATTTTTAAGGAATATGGGACAAACCGTAGGTCCTGGCCTTCCCTGCTCCAGCCCTGAGGAAAGACCTGAACCCTCTAGGATCCAGGAGGTCATATCTTTAGACTCCCCCCTTTCTCCATTAATCCCTAACTTGGAGGTTGTGCCTAGTCCGGTCAATACCCCTAAGCTGATCGTAATAGATTCCTCCCCTAGCCCGGAGGGTAGGATTCTTGCTCTTTTTCTTGTAATATTTTTGAAGCATTAATCCTGTGAATTAAATCTTCTGTTCGCTCTTTTACCATGTGAAGAGATGGAATTCCAGGAGCTCCAGATTTGAGGGGTGCCTTTAAGGTCGGTAGGACCGAAACTAGTCCCGTTGTGAAAAGGCCTAGTGTGACGAAGAAATCAACTCTGAAGACCGGGGGTATCACTAAATCCTTGTCTAAGGATAAGGATGCTAGCCCTGCTCGGGAGCAGCCACAAAGAGAGCTCCCCTCAGCTTCGGTAACAATGGTTATTGTTCGCCAAGCTCCCCCTCCTCCTCCTAGACATGTGCCTTCCTCAAATCCTCAAGTGATTCAAAATGAGGCCCCCATTCAAAGCGAGATTCCCTTTGTCCAGATCCTGGTTTAGCCACACGATCTGGACAAGATCAGCGAGGCTTTTCAGGGTATCGTGTATGAGACAGCTAGTGTCAGGGATTTGATTGCTATAGAGGAGCACAACCCTGAAGACGTCCTCGAATATGCTATGGGGATGAACCTTACCGTGAGTCCTTTTCACCCTCCTAACCTTTCCTTGCTTCATTATTTTATTTATTCTTGACTTGCTTCATTATTTTGCAGTCAGTCTTGGCCCAATATCGAAGCATAGCTCGTGTTAAAGCCAGGAACGAGGAACTCTGAGTTTCCCAAAATGTTGCTCATGAGAATGAGCAGGCTGCCAAAGTCGTAACAATTACCTTCGCGCTTAGTTCGAGGTTTTTTCTCCTCGAGATGAGAATATTTTTTTTTGAATATACCCCTAACTTTTGATCTATTCGTCTTTCCCTTAGTTTATTATTTTCTCATGTTTATGAATCCTTAGACTCTTGTACATTCGAAATCATAGGGATCAATTTTTAGATCGAGATAGATTTTATCGATATCTTAGTTGTACCTAGATTTTTCTTGCATATTTGTGTCATACATGTTAAGAATCATGCCTCGGACCTGGTTATACCCAGGATTTTTTATAAACTTAATAGCATTATACTTGTTAAGAATCATGCCTCATACGTGGTTATATCCAGGGTTTTTAATAACTTAATAGAATTATACCTGTTAAGAATTAGGCCTCAGACCTAGTTATATCCAGGGTTTTTAATAAACTTAATAGAGTTATACCTGTTAAGAATCAGGCCTCGACCTGATTATATCCATGGTCTTTAATAAACTTAGTTTGCGTTAGGTTTATTGAAAATTCGAGCTTTCTAAAGTCGTTGAATAATCAATTTATCCAAACTTCCATGTCTTTAATCATTTTTCAAGTAAGCTTAGGTTTCTCAAAAACTTTCCTCGATTATGTGCTCCCCAAGTAACTAGAATGTATAGACGTTCTTGGTTGCTTCTACAATGTGAGCTCGTAATAATAAAACAAATAGTTATTTAATAATCCAACTGTTATTGAATTGAAATGGCTTTTATATGTAATCCTTACATAAATGGTAGCACTATTGATAGTATTTTTTCAAATGAAGAGCATTCCAGGTCCTTGGGACTACTTCCCCACTTAGCCGGGCTAGTTAAAAGTTATGTAACGACCCAAATTTGCTAATAAGGCTTTGGGCCTTGATTAGTGTGCCAGGAGGGAAATAAGTGAATTACGATTATAATATGTGAATTTATGTTAATATGTGATAGAGATGCATGTTTAGTTGGATTAAATATGCATGTGGGCCCCGTTTGGATATTAGGGGCATGCTTGTAATTTTAGCCTGTTGAGGGTATAAATGAGATATGCTTGTGATATATTTGTGTAGCACGATCCGAGATTGTCCTAGGGAGCCGTTAGCCAGGAAGTCACAACGGGGTTGAATATCTAACTCGGGGCGAGTCGAGGGGTATTTCGGGTATTAGATGTCTTATGGGGTTATCGGGTTATCGAAATAAATATTTGGAGATATATTTGACGTTAGAATGTTTAGGAGGGAATATTGGGAAATTTTACCATTTTTCCCTCGGGGATGTTTCTGGTACCCCGAGCCAACCACATAGATTTAAGTTAAATAAAAAAAAATATAGGAAACCCCTAGAATTTTTCTAAACCTACCCACTCCCTCTCCTTTGCTCTGGTTTTCTTACACTCTTGAAGGCCTAGTGACATCTTGGAGAAAACCAGCCAAAACTAAGGAATTGAAGCTAGGAACCAAGCTAGAGTTTTGGAAGCTTGGAGCTTAGGAATTGAGTTGTGGATTCAATTCTGTACAATGTAAGCTTCTTAATATGTTGAGTTGTGTTAATTTGCAGCTGGTTTTAGGTTGAATATTAGAGTTTTGCATGTTGGAGAGATGAAGGTTCAACTTTGATTTTTATAAGGATTTTGGCTTGAGTTTAAATCTATAGTATAACCTCTATGATAATTAGTTAGGATTGTTGGTTGATCTTGGGAATAATTGGACTTGTTTTTGAGGTGAAAATGGTGAGTTTTTCTGGGATCGAGGGGTCGAGTCGCGGCCCTGTTCTTGCTGAGCTGCGGCCCCGTTGATCTTGGGGTGTCTGGAATTGAAGGCGTGCCGCGGCACCTTTCAGGAAGGGCTGCGGCGCGTGTAGGCTATTTTGAGGCAGGGCCTCGGGTTAAGCTGGGGGTCGCGGCATGAGTCCATAGGGACGTGACACTTAGTGCATTTTTGGGTTATAGAAGAGTTTTAGGCTTGGGAATTCATTAGTTAAGGCTCGGGATGGATTTTATCACCCGGATTGATAGAATTCAAGGTTTCAGAGACTAGAATTATGACTCAAAGCTACTTAATGGATTAGAACTTGATGGATGAATATTGTTAATGCGTTGTGACTTGGGTTTCGGCGAGGCTCGGACTAGGTAACTGTGCTTAGGATATCGGTGCCTAGAAAGCTCGAGACAGAGGTAAGAAAACTACTGTTCCCATAGAGCTTGTGTTGCAAGGTTCGACCCTATATGACTGTGTTGTGGGGCATGGCCCTTTGATTAAATTTATATGTGTTTAGATTTCTTCTTAGCTTTATCGTATGTGAATGTAAATGATGGAACGGCAAAGGCTGGGAACGGCAAAGGCCGAGAATGGCAAGGGGCCGGGTGCAGCGTTTAGCACGCGGAGTGCGAGCTGCTAGGGTGAGACCCCAAGGGATATTTGAGATATCCTTATGGTTTAGACCGCGAACCCAGGGCTTGGTAAAGCGCCTGGGACGGCATGGCCGTACATGTATGACTTGGTGTTGGTTTGATTTTATATTAAGTGTTTTATATGTGTTTATTATCTGCTTGTGAGGGTTTTCTCGCTGGGCTTCGGCTCACGGGTGCTCTATGATGCAGCTAAAGGCAAAGGGAGAGTCGATCAACCTTGAGTATGGCGAACGGGACAAGCGGCGCGTACATGTCTGGTTTGTCTGGCTGCCACTGCCAGGGGTGTTTTTGGGAGATGTTTGTACAAAACCTGAATTTTGTCGTTTAGTCGACTCTAATTATAATTGAGTTGTAAATACTTCTAGACAATGTTTTTGGGATCCCAAATGTTAAATGTCTTATAAATTTTCAATAAAAGGTTTATTCTCAAGTTTATGACTCTGATTATGATTTAACACTTTTGTCTTAAAACCTCGATTAGCGAGTGAATTGCACATTTTAAACTCACTTACTAACGGCTCTAAGGCAGTAGGGCGTTACAACTTGGTATCAGAGTGAGCCAAGGTTTATGGTTTCTGGAGAATGACCGAACATGTACGCTTGCTGTCAGTGGCAAGCTCGAGTCAGGGTTGGTTGGTATGATTGACTTATATTTTGAAATATGTGTTTAAATGCCCTGTTTGCCTACTTATTTCTTGTAGAGCATGATGAACGAGTTAACACATGCATGATGCTATGGCATGGCCCGTTGTGTGCTATATGTTATTTGAGTGTTATGTGGATTGTTGCTTATGGTTGACTGATGTGATTGGTAGGTGGTTTTGGATGTTTTTATCATGTCTGATGAGCGGCGTCATTGATTGCAGGCATATTTGTTGAGATGCCTCGTCAATCATCTAGACTCCATGGCAGTCGGGCCGAGGATGATAACCAGGGTCAGGACCCTCCACCTGCCCCACAGAATTGGCAACAGATGTTTGCCGAAATGGAAGCAAGACTGCAATGAATAAAGGAAGAACATCGACAGTTGAGACAGCAAGCCCCTCCATAGGTCACTGGGTTGCCTGTCCAGCAGGTTGTGGCGCCAGTGCCGGTTCAATCTGTTGTGGAAAACAGGTGGGAACCCTTATATGAGCGGTTCAAAAAATAGCATCCTCCCAACTTTGAGGATGGACCAGACCCACTGCGGGCAGAGCAGTGGATGAATATGATCTCCTTTATTCATGATTTTATGAGGGTTGAGGGGAACGAGATGGTAGCTTGTGGAAGCTACATGTTCAGAGAGGATGCCCGCATCTGGTGAGATGTAGTAGTTCAGAGGAGAGATGTGATAGTTATGACCTGGGGGGAATTTAGAAGTATCTTTAATGAGAAGTATTATAGTGTGGCAGTCCGAGTTGGGAAGGTTCACGAGTTTATTAACCTGACTCAGAACTAGATGACTGTGATAGAGTATGCTCTGAAGTTTGATCGTTTGGTAAAGTTTGCGCCAGATCTAGTGCCGATAAATGCATCAAGAAGGGACAGGTTCGTACAGGGATTGAATGTTACGATCGACCGTGATGTGAAGATCACCCTGGATCCAGAGACTATTACCTACGCTCAGGTGGTAGACAAGGCCCTTACAGCTGAGAGGGCCGAGGACTAGATTTGGAGAGAGAGCACTGTTAGGCGCGATGCCAGAAGGACAGTACCTCCTTTTATTGGATCCGGTCGGGGTAGTGGCTCCAGTGAGCAGAAGAGGAAGGCTCCAGATTCCTTTGTTCCTCCCAGTTCTGATAGGAGGGCACGGGGTGGTTTTAGTGGCTGTCAGGGCGGGAGTGACAGCTGGAGGTGTTTCCCAGTATGTCCTCGATGCAGACGACGATATCAGGGTGAATGCAGGATTAGGGCCTCCTTTGTTTGTGGGAGTGAAAATAATCTGAAGAAGGACTGCCCATAATCCAGGAAGGAGGAGCCAAAGCAGGGCGACAATCTTGCTCCTGCCAGGGTGATTACTTTGACTCAGACTGAGGCGGAGGCTAGCCTCTCGGTTGTGACAGGTCAAATTTCTTGTGCTGGATCTTCTTATACTGTATTGTTTGATTCGGGTGCTACCCATTCGTTTGTGTCTACTAGAGTGATAGATCAGCTGTGTAGACCTTGTGTTTTGTATGGTAGGGATTTTCAGAATTTATTGCCGACTCGGGAACTGGTAGTCTCTAAGAGGTGGATCAGAGCTTTACCAGTAAAGGTAGATGGTAAGGAATTGTTTGCCAATTTGATTGAGCTTGCGATGGATGACTTCGATATGATCCTAAGGATGGATTGGCTATCAAAGTATGGGGCGACAATTGACTACAAGCGTAGGATGGTGACTTTTGAACCAGAAGGGCAGGTACCCTTTGTATTTATGGGAACAGCTGGTGGACCGCGGGTACCTATGATTTCATCATTAAAGGCTAGGGACCTGATGCAGGGAGGTTGCATAGGATTCCTAGCGAGTGTTGTTGATATCTCTAAGGTTTGGTCGATTGGACCGAGGGACACCAGATTGGTATGCGAGTTTCCAGATTTATTTCCAGCAGATTTTCCAGGGCTGCCACCGCAGTGAGAAATTGATTTTGTTATAGAGTTGGTACCAGGAGTGGAGCCAGTATCTAGGACACCTTACAGAATGGCTCCGGTAGAATTGAAGGAGTTAAAGATTCAGTTGCAGGAGTTACTAGATTTGGGGTTCATCAGACCGAGTTTCTCGCCATGGGGTGCTCCAGTATTGTTTGTTAAGAATAAGGATGGATCTCTCAAGATGTGTATTGATTATAGGGAGGTGAACAAGTTGACCATCAAGAATAAGTACCCACTGTCTAGAATTGATGATTTGTTTGACCAGCTCCAGGGAAAGACGGTGCTTTCTAAGATAGATCTTCGGTCGGGTTACCATCAGTTAAGGATCAAAGAGGAGGACATACCAAAGACTGCTTTCCGCATGTGGTATGGACACTATGAATTCCTGGTTATGTCCTTTGGATTAACCAATGCCCCAGCAGTTTTTATGGACATGATGAATAGGGTTTTCAAGGATTATTTAGACAAGTTCGTGATCGTGTTCATCGACGATATTTTGGTGCACTCACAGTCAGAGACGGAGCATGAGCAGCATCTACGTTTGGTATTGCATCGTTTAAGAGAGCATAAGTTATACGCTAAGTTCAGCAAGTGCGAGTTCTGGCTACCACAAGTTACATTTCTGGGCCATATTGTCAGTAGGGAGGGGATTTTGGTTGACCCAAGTAAGGTTGAGGCGGTAAGAAATTTGCCTAGACCGAGCAATGTTCCTGAAGTGAGGAGTTTTCAAGGATTTGCAGGATATTACTAGCGGTTTGTTGAGGGGTTCTCCAGAATAGCTACGCCGTTGACAGAATTGACAAAAAAGAAGACAAAGTATGTCTGGACAGACAGATGTGAGAACAATTTCAAAGAGTTGAAGCGGCGACTGATCACAACACCAGTGTTGAGTTTGCCGACAGATAGTGAGAAGTTCGTGGTTTATCGTGATGCTTCCAGACAGGGTTTGGGGTGTGTGTTGATGCAAGCTCGTAAGGTGATAGTCTATGCATCGAGACAGTTGAAAGAATATGAGCAGAGATATCCCACGCATGATCTGGAGTAGGCGGCAGTGGTATTCACACTTAAGATTTGGAGACATTATCTATATGGTGAGAAGTGTGAGATATACGCTGACCACAAGAGTTTGAAGTACTTCTTTACTCAGAAGGATCTGAATATGCGCCAGAGACGGTGGTTGGAGTTGGTTAAGGATTACAATTGTGATATCCTGTACCATCCTGGGAAGGCTAATGTAGTTGCGGATGCATTGAGCCGGAAGGGCCTAGGACAGTTGTTCAGTTCGAGATAGATATCCGATAAGCTAGTGGAGGAGATGACTAGAGCGGGTATAGAATTGGTTGTTCGGTTAGCCAACATCACTCTTCAGTCTACGCTTCTTGAGAGGATCAAGGAGGCACAGGGGAATGATTCCCAGTTAAGGGGTTACAGGGAGAACGTCTTAGTCAGAGCGGCTAAGGACTTTTCTATCTCAGAGATGGGGTTGCTGAAGTACAAGGGTCGGATTTGTGTTTCGATGGATTCTGATATCCGGTGGGAGATTTTAGATGAATCACATACCACTCCCTATTCCGTGCATCCGAGTATGACGAAGATGTACCAAGATCTGAGAGCTTTGTATTGGTGGTCGGGCATGAAAAGGGATGTGGTGGATTATGTGGCCAGGTGCTTAAATTGTCAGCAGGTCAAGGCTAAACATCAGAGGCCAGCAGGATTGCTGTAGCCACTGGGGATTCTAGAATGGAAGTGGGAAGATATCACCATGGACTTCGTGGTTGGTTTGCCGAAGACCGTGGGTCAGCATGACTCGGTGTGGGTGATTGTGGATAGGTATACCAAGTCCGCCCACTTTTTACCTGTCAGGACGACTTATACTATGGAGCAGTATGTTGAGTTATATGTGAAGGAAATTGTTCGACTTCATGGGGCTCCGAGGTCGATAGTATCCGACAGGGACCCCACCTTCACTTCCAAGTTTTGGGAGAGTGTGTAGAGGGCTATGGGCACGCAGTTACAGTTTATCACTGCCTATCATCCTCAGACAGATGGACAGTCTGAGAGGACGAGTCAGATATTGGAGGACATGTTGTGAGCCTGTGTGCTAGATTTTGGGGGATCTTGGAGTAAGTATCTTCCATTGATTGAGTTCTCATACAACAACAGTTACCAAGCAACTATCAGAGTGGCTCCGTATGAGATGCTTTATGGATGAAAATGTAGATCAACTATTCATTGGGACGAGATAGGTGAGAGGAGTTATTTGGGTCCTGAGATGGTTCAGAGGACCAATGAGGTAATTGAGAAGATTAGAGCGTGAATGCTCGCCTCCCAGAGTCGCCAGAAGACTTATTCAGACCTGAAATGCAGAAGCGTGGAATTTCATGTTGGTGACCATGTGTTTCTTAGGGTTCCACCTTTGAGGGGAGTGAAACAGGTTGCTGTTCGGGGTAAGCTGAGCCCTAGGTTTTTTGGCCCCTTTGAGATTCTAGAATGGGTGGGAGAGTTAGCTTACAAAGTAGCGATGCCTCCAGCTTTATCAGGGGTTCATGATGTCTTTCATGTGTCCATGCTCCGGAAGTATGTGTCAGATTCGACGCATGTTCTGAGTTATGAGAATTTGGAGCTAGATAAGGATTTGTCCTATGAGGAGAAGCCGGTTCGGGTTCATGACCAGAAGGATAAAGTCTTGCAGAGCAAGACCATCGCCTTGGTGAAAGTGTTGTGGAGGAACAGCAAGGTTGAGGAGGCGACGTGGGAACTTGAATCAGAGATGAGGGAGCGGTATCCCTAGCTTTTCAAGTAATTTCGAGGACGAAATTTCTGTACGGAGGGGATAGTTGTAACGACCCAAATTTTCTAATAAGGCTTTGGGCCTTGATTAGTGTGCCAGGAGGGCAATAAGTGAATTACGATTATAATATGTGAATTTATGTTAATATGTGATAGAGATGCATGCTTAGTTGGATTAAATATGCATGTGGGCCCCGTTTGGATATTAGGGGCATGTTTGTAATTTTAGCGTGTTGAGGTTATAAATGAGATATGCTTGTGATATATTTGTGTAGCACGATTCGAGACAGTCCTAGGAAGCCGTTAGCCAGGAAGTCACAACGGGGTTGAATATCTGACTCGGGGCGAGTCGAGGGGTATTTTGGGTATTAGATGTCTTATGGGGTTATCGAGTTATGGAAATAAATATTTGGAGATATATTTGAGGTTAGGATGTTTAGGAGGGAATATTGGGAAAATTTACCATTTTTCCCTCGGGGACGTTTTTGGTACCCCGAGCCTTGAGGTAACCACATAGATTTAAGTTAAATAAAACAAAATATAGGAAACCCCTCGAATTTTTCAAAACCGACCCACTCCCTCTCCTTTTCTCTAGTTTTCTTACACTCTTGAAGGCCTAGTGACATCTTGGAGAAAATCATCCAAAACTAAGGAATTGAAGCTAGGAACCAAGCTAGAGTTTTGGAAGCTTGGAGCTTAGGAAACTGAGTTGTGGATTCAATTCTGTACAAGGTAAACTTCTTAATATGTTGAGTTATGTTAATTTACAGCTGGTTTTAGGTTGAATATTAGAGTTTTGCATGTTGGAGGGATGAAGATTCATCTTTGATTTTTATAAGGTTTTTGGCTTAAGTTTTTGTTGGGTTTTGCTGTTGAATCTATAGTATAACCTCTGTGATAATTAGTTAGGATTGTTGGCTTAATCTTGGGGATAATTGGACTGGATTTTGAGGTGAAAATGGTGAGTTTTTCTAGGATCGAGGGGTCGGGCCACGGCCCTGTTCTTGCTGAGCCGCGGCCCCCTTGATGTTGGGGCGTCTGGAATTGGAGGCGCACCGCAGCGCCCTTCAGGAAGGGTCGCGGTGCGTGTGGGCTATTTTGAGTCAAGGCCTCGGGTTGAGCTGGGGGCCGCAACATGAGTCCCTAGGGCCACGATGCTTAGTGCATTTTTGGGTTCTAGAGGAGTTTTAGGCTCGGGATGGATTTTATCACCCGGATTGATAGAATTCAAGGTTTCAGAGACTAGAATTATGACTCAAAGCTTCTTAATGGATTAGAACTTCATGGATGAATATTGTTTATGCGTTGTGACAAGGGTTTCGGTGAGGCTCGGACTAGGGAACTGTGCTCGGGATATCGGTCCCTAGAAAGCTTGGGACACAGGTAAGAAAACTACTGTTCCCATAGAGCTTGTGTTGCAGGGTGTGGCCCTAGATGATTGAGTTGCAGGGCTCGACCCTATATGACTGTGTTGCGGGGCATGGCCCTTTGATTGAATTTATATGTGTTTATATTTCTGCTTAGCTTTATCGTATGTGTATGTAAATGATGGAACGGCAAAGGCCGAGAACAGCGAAGGCCGGGAACTGCGAAGGTTGGGAACGGCGAAGGCCGAGAACGACAAGGGACCGGGTGCAGCGTTTAGCACGCGGAGTACGAGCTGCCAGGGTGAGACCCCAAGGGATACCTGGGATATCCTTATGGTTTATACCGCGAACCCAAGGCCTGGTAAAGCGCCTGGGACGGCATGGCTGTACATGTATGACCTGGTGTTGGCTTGATTTTATATTAAGTGTTTGATATGCGTTTATTATCTGCTTTCGAGGGTTTTCTTGCTGGACTTCGGCTCACGGGTGCTCTATGGTGCAGGTAAAGGCAAAGGGAGAGTCGATCAACCTTGAGTATGGTGAGCGGGACGAGTGGCGCGTACATGTCCGGTCTGTCTGGCTGCCACGACCAGGGGTGTTTTTTGGAGATGTTTGTACAAAACCTGAATTTTGTCGTTTAGTCGACTCTAATTATATTTGGGTTGTAACTACTTCTAGATAATGCTTTTGGGATCCCAAATGTTAAATGTCTTATAAAGTTTCAATAAAAGGTTTATTCTCAAGTTTATGACTCTGATTATGATTTAATTACACTTTTGTCTTAAAACCTTGATTAGTGAGTTAATTGCACATTTTAAACTCACTTAGTAACGACTATAAGGCAGTAGCGCGTTACAAGTTCCTTCGCGTGGGACTTAACACACCATCCTTGGGATCTTTATTCACCAAAAATACCCTTCGGAGAACCAGATCGTCAAATCCGGGTATCCATCCCTTGACTTTTGAATTGAAATAATGAGTGAATTTTTGTTGATAATGGGGGAGCTGTAATTACGATGTCTCACATTTTTCTTCGATCAGATTGAGGGATGCACTAAGTAGCTCATTGTTCTGATCTTGATCAAATGTCCTTTGTCTGTGAGTAGCCACCATTGCCTCAATTGGAAGCATGGCCTCGCTTCTGAAGGTTAGGGAAAAAGGAGTATGTCCCGTGGATGTCCTATGTGAAGTTCGGTAGAGCCAAAGTACTTGTGGGAGCTGCTCGGGCCATAATCCTTTGGCTTCATCCATCCTTTTCTCCAGGCTCGTCTTGAGGGTCTTATTTACAGCCTCCACCTCCCATTGGCTCTTGGGTATGCTACGAATAAGATACTCTTCGTTATGTCGTATCTTTCACAAAAGTCTTTGAAGAGATCACTATCGAACTGTGTTCTGTTGTCTGACACAATCTGTTTAGGAAGACCAAATTGATATACGATATTCTTCACAACGAAGTCCAAGACTCTCTTTGAGGTGATGGTTTCCAAAGGTTCAGCCTCCACCCACTTCGTGAAGTAATCGATTGCCACTATTGTAAACCAAACTCATCCCACTCCCATAGGTAGGGAACCTATCAGCTCGATTCCCCATGCTGCAAATGGCCAAGGGAACAAAATCATGGTTAGCTCGACTGGAGTAGCTCGGGCAACTATGGAAAAACGCTGGTATTTGTCACACTTATGAACATACGAGATCGAGTCCTTCGTTAAAGTGGGCCAGAAATAGCCCTGCCTCAGTACCTTGAGTGCTAGGTTTTGCCCCCAAGTGTGATCTCCACAAAAACCTTCATGTATTTCTTGTAAGATGGTTTTGGCTTCTTTGAGTAGAATACACTGCAGGAGGGACAACAAATGACCTCGCCGATATAGGATTCCCTCAACTATTACATACCATGGTGCTTGATAAAGTAGTTTTCTCGCATGTTTCTTGTCATCAGGTAGTTTTCCAGTCGTGAGATATTCCATTATAGCAGTCATCCAGGTCGGTCTAATGTCAACCATTCCGACCTCCATCCATCGAAACTACATTCAATGTTTCAGCCTCTTTGGTGGTAGAAAGTTGAGCCAGAGCATCAGCATTATAATTCTGCTTGTGGGGTATCTGTTCAACAGAGCTAAACTCGAATTCAGACAACTCACCTTTTAGCTTAGCCAGGTAGGCTGCCATCATGGTGCCTCGAGCTTGATATTCTCCAAATATCTGATTTACCATGAGTTGTAAATCACTATAGCATTGGATGGCTTTTGCTTTCAGCTCTTTTACCACTCTTAGCCCTGCCAATAAGGCCTCATACTCTACTTCGTTATTGGATGCTTCAAACCCAATTCTAAGAGCTGTTTGGAACCGATGCCCTTCAGGCGAGATTAAGATTATCCCAGCTCCCGATCTATTCTTGTTTGACAATCCATCAACAAATATTTTCCATAATTCCTGCACTGGCTCCCTCGTGAGCTTTTCTTGAAAACCAGTGCACTCAGCCATAAAATCAGCAAGGGCTTAACTCTTGACTGATGTTCATGGCATGTATAATATCTCGAACTGGCTAAGTTCGATGGCCCATTTTAAGAGACATCCCGATGCTTCAACCTTTTGCAATACCTGCCTTAAAGGTTGGTCGGTTCTGACATTAATATAATTGGACTGGAAATATGCCCTAAACCTTCTGGAAGCCAAAATTGGACAGAATGCCAGCTTCTCTATCAGTGGGTATCGTTATTCAACTCTGAGAAGCCTCTTCCTTACATAATATATTGGTTTCTGTGTCCAGTCTTCTTCTCAAACTAACACGGTACTGACTGCATTTTTCGTCACGGTCAAGTAAAGAAATAGAGACTCTCCAGACGTTGGTTTGGATAGTAAAGGCAGTTCAACTAGATGCATTTTTCAGATTGTGAAATGCCTGTTCACATTCTTCAGTCCAGTCAAATTTCTTGTTTTCACTGAGCAAGTTGTAAAACGGCAGATACTTGTAAGTGTATTTCGAAATGAAGCGATTTAGAGCTGCCACCCTTCCAGTTAGGCTTCGAACTTCTTTACGTGACATGGGTGAAGGCAAGTCTAACAACGATTTGAATTTTTTCAGATTTGTCTCTATCCCCTTTGTGTTGACTATGAACCCCAAATGCTTTCCAGATGCCACCCCAAAAGTGCATTTCTGTGGATTCAGCTTCTTCTCATGCTTTCTCAAGCTACCGAATCATTCTTCCAGGTCGGATACATGGTTATTGGTAGTCTTCAGCTTGACAAGCATGTCATCGACATACACCTCCATGTTTCTCCTGATCTGGTTAGCGAACATTTTGTTGACCAACCGTTGATATGTAGCCCTGACATTTTTCAGTCCGAATTTTATGTAACAATATATGTTATGTTCGGTCATGAAACTGGTATACTCTTTGTCTACAAGGTTCATCGCGATATGATTATATCCAGAATACACGTCCATGAAAGACATCAGCTCATGACCTGTTGTGGCGTCTACCAACTAATCAATCCTTGGTAGTGGGATAGTCCTTAGGACAAGCCTTGTTGAGGTCAGAGAAGTCGATACAGGTTTTCCACTTCCCGTTTGGCTTTGGAACAAGCATGGGATTAGCAACCCAGATCAGGTATTTTGCTTCCCTAATAAACCCAAATTTTATTAGTCGAGCTACTTCTTCCTCTAATGCTTCATCTTTTGTTCAAGTTTAAGGTGTGCATTATTATACTCGAATTGATTCCCACTATATCCTCGTACGACCAGGCGAAAACATCTAGATTCTTTCGTAAAAAATCGACCAGCTCATTCTTTCTTTTGTCTTCAAGATTTTTCCCAATTTTTACAATCCTTGAAGATTCTTTCAGGTAGATGTTTACTTCCTCGAGCTATTCTATGGTTTTGAGCTCAGGCCTGTCTTTGCCTACTCGCAGATCGATGTCGTCGTGTTGGGAAACCTCACCACCTTCTTCTGGAGGTTCTTCCGTCCCACAAGTGACTTATATTCCCTGGGACTCCTCACCTCCCTCACTTATGACAATTTCCGACTGCCTTGGTTGTGACTTTCCATTCATAGAAATGCTATAGTATTCTCTAGTAGCGAGTTGGACTCCTCTGACTGTGCATATCCTCGAAGTTGAGGGGAATTTCATTGCCAGGTGTTGGATCGAAGTTACGACTTCGAATGCCATCTCCGCGGGTCGGCCCAAAATCGCATTGTATGCGGTCGGACAATCGATTACCATGAACTCGAATATTTTGGAGATAGTTCGTGACTCTTCTCCTAATGTCACCACTAGTCTCATTGTCCCTATGTCCGTTGTTTCTTCAACCGAAAACTTGTACAGAGTCTTTGAGGTTGGCTTCAAATCGGATACGAACAATCCCACTTTTTCCAGGGTGGAACTGAAAAGTAAATTTACGGAACTCCCGTTATCCACCAGCATTCTCCGTACCCTTCGGTCGGTGAGTTGCACGGTTACAATCAGCAGATCATTGTGTGGGAATCGTACGTGGTTAGTATCCTCTTTCGTGGAAATGAATGGTTGTTTTTCCAACCATCGTTGCTTTGATAACCGCTGCTCCGGGACAAACTCCACTTCGTTATGAGCCTTAAACTCATTTAAATACCTCCTTACTGCTCATGTCGACCAAATGAGGTCCTCCGGCAATAGTGGTTATATCTCCTCCTACTATTGGGGGAGGATCGACCTGATTCGTCTGAGCTCCAGATTGGCCTACCGAAGTTTTTGGCACTGACTGAGAATTCTCCCCGGTAGTTTTCTTGGGGACTACCCAATTTTGGGCTTACTGGGCCAATGGTCCAGCTCGAATGAGAGTCTCGATTTCATCCTTCAGCTGTCGGCAATCATCAATATTATGAACGATGTCATTGTGGAATCGGCAAAATTTTGAAGGATCTCTCGTCGCCCTTTGGTGCCTTAAAGGTTTTGGCGTCTTCCATGGGAGGCGATTAGAATGTGCCAGAAAGATACGCTCTCGGGTGTCTGTTAGGTCGGTATAGGTGGCGTAAATGGGCTTGAACTTCTCCACAAACTTGTTCTTCTTTGTCCCATTTTGGTCGCCCTCACCATTCCCCACTACTACAAAAAGGGCTTTTTAGGACTTGCGGGGCGCGAGTCCTCTATTTGAGAGCCTTAAAAAATGAGGTTTTTTAGGACTCACGTTGCGAGTCCTAAAAAAGTGTCTGCGAGTCCTAAAAGATCCTGCTGAGTGCCTTTAAGTAAGGTTTTTAGGACTCTCTTTGGGTGCCCTTATAAGCTATATTTTTAATATTAAAAAAAATTGTTTATTATTATTTTAAATTAAAAATTATGATTTAAATGAAAAATTTATATGCAAATTAATATAAAAAAATCATAGATTAAAATAACAAAACTTACACAAAGTATTTACAAATCTAGTCAAACAAAATTTGGAACAAATATAACACTACTACTTCACTCAAAAATCATATAGCCTTGTCTATAAACATAATCGTCTTGACCTTAAAAATATATATAACTAGATTTACATTGAAAATAAAAATTGCAAATAAAATGAAACACTAAATTCATTGTCAAACAACATATCTTTCTTCTTCTGGCCCTTGTACTCACCCTCGTCGCAGTCTTTCCAAAGTAAGGATTGGCTGCCATGAAATATTAACCGGCACATTAATATCAACATTATATTTAATTTTGTAAAATTTCACATAAGTACAATTTAAATAATAAATCATGTGTTTACTTTTTGACAACTTCTCTTCAACCCAACAATAAAATATCTACAAATATTATTTTGATGGCAACTTTTCAAAACCTAATTGCTCTTTTGTCATTGTGGCAATCATCTTTTTCATATTTCCATACTTACTACAAGGACAACAAATATGGTTTGGATCTTTGGCACGATCCAAACAAAATTTAAGAAACTCATCGACTCCTTTTATATATTCTATTGACAACCTATCAGCTGACATCCATTCTTTTTCCACATTGCGACTATTTGTTTTAATAAAAAGTAAAAATTAAGTAAATAAAATAAACATACAAAACAAAAACCAAGTATAGAAAAATCTATAGAAAATCAGACAACATATCCCCTAATTTACTAGCCATCTATCACAATCAACACCAACATGTCAAACAAATCAAACAACACGCAAGTTTTCATCCACATATCACCGCATCACATAAAATTCTCAGAACCTACTTCACCAAGACATGCAAGTTCTAAATCTTCCGTTATCAGCGCTGCGCACAGAATTCCCAGAACCTATTTCACTACGGAAGAATATCTAAGATAATCAAACTTCACTAAAGTAATACAATTATCATTCAAAATTGTAAAATATTGAAAAATAAAAAAGAAATTCAAATACAACATACCTTTTGCTATTAGCAACAAATCCAATGCTTCAAGACCAATCAAAATATTAACCTAAACATTATTATCAACATTATGAAAATTAACAAGTTAGATGTTGACATTAATTTTAAAAAGTGCACATAAATACAATTCAAATAGTAAATTATCTTAATTACTAGAGATCTTATACCAAGTGTTTCAAATCACTAATTCTTTTATTTTTAAAAGGAATAACTAAAATATTTTATAAATCATAAACACATTATATTATAATTCTTAAAAAATTAGTAATAAGTAGAATAATATTCATGAATGTTTTCCTCTAATATTTTCCATATTCCATGTGTTGACGCGGTTTTTGGCCAATAGTGTATTAAGAAATAATAAGGTAGATTAGTGCTTAGTAATAAACCGTAATGAAAAATGAAATGAATTCACAAGAACACAAATATTTTATGTGGTTCAGTGGTTAAAATCCACCTAGTCCACGAGTCTATATTATTACTTTTTCTCTCTCTATTATGGCAGATTTTTGGTATTACAGAATAAACGTCCCATTCCCTGTCCAATATTCCTAGTATTTATAAGGGAATTCCATAGACAGGTTTGGGTAACCGCATGAGTCAATCGTACAATTACATAATTATTAAATTTAATACAAATAATTCCCTTTTATATTGGGATATGATTTGATCATAGAGTAAATGTTCTCCTAATATCTGGGACATTAAATATGTTAGCCAGGTCATATATAAACGTATAAAAGGACTCGAGTCGTTGGGGATCCGCGGGTGTGCAATATATTAGAATTATCACGAGCTAGATTTCTCCTCTAAGATTGTGCTTAGACAGCTATTTTAATATCCTGAGCTCGCGCTTCATGACCTTCGTATCCCTTGCTCGGGTTAGACCTAGGGTGCCTAACACCACGGGTGACCAGACAAAACCCGAGCTGTCCACGTGCATAATAATCAAATATCACTCCCATAATACGTCTCCGCATATTTATTTGTCAGCTGTACCTGAGCTTGGTGAATAAACTCAGGCTGAAATAAGGGTACAACATTTTCCCCCCAAGCTCCTGCTTGTGTATGACGTCGTCACTTTCTAACATACACAGTTGGGGCTTTTAGACTTCTGTTGTATAAAACCACGCCTGCCCACTACTTGAGTATTGGACATGTGGTATACCGCAATTGGCTTCTGTTCGGGTTTCGAGGACTACAATAAATGCCTTGTCACCATTTTTCCGCCGTTTAGTCTATTTAACCTTGGCCCTTGGATGTTAAACCAACTCAAATGAATGGCCCAAATTAATTTACACAATTTACGTATAAAACAAATGTCCAAGTTTCAGATTTCACCACCTTTCATTAAAAAAATTTCCTCTTCTGCATTTCCGAGCCTTTTTTCTTTCCCAGAAATCCCCAACAATCGTTCATTGTACCCAGTCACTCAGAATTTTTCCCGGTACTGCCCTTTTCAAAGTCCACATCTTATCGTTGAAGAACACACTGTAAGTATCTCATTCTTTGGTTTGAAGAGTTGTGTTTTTTTAAATGGACTTTTTTTCTTCACCATGTTCATCCGCAATATTCGATGTAGTCAATGTTAGGCTATTTCCAAATGTTTTTAGGGAGTAGGTTTCGACTTAGATTCAACGGGTGAGTCCAAAAATAGCTCAGAAATAAGACATTCATAAAATTGGGGAATTTTTGGATAAATCTGGGTAATCTTAATGGTGAATTAATTTAAAGAATACACATTCGGGATAAAGGAGATGAAGGGTTTTTAGGTTTCAAACCAGATAGCTTAGAGAGTACGTTTCTTGGGTGGTTTTTCACTGAACCGCCTCCCAAGGAAAGTAGTGATTTGGCAGTCTGAGATACGGATCCCTAAATATCAGGGGTGTATTAGGAAACTGAGGCACGTAACTTAAGGTATCGCATGGCGTCACGCGATGGGGCTGAGGCTAACCTCTGCTCTTATAACAAAAGTATACCATTCCCCCCTTCGCACTTTCGCGTTAGTCTTTAAATCCTCTTAGGTCGCCTACTAACTAGCTCATTCTGCTCGTTAGGCGATCTGATGACTCCTCGCCTCCGTCATTTATGACCATAGCTTGCTGCCTGGGTTATAATTTTCCCTTCATAGAAATGCTATAGCATTCTCTGGCAGTGGGCTGATCACCTTTGACGGTGCATATTCCCGTAGCTGAGGGGAATTTTATTCCTACGTGGCAGATAGAGGTTATGGCTTCAAATGCCATCAATGCAGGTTGACCCAAAATCGCATTGTATGCAGCTGGACAGTCGATTACCATGAACTCAAGCAACTTGGAGACAATTCATGAACCTTCTCCCAATGTTACAACTAATTCTATCGTCCCGATGACTGCTGACCCTTCACCGGGAAACCCGTACAGACTCATTGAGGTCGCCTTCAATTCTGCTACAGACAACCCCATTTTTTCCAAGGTGGACCTAAAAAGTAGATTCACTAAACTCCCGTTATCTACTTGTGTCCTCCGAACCCTCCGGTTGGCGAGCTGAATGGTTATGACCAAGGGATCATTATGTGGGAATTCGATGTGGCTAGCATCCTTTCTCTATAAATATGATTGGTTGTTTTTCCAATCGTTGTTGTTTTGATGTCCGCTGTTCTGGGATGATCTCCACTCCATTATGGGATTTCAGTTTGTTAATGTACCTTTTCTAGGCCCCTCTACTTGTGCCTGCCAGATGAGGTCCTCCCGAAATGGTGGCTATATCTCCCCCTATTATCAGAGGAGGATCTTCCTGATTCGCTTGAGCTCTGGTTTGACTAACTGGAGCTTCGGGGGCCGACGAAGGGTTTGGTCCAGCGGGATGACTAGGGACCACCCAATTTCGGGCGTATTAGGCCAAAGGTCCCGCTTTAATGAGAGTTTCGATCTCATCCTTCAGTTGCTGACAGTTATGAGTGTTATGACCGATATCATTATGAAATCAGCAGAACTTCGAAGGATCTCTCTTCGCTCTTTGGTTGTTCAATGGTTCTAGCTTCTTCCATGAAAGGCAAGTAGAATTTGCCAGGAAGATGCACTCACTTGTATCTGTGAGGTCAGTGTAAGTGGCGTAAACAGGCTTGAATTTCCCCCCATACTTATTTTTCTTTGTTCTGCTCTGGTCGCCTTCACCATTTCCCTTCCTGTTGTTACTCCCCCCTTGATTATTTTGGGTAACAATTTGAGCCGTAGCTGCAATGTCAATTACCGCTCCAACCGGCTGGACAGAGAACTGGTTCGTTCCTGCAACAGAAGCTCACGCCTCTTCCAGGTTAATCCATCTTTGAGCTCGTACCAAGAACTCATCCACTCTATTAACTCCTTTTCTCTGTAATTCTTACCACATGTCACCACCAACAAGGATTCCCATCCTAATTGCCATGAGCTTGGAACTATCATCAACATCCCTATCTCGTGCAGCGACATTGGAAAATCTACTTAGATATGCCTTCAATGTTTTGCCAGGTTGCTGCTTTACATTGGCTAATGAATCAGCCTTAACCCGAGCTGTCTGGGAAGCCCGAAATGCTTTTTTGAAGTCAGAAGAAAACTTCTTCCATGAACTTATAGAATGCCTCTTGTATTTGTTAAACCACTGCCTGGCTGGCCCAATTAGAGTTGAAGGGAATAACCTTAGATCGAGTCTGACATTGTGGGTCACCATCATGGTGTTCAACATCCCAAGGTCGTCTGACGGATCTCCATCTCCATTAAACTTTGACAAGTGTGGCATTCTGAAGCCTATCGGATACGTGGCCACCACAATATTTGGACCAAAAGGCTCGAGCTCATCGTCTGAGTCGCAGTCATCTTTACCTTTTCTAGATAAAAGCCTCTTTATTTTCTCTTCCATCCAAGCTAGCCTCTTGAGGGTTTTGTATCTGGTCCCTAGGTTAAATGGGGGTTGTTCAACAGCTCCTATCCTATCGTATGTGTTTGATGGGTTATTGTCCCTCCAAGCTTGAGCTTGGTTTGGTGGGGCATTCCTATTATCGCATACTATGGATGGACCTCCCTCTTGTCAAGTATAACTAACATCTTCATTCTGTGCTGGATTCCTTCTCTGGGAATTCAGACGATCATGCAAATCAGGTTGTGAATCGTACCGAGGGCTTTGTGCAGAACTCAACTAATTTCTAAAATTGCCCTTGGACCTACCACTTCGAAGAATTTCAGTCCAGTAACTTCCATTTGTGAAGCTTACATCTCGCAGTTGAGGCCGAGGATCTGGATTTTCAACACGTGTCCGTGTGATGGAGGTATGGGCAGACGGAGGAGGATTTCTCCTACTGTCTCCATAACCTGGAATGTCCCGCATAGGATGAGGTGGTTTTGGATGTCTAATAGGTGACAGGGGATGCCTTATTGGTGAGGCGATCCTTGTCCCATCAGGGAAAACTAGATTAGCCCACCTCTGCTCTCCCCCACTGTCTCTTGCTCTCTGCACCTGACGATCCGGTCACGACGTAGGAGCGTTTGTTGGAACATTTTGTCTCTGTGAGCCTGTTCCAAACCCTCCTCGTGGATTTCCATGGGTATTCCTAGGTGATTCTGAAGGAGGCACCAAACTTGGGGTTTGCGGTCCTAACCGATTGACTGATATGCTAATGACCCCTATGAAGGCCACTAGGGTGAGCATTCTGGCGGAATCGCCTTGTAGGCACAGAACTTGGGGTGGCAGTACTGACTGACTGACTTGGTTTGGATCGGTTATTCCATTGGGATTTATGAGACCCACTTTGCTTCTTTCTGATATTAACGTCGGTTGCAAGAGGGGGTAACCGAGCAAAAACCTCCTCAGTTTGCCTGTTTTTCTTAGCAAGATGAATTCTTAACTGCATGTGTTTCCATCTCAATGGAATTTAAGTAGCCTAGGTTTGGATTTGGTGGTAATGATGCTGAACTCCCAGTGTCATCGTGACCCGCCGGTTGTTTTCCCGGACATTGCTGGACTTCAGGGCCATGCTCGTTCGAAACAGCAGTATGATGGGCCTCCTGCCCACCAGTCTGTTCTATCTCATTGTTGTGCATTGAACGAGTGAGTACCATGATGAGATTCGACTGGGATTTTGATAAAGCACTAATTTTCCTCTGAATGAAAGCACCAAACTGTTGACGCGATATTTCACCAACAGTGTATTAAGAAATAATAAGGTAGATTAGTGCTTAGTAATAAACCGTAATGAAAATGAAATGAATTCACAAGAACACAAATATTTTACGTGGTTCAGTGGTTAAAATCCACCTAGTCCACGAGTCTATATTATTACTTTTTCTCTCTTTATTCTGGCAGATTTTTGGTATTATAGAATAATCATCCCCTTCCTTGTCCAATATTTCTAGTATTTATAAGGGAATTCCATAGACAGGTTTGGGTAACTGCGTGAGTCAATCGCACATTTACATAATTATTAAATTTAATACAAATAATTCCCTTTTATATTGGGATATGATTTGATCACAAAGTAAATGTTCTCCTAATATTTGGGACATTAAATTTTATAGCCTGGTCATATTTAAACGTATAAAAGGACCCAAGTCGTTGGGGATTCGCGGGTGTGCAATATATTAAAATTATCACGAGCTGGATGTCTCCTCCAAGCTCGTGCTTAGAAAGAAATTTTAATATCCTGAGCTCGCACTTCACGACCTTCGTATCCCTTGCTTGGGTTAGACCTAGGGCGCCTAACACCACAGGTGACCACACGAAACTCGAGTTGTCCACGTGCATAACAATCAGATATCACTCCCATACTACGTCTCCGTATATTTATTTTCCAGCTGTACCTGAGCTAGGTGAATAAACTCGGGCTGAAATTAAGGTACAACATTTACCCCCTAAGCTCCTGCTCGTGTATGACATCGTCACTTTCTGACCTACTGTGGACGCTCAATATTCCACGCCCATAAAAGAACCAAGATGCGCGCTAAGGTCCCTTAAAGGCCTCAACGCATGCTTAAGCCACGAGACGCGAGAGCCACCACCCTCTCGCAATGGCCTCGCATGCCTAGGACCGTGCCCCGCGAGGTGATCTCACACGCCCCAGCAGGCCCTCGGCCTCGCACAGCCACACCCGAAGCACCAGGTGGCCTCGCGCCCCAGCAGGCCCTCGGCCTCGCGCAGCCACGCCCGAAGCACCAGGTGGCCTCGCGCCCCAACAGGCCCTCGGCCTCGTGCAGCCATGCCCGAAGCGCCAGGTGGCCTCGCACCCCAGCAGGCCCTCGGCCTCGCACCCCAGCAGGCCCTCGGCCTCGCGCAGCCACGCCCGAAACGCCAGGTGGCCTCGTGCCCCAGCAGGCCCTCGGCCTTGCGCAGCGACGCCCGAAGCACTAGGTGGCCTCGCGCCCCTGCAGGCCCTCGGCCTCGCGCAACCTTGCCCGAAGCACCAGGTGGCCTCGCGAATGAGGCCACGCGTCAAAGGAGCCTCGCCACCAAGGGGCTCGCGAGGAAGTCATCTCACCTCACACCCATCTGTCAAGGCCCCATGCCTATCACTTATGCACGCAGGTGACCTTGGGGTGCTTCAGGCATCTCGTGTCAAGGACTCGAGAGCCTCGCCTCACGCCACCACCTTTATGCGCGCCAAGTGTCTCGTTCCCTATACCTTGGGACCCCAATGCTTAGGGGCCCGGGTATGAGTTGAATGGAACGTACTTGTACGATCTCATACTGGGTACGGCCCTTAAGACCTTGTATGTCGAAATACGGACACCCGTACCAGTGGGGGAGTGGGAATACTGGGATAGGAGTTATGGCCCGTATGTCTACGACCAGGAGTCAGAGTCGACACCACTACCACCTGCACCACTACGTCTGCCACCACTCCTCTGACATGGGTACGGACAAGTAGTGGAGACATCTTCCTAACCCCTGCCCCTGTACTGGATGCATGACCACAACCTCTGGAACCACAATCCTAACAAAGTACTTATGTACCACTTGGTCTCCTGGACCACCATGTACCCAGGGCCATTAGAGCCTAATATAAAATGAACTCTAACTCCACCTGAAAGGGGGTTGGAAAATTTACTGTAACAAGTGCTTGAGAGTGAATGAAATATTGATTTCTCCATTGTTGTTCTGTCATTGTTCTTGAGTTATTACTTAAAATTCTACAGCTTTTTCATTGACTATCTTTACTTGATAATTTTTTCCAACTCAACTTAGTTGACGAGTTCTCACCGTCAACACCTACATAGTAGGGGCTTTTAGAATTCTGTTGTATAAAACCACGCCTGCCCACTACTTGAGTACTGGACACGTGGTATACCGGAATTTGCGTCCGTTCGGGTTTCGAGGACTTCAGTAATTGCCTTGTCACCTTTTTGCCGCTGTTTGGTATATTTAACCTTGGCCCTTGGATCTTGAACTAACCCAAATGAATGGCCCAGATTAATTTACACAATTTACGTATAAAAGGGATGGCCAAGTTTCAAACTCCACCACCTTTCATTTAAAAATTTTCCTCTTCTGCACTTCCGAGCCATTTTTCTTTCCTAGAAATCCCCAAAAATCGTTCACTGTGCCCAGTCACTCAAAAGTTTTCCAGGAATTGCCCTTTGCAAAGTCCACATCTTATCGTCGAAGAACACACTGCAAGTATCTCATTCTGTGGTTTGAAGAGTGTTTTTTTTAATGGACTTTTTCTTCTTCACCATGTTCATCCGCAATATTCACTATAGTCACTATTAGGATATTTCTAAATGTTTTTAGGGAATAGGTTTCAACTTAGGTTCAATGGGTGAGGCCAGAAATAGCTATAGAAATAAGACATTCATTAAACTAGGAAATTTTTGGGTAATCTTAATGGTGAATTTTAATATAGACTCGTGGACTAGGTGGATTTTGACCACTGAACCACTTAAAAGATTCGTGTTCTTGTGAATACATTTCATTTTTCATTACAGTTTGTTACTAAGCACTAATCTACCTTATTATTTCTTAATACACTGTTGGTGAAAAACCACGTCAACACCATGGACCCTTTTTACTTTTTCTCTAGTATTTACTCTTTGACCCTTTTTCATCAACCCAATAATGAAAGTTCTAGTTAGAAATATCTACAAGTATGTGTTTTGATGACTACTATTCAAAAGCTAGCTAGCACTTTCATTTTTTTTATTAACTAGTGTCATATTTCAATGAGAAAAAAAAACTAAAATCCCCAAAAAAAAATTTAGAATAAAAAGATATTCTTCAATGATAAACAAAACTAAAATCAAACATAGTTTTTAGATTAAAAAGATATTCTTCATTTTTTTGTTAACTAGTGCCATATTTCAATGGGAAAATAAAACTAAAATGAACCCAATAACCATCTCATTATATTTAAAGCATTATACAATTATACACACACAAATATATATATATATATATACTAACACTATCAAATGAACTCAAACATACCTCATATTAAATAAAAAAGAAAAAAAAACTATACTGCTATATTAAATACAGAATAATACAAGTAAATAACATACATATATATATTTATATAAGATAAAGTATTTATTTATCAAAGAAATGAAGAAAAAAAACCTGCTATGCCCACAAACCTCTTAGTGTGAACCCTGAACCCGCGCCACAGAGACGCACATCGCGTTTGAGAACCCCCACGCCACCTCCGCGAGCTAAGGTGTTGGAGCCAAGGAGACCGTCGCTGCCTGCGTCTATGGAAACCCGCTGCCGTGGTACGTGCGCCTGTCGTGGAGACCGTAGCCGCCATTACTGCCCTACTGTCGTTGCCCCTCTTCTCGACAACAGTCGACCCTCTTCTCTACTCTTCTCTGTTTGTGTGCTGAAAATTTTCTATGTGGAACCCTAACTATAAAAATCCTCGATTTCAAAAATGTTAAGTGTATTCTTCAAATTTGACTTAAAAGTTTTTAGGACTCACTTTGGGAGTCCTTAATACTCTTTTACGACACCCAAAGTAGGCTTTTAAGGACTCACATATGTTTTTAGGACTCTCATTACGAGTCCTAAAATGTGATTCTTAAGGACTCTAAGAGAGTCCTAAAAACTCTAGAGACATTTTTTAGGACTTACATTTAGGTTTATGTCCTAAAATGGTGTCCCGTAAAGTGTATTTTGTAGTACCCCTTCCTTTTGTTATTCCCCCTTGGTTATTCTAGGTAATGACTTGAGCCATAGCTGCAACATCTGTTATCGCTTCTATGGTTGGACATGGCTCTGACTGGTTCCCGCGATAGAAGCTCGTGCCTGTTCATGGTTTATCCATTCCTGAGCTCGAGCCAGAACTTCATCCATGCTTTTAACCCCTTTTCTTTGGAGTTCTTGCCACAGGTCCCCCCCCCCCCCCAACGAGGATTATTGTTCTCGTTGCCATGAGCTTGGAGCTATCATCAACATCCCTAGCTCGTGTAGCAACATTGGAAAATTTGCTTAGGTATGCTTTCAATGTCTCTCCAGGTTGTTTCTTTATGTTGGCTAATGAATCGACTTCAACACGAGCTGCCTGCGAGGCTCAAAATTCTCTTTTAAACATGGAGGAAAATTTCTTCCACGAGCTTATCAAATGCTTCTTGTATTATTTAAACCACTGCCTGGCATGTCTGACCAGAGTTGTAGGGAACAAGATACATCTTAGATCGAGCTCGACATTGTGGGCCATCATCATGGTGTTAAACATTCTTAGGTGATTAGATGAATTTGCATCTCCATCAAACATTGGCATGTGCGGCATCCTAAAGCCAATAGTATATGTTGCCACTACAATTTTTGGAGCAAAAGGTTCAAGCACCTAATTTGAGTCGCAATCATCCTTTCCCTTCCTAGATAAGAGTCTTTTCATTTTCTCTTCCATCAGAGCCAGTCTTTCAAGGGTTTGGTCCCTGGTCCCTAGGTTTGCTGGGGGCTATTTAATAGCTCCCATCCTATTATACACGTTTGATGGGTTGTTGTCCCTCCAAGTTCGAGCTTGGTTATGTGGGACATTCCCATTGTCGCGTATAATGGACGGACCTCTCTCATGCCGAGTATAGCTAACATCCTTATCTCGAGCTGGATACCTTCTTTCTGAGTTTAAATGATCGCACAGGTTGGGTTGTGGATCATAACGAGGACTTTGTGCTGAACTCAAGTTATTTCTCAAGTCGCTCTCGGATATGCCTCCACACTGGCTCTCCGTCCAATAACTTCCATTTGCGAAACTCACTGTTTGTGGTTAAGATCGAGGACCTGGATTCTCAACACACGTTTGTGGGTCGTAAGTATTTACAGACGGGGGTGGATTTCTCCTACTGTTCCCACGAGCTGGAACATCTCATTGAGGGCGAGGTGGTGTTGGATGTCTTACATGTGACGAAGGGTGCCTTATTGGTGAAGCTATCCTCGTTCCATCAGGGCGGACTAAATTTACCCACCTTGGTACTATTACAATGTCCATAGTCCCCTGTGCCTGGGGCTCTAACCGTGGCTCAGAGGGATTTGCTGGAGTATTTTGCCATCTTGAGCTTGTCCCAGCCCTTCCCCGCGGGTTGTTATGGGCATTTCTAGGAATCTGTGAAGAAGGTACAGAGCTTGGGGTCCCAGTCCTGACCGACCAAATGACATGCTAATGATGACCCCTGTGATGATCAGTGGGCAGAGCACTCTGGTGGTTTCTCCTTGAAGGTGCAAAAGTTGAAGTGACGGTTCTGATAGAACGACTCGGTGTAGACCGGTTATTCCTGTGGGACTTATGAGACCCACTTGCCTCTTTCCGACATTAACATCGGTTGCAAGAGGGGGAAACCGAGCCAAGACCTCCTTAATCTACTTGTTTGCAGTGAGATGGCTCCTTTACTGGGCATTTTCAATCTCAACAGTAGTCAAGTATCCTGGATTAGGATTTGGTGGTAGTGACGCTGAATTCCCAGCGTTGTCCTGACCCACCGGTTGTTTTCCTGAACATTGCTGAACATCCGGGCCCCTTTCATTGGAAACAGTGGTATGATGGGCCTCCTGCCCACCAGTCTGTTCCATCTCATTATCATGCATCGATCGAGTGAGCGCCATGATGAAATTCGATTGAAACTTGCAAAGCACTAATTTCATCTCAATGAAAGCACCAAACTGTTGACGCGGTTTTTCACCAGGAGTGTATTAAGAAACTAAATAGGTAGATTAGTGCTAGATTATAAACCGTAATGAAATAGTAAATACCCTCTAGAACACACACAACTTTTACGTGGTTCAGTGGTTAAAATCCATGTAGTCCACGAGTCAATACTATTACATTTCTCTCTCAATTTATGCAGAGTTTCGGTAATACAAAAAAATAGTCCTCCCCTTTTTCCTTTCCAATATTCCTAGTATTTCTAGAGAAATTCCATGGACAGGAATGGGTAACCGTGTGAATAAACTATGTTGATAAATAAGGTATATTATTAATACACATTATTCCCATTTACACTAGGATATGATTTGATAACAGAATAAACATACTCCTGCTATCTCGCATAATAAATTATAGATATGTGATACAACCTGGGCATTAATAAGCGCATAAAGAGTCTCCAAGTCTCTTGGGATCCTTCAGTATGTGTTCCATCCAGGTTCTCATGAGCTGAATGTCTCACCCGAGTTTGTGTTTATCAACTATCTGAACCCTAGCTCATAGAAAGCTTAGAGCACCCAAAGTTGGATGTATCATATTGTCGAACCCCCAAACTCGAGTTGTTCACATCACTGTTAGTAAGATATTTTACTTGGCTATTTTTCCATACATTCATTTGCCATTTGTACCTGAGCTGAGTAATTGAACTCGTGCTAATTTTAGGGTACAACAATCTAGATCATCCCGGGAAGTGAGTCTACACAGCAAGGGCGCGACCTCTTCCTCTTCATGAATCTCCTCTATGGTGGTCAGGGGCCTCTTCCTGGGAGGAGCCCGAGGTTTTAGAGCCAAAGATTGGCCCATCTTTATCAGATCACATGCCAACAGGTTGCATCTCTTATCACTGCTCGATACACCTTTTCAGCGGCGAGAGCAGAGGCAAGGGTCTAGTATTGGTTCAAACGAATCTAGGAAGCCTCAGACCACTTGTAAATGGCTACACAAGAAAGTAAAACTATCATAATAAGCAAATATTAAAACAAAAACTTTAATAAGGATAAGGTGAAAACACTTACGAGGTCGGTTGAAATAAAAGAAGTCGCAGGTCTAGAATCTGTTCGACATGAGGCACCAGTCCTTATAGTCGTTCGGATGGCTGGGGTGGTCAATGATGCTGGCTATTTTTGTAAATCTGGCGAGGTAGTAGAAACTGTCACCGCCAGTTCTGGTGTCTGGATTGGCTTTAAGGAAAAAGAAATATAATATATTTGTAAGAGTGGGGTCCTCCCACTTGTTCTTAAGAAATAAATACTTAAGCCCCGCAAGGAGGAGATAAGTATTAGGGAGAAGATCGAATGGAGCTAGCTTCAAAAAAATTATAAAGTCCTTGAAATACGAACTCAGTGGGAGGAATGCGCCTACTTTCAAGTGCTCGTCGTTCTCGTGGGGAGTGCAGCTCCGCTCACCCTCCAACCCAGGTTGTGCGTAAAACTTGGAATCCATCTTGATCTTGTGGGGCCTCATTATTTTGTTCACTTGGGGCATCAAAATAATGCGAGAGACTATCCTCAGGGCCTCGTAAAAGTTGTTGGCATTTACCTAGACCTCCCTCTCAACCACTGGTCCAAAGAGGGGGATGGGGGTTTCAACGTCTTGTTTATTGTTGGAAAAGGAACCTACGCTAGCTTTGCCTTTCTTTTTGCTCATTTTTAATGTGTTAGTTTGCCTGGTTACTAAACCAATGTTAGAGGTGACCTAGGGTTTAACCTATTTTCAAGATCACGGGAGAATGCGACCTAAAGATCAAAAGCTTATTTACTTGAACTAAAGCTTCTAAAATCCATATAGCTGTATCCACGCGTGCCCCTAATTCACGTGCCCATATACGACCATCTCGAAAGTCGGTTGTCAAAATAGTTGTTTTGAAAGGCGGTTTTAAAGCAAAACCACACTAGAACTGTGTCGCTTAAGCTACCCAGTTTCAGTTTTGAAACCTTTAAAATTTTCTCCTAAATTACTATCCATTTAACCTCAAAACAAAAAAAACAAAAAAATCCAGAAAGTTTCTTATTTTGTGCCTTACATCTAATCTTTTTTCATCCTATAAGATGTCTTATCTACTTCGTCATACCAGGACCCAAACCGAACTACATACTGAACCAAAATAAAAAAAGAAAGAACTGGAAAACTTCATAAACAAGTACATAAATGTGTAGAAGAAGTTTAAAGCAGAGAAAAAAAAATATACTTACAAATTTGTTCTTGATCAAATTTTGGAAGGGTGAGGAAAGTCAAGATTGCGGATGAATTTCTTGGAAGAAATCACCAAAGAGCACTGAGAACTTGAGGGTTTCAAGAAAGGGAGAAAAAATGAAATTTGAATGCAAAGGTGGTGAGGAATCAGATTTTGCACTCTTATATATATGTTTTTGGGAAAAGATCTGAGCCATACAATCAAAGAAGTTTGAGATCTAAGGGCTAAGATTAAATTAACCAAATGGTGGTGACAAAGTTGACAAGACAACTATCACAGTACTCGAAACCTGAACAAACACCAATAACAAGCAGACACGAGTCCTACACTTGAGTGGGTAGGTGGGCACGTTTTCCCACAATAGAAGTTGAAAAGCCCCTACTATGCGTGTCAGAAGTGACGACATACACGAGTAAGGGCTTGGGGGGGAAATTTTTTACCCTAAAAATACGAGCTAAATCATCTTGTTTGAGGTACAGCTGTCAAGAAATAGATGAAGGTTAGAATACTTTAAAGACATTTCATTAACTCAAGATTAAATAGCTCAAGATTGCATCATCGAGATGGGCTATCATGAGATCCTTCATTTCGCCCTAAATGTCTGTGATAGAGATTGAATGACACAACGTCCAGATTGCCCCCATCAGTCTTCAAGCATTACTCAAGTCAATCGCCCTGGCATATAATCTCTAGTTGGTGGAATACTCAGCTCACAACAGTCTTGTGGCGCACATAAGGGTGAATTCCCACAGACTCAGAGATTCTTTATATGCAATTAATACTTATAATCGTTATATAATAAATGTCTTATATCACAACGATTAGAATATTTAAGATATTTATGTATTTAGGAAGTTACCCATTCATGTATGTTACCAAATATTGTATGGTTACCCAAAATTCTCTATCAACTCCCTATAAATACAATATAGAATTGATAGTAAAAGGAACTAAATTTTGTATGCAAAATCTATGAAGGAATTGTCTTAAACAATTAATCCAAGAGTTCATAAACAGAATAATATAGACTCGTGGACTAGATGGATTTTAACCACTGAACCACGTAAAATTTTATGTGTTCTTGTTTTACCTGTTACAAAATCCTAATCATCTTTCACTACAACAAATTCGATATACAATGACTCCCTACAATGTCTTACACCATTGGTGTAAGACATTAACACTTATCAGGGGTTTTAAATGTCTAATGGGGTAAGACATTGAAAGTTTTTATTAATGGATACAATTGGAAGACATTAAAAATGGTGGAAGATGTTGGAAATAGGCTAGAGAAATGGCCAGGGGTACATCCAACATCTCCCATTTGGAGACGTGGGACACGTGGCACGTCTCCCAGTGGGAGACGTTGGATGTACCCCCTTATACATCCAACGTCCCCCACTGGGGGACGTGCCACGTGTCCCACGTCTCCCAGTGGGAGACGTTGGATGTCCCCCTGGCCAATTTAAGCCCTTTTTCCTTCTTCTTCCTCCTCATTCGAACATACAGCAAAAACCAGAGAGCAAAAACTAGAAGGGGCTGCGGTTTTAGGGTTTTAAAGGTAAGTTTTTTTAATTTTCTTGAATTTTAGTTAATTATTTGGAAAAAAAATCATAGGTTTAGCATTAGAATGCGTAATATACATGATTTGGTGTTAGTTTTACATTTTTATGCGTTTTTTTTCTATACATTGTATTTATTAGTTTTTTCATGAAGTTTTTTTTTTTTTATAGATTTATGATTTCTTGGATTTTTTTTTTAATTTAACCTATCACATTGTATAGATTTCATTAGAGTATATATGTTCATGATTTTTTTTTTAATTTTTATCATTTTTTATTTGAAAATTTAGATATATTTTTGTATATATATTTAAACTTTTTTTTTAAATTGTAACTATTTTGTTATATATATAGTTATGTTAAAATAAATTTATTAAATAATTTTTAAAATATAAATATATGAAATTTTTTATGTTTTTGTTGATTATTAAGTTTTTAGGTTATGAAATTTTTTATTGATTTTTTGTTTCGGTTATAATTAGTGGCGCATTAGAGTTTTTTTTATTTGTTTACCAATCATTTACTATTGTTAGATATTTAGTGATATTTGTTTAGTAATGTTTAACATATTAATTAATTTAATTTCATAGGTTCTGATTTTGTTGGTGAGATTTTAGAGAGTATTTTGCATCAAATTTCTATATCAATCACACATTTGAGGTAATTAAGTTTCTAAAATTACAATAATAATTTATATATTGCTAGATATTTAGTGATATTTTATTTATTATTTATTACTTTAATTATATTGGTTTGTGGATTTAATAGCGAATTCGATTACGACGTGAAGTAATTTTGCTAGCTTTTGGATTATTAATTGCAAGAGGTAAATATATATTCTTTTACTTCTACTTTTAATATTATCAAACAAATGTTAGAGGAGTTTGAATATCTTAAATATTCATCCATAGTGAAGTAGGTTCTGAGATAAAAATTGTGTGTTGCGGTGATAACGGAAGGTTGAGAACTTGTGTGTTTTAGTGAAGTAGGTTATGAGAAATTTGGTTGTGTGCTGCGGAGCTATAAGGAAGAAACTTATTGTATGTTGTTTGAATTGTTTGTTTTTCTATAAGCATGCACATGGTTAGGTCACTATTATAGGGGAAATGCTGCCTGATTTTATCTAGGATAATAAACAATTAGTTTTATATAGACATCCTATAAGGATGAAACTTATTGTATGTTGTTTGAATTGTTTGTTTTGCTATTCAAATGCAGATGGTTAGGTCACTATTATAGGGGAAATGCTGCCCGATTTTATTTAGGATAATAAACGATTAGTTTTATATAGACATCCAACTTTATCAAGTGCTTATTTAGTGTCGTTTCTTTTATTTTTGATAGACATAGAAGAATATATGGATAAACAATGGATGTCAGCGAATAGGTTATCTGCGGAATATAGGAACGGGGTCGATTTGTTCTTAAGGTTTTGTTCAAAAAATGTGAAAGACCCAAATCTTACTTATTGAAGGATTTGATTGAACATGCGAGTCCCGGACATTACTTGAAAACGGTATTATTAATTAAAATTTACAGATTATTTTTGAAACCATATATATAAATGTAATCAAATAATTAATTAATATATTTTACTTTATATTTTTTGCAGCTAACAAGTACGGCATATACAGAGGCACAAATTGATGAGTTGCGACAAGAATGAGCGACATATATGTTACCAATAATCCAAAGTAACCGACCTCGTTGATAGGTTTTTTTTTTTTTTTTTTACCACTTTCTTCATACATAAATGCAATATTTGTTAATTTTGAATATGTCTAAAAAATATTGTATTTGGTTTTTTTATTTTTTTACCTCTTTCTTCATACACAATGCAATATTTGTTAATTTTGAATATATCTAACAAATATTGTATTTGGTTTTTTTTTATTTTTTACCTCTTTCTTCATACACAATGTAATATTTGTTAATTTTGAATATGTCTAACAAATATTGTATTTCTTGTATATGTCTAACAATATATGTCTAACAAATTTTGTGTTTCTTGCATATTTTTATTTTATTAATTATGTCAATTTTAATTTTAATTAATATTAAATTGAATTCAATTTAATTAATTATTAAATTAATATTAAAATCATTTCAATTTAATTAATTATTAAATCAAATTTAAATAATATTAATTATAAATTTATTTAATTTTTTTTAAAATCTGGTAGACTTTCAATGTCTCCCATTGGGAGAAGTGGGAGACTTCCGACGTCTCCCAGTGGGAGAGGTTGAAAGTCAACATTTGACTTTCAACCTCTCCCACTAGAGACATGGGAAGTCTCCCACCTCTCCCAATGGGAGACGTGAGACCTATACCTACAATGACCCTGCCTACAACGTCTTCCCAATTGGGAGACATTGTAGACTTTCAATGTCTCCAAAATAAAGTCATAAAACCCTTATTTTGTTGTAGTGTTTTTTCAGATTTCTTAATCTAATGTTGGTGAAAAACCACGTCAACAATATGTGGCCAAGGGAGATGTGAAGGTCATGGAGATAGCGTATGAAGACATTATCAGAGACTATTTTTTATAAGCATATCAGGGAAATGAGTTTAGTAGAAATGTCACATTTGTTTTAAACAATGCAAGTGGGAGTTTGTTGGGGTTTTATGCCCTGTGCAAAAACAATTTTCCACATAAGCTCATTTCAGTGTCAATAAAGAATAGAAATCAGTTTTGACTTGTCAATCACATTGCTCACTTGTTTAGTTACATTATTATTTATTTAATATAAACATCTATGAAATCCCGAACATATGGATAATTACTGTTATTGTGACCTGGTCACAGTGGATTATAATTGTTGTTATATGCTCTATAGCATTAGTCCTAAGATTAAGTTAGTGCACAAGATTTACAATGACTTGTTAATCTAAAATATGATCTACTTCTTAGACATTTACCAAGTAGAGAAGATCAGATGTATTTTGTTACATCAGACATTATCGATATTGATTATAGATAGATAAGTGAAGTACCATTATTATCTAATCTAGTCACATCATATAGTTGACCATAGGTCAATTCAATTCAAATTCTGAGTGATTAATATTCTATTGATTATATTATTCAAGTCCTTATTTATTCTTTACCAACTTACCCTACGGACTAGCCGATACTTACATATTGGGGTCTTGATAGTATAATTGAGTGGGAGTATTTATCATAGATATGAAATCTATAGCTTCTGTCTAATAAGTGAAATGACAATTTCCTTATTACTTAGTTCAAGGCGTTAAATGATTGAGATCTCATTTCTGTAATTAACTTTACGAAAATATCATTTACAAGGAACTTTGTGGTATTTAAGGATAAAGTACAAATAACGGGTAAAAGAGTAATTAGCACCGGTCTCATTAGTAGATCATCTATAGAGGGTTGAATGATGGTAATGGTTGTAGTAATGGATACCATATTTACATTTGGTGTAAAACGTTCTATGAATTCAAGAGTGTAATTCCAATTCTATAGTGGAGTCACGAGGAATTAATAATGTAACGTCCTCTAATCCAGGACTGTTACACAATGTGTTAAAAATAATGCTTAACTCGTTAAGCGAGTCATTTGGACTCAAAAAGTGTAATTCAAGTTAAACATTGGTTTTGGTATTAAAAAATTTGATCACTAAAGTCATACTTTTCATTAAAAAGGTTTGAATATTTACAAGGGATTCAAAAGGTTTTAAATCAAAATACGGGTATATTAAAATTACAGAACTAGTCGACCTAAGCGGAAAAATCGAGCTAATATCCCATGTTCCTCAAAAGTATCTCAACTTTGGTGGCCGAGCAAGCCAAGTATGTACGTGCCGCCTCTAGAGCTCTCCAACTAGTGGCTGGTCCAATTTTCCTTTGCTCTTACCTGCACCACAAAGCACCCGTGAGCCAGTTCCCAGCAAGAAAACTCAATCAAGTAGGAAAAATATTCAGATAAGCCTTTGTACCAAATACATGCTTTACAAATCATAACCAGATTCACGTTGATTTTCCAAAAAGTATAACGACTCATGCCAAGTAGATGCACACCGCATCCTAGTTATGGCCCTGCCACTACGACCTACATTACACATGTAATGCTGATAACGACCTCCCACCCAACAATGACCTCTCAGCCGATCAGTCACAACAACAACCAATCATTACAAACAATTATAACAACAAATGCTTATATGGAGCAAGTATTTCACTTTAAAAAAATTCATAGCACGGTCATACCAGTGTTCGCTAATCTGACAACAAAGCGACCTCGAGTGTGATCCTCTTTTCCAAGCCTCGTGGAACTCCTAATCTCAACATAAATGGCATGCTTGTTAGGGACTAAGTCTCAATAACAGGTTTCAATACTAAACCCTAGCTCTCGCAACCTCCCATCCATTTAACCGGGTAATGGAATTGTCACCCGAGCCCCCAAGTGGGTTCTCAAATCAAATCCCCTAAGCTTTGAGCTTTGTCTCCAAAAATTGAAATTTGTGCCTAAAAATGTCATTAGTGTTGCGGCGCCCCCACTAAGGGCTGCGACTCCAAAGAAATCAAAGAAGCCATCCTAAAAAAAACCCACACTAGGGCGGCAGCGCCCCTGCTAAAGGGTCGCGACACCTTAACAGTCAAAGAGCTCAACATTTAATTAAATCCCACATCAGCGCCCGACGCCCTCTAAAAGAGTTGCGGCAGAACATGTGTTGGATGGAAAGCCCTTCGCTCAAGGATACTTATACGTGCTGTAACGCTCATCCCAGAGTCGCGGTGCCACTACAAAAAAACCCAGATTTGTGATTTTTAGAATTTCGAACCATCCCAAATCAATCTCAAAACAACGTTCCAACTAGTTCCATGCCTAACCTTGACCACAATTCAGTCATAAAACCCACAAACACCATTAAAAGAACACCAACACATACCAAGACACTTCAAGTCCAAATTTCCAAAAGGATTCCCCAAAAATAAAAATAAAAACTTAAAGAACAAACTTAGAGAAAGGTAGCTTACCTTTCTAAAAAACCAAATCCCAGAGTGTTACTAAGAATCTTCACAGCTTCAATCCTCATTCAATTCCAATTTCCTCAAATAGGCTCCTCAATGAAGGCTTGGACCACTTCCTATACTTGGTATCCTTGGGAGTGCTCTTGAAGATGACCAAAGACGAGAGAGAGAGAGAGAGAGAGAGAGAGAGAGAGAGAGAGACTATCAACGTGAATGGCCAAAATACTCAGCACTTGGCCCTTTTTTTCAATAATCTAATGGTCAAAAAGACCATAATACCCCAACTAAAATAATTCTCTTATTAACCCCAAGGACATTTTGGTCATTTTTCCTAGATTCCCACTAAACCTCAAATTTTACCACTAATCTAACAAATTAATCCACTAATCCATCAAATACAACTACTCCACCAATTTTTTTCATTTATCAACAATTTCCCAAATATATAAAATTACCAAAATATCCTTTGGCACACTTTGAGCCGAGTATTTATCTACATTGTGACTTTCTCCTAAAATTGCTCAAGAGTTCACGCCTATCGAATATCACAAATATATACACATAACCACGTGATCACAAGCATATACCACATAAAATACAAATATACTCTCAACGGGTCAAAATTATGAAAATGCCAATTTTAAACAAAAGTGGGTTTTTAAGCATATTCAATACGCATAATCATGCATACTCCAATATATATTAATATAATCCACATTTTTTCTCCACGCTCTCTGCAACATGCTAATCCAAGCCCTTAATCTTATTAGGAGTTTTGGGACGTTACAATTAAGGTAGTGAAATTATTCGTAAATAAATTCACAGTAACTTATTGGAGCTTGATTTCATGGATCCATAGTCCTCTCATCACCTTTGAGTAAATCATTTATAATGTCTCAATTAATTGATTTAATTATCAATTAGGATTTTTAAAGTTGACTAGGTAAATTTTGAATAATATTACAGAGATATTTGATTAAGAGAATAAAAGAGAATATTGGAAATATTATTAATAATGACAAATTGGTATTAATATGAATAAAAAATATTAAATTAAGTTTCAAATTATAAATAGTTAATTTGAATAAGGATTTAATTATTTGATTAATTAATTAATTATAAAATGTATAAATAAAAGGGTCCTGAATTTAAGACACATATCATGAGCCCAACCCATATGGTGTGGGCCTGCCATGATAGAGCTTTATTAATATTTTATTTTTTAATTAATTTATATAAGAAAATAAGCCCATGGATGTGTCTATAAATAGAGTGCTATAGTGAGGGTTTTCATAAATCAAATGACAAGAAGAGTCAATTGTAGAAAACTATAGAATCACACTCTTCTAGCCACTCTATCTACTTCTCTTCTAAATCTCCATCTCATGTGTTGAGAACCAGCCCAAACTAGTTTTAGGTTGATCAAAGGCTTGGTAAGGAAGACTATGTTGTTGATCTAGTTTAATCTCTTGATAATACTCTGCTACAGAAAGGAATCAAATGTTATAGAGATTGAAGGATGGAGTTGTTCCAATTCTGTTGTGTAATGTAAGTTTCTATACTTTACTCTATATTTGTATCAATTTCATAGGAGCATGTTCTAGGAATTTGCATGTTTGTTTGATAATTTAAGAATTGCATGAAAATAAAAAAAAAAGATCCTGTTATATATATTTCCTACACACTATCATCCACGATGACCTAGTAGTGATGTGGGGCCATAATACCTCATATGCGCACCCAACATACATAATCATACAAGAAACATACACAACATGTATCGAGATTTTCGATACCATATTCGTGGTAAAAAGGATATCCAACATGAGATCCCTAAGCTATTCGGCCTCTTTGCCGGTTGCTGCTATAGCTATAAATTCTGCTTCCATGGTTAAGTGTGACATACAAGTTTGCTTCTTGGAGCCCTAAGAGATAGTACCTCCTCCAAGAGTAAATACCCAACTGGTGGTGGAGAGCTAATCTCCCACTCTTGATATCTAGCTAGCATCTGAATATCCTCCAAGTATCCTTGAAAATTTTAAATAATGAAGGTTATATTCTTTGGTACTCTTAAGGTATCCTAGAATCATCTCAATAGCCTTCCAATGTTTGATACTTGGATTACTAGTAAACCTACTAAGTTTACTAACTGCATATGCAATATCCACTCTTGTGCAATGAGCGGCGTACATTAAGCTTCATATTGAACTTGCATTGTAACGCCCTACTAGTCTAAGGTTGTTACACTGTGTGTTTAAAATTGTGCTTAACTCGATAAGCGAGTTGTTTAGACTCAAAAGTGTAATTTAAATAACGTAAAGGTGCAGGCAATACAATTTTTGGATAAAAAGATTTAAATTTTCATTAAGTCTGTAAAAGAATTTACATGAGATCCCAAAAATTCTTTAAAAACATAATTACAATTGTTGTTTTACAAACAGTCGACCTAAGCGACAAAATTCAGACTTTTACATTGAGTCCCTCAATAAATCTCGACTGTGGTGGCCGAGCAGGCCAAACATGTATGCACCGATCCCATGCCCTCCAACTCATGGTTGATCATCATTCACCTTGCCCTTACTTGCACCACAGAGCACTCGTGAGCGGAGGCCCAACAACAAAACCCCACATAACATAACAAATATCCAAATAATTGTAAGTAATAAAAAACATGCTTCCGAGATAATAAATGCATTCATTCCAAACACACAAATCATAAACAACTTCACATTAATTTTTCAACCAGTATAATGACTCATGCCGAGTAGATGCATATCACATCCCTATAATGGCTCGCCAATACGACACACATCGAACCCCTGTAATGGCCCTACCAGTACAACCTACATTACGCATGTAGTGCCGATAATGACCTCAAGGTCGATAACGACCCTCGATCGATCAATAACCAACAACAACCACTCATTACAAACATTTATTACAATAGATGCCAATATAGATCAAATATTTATTTTGAACAGATTCACAACACGTCATACTCATGTTCAATAATCAAAAGCAGATCGATCATGATCACAACCAATCAGTACAAGTAGTTATAACAATATAGGTTCATGCGAAGAAGGCATTAACTTAAATCGATCTATGACATGGTCATCCCCTTGTTCTACAATTGGGGTGGATGCCCTACACTCGGTGAAAGTATCAATTTTCTTACCGCGAGTCCTGAGCGAGAAGGTAAAGCGATAGTGAGCACGATCCTTTCCTCCCGAGCCTTCCAGTACCCCCTAGTCACAACACATTAAGGAATATCCTTCAAGGACAAAACCAATTAAGAGGTTTAAGATCAAGCCCTAGCCCTTGGGACCTCGAATTCTACTAAACCGGGCAGTGGAATCATTTTCGAGCCCTCTGCTCTGGATTTCCAGAGCCCAAAATCAAGATACCCTAAAAGTTGCTTTAACGTCGTGGCGCCCCCGGCAAAGTCGCGGCCCTACAATGGACCGAGAAGTGCCCTAGGAAAACTTTCATTTTGAGCCACGACACTCAACTAGGCAAAAATCCCCACGCCCAAAATCTATGCACACGTGCCGCGATGCTAAGTTGGTTCGAGGCCCCAAGAACAACGTCACAAGTGCGACCCCGCGAACCCAGAATCTTTGCTATTTCAGAAATTGCAAATCGATTCAACGCACACCAAAAACAACATTCCAATTAATTTTTTAGCACCAAACGACTCTAGCAGCTCAAATACTCAGCAAACAACAACCCTTAGTCTCAAAAACACTAACAAATCCACTATTCAAGAACTTAACCAAAACTAACTCAAAACTCTTCCCAAGAACATCCTAAAGGAGTTTGTTCAAGGAATTATTACCTCTAAATTCCCCTGCAAAAACTCAAATTCTTGAGCTTATGACATCCCTAGCAGTTTTTGAGCCCAGCTTAGATCACGCCTAGGTTGAAGGCTTCAAGAATTCCACACTCACAAGCTTGAAAACACTTAGCCTATTATGTGAGAAATATTAGAAGGAGAGAGAACTTGATTGCCTAGATCCTTCTACCCCTTTGGCTTTAGTCTACTGCATGGGTGAAAAGACCACTCTATCCCTCAATACAACAATTCCCATACTAAACCTCCAAGGGTATTTTGGTCATTTGACATCCATTCCAACTAAACCTCAAATTACACTTAAAATTCCCAATTAAATTTACTAATCTTCGAAATACACCTATTTTCTCCAAATACATCTCATACCCCCCAATAATTCTTGGTAATTCACTAGATTACTAAAATACCCCTAGGCTCACCCCGAGTCGGTATTAATCCCCATTGACTATAGCCCTACCATTCTAAAAAGGATTGAATCCTACCGAATATCTCAAATACATCCACATAATAATGTGGTCCCACTCATAAAGCATATATAATTACAGATATACCCTCATCGGGTCAAAATTATGAAAATGCCATTTTTTACAAAAACGTGCCTATAAGAACATTTAATACACTTAAACATGCATAAGTAGTCATATCTTAATATAACTCATATAGTTCACATATATAATTACAATTAGATCATAATGACACATAAACATCCAATTATGCCCTTTTGGCCTAGTAATCAAGGCACTAAGCCTTATTAGCAAATTTGGGACGTTACATGCATATTCCAATTGAGCCACCGCCCTTCCATCATTTTTTTCAAACTTCATGTTTGAATCGAATGATGTATTTAACTCTTTGATTTTGCGATGACTAAATTTGTCAAGCACTTTCTCGACATAATGGGTTTGAATCAATACAAAACCCCTACTATTTCCTATAGCTTTGATACCTAGAATGGTATCGACCTCTCCAAGGTCCTTCTGTTAGGGTTTGTGCCCTAAAATCATGTGAAAAGACATTTTGATTTAAATAAAATTATATTTTATTATATTTGAATTTTATAATTATTATTTTAATAATTTATATAAATATCAAAAAATTCCATATTCATTTATGAGAATATGATCTTGTATGCGTACGAGAGAATTAAGATCATATATAATGAATAAGACAGTCAACAACATATTAAAGTACAAAATCTTTAATGCATGGTTGCTAGTATGGTTTACGAAACATGAATATTATGAATGGTTGGGAACATGATTTTACAATAATGGAATCCATGCTTTCCTAAAGAATCAAATATTTGTTCCCTTAAGGGTTAATTAAGGGATTGAATAGTTATTGAGCTCAAATCTACAATATGATTGTATATTAATTATTCCCTGGTGAATTAATAGTACTTAAGGAACAAGAGGTAATTAGAAGTGTAAAACGATAGTTCTTGACTAGCTCTAATTAGTGAACCAATAAATGGAGGACAAAACTACATTTTTTGATTAAATCGATGAACTACATGAGAAAACTCTGTAAATATAATTCTATAATTACTTAGTGTGTAATTCCATATTTATAGTGGAGTAATAATTGAATTAGTATATAAGATTATTGAATTAAAGAGTTTAATTAATAATCTGGTTTATTGGAGCATTGTATTATAGGTCCATATTCCCCGGGATGCCTTTGTCATAGAGTGTCAAGGGTGAGGATGTCATAAGCAAGATTAATAGAGAAAATGACTAAATTGCAAGGGAATTAATTTTCCTGGGCAAAGTGATAATTATGCACAATTAATTAATTGTGAATTAACTGATTAGTTTTTATTTGAAAAACTTTATATTAGTTAAAATAAATGTTAATCAGTGTTTGGATTAATATTTAAGATAGTTAATTATTATCTTATTATAAGATAATTATTCAAACTAATAGTTTTTAAGATAAGATTAATTTTGAATTAAGTGATATTTATTTTTGGGAATAAATATATTGTCTTAAAATTAATTAAACAAAAAATGAGAAAAAATAGGGAGGAACTATACAGTGGCGCCACATTAGGTGGCACATCATCCATGGGATTTGAATTTTAAATTTCAAATTAATTTGTTTATTTAATTATTTATTTTAATTTTGATTTAAATAATTAACTAAATAAAATCGTAACTGATTAGTTTTGAAATAATAAATTTAAAAAAAATAAAATTGTTTTATTTCTCTTTATAAACCTAAAAAGAAGCGATTCTTTTTATAAGTTTCTAATTTTTGTTATCAGACTCTCTCAGAAAAAGAAGCCTGAAAATTATAGAACTTTCTACAAGCCTTATCTCTTCTACAAACTCTTAAGATCTCATGGGCTGAGAACATATGGAGAGCCTAAATAATCAACCTTTGAATCCTACGTGCCCACACACGTCCTTGTATGTTAGAAGAACGACTTGGACGGCTAGGTGTGAGTCTTCACTAGATAGGAAGATCATTGATTATACTAAAATACTAAAGGAATCTTGATAGGCTTGAAGAGGTAATCTCCTTTTCCTAGTATGTGTTGATTTAATTTATAGATATATGTATTGATCATAGGTGGTATTAATGATTTTTTTTTTAATTCCCCCTGTCCACCTTCCGCTGCGTCCTTGATTTTATTCAATTTAATACCAACACCTTCATCTTGAAGTTAGAAGATAGAAACCTCTTTGTTTATATTATTTCTCACATGTCATTACTCAAAGTCAACATATCATCTACATAAAGACATACTAATATGACATTGTCGTCACATGTCCTTGAGTATAAACACTTGTTCGTATTGTTGTGTATAACTCCATTTGAAACAATGACTTTAAAAAACTTCTCATGCCATTATTTTGGAGATTGTTTCAAAGATATAATGATTTGACAAGCCTACACACATTATGTTCATTTCCTTAAAGAAAAAATCCTCTGATTGTTCCATATAGACCTCTTCCTCGAGATCCCCATTTAGGAATGATGTTTTGACATCCATTTGGTGAACATGAGGGTTATATATAGATGATAAGAAAAATAACAATCTAATAGAAGTAGTTCTTGCTACCGGTGCATATGTGTCAAAGTAATCTATTCTCTCTTTTTGTTTGACTCCTTTGGCTACTAATCTAGCCTTAAAGGTTTGTATGGTGCCATCGGTATGGTATTTCCTTCTAAATACCCATTTGCACCCAGTTTTTTTAGACTTATTTGGAAGTTTAACCAATTTCCAAGTGTGGTTAGACATAATTGAGTCCATTTCAACATTAATCGCCTTCTTCGATAAATTCAACTCCCTTGTGGACATAGCTTCTTTGAAATTTTTGGATCATCCTCTATTTGAAGTATAATTTGATTTGCCAATTGACTTCCTCACTATTACCTTCTATCAGGTATAGTGTCTCTAATTGAGAACAATTCACAGTTGATCCCAAATCTTTGAGCCTTTGGCTTCTTCTAGGCAATTGAGGTTGCTCACCAACCATTTTAAGAGTCTCCACTTGAGGTTCTCTAATTTGAGTTGGTTTCTATTAAATTGTTGTCATTGCAAGACATGTTCTCAAAGAGCTGAACATCTCTTGATTCTATTATCAAATTAGACTCTAAGTCTAATAATCTATAAGCTTTGCTATTTTGGGCATAGCCTACAAAATGCGTATCTTAAAGCCCTTGGACCCAACTTCGTCGTTTTAGGATCCATGTTCTTGCAATAAGCAAGACACCCCCACACTTTAAGATAACCAATGTTTGGTTTCTTTTCTTTTCATAACTCATATGGAGATATTTTTTTTCTTCATGGGAATACGACTCAAAATATGACAAGTGAATAGGAAAACTTCATCCCACAAACTAAAACTCAATTTTGAATGTAATAGTATAACATGAATCATCTCAAGAAATGTTCTATTTTCCCTTTCTACTATACCATTTTGTTGTGGAATATAAGGGGTGGTACATTCATGTATTATTCCATGCTCTTCACAAAAAAATTTGAAATCATTTGATATTCACCACCCCTGTCACTTCTAAGCACTTTTATTTTCCTTTCTAATTGATTTTCAACTTCTACTTTATATGCTTCAAACACTTTAAATGCTTCATCTTGATTCTTAAGCAAATATACATATGTGAACCTAGATCAATTATCTATGAAAGTAATAAAATATCTACTTCATTCTCTAGTCAACATCCATTCCATTTAGTTCACATAAGTCACTACGTATCAAATCTAATAGCTTAGCGTTTCTTTCAACACTTGGAAAATGTAACTTTACCATCTTAGATTTAACACATAATTCACTTTTATCATGCTCAACATTATCACAATCAATCAGTCCACATTTAATTATTCTTTTAATTGTGCTAAATCCTATATGTGCAAGTCTAACATGTCACAAATTTATAGAATTTGAGTCAAGCATATAATAAGAAGAAGAGGAAGCTTTACTATTCACATTGTCAATAGAAGTACAAAGTTTAAACATGCCATCACAAGCATATCCCTTTCCCACAAACACATTTCCCTTGGACAAAGTAAGCTTGTTGGAATATAACACAACCTTGATTCTCGGTTTGCCAAGAAAATTGCCACTCACAAGGTTTCTACTCATTTTTGGTACATACAAAATATTAGTGAGTAGAACCTTCTTGCCGGATGTGAAAAATAAATCTATAGCTCCCTTTCAATCAATCTTGAATATTTTCTCATTGCCCATTTGAATCTCATGCCCTTCCTTTGAAGCTTCAATGGTCTTGAGTAAAGATCTACCATATGTAACATGGATGGTAGCACAAGTATCATACCACCACTCATTTATATTTTCTTGTATGTCATTGATTTCACTAAGTGTTGCCACTAGCTCTACTTTAGTTGAATTAACTCTTGCTTCATTGTTATAGTTCCTCTTGAACCTACAATTTCTATAAAAGTGGCCATTCGTGCCACATACAAAGCAAGGTTCCTTGGAACTTTTGAATTGTCCTTCAAGTGTTTGAGGATTTCCTCCAATGAAATCTCCAAATTCTTATGTAGGATTTTCTTCATATATTCCCTCCACGATGGAGGTAACTTGGTTATTTTGACACCAACAAGGAATTTCTTCGACAATACAAAATTGAGGGTAGATAGCTTATTCACAATAATTTGTAGCTCATGTATTTGGGGAAGAAGAGGTTCCATATCATAAAATTTAAATTCCATGTATTGAGTAATAGGGAATTTCTTTGTACCTTCTTCTTCCGCTTTGTAATTTTCTCTAAAGCTTCCCAATTCTCCTTGGCTGTCTCGATGTTAGTGCAGAGATCATATAACCGGTCCAATGGTGCGTTGAGAATTTGACCCCTACAAATCCATTTGTCTTCAACATGTTTCTTCCTTTCTTTGATGACTTCTTGAGTGTCATCTTCTTTAGCGGGTTCTATAGCCTTTAGTTCCTTATCCAAGACACAGAAGACCATGAGAGTGGTTAGCAAGAACCTAATATTATCTTGCCAACGAACAAAGTTTGTACCATCGAATCTATCCAACCCATAAAGTCTTGAGTCTTGTATTTCAAAGCAGAAAATGTAGTAGATTCTTCCACGATAATGTATCTCAGATAATAAAGAATTAGAATGTTAGGGGAGAGTGAGATTACACCACACAATATTATGAATCTACACTAAAATATCATTGACAGAGACCAATAAAAGATTGAGTTAGATGATGCAAACTCTAGTTTGTTGTAAAACACCGTATTCTACTATAATTTTCAAACGACTACTAATCGATGTTTATTTAAAAAAATACCACAATTTTTCAAAAGGTTCAGCAGAGCCTTATGAAGACATGCATTATGGGCCCATTTGTTAAAATCAAAATATAAAGTCTTTCATGAAAATTTTAAACTAAAACAATTGCAAAGTTCCAATGAAAATATAATTAAACGTAATAAACTCATAAAAACGTTCATCAGCGTTTATAGATCATTTTCTGTCCATTCGCACCCCATGACATACATAATTTGACAATGGAACTCCCCATATCACCATGTGTACTAGTTAGGAAACATATCGCCTACCTGAAATGGGGAAAAGTAAGGGAGTGAGGTAAAAGCCTAGTAAGGAAGTACAAACAAGAACAATTATTCACATAAGAACAATACAAAACTATTATCATCGTACATAAATTTAAAATGACATAACGTAGCTTTCATAATCTCATACACTTTATCTGAAAATTCATCATAAAAAATAAAGCAAATAGTTATATGAGGTAACCAGTAAAGCATAACCCAGTATATCCTCCTCTTGCCCTCGTGGGCCTCTTGGTGCGTCCGCCCTATAAGTTACGTCATACCTTAGTAACTCTTTTCTTGTGTCACGTTTCGGCCTGTTAACAACACTCTCTTTTCATACAATCATACAATACATACATAGATAACAACTTATCTCATGGTATCTCATACAGTTCAACATATTAGCATAAGAAATCTAGCTAACTTCCTTACCTTAGGTCAAAGCTATAGAATGTGAGGTAGCTTCTCAACGAGCCTATAATAGTCAATCAAATTCTCGTCTTAGTATCAACTAAAGCTAAACATATCACATAAACATACCCCACATGTTCATGGGCCATGCACACGTGGCACAAGTTGCACCATAAATTTATTCATACAACAACGTTACATAAAATCACAAAAGAATAATATCAATTCTACTAAGAAATTATCAATGGGTTCAAAACAAGATAATAAGAATATTAGTTGGTTCAAGCGTTATTGAAATGTTTAAATTAAGATGTTGGTCCAAGTTGGTTGAAGGATCATCATAGTATTAGTTTTAAGTCAAGAATTTTCCATTATGTTAAATCATTGAACATGAGGTGATTGGTTCATAATAAAATAATAATTTATTTTTTAATATATTATAAGAAAACTATGACTACGTGAATGTAGATGAATTCAAGTTGATTAGGAAATATTCTAGGATGATAATTTGGGATTTAAATTTAAACTCAAATTGTTAGAGTTGGCTTATCGAAATCTTGTCCATATGTATAGAGTTAGTAACCAAGACATTTAAAGAGCATAAAGAGAGATAAGGCACAAATAAGATTATTTTAATGTTAGATTTAAGTAATAGTGGTCAGTTAGCTAAGGTAATCTTTTTTATCATATTCTTAGGGGTCTACGCTTGCAATCTCTCACACTTGTTATTTGATCTTCTTTGAGGTAAGGAAGTTAGATAGAACTAGTCTTTTGTATTAAGATCCTTGTGAATCTAATCTTACTTGTTGAGTTTTGGGCAGAGATCACAATTTTGACCATGTAGGTCCACAGTATTTGACCGTGTAGGTCCACAGTTTTGACCAAGTATGGTCTTAGGGATAGTTTATTCCTAACAGAATCAGGATCTCTTGCCCTCTTAACTCATTTATATATGTGTTGCCTGTTGTGCTAGAAGTATGTAATATCATTGTTGGTTGGTTATTGTTTGTACTTCAATATGGTATAAGGTCTGTGATTTTTTAATTCTTATGAAAGTAAATTTTTGTTTGTGTATGCTTGAAGCACTTCCTTACTGGGCTTTAGTTGCTCATTCTTTTCTTTATCTTTTGTGTAGATAAAAAGTTCAATTTTAAAGCAGATGCAATAAGCTGAGACTCGATCCAGAAGTGTCTGTATCTTGTGAGGACCATGTAGCTGATGGGGAGATCTTGGGCACGCCAATTTTAATTAATTAATTTATTTTAGTAAAGACTGTTGATATGATTTGTTTTAAGACTATTTTGTTTTTCAACTGTGATCCATTTTGTTGAAATTTCTTTTACATTTAATAAACATGGCGACATCTACTGTTTATTTATATATTCAATGGAAATAATTTTTATTAAAAAGCTAGGCCATTAGAAATTCATAAACAAAATAATAGAAAACTCTACATTCACCATCTAGTCATAAGAAAACATCAAACAAACAAAACTCATGTCATACAAGTACCTCAACGCATCTAATAGAACATTTACATAGGTGAACCCAAGATCAACATAACACCAAAACAAGTTCCTTCCTCACCAAGAGTACACCCAAGAGCCTAAATCTAAAGGCCTCTCATTTTGATTCTAGCTCCCCCTTGTATGATCACCAAACCATTAGACCAACACAAAACCTAATTTCCATCAATCAAACAAAAGAAACCAAAATAAAATCTTACCCTTGTATGTGTAGGCCGATTATCTATCCAACACCCTCTCTAGGTCCTTATGAAATTAAACCTATCACCACCATTGCATCACAAAATACTTAGAATGAAGAAGAAGGAGGAGAAAAAGAAGAAAACTATGAATCTCAAAGCTTACCTTAGGAATTTTGAAGCCCTCTATTCTCTCCCTCTTCCTTTCATTCTTTCTCGAGCTCTCTCTCTATTTCACTCTCTAGATGGGCGGCCATGGTTTCAAAGATGAGAGAAATAGACTTAAGGACCTATTTATAGGTGATATCTAGGTTAAGGGAAAAAAAATGGAAATTAGAATTGGGACTTTCGTAACCTAAACAACCTGTAACTTGAGACCCATTTTTAACCCGGTTACACCATGATTTTTGAAAAATATTATTTCTAGAAAGTTGTAGATAATTGAATTAGCTTTCTAAAAATGCCAAGATTTTCCAAATCGAACTTCTACAACTCTAGAAATGTCAATTTAAGTACATCTGGGTCCAAAGCTACGAAATTTCTTATTAATGCATCGAGCATTGACTTTCCGTTTTTGTTTCCTTTCACTTTCTCCCCTTTCCTTTGTTAAAATTATGAAAATACAAATAGCAAGAGAAAAAAAATCTATTTTGTATAATTACACCAATGTCAAATTTTTATATACGGCAATGACTCAATTCTTTTTCCTTGCTGCTTAATTAAGACCACACAATCTTTGGTCTTTACTTGTGTCACACACAATCACACCCAAAACAACCACACACATACACGACAAGCACATAAGTTTATCACTACTAATCATGCACACAATTAAAGCTCATCCAAAAAAATTTACCAAATAAATTATATTAATAAAATAATTAAAAACCAATTCATACAATTAACACTTAACACTTAAATAAATGAATTAAAATAACTACTCTATTAAACAAATAATAATAAAAATAAATTAAAAAAAATTCGTATGCTACTTTTGTAGACCAAACTTCTTGAGTCTTCTTGGAGCTTCAAACCCTTGCTTAGAACACCACCTTAAACTTTTTATTCCTTTTGCAAAGCACAACCAAGGCTTATACACGAGATGTATCGCTGTCCTAATTCTCTATATCCTAGCCCTCTATGGATGCTTGAGGCTTTTCTAAGAGGAAATGAGAATTGAGATTGAACAAGCCTTTAGACTCACAGAGTCAAGAAATTTATTTATGAGTTTCTTGGAGAAAACTTGATATCTTGAAAGCTAGAGAGAGATAGAGAAAGAGGTTAGAGAGAGATTTGAGACAGTAATCAAGTCTATCAAAACTCTATGAGAACCCTTTTATTAAGTAGGCACAATCGTTAGTTCTAACCAATAGGATTAAAGTCTCAAAACACAACATTTGGAGAAAAAACAAGTGTCTATACGGACACGTCAGGTGACGTTTCTTGAAATCCTAAGACATTAGGTGATGTGTCGCCACCTAGGTGGCGACACAATGCCACCTAGGAAGGTCAAAACTCTAAAAAATGACCTTAAACATCTACGAATTCTCCCAAACTTTTTGGGAATCCTTAGATATCTCATTGTATAACTTTGGACCAAAAAAATACAATTTTTAAATGCCTATAATTGAAGCTCAAATTTCACTTCTTCACCATGTATTAACCAATCATAACACTAAGTTCTTCAAAAAAATAAATAAGGAAATTCTATCCCAAAATTCTCATTCATGAACCCTGGCCCAAACCCGAGCCCCCGAGGTAAAATGACCAAAATACCTATTTCGGAAAATTCGATAAAACCTGAGATAATTATTTATCCTATAAATATTTTATCTCAAACTAATATCTTCAATATAAGGACAAATCTACAAATTATTATGGAAATTGTATTCCCAAGCTTCAAGCCCGAATCCCGAGCCCTTATACTTGTTTGAGCTTTTAAATATTTCGAATCATGAACCTAGTCATCAAAGTACTTTCTAAGCCTTGAAAATTAATCATGAGCCTCAAACTCTCAACCCGACCTTAGTCACAATTCCTAAGCCTAAGACCCATGATCATTTGGGTCTATGACCGTGACTACACTTGCGCTTCACGTACATGGCCCGTGCACACATAGCCTAAGGGCCACGTCCATGGCTGACCTAAGCCTTTGTCACCCCCACATCATCATCACCTCAACCACCACCTTCGGTGGTGGTTAACTTCTTCAACCTCAGCAGTAAGCTGGGGTACTTGCGCACCCACACACATCCATCAAACACCAAAGGAGATGACGGTTTCTTCCATGCGAACACACATGAACATCGTCGAGGTACTTGCCCCTTGATCCTTCCCTCTGTACAACCACACCCCCCCCCCCCCCCCCCCCCGCCCCCATGGTCAATGATTCTCTCAAAAAGTAACCACCATCCTGAAAAATAACTACCCAAGAACAATTCAAAAGATAGATTTATCCTTCTACAACCAAACAATCATCACTTTTAAGACCTTAGGTAAAGCCAACACCAAAAGACATATAAACATCAAAACCATTCTCAACAAACTTCAAAAAATAGATCAAGACCATAGTTACCTTTCTAGGCCAAAAACTTGAGTGTTTCTCCTCCCTTTTTGTCCCTAAATTTTTACAACACCAAACAAAATTCTAAGAACCTATCTATGATCATGAATACATAGGAAAGGTCAAAGAAAACTAACCCTTGATGAACCCAAGTGTAACGTCCTCCTAATCCAGGACGGTTACATTGTGCCAGACTTTCTAATCAAGCAATTTGGTTATAAACGTGTAACTAAGGTTAACGTCAAGGGTTAAGGTTAAAAATTTTGGTTAAAAGAACTGTTGACTTTTATTTAGAAAGTTTCATACATACATGAGATACCAAAATATTACAAACAAACGTTTGAAATGGTGTATATACATAAAAAGTTACAACATGTCGACCTAAGTGGAAAAATTAGAACTACAACCCTAGTTCCTCTAAGATATCCTCGGCCAAGGTGGACGAGCAGTCGCATATGTACATGTCACCACCGAAGCTCTCCAAATCATGGCTAGTCAAGCTTTCATTTTCCCTTACCCACACCACATAGCAGTCGCGAGCCAAGGCTCAATAAGAAAACTTAAACATGCGTATGAACGAAAAATACAGATTTCCAAATACTTATCTAGCATGCCCAGTAGTAATAACCTACTCATGCATGCATATAATTACAAATAGATGGTCAGTGGTCCTTTCTGGGGTCGCTGCCCTGAATAGTTGACCATAGAGTCAACCTCGGGGCCCTATGTCCTAGCTATGTGACCATAGAGTCATTTGGGGCCCTCGCCCTTAGCTCTGGGTAACTAGCCAAACACTTTTATTTTCCAATGACCATTGGGTCGGCCAACGTAATAGTATGTTGCTGATTTGGGCCTAAGCCTTTTGACCAGCGTGCAGCGTGCTATTGTTGTCCTTGACTATAAGTCAAGCCCTGAATTAAGTATTCGGGCACAGATACAAAAAAAAATATAGATAAGCATACTTCAGACAATACAATTATGCATACATATTAATCATATAACATCATCAAGTAATTGCAAACATAGTAATAACCATACTCCTTAACGAGGCCAAGCCCTAGCTACGAAAACCATGCGAACAATCATATAATATTTAATCAGGTAAAAAATATTCATGTATGTTTAATCAACAAGCAAAACGATAACTTAAACATGTTCATTCTCAGGGGCTCGAGCCTTATTCAAAATTATAATTAACATTTGGGCGAAGCCCTAGTCACATATATCACATATTGGGTGCAATTTTATTACCTCGGGTCCGAGTATAGCATAAAATAAGGTCGAACCTCAAGCACGATCTCGGTTCTGAGCCCCTAGCGATAACCTAGTCAAAACCATAATAGAATATTATGTTAATAAAGAGCAAATAAAGGCTTCCGAACCCAGTCCTAGCCCCCGGGACCTAAAATTATACTAAATGGGGTAGAAAAATCAATCATGTGCCCTTAAGTTTAAATCCTCGTCTCTTAAAACAAATAGTGCCAAAACAACCCAGGTGGGCCGTGACCTGCCCTTGAGGGTCGTGGCGCGCCCCTCATGTTGGAGGCCCCCTTCTTCCTGGGAATGGGACACGGGTTGCGACCTACCCTTGAGGGTCGCAGAGCACCTCCTATACAGAAGCCCCCAAGGGCCCTGGGTTCGGTTTGGTTCCGGTGCCCCAAGAACACGGTCGCGACCTGACCTTGCGAACCCAAAATTCCTCCATTTTTCTCCATCCAAACTCAATCAAAACCACCCAAAATCCACCCTAAAACAACAATTCAATCCTCATAACAGATTTAATATATTCCTAGCAACAAAACCAAACCTAAAACTTGAAGAAAAACCCACCAAAATTCACAATCCATCACTTGGGCCACAAAGCTCAAGAAGACTCAAAACTCAAGGAAAACTTGACAAAAGATCAACTAAAACAGGGATTAAAGCTCTACCTCTACTATGAATGATGCTCTCCTAGCCGCAACCAGTCTCGAATCTTAACTCAAGCCTTCAATTCCCAAGTCTTTAGCCAAGAATATCCTTAATTCCTCAAGAACTTCACTCACAATTGAGAGAGAGTGAGAGAGAGAGAGAGTCGGTTGGTGAGCAGAGTGTTTTTTTAGTGTTTTGTTTATTTCTTAAGGCTTAAGTGATCTTAAGCTAATCCCGAGGCTCGGGGTAACAAAAACGTCTCTGAGGGCAGAATTGTCAAAGTCCCCAGTATTCCCTCCTAATCTCACTAACTCCAAATATATCCTTAAATATTCATTCCCATTTCCCAATAACCCGATACTGTGCTAAATACCTAAAATACCCCTTGACTCACCCTGAGTCGAGTATTGGGTCACGTTGTGACTTTCCCGCTAACTTGTTCCCTAGGATCATCTTGTGTCGAATAACCCAAATAAACCCACATAATAATGTTTTCTCTCACATATATCACATATATGCATATATATACAGTTATGCCCATAATGAACCAAATTACGAAAATTGCTCTTCTAATAAGAAACGATCCTACATGCATATGTAATACTCCTAAACTTGCAAAACTAGTTATATAATCATATAAATCACATAATCACATAATCATACACAAATATATCATATAAGCATATAATTCCATATATTGACATCCTGGCCCCCAAATTAAGGCCCTAAGCCTTATTAGGTAATTTGTGACGTTATAGCTATTCCCTCCTTACAAAAATTTCATCCTCGAAATTTTACTAGATCAACTCGGGATACCGAGTCTGCATATCTACCTCCAGCTCCCAGGTCGCTTCCTTGACCATGATGTTCCTTCATAATATCTTAACTAAAGGTATAGTCTTGTTCCCGAAGACCTTATCTGTAATGCCCAACCTCCTTAGAGCCGTTACTAAGTGAGTTTAAAACGTGCAATTAACTCGCTAATCAAGGTTTTAGCTTCAAAGTGTAGCTAAACTGTAATAAAAGTCATATAATTTGAAAATGTAATCATCCGCTGAAATTATAAAGCGTTATACATTTTGGATCCCAAAAGACTGTTTAGAAATATTTATAACCCAAACTATAATTAAAGTCGACTAGACGAAAAAATTAGGTTTAATACACATTATCTCCCAAAAATACCCCTTGTTGTGACACGCCGCTTCACGCTCTCTGTACTCATGGTTGATCGACCTTCCCCTTGCCCTTACTTGTACAATAGAGCACCGTGAGCCGAAGCCCAGCAAGAAAAGTCCACACAAGCAATCAACATATGAAAAACTATCAATCATCATATAACAAAGCCGCCAACAAGCTAAACACATAACAATCATGCCGTCCCAGGCGCTTTACTAGGCCCTGGGTTCACGGTCTACACTGTGAGGATATCTCAGGTACCCAATAGGGGTCTCACCATGGCAACTTGCACTTTGCGTGCTTAACGCTGCTCCCGGCCCCTTGCCGTACACGACCTTACCGTTCCTGGCCTTCGTCGTTCCCAGCCCTTGCCGTTCCTGGCCTTCGCCGTTCCCAGCCCTTGCCGTTCTTGGCCTTCGCCGTTCCCAGCCTTTGCCATACATTTACAAATATGCAACACAAAGCATAAACTTAACAAATACTTAAGCAAATAAAAACATAATTAATAGGGCTACGCCCTGCAACACAATCACATAGGGTCGTGCCCTGCAATACAAACTATAGGGCCACGCCCTGCTCTACGGGTACAACAATTTTCTTACATGTGTCCCAAGCTTCCTGAGCTCCAATATCCCGAGCATAGTCCTCTAGTCCGAGCCTTGCTGAAAACCTAGTCACAATGTTTCAACAACATCCACCCATCAAGCTCTAATCCATTAAATAACTTTGGGTTATAATTCTAGTCTCTGGGTCCTTGAATTCTATCAATCCGGGTGATAAAATCCATCCTGAGCCTTAACTTTTTGATTCCCGAGCCTAAAACCTTCTTGGGGTCCAAAAACCCACTAAGTGCCACGACCCCGAGGCCCTATGCCGTGGCCCGCCTCAACCTCCCTTTTCTCCCTATGTGCAGCGTAGCCCAACCTATAGGGCGCCGTGGCCAGCCCTTCTCCTGGCGCACCAAGAACAATGCCGCAGCCTGACCCTTCGAACTCAGAGTGATCCATCATTAAGCTTACATGCATAAACTTACAACTCTAACAAAACTCAGTTAATTTAATATTAGGCTTCTTACCTCAAGGATGAATTCAGGCCACACTTGCTCATCAATTTCCTAAGCGTACTCCTCCCACAATTCAAGCCTTATATTTCTCAATTCCCAACTCAATTTCCTTTAGAACTTCCTTTAGCCTTCAAGCTTCAAAAGAGAGAGAAACACCAAGTGATAGGGAGAGGGTCGGTTTATGCCAAGCTTCTCAGTGTTTCTTATGTTTGTCTTACTTATCCTAAGTCACTTAAGTTACCTCCAAGGCTCGGGGTACCAAAAACATCCCCGAGGGCAAAGTGGTAAATTTCCCCGATATTACCTCCTATACGTTCTAACTTCAAATATATCTCCAAATATTTTGTTTTCATAACCCGATAACCCAATAAAATGTATAATGCCCAAAATACCCCCCAACTTGCCCTGAGTCGGGTTTCGGGTCTCGTTGTGACTTCCTAGCTAAACCACTCCCTAGGACTGTCTTGGATCGTGCATCTCAAATGTATCACCACTCACACGTGGTAAAGATCACAATAATCACAAATATTTCATTTATGCCCACAACGGGCTAAAATTACAAACATGCCCCTAATAACCAAATGGGGTCCACATGCATATTTAATTCACCTAAACATGCATCTCTAATCACATACTCATCAAATTCACATATTAAAATAATAAATCACTTATTGCCCTCCAGGCACGCTAATCAAGGTCCTAAGCCTTATTAGCAAATTCGGGACACTACAAATATCCCCCCTTACAGAAATTTCGTCCTCAAAATTACCTGAATAACTCGAGATACCGCTCCCGCGTATCTGATTCAAGTTCCCACATTGCCTCCTCAACCTTTCTATTCCTCCACAGTACTTTCACCAAGGCGATGGTCTTGCTCCGTAAGACTTTATTCTTCAGGTTAAGAATCTGAGCTAGCTTCTCCTCATATGATAAATCCTAGTCTAGCTCCAAGTTCTCATAACTCAATACATGTGTCAAATCTGATACATACTTCTGGAGAATGGATACATGAAAGACATCATGAACCCTTGATAGATCTGGAGGCATCGCCAATCTGTAAGCTTCCTATCCAACTCGTTCCAGAATCTCAAAGGGGCCAATGAACCTAGGGCTCAGTTTGCCCCAAACACCAAACCGTTTCACTCCTCTTAAGGGTGAAACCCTAAGGAACACATGGTCACCGACGTGAAACTCTACGCCCCTGCGTTTTCAAGTCCAAGTAACTCTTCTAGCAACTTTGGGAGGCAAGAATTCGAGCTTTAATCTTTTCAATCGCCTCATTGGTCCTCTGAACCATCTCAGGACCTGAGTACCTCCACTCACCTGTCTCATCCCAATGGATAGGTGATCTGCACTTCCTCCCATATAGCATCTCATATGAAGCCACCCCGATAGTCGCCTGGTAACTATTTTTCTATGAAAACTCAATCAATGGGAGATACTTACTCCAAGATCCCCCAAAATCCAATACATAGGCTCATAACATATCCTCCAATATTTGAATCATCCTCTTAGACTATCCATCCGTCTGAGGATGATAAGCGGTACTAAACCGCACTGCGTGCCCATAGCCTTCTGCAGACTCTCCCAAAACTTGAAGGAGAAGGTGGGGTCGCTGTCGAATGCTATCGATATCGGAGCCCCATGAAGTCGAACAATTTCCTTCACATACAGCTCGGCATACTGCTCCACAGTATAAGTCGTTCTGACAGGTAAAAAGTGGGCGGACTCGGTCTACCGATCCACAATCACCCATACTGAATCTTGTTGGCCCACGGTCTTCTGCAAACCAACCACGAAGTCCATGGTGATATCCTCCCACTTCCATTCTGGAATCCTTAAAGGCTGCAATAACCCCACTGGCCTCTGGTGTTCAGCCTTTACCTTTTGACAAGTTAAACACTTTGCCACATAATCAACCACGTCCCTCTTCATTCCTGACCACCAATACAAAGCTCTCAAATCTTGGTACATCTTCGTTGTACTTGGATGTAAAGAATAGGGAGTGGTATGAGATTCATCCAAGATCTCTGGCCGGATACCAAAATCCATTGGAACACAGAGCCGACCTTTGTACTTCAGTAATCCCATCTGCGAGATAGAAAAGTCCTCAGCCGCTCCGACTAAGACACTCTCTCTATGCCCTCTCAATTGGGGATCATTCCCCTGTGCGTCCTTGATCCTCCCAAGGAGTGTAGATTGAAGAGTGATGTTGGCTAACTGACCAACAACCAACTTTATACCTGCTCTAGTCATCTCCTCAGCTAACTTAATCAGATATCTACCTTGAACTGAACAATTGTCCAGGGCCCTTCCGACTCAATGCATCAGCCACCACATTAGCCTTCCCAAGATGGTATAGCATATCAAAATCATAATCCTTTACTAATTCCAGCCACCGTCTCTGGCGCATATTCAGATCCTTCTGAGTAAAGAAGTACTTCAAACTCTTATTGTCGGTGTATATCTCGCACTTCTCACCATATAGATAATGTCTCCAAACCTTGAGTGCAAATACCACTGCTGCCAAATCTAGATCATGCGTGGGATATCTCTGTTCATACTCCTTTAGCTGTCTCAATGCAGAGGCTATCACCTTTTCGCTCTGCATCAGCACACACCCTAAACCCTGTCTGGAAGCGTCACAATAAACCACAAACTTCTCATTGTCTATCAGCAGACTAACCATTGGGGCAGTGATCAGTCGTCGCTTGAATTCCTTGAAACTGTTTTCACACCTCTCTGTCCACACATACTTAGTCTTCTTCCTCGTCAATTTAGACAACGATGTGGCTATCCTAGAGAACCCTTCAATGAACCGCCAATAATACCCTGCCAATCCCAGAAAACTCCTAACTTTTGGAACACTGCTCGGTCTAGGCCAATCTCTCACTGCCTCAATCATACTTGGGTCAACCACAATCCCCTCCTTACTAAAAATATGGCCCAAAAATGTGACTTGCGGTAGCCAAAACTCACACTTCCTGAACTTAGCATATAACCTATGCTTTCTCAACCGCTGCAATACCAGACGCAAATGTTGCCCATGCTCTGACTCTGACTGGGAATACACCAGTATGTCATCAATAAACACAATCACGAACTTGTCTAAATAGTCCTTGAAAAATCTATTCATCATGTCCATAAAAGCTGCTAGGGTGTTGGTTAATCTAAAGGACATAACCAGGAATTCACAGTGTCCATATCTTGTGCGGAAAGCAGTCTTTGGTATGTCCTTCTCTTTAATCCTTCACTGATGATAACCTGACCAGAGATCAATCTTAGAAAACATCGTCTTTCCCTGTAGCTGGTCAAATAAATCATCGATCCTAGGTAATGGGTACTTGTTCTTAACAGTCAACTTGTTCAGTTCTCTGTAGTCAATACACATTGTTAAAGATCCATCCTTCTTCTTAAAAAATAATACTGGAGCACCCCATGGCAAGAAACTCGGTCTGATGAACCCCAAATCCAGTAAATCCTACAACTGAATCTTCAATTCCTTTAACTCTGCCGGAGCCATTCTGTAAGGTGTCCTAGATACTAGCTCTGCCCCTGGCACCAACTCTATAACAAACTCGATCTCCCGCTGTGGCGGCAATCCTGGTAGGTCTGCTAAAAATAGTTCGGGAAACTCACATACCAATTTGGTCTCACTCGGTCCAATCGAAACAACCCTAGAGGTATCCACAATGTTTGTAGGAATCCTATGCAACCTTCCTGCATCAGGTCTCTAGCCTTCAGTGTTGAAATCATAGGTGCTTATGGTCCGCTAACTCTCCCCATAAATACAAAGGGTACCTCCTCTTCTGGTTCAAAATTCACCATCATGAGCTTGTAGTCAATCGTCGCCCCTTACTTCGATAACCAATCCATCCCTAGAATCATATCGAAGTCATACATCTCTAACTCAATCAGATCAATAGACAACTCCCTAGCATCTATCTCTACTGGCGATCCTCTAATCCATCTCCTAGAGACTACCAATTCCCCAGTCTGTAACAAAGTCTGGAAACCCCTAGCATACAAATCATTGGGTCTACACAACTGATCTATCACTCTAGCAGACACAAATGAATGAGTAGCTCTTAAATCAATCAATGCAGTATAAGAAGAACCAGTACTAGAAATCTGACCTATCATAATCGAGGGGCTAGCCTCTGCCTCAGTCTAAGTCAAGGTAAATAATCTGGCAGGAGCGAGAATGTCTCCCTGCTTCGGCTCCTCTTTCCTGGCTTGTGGGTAGTCCTTCTTCAGATGATTGATAATCCAACAAATAAAGCAGGCCCTGATCCTGCACTTTCCCTGATGTCGTCGTCTGCATCGAGGACACACTGGAAAACTCCTCCAGTTGTCACCCCTGCCTTAACAGCCACTAAAAGGACCCCGTGCTCTCCTATTCAAGCTAGAAGGAACGAAATAATTTGGGGCCTTTCTCATTTGTTCAATGTGGCCACTACCCCGACTAGATCTAGTAAAAGGAGGCATCGTCCTCCTGGCATCGCGCCTAGTAGCGCCCTCTCTCCATATCTGATCCTGTACTCCCTCAGATGTAAGGGCCTTGTCCACTACCTGAGCATATGTAGTAGTCTTTGGATCCAAAGTAATCTTAACATCATGGGCGAACATAACATTCAACCCCCGTACAAACCTATCCCTTCTTGCCGCATCAGTTGGTACCAAATCTGGTGCGAACTTCGCCAACCGGTCAAATCTCAAGGCATACTAAGTAACTGTCAACTGGTTCTGAGTCAGGTTGATAAACTCATCAACCTTCGTAGCTCAGACTGCAACACAGTAACATTTCTCATTAAAAATGTTTCTGAACTCTTCCCAGGTCATAACGGCAACATTTCTTCTCTGTGTCACCACATCCCACCAGATGCGGGCATCCTCTCTAAGAATGTAGTTGGCACAAGCTACCCTCTCCTTCCCTACCACCCTCATAAAATCCAAGATGGAGGAACTGATATTCATCCACTACTCTGCCCGTAGTGGGTCTAGTCCACCCTCGAAGGTGGGAGGATGCTGCTTCCTGAACCTCTCATACAAAGGTTCCCACCTATTCTCCATAATAGGCTGAACCAACACTGGCGCCACAACCTACTAAACTGGCAACCTAGTGGCCAGAGGATGGGCCTGCTGCCTCAGCTGTCGAAGTTCTTCCTTTGTTCGATGCAGTCTAGCTTCCATTTTGGCAAACATTTGTTGTCAATTCTGTGGGGCAGGAGGAGGGTCCTAACCCTAGTTGTCATCCTCGACCCTACTGCCGCGGAGTCTAGATGATTGTTGAGGCATCTCAATAATATGCCTGCAATCAACGACGCTACTCATAAAGCTTGATAACAACATCCAAAACCACCTCCCAATTCACAACAACCAACCATAATAGTAGTCCACAATACACAAATAACATACATCACTCAAGGGGCCATGCCCTGGCATCATGCATATGTTAACACATTCATCATACTCTATATAAAATAATCAGACAAACATGGCACTTAAGCACATAATCAATCATACAATTCAATCTTTACCAACCAACCCTGAGTCAAGCTTGTCACTGAAAGCGAGTGTACAAGTTCGGTCAATCTCCAGGAACCATAAACCTTTGCTCGCTCTGTTACCAAGTTGTAACGCCCTACCTCCTTAGAGCCATTACTAAGTGAGTTTAAAACGTGCAATTAACTCGCTAATGGAGGTTTTAGGTTAAAAGTGTAGCTAAACTGTAATAAAAGTCATATAATTTGAAAACGTAATCATCCACTGAAATTATAAATCAATATACATTTTGGATCCCAAAAGACTGTTTAGAAATATTTACAACTCAAAATATAATTAAAGTCGACTAGACGACAAAATTAGGTTTAATACACATCATCTCCCAAAAATACCCCTTGTTGTGACAGCCAGGAAGGCCGAACATGTACACGCCGCTTCATGCTCTCCGTACTCATGGTTGATCGACCTTCCCCTTGCCCTTACTTGCACCATAGAGCACCGTGAGCCGAAGCCCAGCAAGAAAACTCCACACAAGCAATCAACATATGCAAAACTATCAATCATCATATAACATAGCTGCCAACAGGCTAAACACATAACAACCATGCTGTCCCAAGCGCTTTACTAGGCCTTGGGTTCGCGGTCTACACTGTGAAGATGTCTCAGGTATCCAATAGGCGTCTCACCCTGGCAACTTGCACTCTGCGTGTTTAACGTTACTCCGGGCCCCTTGCCATACTTGGCCTTGCCGTTCTCGGCCTTTGCGTTCTTGGCCCTTGCCGTTCTCAGCCTTCGCCGTTCCCGGCCCTTGCCATTCTCAACCTTCTTCGTTCCCAGCCCTTGTCGTTCTCGGCCTTCGCCGTTCCTGGCCCTTGCCGTTCTCGGCCTTCACTGTTCCCGGCCCTTTCCGTTCTCGACCTTTGCCGTTCCAGGCCCTTGCTGTTCTCGACCTTCGCCGTTCCCGGCCCTTGTCATTCTCAGCCTTCGTCGTTCCCGGCCCTTGCGGTACATTTACAGATATTCAACACATAGCATAAAATTAACAAATACTTAAGCAAATAGAAACATAATTCATAGAGCTATGCCCTGCAACACAATCACATAGGGTCGTGCCCTGCAATACAAACTATAGGGCCACGTCTTGCTCTACGGGTACAACAGTTTTCTTACGTGTGTCCCAAGCTTCCCGAGCTCCGATATCCCGAGCACAATCCTCTAGTCCGACCCTCGCTGAAAACCTAGTCACAATGTATCAAAAACATCCATCCATCAAGTTCTAATCCATTAAAGAACTTTGGGTTATAATTCTAGTTTCTGGGTCCTTGAATTCTATCCATCTGGGTGATAAAATCCATCTCAAGCCTTAACTTTTGGATTCTCGAGCTTAAAACCTTCTTGGGGTCCAAAAACCCACTAAGTGTCGCGGACCCAAGGCCCTATGCTGCAGCCCGACTCAACCGGAGGCTCAGCCTCCCTTTTCTCCATATACGCGTCACGACCCAACCTATAGGGCACCGCGGCCTGTCCTTCTTCCTGGCCTTCTTTCTGCTCAAGAGGGCCGCGACTCACCAAGAACAATGTCGTGGCCTGACCCTTCGAACCCAGAAAAAATCCCCCATATTCACAACCAAAACCCAGCCAATTTACCCCAAAATCAATCCCACAACTCAATTTAATCATTACATTAATCCCATAATGGTCCCAGTAGCAAAACCTAACAAAACTAATCCCAAAAACTCATCTAGATAACCAAGAGTGATACATCATTCAGCTTACATGCATAAACTTACAACTCTAACAAAACTTAGCTTAAACTCAGTTAATTTAATATTAGGCTTCTTACCTCAAGGATGAATTCATGCCACACTTGCTCTTCAATTTCCCAAGCGTACTCCTCCCACAATTCAAGCCTTATATTTCTGAATTCCCAGCTCAATTCCCTTTAGAACTTCCTTCAGCCTTCAAGCTTGCAAAGAGAGAGAAGCACCAAGTGATAGGGAGAGGTTCGGTTTATGCCAAGCTTCTTATTGCTTCTTATGTTTGTCTTACTTATCCTAAGTCACTTAGTTACCTCCAAGGCTCGGGGTACCAAAAACATCCCCGAGGGCAGAATGGTAAATTTCCCCGATATTCCCTCCTATACGTTCTAACTTCAAATATATATCCAAATATTTATTTTCATAACTCGATAACCCAATAAAATGTATAATGCCCAGAATAACCCCCGACTCGCCCCGAGTCGGGTTTTAGGTCCCGTTGTGACTTCCTAGCTAAACCGCTCCCTAGGACTGTCTCAGATCGTGCATCTAATATATATCACCATTCGCACATGGTAAAGATCACTATAATCACAAATATTACATTTATGCCCACTATGGGCTTAAATTACAAACATGCCCCTAATAACCAAATGGGGTCCACATGCATATTTAATTCACCTAAACATGCATCTCTAATCACATACTAATCACATTCACATATTAAAATAATAAATCACTTATTTCCCTCCAGGCACGCTAATCAAGGCCCTAAGCCTTATTAGTAAATTTGGGACGCTACATTGTCCTTCTTGTATAAAATATGAACTGACTGCTCCTCATAGGACAAGTCTGCCTCCAGTTTGAGATCCTCATAACTCAATACATGAGTCCCATCTGATACATACTTTCTTAGCATGGAAATATGGAATACATTGTGCACACTAGATAGAGCAGAGGTAAGGCCAACCTGTAAGCCACCTGACTAATCCTCTCCAGGATCTCAAATGGATCCACAAGCCTAGGGCTCAACTTGCCCTTGTTCTTGAATCTCTTCACTCCTCTCTGTGGTGAAACCCTAAGGAAGACATAGTCTCCCACCTGGAACTCCATGTTCCTCCGCTTGGGGTCTGAATAACTCCTCTTTCTACTTTGAGATGCGAGCATTGGAGCTATAAACATCTCTATAGCCTCAGTGGTCCTCTACACTGCCTCAGTACCCAAATATTTCATCTCACCCATCTTATCTAGTGAATGAGCAATCTGCACTTCTTACCATACAACATCCATAAGGTGCCACTCCAATAGTAGACTGGTAACTGTTGTTATAGGAAAACTCTATCAGAGGCAAATATTTACTCCAGGACCCTTCAAAGTCTAATACACATGCTCTCATCATGTCTTCCAATATCTGGATAGTCCTCTTAGACTGACCGTCGATCCGACGATGATAAATTGTACTAAACTTCAGCTGTGTATCCATTGCCCTCTGTAAACTTCCCCAAAACTTGGAAGTAAAGATAGGGTCCCTATCAGACACGATAGACCTCGGAGTCCCATGAAGGCGAACTATATCTCTCACATAGAAGTCTGCACACTGGTCAACCGTGGAATTCATTCTCACTGGTAGAAATGAGCTGATTTCATATACCGATCCACGATGACCCAAATTGAATCTTGTTGTCCCACTGTCCTGGGAAATCCTACCACGAAATCGATCGTGATATCCTCCTACTTCCACTCTGGGATATCCAGAGGTTGTAATAGCCCTGCTGGCCTCTGATGCTCTGTCTTGACCTATTGACAGGTCAGGAACCTTGCCACGTATGCATTCACATCCCTCTTCATCCTAGGCCACCACTATAACAATTTCAGATCCTTGTACATCTTCATGGTGCCTGGATGTAGAGAATAAGGGATAGTATGAGATTCATCTAGAATCTCCCGTCTTATCCTAGTGTCTATCGGAACGCAGATCCGATCCTTGTATCTCAACAAGCCCATGCTTGATACCGTATATTCCTAGCTACTCCAGGTAGGACATCCCCTCTAATCTACACCAATTATGGGTTATCTAACGACTTCTCCTTGATCCTCTCCAAAAGAGTAGACTGCAGGGTGATGTTGGCTAACTGGCCCACCACTAACTCAATTCCTGCTCTAGCCATATCATCAGCCAACTCCCTTGATATTTGGCTAACACTATACAATTGTCCCAGACCCTTTCGGCTTAAGGCATCTGCTGCCACATTGGCTTTCCCAAGGTGATAGAGGATCTCACGGTCATAATCCTATACCAGCTCTAACCAACGCCTTTGCCTCATATTCAGATCCTTCTGAGTGAAGAAGTATTTTAAACTCTTGTGGTCAGTGTATATTTGACACTTCTCACCATATAAGTAGTGTCGCCATACCTTCAGTGCAAAAACCACTGATGCAAGTTCTAAATCATGTGTGGGGTACCTCTGCTCATACTCCATCAGCTGGCATGATGCATAGGCAATCACCTTCCTTTTCTGCATAAGAACACAACCCAGGCCCTGCCTCGAGGAGTCACAATAAACTACAAATTGTCTTGATCTATAGGAAGACTCAAAACCGAAGCGGTGATAAAACTCTTTTTGAGCTTTTGGAAGCTGTCTTCATGCTTGTCTGACCATATGAACGTCTGATTCTTGCATGTTAACTCTGTCAGTGGTGATGCAATCTTGGAAAACCCCTCTACAAAGCGTCTGTAATAACCTGCCAATCCCAAGAAACTTCTAATCTCTGAAGCGTTCTTCAGTCTTGGCCAATCTCTTTCCGCCTCAATCTTTGCTGGATCCACCATAATTCCATCCTTACTTACTATGTGACCTAAGAAAGTCACCTGTGGCAACCAAAACTCGCATTTCTTAAATTTCGCATATAGCATTTGTTCTCTTATCCTCTGCAGTACCAATTTGAGGTGTTTCTCATGTTTTGTCTCTAGTTGTGAGTATAGTAGTATATCATCGATAAAGACCATCACAAACCAATCTAGGTAATCCTTGAACACCCTGTTCATCAGATCCATAAATTTTGCTGGGGCATTAGTCAATCCAAATGACACCACCAAAACCTTATAATGCCCGTACCTGGTGCAAAAATCTGTCTCTGGTATATCCTCCTCTCTGATCCTCAGCTGGTGATAACTAGATCGAAGATCAATCTTGGAGAATACCGTCCTACCTTGCATCTGATCAAACAGATCATCAATCCTTGGTAGAGGATACCTGTTCTTGATAGTCAACTTGTTCAGTTCTCTGTAATCAATACACATCCTCAGAGAAGCATCTTTCTTCTTCACAAATTGAACTGGTTTACCACATGGCGAGAAACTGGGCCTGATAGAACCCAAGTCTAATAACTCCTATAGTTGATCCTTTAGTTCCTTCAGCTCAGCTTGAGCCATCCTATAAGGTGCCCTAGACACTGGCTCTATCCCTGGCGCCAAGTCAATCACAAACTCAATCTCTCAGTGTGGAGGTAACCATGGAAGCTCCTCTGGAAACATGTCCAGAAACTCACAAACTAATTGGGTTTGTCCTGGTCCCACTGGCACTACCTGAGTGGTATCCACCTTGCTAGCTAAGAATCCTATGCATCCCCCCTACATTAGGTCTCTAGTTCTAAGTACAGATATCATAGGTGTACGGGGTCCATGCACAGTGCCAATGAATACAAAGCGATCCTTTCCCTCAGGCTCAAAGGTTACCATCTTGGTCTTGCAATCTATCATTGCCCCATATTTCTCTAGCCAATCCACACCCATAATTATATCAAAGTCAGTCGTAACCAACTCTAGTAAATCAACTGACAATTCTCTGCCATCCACTGTAACTGGTAGTGATCTAACCCATCTCTTGGAAACCACTAACTCCCCAGTAGGTAGCATAGTACCAAACCCCACAGGACATGGTCTACACAATCCATCTATAATCCTACTAGCAACAAAAGAGTGTGTAGCACTCGAATTAATCAAAACGGTATAAAAGATTCCAGCACTAGAAAGCTGATCTATAACAACCAAGGGACAAGCCTCGGCCTCTGCCTGGGTTAAGGTGAACACCCGTGTTAATGTCAGGCTATCCACCTTCTTGGGCTTTTCCTTTCTGGATCTCAGGCAGTCCTTCTTGAAATGCCCCACAATGCCGCAAACAAAATAGGCCTTCACCCGACATTCCTCAATATGGCACCTCATGCATATGGTACACTCTGGGAATGATCTCTAGGGCTCACCTACACCCTGGCGGCTCATCTGTATCCCCTGTGGCCTCCTATCTGGCCTTGGAGCTAAAACTGTATCTGGAGTCTTTCTCTGTTGGTCACTGGGGCCTTCACTCCAACCAAAGCTTGTAAATGGAGGTCCCGACCTCCTAGAATCCCTTTTGGCCGCATTCTCATGCCAGATCTTATTCTCTGTCCTCTCAGTTATAAGCGCATTCTCCACAACCTGTGCATAGGTGGTCAATCTTGGCACAGTGGTAATACGAAAATCCCGGGTTATCATAGGTTGTATCCCCTAGAGAAACCTCTCTCTTTTGGTCCTTTTAGTGGGCATCAGATCCCTGACAAACTTTGCCAGTCTGTCGAACCTCAGGGCGTTGTTAGTAACTGTCATGTTACCTTGAAGTAACTTGCTGAACTCTTCAGCCTTCATAGCTTTAGCTGCATCATTGTATTACTTCTTGTTAAACAAAGTTCTGAACTCTTCCCTTTCCATGGTGTTTACTACTCTGGTTTGGGATACCACCTCCCACCATATTCAGGGATCCTCCCGAAACATGTAAGTGGCACATGCCATTCTCTCAATACCATCTACCCTCATAAGATCAAGGATTGTGGTTATCGTGGTCATCCACTGCTCAAGCTTCAGTGGATCTGAGCTGCCCTAAAAAACTGGAGGGTGTGTTTCCTGAACCTCTCATACAGGGGTTCCCATCTATCTGCCCCTGCCTGGGTCTACACTACCACTGGTACCTCTAGCTGAATCACTGCCAGTATAGCGGGCTATAGGTTCCCTGTTGGAACATGTTGCTGTCTCAAGAGGCTAATCTCATCTTCCTGCCTCTCTAACATGGCTTGCATACCAGCAAGTACCTGCTGCCAGTTTTCTGGAGCTGGCGGTGGGACCTGGCTCTGCTCATTCCCTTCCCTGGCATGTATCTCTTAGCCAACCAACCTTTATAACCTTCGAGGATTCATATTGATATCTAACCCACTCTGCAGTGATCAAATCGATTGTTAGGTAAGTAATAACTATACCTCTTGTCGCCTGAAGGTCCAAGATCAAACAGACAACCAAACAGATGCAATGCTAATAAGCATGCCAACACATAATATACTCATTCATGGTGCTAATAAGCACTTCCTGATATTCATCAGCAAATAACAATTATAATAAGCATTTTTTACATTCATAAGAAATTAATGATGCACATAAACATATTCAAATATTTACACATGTATAACAATGCTAATAAGAATGTTCTTTGATCCCTGCCAATGCTAACAGTGCTAACAAGCATTTCCTGGCCTATATGCAAATAATAACGCTAATAAGTGTATCTTAACCTACATGTCCACATAATAACGCTAACAAGCAGTTCCTTTGCATTCACAATCAATAGCAACACTAATAAGCATGTTCTTTATAATTCATGCAACATTCAAGGGCCAGACCCTATTAGTTTATCTCATGCTTCCTAAATAGGCACATAGATTAAGTATTTATATCATATTTAAGTAGTTAAACACATAATCACATAAATAGTTACCGAACCCTGAGTTGAGCTTGTCTTTAGTGGCGATTGTACATGCCTGGCCAGTCTTTAGGAACCCTTAAACCTTGGCAACTATGATACCAAGTTCTAACGTCCTCCTAATCCAGGACCGTTACACTATGTACTTTAAATTATGTCAGACTTTCTAATCAAGTATTTTGGTCATAAACGTGTAACTAAGGTTAACGTCAAGGGTTAAGGTTAAAAAATTTGGTCAAAGGAACTATTGACTTTTACTTAGAAAGTTTCACACATACATGGGATCCCAAAATATTACAAACACACATTTAAAAGGGTCTATATACATCAAAAGTTACAACCTGCCAACCTAAGCAGAAAAATTAGGGCTACAACCCTAGTTCTTCTAAGATATCCTTGGCCCTGGTGGACAAGTAGCCGCCTATGTACACGTCCCCACCGAAGCTCTCCAACTCATGGCTTGTCAAGCTTTCCTTTTCCCTTACCTGCACCACATAGCCCCCGTGAGCAAAGGCTCAAGAAGAACATTTAAACATGTGTATGAATAGAAAATACATATTTTTCAGATACTTATCTAGCATGCCTAGCAGTAATAACCTACTCATGCATGCATATAATTACAAATAGATGGTCATTGGACCTTTCTAAGGCTGCTGCCTTGAATAGTTGACCATAGAGTCAACCTCAAGGGCCTATGCCCTAGCTATGTGACCGTAGAGTCATTTGGGGCCCTCACCGTTAGCTTTGGGTAACTAGCCATAGAGCTATCGAGACACTTTTGTTTTCCAACAACCATTGGGTCAGCCAACGTAATAGTACGTTGCTGATTTGGGCCCAAGCCTTTCGACCATCGCGCAACGCGCTATTGCCGTCGTTGACTAATAAGTCAAGTCCTAAACCATGTATTCAGATATAGATACAAAAACAGATATAGATATGCATACTTAAGACAATACAAGTATGCATACATATTAATCATACAACATCATCATGTAATTTCAAACATAGTAATAACCATGCTCCTTAATGGGGCCAAGCCCTAGCTACGCAAGCCATGCGAACAATCATATAACACTTAATCAGGTACAAAATATTCAGGTATGTTTAATAACCAAGCGAAATGAGAACTTGAACATGTTCATTCTCAGGGGCTCGAGCCCTATTCATAATTAAAATTAAAAGTCGGGCCAAACCCTAATCACATATATTACGTATTAGGTGCAGTATTATTACCTCAGGTCGGAGTATAGCATAAAATAAGGTCGACCCTAGAGAAAAATCCCAGTTATGAGACCCTATCAATAACATAGTCACACCCAAAATATAGGATTCTGTCAACAACGAGCAAATAAAGGCTTTCAGACTGAGTCCTAGCCTCTCAGACCTCAAATTCTACTAAACTGGGTGTAGATGTTAAAAATTCTATACTTGTTAAAAACCCAAATCTCGTGCTAAGGTCCCGTGAATTCCTAACTGCAAACATGCGCCTACACCCCTAAGCTAGTGTTGGGCAACCTCGCCAGGCGAAGCCCCGTTACCCACATGAGACCCCTATCTCGCGCACCACGCATTCGGCCGATGCACCTCGCGAGGCCCCCCGTCTCGTGCCTCGTGCACGCCAGCTCATGCACCTCACGAGGCTTTATCAGGCGCCTCGCGCCATTGGTCCATGTAGTGCGCCAGCACCTCGTAAGACACCATCTTGTGCCCCAAACCTCTACCTCGCGACCCCGCCTCGCACCTTAGACCCATGCCGTGCATCCTCGACGCCTCGCGAGGAACCATCTCGTGCCCCAGGCCTCCGCCTCATGACCACGCCTCACGCCACAAGCCCTTGCCGTGCGCCAGCACCTCACGAGATACCATCTAGGGCCCCAGGCATTTTCCTTGCGCCACAGGCCCATCCCGCGCGCCAGCACCTCGCCAGACACCATCTCATGCCCCAGGCCTTCGCCTCGTGACCCCGCCTCGGGCTAGAGGCCCATGCCATGCGGCACTGCCTCGCGAGGCACCCTCTCGTGCCCCAGGCCTCCGCCTCGTGACCCCGCCTAGTACCACAAGCCTCTGCCACGTGGCAATGGCTCACAAGGCATAGCCTCGCACATGGTCTTTTCCACCGCGATGGGCACCTCGAGGCTCTGACCTCCCATCCCTATTGGGATCGTGTCTCCCATGATGACCCATAAAGACTTCAACACTTAAAGGTTAAAAGAGTAGGATGCATTTTGTAACGCCCTGGATAGCCAAGAGCGTTACACTATGTGTTTATAAAGGTGCAAGACTTGCTAATCAAGTCATTTAATTCAAAATGTGTTACTGAAACTATAGTCGAACTAGGGTTAACAAATTTTGGTCTCAAAAGTTGTATTTCTTATAAATAAACATTTTCTATTTACATGGGATCCCAAAAGTAATAAGTTAAGGACTATTTACAAAAGATTCAAGATCAAGATGCAATGATTAGCCACTCTAAGGCAAAACAGACGGCCGAACAGCTGACTATGTACATTCAACCCCGCAACTCTCCATCTTAGGATTGGTCCAACCTGCCTTTGCCTTTAACTGCACCACGTAGCACCCGTGAGCCAAGGCCCAACAAGAAAACACAATAACAAAGCACAATCAATCAACAGACAATCAAATATCTCATACTGCATAAGCATGTACTCAACAGTTTAAGCATTTATGTTAATCAAGTATTCATCATACCAAGTATATCATTTCATATCAATAATTAATCGACACATGATAACCAGGGTTAACGCCCTTAGGCTGCACCCTTTGTTTATCCCACTAACTCCGACCCGCTTAAACCGAGCTCAGTGAATATTAAGCTGACCTCGTCTACCAGTGGCCGACCCGCGCCCTGTGCGGAAATATAGTTTACGGTACCCTTAGGCCGTTTATCACATGTCCCATGGCGTAATACCATCTATGACATTATACAGTTAATGGGAGCTCTTAATCCCATCACAAACACACAATTGGGTGCACTTTTCTAACCTTTAGATTTGCTAGCTTCGTTCAATTGATCCTCAAGCACGATCCCTCTTGAGCCCTAGCGCGCACCTAGTCACAACCATATATCAGAATCATCACCAAACCTCAAGTTCGAAATCTAGCCTCGGGACCAATCCTGAGCCCTCGGGAAGCCCTAATTCCACCAAACGGGGTGGTGGAATCAAACCCCGAACCCCCGGGCAAAAACCCTTGAAAATAACCAAAAAACCATTTCTTGGAAACAGGGTAGCCCTACAACGCTCTTTGGAGGGCGCTACAATGCTACAAATAGAAGCTGAAAATGTCCCAGACAACATGGCCTAGCACTACAGCGCCCAAAGCCTAGCGCTATAGCGCTAGTCGCAGAACAACAACCCTGCATTTTTCCCTCCTTCGATTTTCCCGAGCCAAACCTTACCAAAACTTTTCCAAACTTAAAAACAAGCTTATAAACATGTATAACTCACCCCAAATGACCCAACCACATAAAACTTAAGCACATGCACTCCATATCCCAAAATTCACCATGGCTGAACCTCAAACTCAGAAACTCAGCAAAACAACTGAAACCTCAGGATTTTAGATCTTGAATTTCATACCTTCAATGGAGAGTCAACCTTAACCTAGCCTCTACACCTCATTGGCTTTCTCCTCCTCAAATCCTTAGCTTTAATTCCCTTAATTCCCCATAAAAACTCAGTTCAAAAAATCATCTCAGCCAAAACCAGAAACATGAGAGCAGACCCTAGAAACTTACCTCAATTGGGTGCCTAATCCCTGCTGAATTCTCACACTTGATCAAGGTCTCAAGCACAAGGCCTTAGCCAAGAACTCCTCTGAATTTTAGCTCCAAAAGACCCCAAGGAATGGAGAAGAATCCTAAACCGACAGAGAGAAAAATGAACTTCTATCTTTCCTTCTTCTTTTCTTTCCTTCAGACTCTAGACTTTTCCCACTAAGGCATAAGGCAACTTAACTCTTATCCTTTATAAGACAAATGACCAATTTGCCCTCCCTTTACTTCTAAGCCTTTTAATCCACCTAGGGGCATTTTGGTCATTTCACCCATTTCCCGCTAATTCCTCAAATGTCTCTAATGTTTATCGCTTAATTCCCAACACCTAACTAGTTTCCAATTATATTCCTCAATATCAAATAATCTCCAATATATTACCTTAATTCCCTAAAATACCCCTAGGCTCGCCCCGAGCCTGGTATAAATCCCCGCTGTGACCTTTTCGCTAACTCGCTCACTAGGATCGCCTTGAGTCACAAATTATAAATATATAAAAAAATCGCCTTCATGCATACTAATACACATAGTCATGCATCATAAATATTCAAATAGTCATATAACATGCTTTTAAATCATTAAATCACATATAATCCAATTATGCCCTCTTGGCATACTAATCAAGGCCCTTAAGCCTTATTAGTAAATTTTGGACGTTACACATTATGTCGATAAGAAAACCTATGAATGACTCAAAGAGATCATACATATATGAAGTACGTACGGGGGTACGACCCCGAAGACCCCAGGTTTCTGACCCTAAACACCACGCCAAACAAGTAGTGGTCGTACGAGCAAGGTACCTGATGTGGTCCTTCCCAGCTAACCTCTGATGTTCGTACTAAATAGATGGTGGAAGTACAACCAAGTACTAAAGCAGAGGCGCTCCCGCAGACCCTTGACATGTATTGGAGCCAACCACCACGCTCCTAGCACCACTACCATCTGTAGACTGCATCTGCAGAGTCTTGTCCCCAGGGACCACCATGTACAGTGAGCCAATAATGCTCTACTATAAATATTTCCTCCCTTCACCTGAGAAGGGAGGAAGATTTTTTGGAGAATTTTTTAACCAGTTATTGCTAATGAATAGAGATATTCAACATTCTCTCCATTTTTCATTCTAGAATTCCAGCATTTACATTTGATGTTCCTGAGATTGTAAGAAGTTTGCCTGAATTTTAGTGAGTTTAAAGTTCACTTCTTTTACAACTCGAAATTTCTTGATCTAACTTAGTTGACGAGTTCTTACCGTCAACACTAGGTAGTAAAATTGATCGCGAGCCCTTAGGTTTAAATCCCCGTCTCTTAAAACCCACTGTGGCCAAAACAGCCCAAGCGGGCCGCAACCTACGCTTGAGGGTCATGGTACGCCCCTTAAGTCAGAGCCCCCCTTCTTCCTTGGAATGGGACACGGGCTGTGAGATGCCCTTGAGGGTCGCAGTGTGCCTCCCAGACTGAAGCCCCGAAGGGCCCTAGGTTCGGTTGGGTTGCGGTGCCCCAAGAATAGGGTCGCGACCTGACCCTGTGAACCCAGAATTCCTCCATTCTTCTCCAGCAAACCTCAATCAAAACCACCCCAAATCCACCCTAAAACAACAATTCAATTCTCATAACAAATTTAATATCCTCCCAGCAACAAACCCAACCTAAAACTTTATGAAAAACACACAAAAATTCACAATCCATCACTTGGGCCACGAAGATCAAGAACACTCAAAACGCAAAATGGTAAAAATTGTCCAAATATTTACTCAATTATTCATTCCCGTTTCCCAATAATCTGATACTGTGTTAAATACCTAACATACCCCTTCACTCGCCCCGAGTCGGGTATTGGGTCCCGTTATGACTTTCCCGCTAACTTGCTCCCTAGGACCGTGTCTTGTCGAATAACCCAAATAAACCCACATAATAATGTGGTCTCTCACATATATCACATGTATAGCACATATATACAGTTATGCCCATAACGAGCCAAATTACGAAAATTGTCCTTCTAGTAAGAAACAACCCCACATGCATATTTAATACTCCTAAACATGCTTAACTAGTTATATTATTATATAACTCACATAATCACATAATCAGACACAAATATATCATATAAGCATATAATTCCATATTTTTCCATCCTGACCCCTTAATCAAGACCTTAAGCCTTATTAGGTAATTTGGGACGTTATACCAAGTCCTAGTCGAACCCTTGGGAAAACCAAGTTTTCTTTTATTTTTTCTCTCAACTTTTAAAATAAAAAAGTGGTAACTAACCCTTAGTTCTCTTATTTATCACTTGTAACTTCCTTTTAATTCAAGCATCCGTTTTCCCTCCAATTCCCTTAATTGCTAAAACTACAGTGCTTAAGAGCACTAATCTTCTGCTTAGTGGCACTTAAGCCACTTAATCATAATCTTAGGCATCCATGATTACCACTAACTCTTAGTTACCACCTCCAATTGCTCATTATTTCCATCATTAGGCCAAAATTCCATTTAATAAATAAATTGCTTAAGCGATAGTTTAAAACTCAAAATAATACTTTATTATTCGACATTGGCACCAATTGTAGTCCAAAATATTTTAAGATTAAATGTGTATCTTTAACACATGAAACCTTAAGTCTACAGTCACAAAATTTTCCTATGAGACCCAACTAATTTCTAAACATTGTTCTAAGGTTTAAATAACGAGATACCACCCAAAACTATAAACTAAAAATAAATAATCACACTTACATTTATTTTAATATAGTCTCCATAGACATTATCTAAGCGATCTACTCATACTAGTTTAATTAAAATAATATATCAAATATTATTTTGATCATCAAAATAATTCATGAAATATCTAATTAAATAGATAAATAAAAAATTTGAAAATGGGTATTACATGATAGTTATTCCTGATAAGACTAATTAGTAAAGTGTTATTATAAAGTTGATTTGGTATTGCAAATATTACTATAAAAAATGATATTCATGTCACCTGTTAGCATTGGTCAATGGTGTTGATCATAGCTAAAAAAGTACAAAGATTTTATGTGACGATTGTAAAATGATGCCTTAGAATCCTGTGTTTTGCGTTTTGGCATCGACCATTATACGACTCCGAAAATGCACTTATAGGCATGGACCACGAGGTGACTCCTAAAAGTATGTAGAGGATCTCAAAACAACCTGTCGAACTAACATTATAAGAGTTGCCTATGTGTTAACGCCTATAACCTATGCAAACTCATAAGCCGACACTGATAAGCATGTTATAAGGGGTGTGACACATTGGTCAGATCCCATATCCCCCATTTTGGCTCCATCGTTTTTGAAGAAAGATAAAGCTCTCACTGCCTCTTCCTCCAACATTTTTTTTAAAAATCATTTTAACATTGTATAATTACTTTTCATTGTTTTTAATTTTTTGGACGATTTGAGGTATGGGTAATCAATTTTTTTTTCTTTTTCAATTTTAACATAGTATGTATAGTGTACATTAACTTAAATTTATTTTGAAGTAATATTTGCAAGATTTTGGAGTAAATATTGTACCTGGCCACCATCCACACTATCTCCTACAAACGCTACAAGGTATGGCTACTCAATTTTTCTAATTTTAACATGTTTTCATTAATTTTTGGTAGTATTTAATTTGTATTTTGTGATATTTTAAAATTGTCAATTGAAGCCTTAAAAGATAAACTTTTTTCTGTTTTCATATTTTCCTCACTAAGATTATTAATAGGTATATTGTTTTTATGCATATAAATTGAAATTAGGTTTCCAAAGATGTTTTTGAATTTTATTTATATAATTTATTTCAGATTTTGGTGATTTTTTTAAAAATTTATTACTATAATGATGTGTTTTACATTAGTTAAAATTATTAGTTACACATTAGCTTTTGTAAAATCCAAAAGTTGGCAAGCTTGTTTTAGGCATTTTTTGTATTACTCTATCCATATTAATTAGGTCTCACCAAATCAATTGCAAATCAATTAAAGATTTTTACGGTATAAAATATCTTTGATTCTTTCCTTATTTATGTGATTTCAAATATGTCTTTTTATACCACCTTATTTGGTAACAATGCTTTACATTAATATGTTTTATTCTGATTATTTTCCATATTGTTTATGATAAAATCTATGATTTTTGTAACAAAGGTTAGTGGGTTGTTTCTTTTTCATAAATCAGTCCAGGTACATGCTGAGTTGTTAGATTGCCTAAATGGATGAGAAAATTGGGCAACTCGCAGATCCGACAAACTTTAATCTTGTCCAGGTACATGCTGAGCTGTCTGATTTCGTAACTGCTGAGAAAATCGGGAGACTGGCAGATCAGACACACTTTCCATTTAGAGAATTCATGGATATTATCTTCTCTAATTTCGTGGGCTATTAAAAGAGGACTACATCTTGCTTGTAAATGTAAGACTTGGCAGCCAATGAAGCTCACTATTTTCACAAGCCATATTGTGTAATTTTTATTGATAAGTGTGATTGTACTTTTGTGAGATTAATAGTGGAAATACTTTATCTTGTTATTTGTAAGTGTGCGTTGCACTATCTTTGATATCCTTTAGGATTCAAGGTGTTATTTCCATTGTCTGTACATCAGCTGTCTGTGGGAGAAGAGTTGTTCAGAGACTTTCTTTGGGAGGAAGAAAACATCATGGTCTTTGGGAGAAAAGCCATTCAAGTCTTTCTTCAGGAGGAAGAAAGAAATCAGGCATCATCGAAGGGAGTTTGAGTGAAGATCTGATTCTTGTAGAAATGAGATTGATATTGTAATACAAAAAGAGTGTGACAACGATATGGAGGGAGTCTAATCTTGTATAATTCATTGCTTTTGTATTTGTGATCACTAATTATTATCCCTCAAAATGCAAGAGATAACGTGGCCAGTGAGAAAGCGACACGTGGCATCACAAGTCATGGAAAAAATGACAAAGTATTGAAAAGACCGATGAACAATGATGGATAGGTCTAGGACCTATAGGGAAGTCGACTAGGCCTAAACCCCATTAGGGAGGTTGACCTGGCCCTAGCCCCCTAGAGGTGATCGTCCTGACCCCAAACCCTAGGGGTGGTCAGCCTATCATGACCTAAGAACCACATAGGGTGGTTGACCCACCCTATTCTTCAAAGGGTGGTCGACCTAACCTCCCAAATACACTTCACTAGATAAAGTTCACGCTTGTTCAAGCTGAAATCAATAGGCCTAGCAAGATCAACAAGCCTAGCACCCAGAAGATCAACATGCCTAACACCCAAGCTCTAAAGGGTCATCGGGCCTAACACCTAAGTCTCATAGACCAACTAAGACTTAACGTTTTCCTGAAGGTTTCAATTGTGCATGGTCAACCACAATCTAGGGAAATGACAAGAAGACCCAGGATCTCATAATCATGGGAAGGTGGACACGTATCTCAACTCCCAATGATCGTTTACCAAACCACGATCCCCAATTTTGCTGATCATGTAACAGCCTCTGGGTACTATAAATAAAGGACCCAGGGCTTCATTCGGAAGAAAGAAAAGGGGGGAATTTAGGGGGGGGGGGGCGGGGGGGGAAGACTTTTGGATCGATCATTTGGATTAACTTCTGGGAAAATCTGTGATGAGTTAACTCTTCAGTTCATCTTTAAATTGAGTGATTCAATACTAAATAATAAGTGGATTAGGTTATTACTGTTCATCTGAATAAGGTTGAACCACTATAAATTTCTGTGTGTTTTGTTTAAATGTTTGTACTCTGTCGTATATTTTCATTTATATCATTCAAAATGTGTCGTAAATCGTACATACGACCATTGGCAAATTTCACAGGTCAACATTTTGGGGCTTTCATTGAGAGTACGAAATAAAAAAATATACAATTTCATCAATTTTACGATGCCTCCAGAACCCAGTCAGATGAAGAGGACTACTCCCAAGGATTCCACCACTTAGGATCTCGTTGATCCCGTTAACGATTCTCAGGTGGAGGTTGGAGATGAACCTGATGTGAAGAATCCACAGGACGCTCTCCAGGAGGAGATGACGCAATTTCTGTTGAGGCAGGAGGCCTTGGCTGGAGAAATTTCTGTTAAGATGGCGACTATGGACTGAAAATGGCGGGAGATAGATGAGCAGGTCCAGAGGATGATCTAGAGGGAGCACGAAGCTGACCGGAGGCACCAAGAGGCTGTTGTGGTCCTGAAGGGGGTGACCCAGTTAGCCTGAGCTAACGTTGAAGTTGCTGCTCAGGCGGTGAGGGAGGCTCAGGCCAAAGCAGCCGTGATACGTGATAGCAGTAACAGGGAGTCCCAAGGGAGGAGTCGAACCCCAAGGATGCTCTCAGAGCCACTTTCGCAGAGACATGATGAAGAGGTGCAGTCCAAGACTACCTCCTCCAGGACTAAGAAGAATAATGCTTCCACTCGGAGTAAGAGTGTTATCAACCCGAAGGCCCCCACCTAGGGAGCGGATGAAATGGCACAAGAGAGGAGGGTCAGACATTTGAGAGGCGTGACAAGAATGAAAATAGTCGCTCAAAGTCTCAAAGTCATGTAGGAGGAGAGGCTCAGGGGTAGAATCGCACTGGCAAGTGCAAGGCAGACCTACCACCTCTACACCCTCAGTCTCGCAAGGGAAAGGAACCAATGAACAACACCAATATCATGTTCGATAGGATTGGGAAAGATGCACAACCTCAGGATCTGAGGGAAGTCATCAACAGGAGAACTTGTGCTCAGAAGGTGGTACTGGGGAAGTCTACCCCACTTGGAGCAGTGATCCCACCAGCAGTGTAGGCCCAGATACATGCACTCACCACGAATGTTCAGGGCCTGACAAAGAAACTGTAATGCCCCAAAATCCCTAATGCGGTTTAATGGTTGGATTAGTAGGTTGGGAGGGCTATAATTGATTAATTATGCCATTAAATGATTATGTGCATGTTTATGTGAATTATATTCAAAATCTCACCAAGGCAAAATATGAGATCAACGCCATGAAGACCCCATTTACACGACATAGAAGCCATGGCCTTGCTCGGCCAGTCAGGCACGGACACTATTGGCCTAGCTCGGCCACGCCCGCGCGCACCAGGGGGCCTCGCCCGGCCACGCCCGCGCGCGCCAGGCGGTCTCGCCCGGCCACGCCCGCGCGCACCTGGCGGCCTCGCTCGGCCATGCCCGCGCACCCCAGATGGCCTCGCTCGGCCACGCCCGCGTGCACCAGGTGGCCTCGCTCGGCCACACCCGCACGCACCAAGTGGCCTCGCCATCTAGGCCCCGTGGTGGCCTCACCCATGGCCACGAAGTTGTCTCGCCATCTAGGCCCCGTGGTGGCCTCGCCCATGGCCACGGGGTGGCCTCGCCATCTAGGCCCCGTGGTGGCCTCGCCCATGCCCCCGTGGTGGCCTCGCCATCTAGGCCCCGTGGTGGCCTCGCCCATGCCCACAGAGTGGCCTCGCCTTCTAGGCCCCATGGTGGCCTCGCCCATGGCCTCATGGGGGTCACATCCGTAGCACACTCGGCCTCTTGAACAGCCAAAAGAGTCGCGCCATCAATAAGCTTTCCAAGGGGGCCTCGCGAAGGAATGAGAGCTACGTCACCTAGTGGCCACGTGAGTAGAGCCATGCACCGAGGCTCCCATTCCTTACACCTTGAGACCCCTATGCTTAGAGGCTCCAGTACGAGTCGAATGGGACATACTTGTATGACCTAGTACTGAGTACGGACACCAGTACCAGTGGGACTGCTGGGATAAGAGTTATGGCCCGTACGACTACGGCCAAAGGTCAGAGTCGACACCACTATCACCTGCGCCACTATGCCTGCCACCACTCATCAGACATGGGTACAGACAAGTAGTGGAGACATCCTCCTGACATCTGCTCTTGTACTGGACGTACGACCACAACCTCTGAAGCCACTCCCCTGACATAGTACTTATATACCACTTGGTCTCCTGGACCACCATGTACCTAGGGCCATTAGAACCTACTATAAAATGAACTCTAACACCACCTGAGAGGGGGTTGAAAATTTTACTATAGCAAATGCTTGAGTGTGAATGAAAGACTGAATTCTCCCTTATTGTTCTATCATTGTTCTTGAGTGATTGTTTAAGTTTCTACAGCTTTTCTATTAGAGACCTTGACTTCATAATTTTTCCAACTCAACTTAGTTGACGAGTTCTCATCGTCAACAGTTTGGCGCCGTCTGTGGGAACGTTAGTTTCAAGACGTTCAAAGCGACTAAGGGAGCCACGAGAGGTAGAGGTTCACCTGAACGGAGTGCAGCTGAAGGCCTCCATGAAGGACGCTCCTCCACCTAGAGACGTGGAGCCCCCGAAGGACCCTGAGGTTCACGGAGGTGATAGAGTGGCCTCGTCACCGGCCACCCCACCTGGAGAAAGTCCTCCAAGAGCACCATCGAGAAATGCTAATGAGTTCTCTCCTCCAAAAGCACCGCAGGTACCGAACTCCGGCCGGCAGGACCCGGGCCCTTCTGCCCGTAGGCATGATAAGCATCCCCGGGTCCATTCCGTGAGCTCAAGTTCGAAGTCTCGGTTCTATGAAGAGGAAATATGTGAGCTCCACCATAAGAACCAAAGGTTGGAGACCACCTTGGAGAACATGCAAGAGGTCCTGAACGGCCTGTTACAGGGTAAGTCAAGCGTGACCTCGCCTAAGAGGAAGGAGAAGGGCAAGGATGGGGTGGACACCACTGTACCAGTAGATGATGGGAGAACCCGACACTCGGCCAGTAACACCCCCCGAACGAAGCAACGTGAGCACCCTGAACCGCCTGAGCAAGCCCAGAAACCCGCGCCGAGGACCAACGCTGCCCCTCACAATGAGGACGAGGTCACCTCTAAAAGAGCACCCTCAGATTTACGGGAGGAGCTCAATAAAAAGAGGGCGGGCAAAGGGACCACGCCCCCTATGGCCCCTCGAGAGGGCAAGGGAAAGGCGGATCTTAGCCCGTCCGCTTTGAGGGACACTCTAAGCAAGAGGAGGCAGGACCTGGACACGGAGACGAAGAGCCTGCGAAGCAAGATCGTCACCGCATCAGGCGGCCAGGTCTATGAGGAAGAATTCGACCATGAGTCACCCTTTGTGAGGGAGATTCAGGCCATTCGGCTCCCTGCCAACTTTAAGGAACCCAATATGACCCCCTACGAAGGGAACACGGATCCAAAGTACCACCTAGATGCATTTAACGATCTAATGAAACTGAGAGGGATTGGAAGTGGAGCTAGATGCCACTGCTTTGCCGTCACTTTGAAAGGACCTGGCAACAGGTGGTTCAAGAGATTAAGGCCAGGGTCCATCAGGTCCTGGAAACAGTTTTCTGACGAATTCCTCCAACAGCACCATGCCATGAGGGATTACACGATGCCAGGTACCAGCTTGGCCAACGTGAAGCAAGGGGAGAATGAGAGCCTGAAGAGCTACATTCACCGGTTTAATATGGAGGCTACAAAAGTGGGCAGCTTAACTCGCCGAGAGTTGAAAATGGCCATTACAGCCGGGGTGCTCCCAGGAAGCAAGTTGTGGGACAACATGCTGAAAAGGGAGGTCATTGACTTAGACGACTTATACGAAAGAGCGCAGAAGTACATACGTGTGGAGGATGGCCACGCAAACCTAAAGGCAGGGAAGGAGGAGCCCCACGCGAAGCCCCCAACTAACGACGGGTCTAATGTAGCAAAGAAGAAAAGGGCATACGATGGATCAAGAGATGACCACCAGAGGAAAACCAAACAGGGGAATGATCACAGGCAAGCGGCTTACACTTACTACACAGACCTCACAAATACCAGGGAGCACATTTACCTCACCAATGAAGATCGAGTTCCTTTCAAAAGGCCCCCACCAATGAGAAAAGACCGGTCCAAAATGGGCCCTAGTAGATACTGCCAGCACCACAAGGATACCGGTCAGACCACGGCAGAGTGTATCCATTTGAAGGGAGAAATTGAGGAACTCATCCGCAGGGGATATTTGAGCAGGTATGTGCACAAGGATAACCAGAGGTCAGAAGGAGGAGTGTCCCCGCCGCGGGCACATGAGGTGGCCCCGGAAGTGCAAGGAGAGGTCAGGACCATCTTTGGAGGACCAGGATTCGGAGGCGATTCTAGGAAAGGGCGAGATAGGTATGCCAAGGAGGCCCGACGAAGTCCACCACATTGTGTTTTATGTTTGTAGCTACGCCCCCCGAAGAGCTTCAAGGGCGAGTATGACTCAATAACTTTCACTGAAGAAGATGCGGAGGGGGTGCACTTTCCTCATAACGACCCCCTGGTGCTAACCGCCCAGCTAGCTAACATGAGGGTACATCGGGTCATGGTGGATAACGGGAGCTCTGTGGACATCCTGTATCGACAGGCGCTGGAAAAGATGGGATTGAGCCTCCGTCACCTGAAGCCTTGCACTACGACTTTGTATGGGTTTATGGGAGATTCGATGCAACCCTTGGGGACAATCGAACTAGCCCTCACCATGGCGGAGCAACCCAGGCAAACCACCGTAATGGCTAACTTCGTCGTGGTAGATTGCACCTCAGCCTTCAATGCAGTATAAGGGAGACCCTCTCTGAGAGAATTGAAGGTGATAACTTCTGTGTATCACCTAGCTATGAAATTCCCTACCCCTGGGGGAATAACATGTGTGAAAGGGGAGCAGAAGGAAGCGAGGGAATGCTATAACATGTCCCTCCGCGCAGCCACCAAACCATCCATGCCAATGACAATGGCTGTGCATGAAGGAGCGACCCACACAAGTTAGATCTGCACAAGATTGGACCTACAGGTTACGGAGCCTCTCGAGAAGTGCTACCAGCAAGGCTTCGGCTCTTAGTGCCAAAAGAACCTATGTTTAGCTTGTTCTTCATTATTTTAGCTTAAGTAAGAATCAAAGAGGCTACCCTAGGTAGCCTCCTAGTTAGATGTAACCCCCCTTTTTATTTACAAAGTTGGCTGTAAACCGCGTTCTATGAATGAAACTGTTTGTTACTTCCTGTGTTTATTTTCTTCACTGCAAGAGCATCAGCCAAAGTGCCTGCCAAAATAAATTTCACCAAGCACTTGGGGGGCAGGACAGGAGGCAAAAACATGCAGCCAGCAAGAAAAACCTAAAATGGGCTCCTAAAAAGGGACACTCTAACGGAGGATCCTAAAAAGGACCCCTTGCCCTCCTAGCTCCTAAAAAGGGACCCTTTAACGGAGGATCCTAAAAAGGACCCCTTGCCCTCCTAGCTCCTAAGAGAGACCCTCTACCAAGAGGATCCTGAAAACAACCCTTCATCAGGAGGACCCTAAAAAGGACCCTTCAGCGGGGATCCCAGAGGGACCCCCTATATCAGGGCCTTAAGCGGAGCCCTTACAAGGCATCTCCTGGGATCACAAGGATTAGCTACCCTTATGAATATCAAGGAGGCTTTAGGGACTTACCAAAAAATATATATATATATGGTAACGATGATAATAAGTCTAGAGTGGCCACCAAGCCGTCTAGCCAATAATAAGTCTAGCCATTATATGGTAACGGCAAGAATAAGTCTAGAGTGGCCGCCAAGCCGTCTAGCCAAAAAGGATCCCAAAAAAGACCCTTGTAAAAATAGTACTATGCATAATGACGAGAAGGACGTTCCTCGCAACAAATAATAAGCGCGTGCAAAAATATATAAAAGGATAGCTAGGACCCAAGGGGTCAAAATATCCTTATAAAAGTAATCAAGTGGCACCAAAAGAGGTCTCAGTGAACCCTTTCACATGGGCTCCAAAGGACCTCCAGCCTGGTAAATAAAAGAGGTGATAGCCTTAAAAGGGCCTCAAACGCAGGCTTAAAAGGGCCTCAAATGCAGTAGAACAAGAAATAAATAGCAGCACATGTATTTATACATTAGAAAAAAGAGTTCTTGAGATAGTACAAGAGTTACCAAAAGAAAAGTAGCAGTGATAATGATATTACAAAGTAAAAAAAAAAAGCAAGACTACTTCAAGGCCTCCTAATGTGGGCACTCCACAGGGCCACCCGAGCAATGGCATGTTTACTAAAAGAAGAGAAGTCAAAGTTAGGATCCTGCCTCCACACATTGTAGAGGGCACGGTCTATGGACCTGCGCTCAGTGGTAGCCCTCTCCGCCTCCAAGGAAGCACTCCTCTCCTGCGCTGACTGAAGTTCAACCCTGAGGGCCTTGACTTCGGCCTCCAACAGGGTAACTCTCTGCTGCGAGGTGGCTGCGATGGCCTTGGCTTCCTGGAGTTCACGCTCCAAGCGAGTAACCTTGCCTTCTAGCAGTCTTGGCCCTTATTTCCTTCCTCTTCAATGACAAGTTGGAAAATTTGGTCTGGACCTCTGACAACTAAGCATTGGTTCCATTAAGCTCTTCCTCAAGCTCCTGCACTCGGGCTGTAAGGCAGTTCCTCTCAGCAGCAGACGCGGAGAGGTTGTTAGATGAGTTGACAAACCGCATAGCCAACGTATAGGTCTACATAAAAAAAAGGGTTAGCAACAGCAGCAATAAGTGACAAAGAAAAAAAGGAATATATGCATAAACACCTATACATAATAGGGCCGACGCGAGGAGCAGGGACTCACCCAAGCCATGGAGCGCCTTAGGTTCTCCCCAAGATCCGTCTGAGCCACGTTCCCAAGGCCATTCCAGTCGGATACAGGGAGGCCCAAGGCAAGCTGGATGTATTGCTGTCCGAACGACGTTGCCATTCGAGTCACCCAGGGCTCCCCATCCATACTAGGGGCACCTGGCTGGATGGGGACAGACGACCCGCTTGCCGATGCGGGAGGGGGCGCGGTGGAAGTGGAAAGCCGAGGCTCTGATAGACCAAAGGGGGGGTTCGCAAGGCCGACGTAATCAACCCCCGACGATCCAGGGTCGAGAGGAGCCTGAGGGAAGGCGTCATGGCCCTCAGGGTCAGGGTAAATACTACACTCCGGAATGTCCTGCTGGTCTTGTGAGTGAGGGGCTATGTCCAGATCATAGGGAGCACGTGGAGGGAACCCCCCAGGAGATGGAGGCGGTTGGTGGAATCCCCCACGGTCAAAGGGGGCTTCCTCTGGCCCCTCCTCATCCTCATTGTCGTCCGGGCAAGGCTCAGCCAAGGTCTCCTTCATCTTCGTGGACCCAGAGACGGTCCACAACAACTTGGGGTCAGAGACGAGAGACAGCTTGTGGCGGTTCAGATTCTTTACGGTGAAAAGGCACACTGCCTCTTTCCTAACAGGTTCAGCATTGAGGAACCGTCTCATGTCTTTCGCTTCCAACCCGATGACGGAGGGTTCGGTGAATCGCTCTGCACAACATGAGCCATAGTCAGTGTGAGCGTAAGGCATGAAACCATAAGTTGCAAAAACAAAAAAAAACAAAAAAGAAGAGAGGAAGTGATGCTCAGAGTACTTACTCGGAGTGGTCCGGAAATCCTCACGGACAGAGACTGGACCTTCCACGAAGAAAAAGTCCCGCTTCCAAGCCCCCGGTTAGACACCGAACCCTCTATCAAAGAGGCCCCGTTGTTGGCTTTTTGTAAGTAGTAAAAGCCTTTTGAATTGTGGAGGGGCATGAGGTTGTATAGGAAATGTACCTCGGTGGCCGTAGGGGCGCGTTTCAACAGTTTCATGTATGCAATGAAAAGGCAGCTCAAAGTCAGCCAGCCATTGGGTGCCAGCTGAAGTGGGGCAAGGTCGAAGTAGTTGAGGACTGCCACAAAGAACGGATGCAGCGGAATGGTACCACCCGCTTTTAGAATGTGCTCGCTAAGAGCCACGGAGCCGAGCCTAGGGCGGTCAGCCCGGCATGCCTCCAAAGGGGCGTATAAAGCATAATCTGGAGGGACGCGATAATGATTCACGATGTCCATCAGTTTGTTGTCGTACACGCACGACACCAGCTCGGACGCTAATAAAGGGGCGTCGTCCTGCTCTTGGGCAGATACCTGTCGGCGTGCCTTCGGCATATCTGTAAAATCAAAAGAAAAATGTGAGGAAGAGATAGAACACTTGACCCTCCATTTTTTCTTCCTAGGAAGATTTTTCCATCGAGGGAGCGACCACAGAAGTGCTAAGCTAGGAAAAACTGAGCCTAGGGGCTGAGGAGAAGCATGAGCGGCCCTTGATAGTCACCAGGCGAAGGTGGGCTGGAAGGCTCAGGCGGAAGGTGTCCCTCCATAAAATCTAACTCCCACTACAATTCAAAAAGGGTCATCCTAAGGCTCACTACGTGGTCACTAAGGTCTGGGGGGGAAGGTCCTCCGTCTCCTCTCGACACCGAATCAATTTCGCTCTCCACCACCCAAATTTTACGCCTAAGTTTTGCCATGTACTCAAGGTGGAAAATGCGGGCCTGCCTTAAGGAGTCATAGTCCTGGTGAGGGTTCCCCTCAGAGGTCTCTGAGTCTGAGGACAGGTCAATAAACTCAGCCCCTGGGGGTATGTCGGATGGGCCGTCACTGGCCATGAAACCTCGTCCCAACAGCAAAAAGGGGTTCACATATAAACGAGGGAAAGGCTACAAAACACAAAGGAATAGGCTTAATATCTCTAGATGCAAACGCCCTAAATGGCCCACTACAGGGTATAAAAAAAAAAGGAGGGGCGTGCATATGGTCAAACTCACTACAGGCTCAGGCCAAGGTACCCCATTCCGAGTAACGCTTATGTGAACCTAGCGAAAACTAGGGAAAAAGAGAACATACCTCAAGATGTAGAAATTGGGGGCTGTCGAGACCAAAAAAGGAGGACGAGGGCCGAAAGCACCAAAACGGTAGAAAATACACGTCTGCAAAAATAGGCAAAAAGGACGTGTTAGTCACTAAATAGACACACCATAAAACTAGCTCATATGTAAAAAAAGAAAAAAAAAGAAATGAAGTGATAAAATAAAACAAATGAAACTATGGAAAAAATGGGGTTGTGGAGGATTGAACCCCTTACCTCTTGAAAAGGGAAGGGTTCTCCAAACCACTAGGCCAAGGGAGTAAGGTGGATATATTAAGCCATGCATGAAGGTCTATTTATAAGAACCAAGGTGAATAGTCTACAAGAGCACCTAAAGGTACTCTCTTAGACTGGGGGGGAAGTGTTGAGGCTCAAAATCTCACCAAGGGAAAATATGAGATCAATGCCATGAAGCCCCCATTTACACGACATAGAAGCCATGGCCTCGCTGGGCCAATCAGGCACAGACACTATTGGCCTCGCTCGGCCACGCCCGCGCGCACCAGGTGGCCTCGCCCAGCCACGCCCGCGCGCCCCTAGCGGCCTCGCTTGGCCACGCCCATGCGCACCTGGTGGCCTCGCTCGGCCACTCCCGCGCCCCCCAGATGGGCTCGGTCGGCCACGCCCGCATGCACCAGGTGGCCTCGCTCGGCCACGCCCGCGCGCACCAAGTTGCCTCGCCATCTAGGCCCCGTGATGGCCTCGCCCATGCCAACGGAGTGGCCTCGCCATCTAGGCCCCGTGGTGGCCTCACCCATGGCCACGGGGTGGCCTCGCCATCTAGGCCCCGTGGTTGCCTCGCCGATGCCCACGGGGTGGCCTCGCCATCTAGGCCCCGTGGTGGCATCACCCATGCCAACGGAGTGGCCTCGCCTTCTAGGCCCCATGGTGGCCTCGCCCATGGCCTCATGGGGGTCACATTCGCAGCACACTTGGCCTCTTGAACATCCAAAAGAGCCGCGCCATCAATAAGCCTTCCTAGGGGGCCTCGCGAAGGAATGAGAGCTACGTCACCTAGTGGCCACGTGAGTAGAGCCATGCACCGAGGCTCCCATTCCTTACACCTTGAGACCCCTATGCTTAGAGGCTCCAGTACGAGTCGAATGGGACATACTTGTACGACTTAGTACTGAGTATGGACACTAGTACCAGTGGGACTACTGGGATAAGAGTTATGGCCCGTACGACTACGGCCAAAGGTCAGAGTCGACACCACTATCACCTGCGCCACTATGCCTGCCGCCACTCATCAGACATGGGTACAGACAAGTAGTGGAGACATCCTCCTGACATCTGCTCCTGTACTGGACGTAAGACCACAACCTCTGAAGCCACTCCCCTGACATAGTACTTATGTACCACTTGGTCTCCTGGACCACCATGTACCTAAGGCCATTAGAGCCTACTATAAAATGAACTCTAACACCACTTGAGAGGGGGTTGGAAATTTTACTGTTGCAAAGGCTTGAGTGTGAATGAAAGATTGAATTCTCCTTTATTGTTCTATCATTGTTCTTGAGTGATTGTTTAAGTTTCTACAGCTTTTCTATTAGAGACCTTGACTTGATAATTTTTCCAACTCAACTTAGTTGACGAGTTCTCACCGTCAACAATGATGATAGATGCATGCATGTGGGTCAATTTTTCGTCATAAGGGCATTTTGGTAATTTGCCCCGTTAAGGGCGTAATTATATATTTGTGTGAATGTCGGTGAACTATTTTTGAGGCCACATTATAATGTGGATTTGTTCGAGCTATTCGGCATGAGACGATCTTTGAATACAAATTATTAGTTTGGTCATAACAGGGTTGAATTTGGGGCTCAGGGTGAGTCTCGAGGTGATTTGATGATTAGAGCATTACCGGGAATTAAAGGGTAATGGGAAATGATTTTATTAGTATTTGAGAGTAATGAGAATTGGAGGGCGTTAATTATGATTAACGAGATAGGTGGGAAAGGACGGTTTTGCCCTTGGGGGTTGTTAATAGATGAATTAAGCATGGGGGGTATTTTGGTCTTTTGACCTTAGGTTATATATTAAGTTTGAAGGCTGTAGAACTTGTAAGACAGAGCATTTGGTTTCTCCCCTCCCATTCATCTTTTCTCTTCCTTTCTCCTTTGAAATCTTGAAGCAAGTATGGGGATTCAAACTTGGAGATTGAAGCTTGAGATCTTAGGCTAGTGTTCAGCCATTGAAGAGGATTCAAACTTGGGTTGGTTTTAATATTTGGAGTTTTGATCATGGAAATGGGAATTTTATGAAGTTTTGATTGGTGTAAGGCTTAGGTTTTGATGGTTAGATGGTAGATAAGTTATGGTAATAGTTGGTGGCTTTGCTTTGTGATATTGGGAATGTTTTAATAAGGTTTTGAAATAAGTTCGAAGGGGAATAACTGGGGTTTTTGGCTAAGTTTCAGGTGGGGTCGGAGCTCTATTCTAGAGAGCTGCGGCCCAAGCTTGTTCGATAGGATTGGGAAAGGTGGAGCTAAAGGGCCTGGGGCTGCGGTGCTTGGGGAGGCGGGCCGCGGTGTTTGGGGTAGGTACTTGAGGCTGGCGCCTCTGTTTTGGATGAGGGCCGCAGCGCTTGGGGAGGCGGGCTGCGACGCTTGAGGGAATTTGTGGCCAAAGAAGTGTTTTGATCATGGGAACTCAAACCTTAGGCCTCGGGATCGTTCCTACTACCCAGTTTAGTAGGATTCGATGTACCGAAGGCTAGGTCTTGGTCCGGGAACCTTTTATTACTCATTTTATTGATGGAATCACTACACCAAATACCCCTTTCCATAACATATGAATATAATAGTATTGAAATAAAAAATTTCAATCAATACGGTGAGTACTCATAAAAAAAAACCATAAAGGTATAAAATGTCATATGTAAAAACTGTCAAGTACAAGGTGCCCGAACAATGCCACAAAAGGAAAGACAAAGAATAAAAAGACTAACTAGGGTGAGGAGTATCATCTGAAAGATCGCCCTGAGCCTCAGGAGCCTCATGAGCCAGATACTTCTTCAGCTCCTTTGCTCGCATCTTCTCAGGGAGGAAATCCAAGTTCAAATTTTTGTTGGACTTCTAGATGAAGTAGAAGCAAGAGAAGGAAATCTCTGAATACTCCTCTCATGCCTTGTCCCGGGCAGCCTTGAATTCTTGCTCCTTTTCTTCTAGAGTATCCTTCCGTAGTTGGTCCATTTCAGCAATCAGCTTCTCTTTCTCAGCTTCAATTTGTTTAAGCTGATCGACAAGTTTCCCCTCCACTTTGTTACCTTGAGGGTCAACTCGTTCACTTTCTGCTGTTTGAGCTCTATGGTACTATGGAGAGAGTTGATCTCTTCATATTTCAAAGCAATGTCTGCCTCCGTAGAACTAAGAATGCGCCTAAGGTCTAGTACCTACTGGCGGACAGCTTCAAACTCAGAGCAAAGGTTAGAAAACACAGAGGTATACTCCACAGACCTATCAAGAACATGGAAGACCAACATCAGCACCTGCAAAAAACCTACAAGTGTTAGACAACATCAACACACAAGCTAAGCAGACAAAAAGAAAACTTTAGAGGACTTACACTGTAACAACCCAAAATTGCTAATAGGGATTAGTCCCTTGGTTAGCGTGCCAAGAGGGCATAATTGGATATATGTATGTTTAATTGGTTAAATGTGTGATTATGTGGCATGCATGATGAATATGATCATATTAATGTATTATATGCATGTTTATGAGCATTAGATATGCATGTTGGCTCTTTATAGCTTATAAAGGCATATTTGTAATTTTTGCCCGTTAAGGGCATAAATGTGATTTTATGTGATACATGATTGATACCATATTATTATGTGGATATATTTGAAGTATATGGCTCGAGGGGGTCCTAGTGAGTGGAAAGGTAAAATAGTCACAATGGGGTTTAAATACCTGGCTCGGGGGAGCCTGGGGATATTTTGGGAATTTAGAGAATATTTTGAGACTTATTAGATATTTAGTAAGTATTTGATAATTATTTGGACACGATGGGATTACTTGATAAATTCCAAGAACACTTGAGGAATTAGTGGGAATTGTGGAGAAATGACCATTATACCCTTAGGGGTAATTTAAGGACTATGTTAGTAATAAGGGGCAGTTTGGTCATTTCAAATTATGCTTTATACATTGTAAGTGTCTAAGGGGTAACCAGAAAGTAATAAAACCTTTTAGTACATTCTCACACTCTCACACGGTTCTCTTCATCTCTATCTTAAGTTTGAGGAAATCTTGATGAATTGATGATTTGAACCAGGGAATTCAGCTGTGGGAACCTAAGGATTAAGTTATGTTCATTCAAAGATACTGCTGGGGAAGCTAGGCTGCAATTTGAGGTCAGAATTCAAGTCAAATTCTTTAATTCTGCTGAGTTTATGTTAAAGGGGTTGAGCTTGCATGAGTGTGAATTTGATAACTTATTTTGGGTGTTAGGAAGAATAAGAATTTCTTATAAGATTAGATATCTTGATTAGGTTGTGGGGATAAGAATTCTGGGTTTAGTTATGAGTTTGGTTGAATTTTTGTTGTTTTTGGCTAGGAAGGATGAGGAGAAAACCCAGAAAATTATGGGTTCGTGGGGCGCACCGCGACCTAGCTCATGGACGTCGTGGCCCGCATGCCCAGAATGCCCTGGGAGGGTTCTCTGTTTTGAGGGCGCTCCGCGACCCTAGGGGGCAAGTCGCGGCCCGCCTGCCCCAGATGCATGGGGGTTGTGTCTCTATTTCGAGGGCACGTCGTTTCCCTTAGGGCTAGGTCGTGGACCGTCTAGGGAACTTTGGCCTAGTTTGGGTTTAAGGTTTGGGGAGGCTTGGGAATTCAAAACTAAGTGCTCAGGATGATTTCTACTACCCGATTTAGTAGAAATCGAGGTCCTGGAGGCTAGCTATTGTTTCCTAAGTACAAATTTGGATTAGAAATTCATGGTTACCCATTGACACTATGACTAGGTTTAGCGCTAAGGCTCAAGACTGAGGATCTTGGTCGGGATCATTCTGTATCCTCTACTCGGGATTCGAGGTAAGAAAACTGCACCCATGTGATTGTGTTTGGGACTAAGGTTCCCTGTATCTGGATATATGTGTTATGTAACTATGTTATTATTATGTGAAATGTTAAAGTACGGCCTAAGGGAGCCCGGGCAGATGACTAGCACATTGGACGCGGCTTGGCCACTTTGAGCCTGGGTTAGCTAAATAAACAATAGACTTGGCCTAAGCGAGTCGAGGTCAGCTTCGTAAACAGAGGGCTTGGCCTAAGGGTGCAGACCTTGAGCATTTGTATCACTCGTTAATTTTTTTTTTGAAAGTACAAGTTTACAATTATTAGCTTGATGCCTATAATTTGCTGAGTTTCTGAATGATTGTTTGGTGACATGTTCGTACATTGTTATATAATTGAACCAAATGAGTTAAAAACTGGTTATAAACAGTTACTTCTATATGTGCTTGTTGTTATGCTTTTCTTGCTGGGCCTTGGCTCACGGATGCAACGTTGTGTAGGTAAAGGCAAGGGAAAGCTGGACCAACCATGAGTTGGAGAGCTCTGGGTCCAGAGTGTACATAGTCAGCTACTCGACTGCCACAGCTGAGGGAAAGTACAAGGACAGAGGTCTAAAACTTGTATTTTTCCATTAGAGTGGCTGTTGTTTGTATTAAAAATTTGAGGATCATAAATTGTCACTTAAACCCTATTTTTGGGATCCCATGTACCAAACACTTTGTTTTAATAAAAATTATCTATTTATAATCAAAATCTTTTAACCCTAACCTAATAGTTGACTTTAGGAACACATTATGATTCAACGACTTGATTAGCAAGTCTTGCACTATTTTAAAATAGATAGTGTAACGATCTTGGTTATCCAGGGCGTTACATACACTCTAAATGCCAAGGAGAGACTTTGTGAGAATGGTTCCCAAGTCCTCAATCTTAATCCCATTAAAGTCGTTTGTCGAATGCACCATATGGGACGCCTGGTCCATAATGGCAACTAAATTCTATATGGAAGACTGGTGTGACTTATATAAAGGAGCAGGCGCAGGGGAGGAGGCTCCCGCATCAGTGATACTGGGAGGAATCGGCATGGGCAAGGATGGTTCTACCTCTAGGACAAGACTAAATGCGAGTGGAGCCAAAGAAGGTACCTCCGGAGGGACCTCCGTTATCAACTCAGGCTCTACCCTGGCCGCTCAGATGGACATATCTAAACCTGAAAAGGAAGATCAAATATTAGTAGGATATCAAACACAGACGAAACATAAAGTAAAGATGTTAAAAGTGTTGAACCGTCTTAATGATATTAAGGTTTGAACATGGCTTCATCAAAGTCATTTGAAGCAAGCAATGAGTGCGCAGATGCACCCACCTCATCACCCTCCTGGCAAGCTAACATGGGCGAAGAGGGTACTTCCTCAATATGAATAGGCCTCAGGGAGTCTATGGCGTTCATGGGCTCAGTACCATCTTCATTTGGAGCATCAGCGACAGTAGAAGGAAACAGCCCGACCTTCCTAAGGTTTTCTAAAGTAACGAAATCCCTGGCGTTCTTCTCCTCAAGGGTCATGGCAATCAATGCCTTGGCCCTAATAGTCATGGCATGGGTTAGGAGCGGTCTATAAAGAGGCCCAACGTGCTTGAACTTTGAGTAGTTAGCCTCTGCATCTTTAGTGGACAAATAGTTGTTGGCATATCTAAACGCCTTGTTGTTTCCATAAATCTCTTCCAAGAAGGTGTCGGTATCCTTGCTCGTATAATGGTGGAAGTGGAAGTACTCTGATTTTCGCTGAGAAGGGTTTGTCTTCAGATCAAACAAGTAGTGGATCTCATGAGGTACTGAAGGAACCCATTTTCTGCGATGATAAATAATGTACAACACAGATAACACCAAGATAGCGTTGGGATCCAACTGAGAGGGACTAATACCAAAATAATTTGCCACGCTCCAGAAATATGGATGAAGAGGAAGTAGAGTGCCATACTTAGTGGAAGAGCGTGTCCAAGCGCAAATACCCAGAGGGGGGTCCTCAACTCTATTGTCCGGACCAGGGATAGTGATGGAAACGCCAGATTGGTTGAAGGCCTTCCTTAAGTTCTTTACCTTCTCTTGTGTCATTTCAGAGGCAGCCCCTTTGAACTATACCACCTCATAACCAGCAGGGCGAGGCTTCTCAAACGGTTTCCATATGATCTCTCTAGCAAAGGTGGCCCTGAAATCTGAAGGATGGAACTCTTTCTGTCATCTCTTCTTCTGCTACGCAGCTGGTGCGACTATCTTGGTCTTGGGAGAAGTACGACCCACCTTAGGCCAAAACTTGTGAATAGAATGCTCCTAAGGGTGAGTATCCTGGAAAGGAGATTCCTCGGTATACTCTCGCTAAGAAGAAGACTGATGGGGAACCCGACTGGTATCCCAATGAGAAGGGCGTTGCGAGGACTCTCACTGACCAGACAAACGCCGCTGAGAAGAATGACCTCGATGCACATAAGTACCCCTAGGAAGAATGGTACCATGTCGGAGAGCCTGAGATGCACCTCGTTGAGATGTGCCTTGAGAGCCATAGGGAGTACTATGGTGAGAATAGATCTGAAAAAAGCCCGACGAAGAGTCCTGAGTGATATGACTGGCAATGTGAGGATCATCTTCGAAAGGTTGTCAAGTTGTCAGTTTTATTCTCACCATTGGGCTATACCTTTCCAAGAAATCTTCTTCATTGAATAAATATAGAGTAGAATGAGGAAGAGTCATTTTCACCCTTTCCAACAGCTCTTGTGGAGTATGCTTGCAGACTTCTCAGACGAAGAGGAACTGGACATCTGCAACAAAGGAACAATAAAGAATAAAGTTAGTAAATCAACTTAATGAATCTCCCTACCATGAACCATATAGGCCAGTAGCACGGCCATATTTGTTACTAAGGAGCACAAGTGAATAAATCAAAGGAAAATTTGATAGAAGTCACAAATGAGGGTCGGCCTAGGCCCTAATCTTAAAAAACCGGAAGGAAATGTCAGAGGTGGTCGGCCTACCACCTTAGGCTGACCACCCTAGGATGCAAACGTCAAAAAAATGCCAGAGGGCTAGGGTTCAAGTCTCCAATAAATCATACAGAAGAAGGAAAAACCTAAGGAGATCAATAAAAATGAAAAATTATTAAGGGTCTCGGGTGGTCAGCCAATGATTGGGCCGACCACCCTTGATTTTGGGTCCCTAGAAATTTCCCAGGGAGTATGGTGGTTGTCCTATGCTAAGGTTTGGGCCAACCACCCAGGCCTGGGAACCCTAGAAATCTCCCTGGGCATGGGAAATGCTGCTTAGGCTTTGATTTGTAACCTTGGAAATCGCCTATGTCTGGATCTAAAACCCAAGAAATCGCCCAATCATAGGATTAATAAGCCTGGAAATCACCTAGGCTAGGGAAACCTTAGGGTGGTTGGCGTATGATGGGATTTGTAGGCCTGAAATCGCCCAAGCTAGGGATACCCTAGGGGTGGTTGACCTATGATGAGATTTGTAGATCTGGAAATTGCTCAGGCTATGGAAACCCTAGGGTGGTTGGCCTATGATGGGATTTGTAGGCCTGGAAATTGTCTAGGCTAAGGAAAATCTAAGGGTGGTCAGCCTACATACCTCTAATCCCTAAAGCATCAAGCAAAAAGAAACAAGGATCAAGTCAATCTTTGATTGAAAACAAGATTTTTGATTAAAACAAGTCATTTGTTTTAAATCTAAATAGAGCAAAGCAAGGATATTCAGATAGATTCATCAAAGACGTAAAGATTGGGAGACAATATTACCCAAGAGAAGATACACAGAGATGATGAAGAGGTGGAGAATTTCCTTGAAGTATGCGCATAAGTTAGGGATATGATGAGTGAGTCCCTATTTATATCCTCTAAGGCTAACAATATTTTTAGGAATTCAAATTCCTTGAAAATATCTTGTATTTTTAGGAATTCAAATCCTTGAAAAATATCTTATGTTTTTAGGAATTCAAAATTCTTTGAAAAATATTTTGTGTTTTTAGGGATTAATATCCTTGAAAAATGTATTATATTTTTAGGAATTCAAAATTCCTTGAAAAATATATTAAATTATTAGGAAATTAATTTTTCTTTAAAAATATGATTATTTTTAGGAATTACAATTTTCCTTGAAAAATATTATCATTTTTAAGAATAAAAAAAATTCCTTGAAAAACAGATTGTGTTTTTAGGAGTCGAATTCTTTGAAAAATGTAGCTATTTTAAGAATCAGAATCCTTGAACAATAAGTGTTGAGAAAATTATCGATAGTTGACAAAGTACTATGTAATAGGACTTTGCTGTTAGAGTACTACTATGATATGTTTCATGGGAAAGATCAAGTTTACCGTAATGTTGGACACAATACGATAAACTTGGGGGGCAAATGTTATCCCTCAAAATTCAAAAGATGACGTGGCGAATGAGAAAGTGGAACGTGGCATCACAAGTCATAGAAAAAATGACAAAGTATTGAAAAAGACCGATGAACAAATATTTATAGGTCCAGGACCTATAAGGAAGTCGACCAGAACTAAACCACCATAGGGTGGTCGGCCTGGCCCTAGCCCCCTAGGGGTGGTCGTCCTGACCCCAACTGCTAGGGGTGGTTGGCCTAGCATGACCTAAGAATCACATGGGGTGGTCGGCCCACCCTATTCTTCATAGGGTAGTCAGCCTAAACTCCTAAATACACTTCGCTGGATAAAGTTCATGCTCGTTCAAGCTTAAATCAACCGATCCAGCACCCAAAAGATCAACAGGTCTAGCACCCAAGCTCTAAAGGATCATCAGGCCTAGCACCTAAGTCTCATAGAACAGGCAAGACTTAGTGTTTTCCTGAAGTTTTCAGTCATGCATGGTCAACCACGATCTCATAATCATGGGAAGGTGGACACATATCTCCACTCCAAATGATCGTGTACCAAACCATGATCCCCGGTCTTGCTGGTAATGTAACAGCCCCTGGGTACTATAAATAAAGGACCCAGAGCTTCATTCGGAAGAAAGAAAAAGAGGAATTTTGGAGGGGGGAGAGACTTTTGTACCGATCATTTGGATTAACTTCTGGGAAAATTGTGACGAGTGAACTCTTCAGTTCATCTTTAAATTGAGTGATTCAATACCAAATAATAAGTGGAGTAGGTTATTACTGTTCATCAGAATAGGGCTGAACCACTGTAAATTTATGTGTGTTTTGTTTAGATATTTGTACTCTATCAAATATTTATATTTATATCGTTTAAAATGTGTCGTATATCGTACATAAAACTGTTGGCCAATTTCACAAGTCAACACTAATAATAAGTTTTATTCTCTGAGCGTGGCGCCATGGACTAGGGTAACTGAACCATGTAAAAATCTCTTGTGTTGATTTTTTATATTCTTGTGATTATCTTGTTTATGTCTGACACATCACCATTTAATTCTATTTAATCAGATTGTGTGTTCGACCCAACTGCTTATTAGATTTCCATAATTAACTTAAGTTGATAATTACTTGGTTATTAGTTTAGAAAAATATAATTTCAACTTTAATGTTTATTGATTGAAGTAATTTTTTTTTATTATTATGTGTTAATAAAATTTGTGCAATTTGAATTTATTCTATGTTTACATATTTAGAATTTTTACTATGGAGATTTAGAAGGAGATTTGCAATAATTACCTTTGAAAGCTATACACTTGGGGTAAGTAGTTTTAACTATCATAATTATTTCTCAAAGCTCTAACTATCCTACAACTTGGGGTAAGTAGTAAATTTAGTGACAACTAGTATCCAAATCAAGTGGAGGAAGTTTATGAGAATGTGTGCTATGGCAATATAAGGATAATTTTTTTTTTGTTTAGTGACAACTAGTATGGAAAGTTAGTAGAGAAAGGTTGTGAAATTGTGTGATGTGGTGATATAAGGATGTAAATATGCATGTTTGTTTGATTTTTGTAGGTGATTTTAAGAAAATAAAAATTTGGGATATACTATAGAAATAAGGAAAGCTTTGCCAAATTATTGGTAGTATTAAGAAATTTAAGAAAAATTTTGTTGACTTGGATTTTGTTCAATATAACACTCCTAATTGCCTATCTCAAAAAAATACTAATTTTGATAATAATTTCATAGATTACATATTTTGGCTGAAAAGTACAGTACGTCTTTATTTAAAATAGATTCATAGTTTGGATCCAGTGTTCAATACAAAAGGGAATTCAATGCAGTCTTAAAAATAAATAAGTACATCCCATTGATAAATTAACATAATAAAAGACTCCAAGGCACCATGGCATTCCATATCGTTTTCTCGTTCTATGGCTCCTCGCAACATACATACATACTTGTGGAAAACTAACTCAGCTCACCAAGCGTGCCAACAAGTCCACCTAGTGTTTACCTACTAGGGGAAAAATTAAGGGGGGTGAGCTCAAATCCCATTGAGGAAGTACAAACAAGACATACAAGCATAAGCTGCATATCTCATACATTGTTGACATACTTTTCTTATGGCAATCACTATCAACATAAGTCATAATCATAAACATGAGACTATTTGCGGCATAAGCATAATCGTAAATCATAAGATTGTAATCATAACCATAATGTCATTTGCATCATGAGCATAAACATAAAACATAAGATCATAAGCAACATGATCATAGGCATACAACATAACATCGTGGCACTCCTATTGTCCAATGATTACATATGACTCCCTTTTGGTCACTTCCATGGTACCCTTTTGGCCATAATTCACCTGGCACCATTTTGGCCATGAATTTCCCTGGCACCCTTTTTGGCCAGAATCTTAGGCACGTGTAACAACCTTTTTGGTGATCTTTTATGACATCCTTTTTTTTTTCTGTAGTCTTAAGATCAGTCACACAACATATACCTTATCATAAGACATTAGTAACATTATAGTAATCCAAGCATAAATACTATCTAACTTCCTTACCTCAGGTCCAAGCACAAAATCCGAGAAGCACATGACCTCTTCCTCAAAAGCCCAAACATAGAAAGTACAATTTGGTCTCAATCACAATTCATAATCACACTAGCATATCATAAAATTTTGCATAAACTTATATGCTTTCTAACTGCCTATGACAAAACCTATAGGTCTCAAGAATTTCACGAAACTTATATTACATGAAATACCACTTATCATGCTACCATTTATACATAAAATCGTCGATTAAATTGCATAAGAATTTTAAGCAACCCCAACTTTGAATTCTAAACTTGACCTAAATGTACAAAAATGTGACACTTTATGTAACACCCTGGTTAGCCAAGACCGTTACACTGTGTGTTTTAAATAATGCTTAACTCGCTAAACGAGTAATTAGGCCATAAACGTGCATCTATATGTGATTACTTGTCCAGGGTTAAAAATTTCGATCAAAAGGAATGGATATTTAATTAAAAAATTAACTGTACATGGGATCCCATAATAAACGTTTACAAAGTTGTTTACAGTTCCAAAAAGGTCATTACAAGTCAAAAGTTACAACCCACCGACCTAAGCGGCAAAAACATGAGACTATTTGTGGCATAAGCATAATCGTACATCATAAGATCGTAATGATAACCATAATATCATTTTCATAATGATCATAAACATACAACGTAAGGTCATAAGCAACATAATCATAAGCATACAACATAACATCATGACACCCCTATTGTTCAATGATCACATGTGACTTCATTTTGGTCATTTCTATGGCACCCTTTTGGCCATAATTCACCTGGCACCCTTTCGGCTATGAATTTCCCTGACACCCTTTTGGCCAAAATCTTAGGCACGTCTGCCTTTAATAATGTTGGAACACTAGGTAAAGCAAACACAAACAATTCCATACATATCATCATAACTAGAGTCCATTCCGAAACAAAACAGAAATCTAGCTAACTTCTTTACATTCATAACATGTTTAAAAATAAATTTATGTTAAAATATCTCTAAGGACCTTTTATTTGGTAAAAGCACTAATAATTCTAACATTTTATTGAACCCATTTCAAAGCATCTTTTAAAAATAGTTTTTCTCAATTTTTTAAACCATAAAATCTTCAGGTATTTTATTGAAGAAAAATGCATTTTTAAAAATGTAAAATTTACCTTTTACTTATTTATATTCTAAAATGTGAATTTTAGGACATAAAATATGATATTTTAAACTATTGATAATTTACCATAGAATATAAACCGAAAATCAGCAAGTAATGTTTTTATTTAAAAATGCCCATGTTCATGTTAAATTATTAAACCTAAAAGGTTTCAATATTTTCATGCATTCCAAATATTACAATTATCATCCATCAAAGTCTTAGTTTATTTCAAAACATGAAACCCCAAAATCAAAGGCCTTGTTCGAATATCCTATCAAACATAAAGAAAAGCAACTAAATCATGTTTCCTTCTTTTTTACAGTAGCAAGTCATCATGATTGTAAATAATTAAACAAAAGAAGCAATAAAATCCTAGTCCTAAAACAATGTCATGGGCAAACCATATACACCATTTCAATTTTTGTTTCCCACATGATTCATCATTTCAATACTAACATGCTTTTCTAATAATGCAATAAACAATATAACATCAACTTTCTTAAGCTTCGATTTTACACCACACTCCCTAAACAAGAAACATGCTTATTAAAAATTTAGGAGAAATAACATGAATCAAATAATATGGCTAGGCCAAATATGCACCCAACAATACACTTTTGTTTTTCCAAAATTTAATGAAAACCTAATCATGCTTCTAATCAAGAGATCATCACCATACACATATTTATCAAAAACATATGATCAAACATAGACATATTTTCTCAAAACATCAAATACTAATCCAGGACCATAGACAAGAATTAAATCAATATCAAATAAACAGAAAAGTTAGAGAATCCCATTACGTCCTTGGTAGTGTTCAAGAACACAAAGAAAATCAATCGCTAGGCACTTAGGGATTTCGAAATACACCACCAAAAGAAAAGATGAACAAACTTCTTAGAATTGAGAAGCAGAAACCTAATCTTAGAGGATAAAAAATTAAAACTAAAATCAAGATAAGAACACATACCTATAGATATTTGAAACCCCCTTTTTCTTCTCCTTCCTTCTCTCTTTCTTTCCCTTTTTCGTGCTCTCTTCTTCTTCTTTCTCTCAATAATTCGGTTGCCACAAAAATGGTTCTCCAAAGCTCACATGTCTTGTATTTATAATACTCTAGTGACCTAACCCTAAGGAAAAACACAAGTGTAAAAAGCTCAAATCCTATCCCACAAAATAAGCTAAATCCCACCATTCCTTCTCCTTATACCTCACCTAAACCTTATATACATGTGAACATAACTAAAATGGTAAGTCTTTGTCATCTTATCTCCAAAAATATGACAACCAAATTTTATTTCTATTTATTTTCTTAATTTAAATAAAATAAAACAAATCTCATTCACACACACACACTACACATTTGGCACACACACACAAATAAATTAAAAAAAATGCAACCAATTCTAATCACGTAATTTTGTCACAAAAAATAAAAAAAAATGTAACACTAATAATAAAATAAACATTACACACAATTATTTCAATCAATCAATCAATTAAATCATAATTCACACAAAACAAACATTTCAATTATTTTCTAAAAAAAATTAAAGTATTAAACTAAATCATAACAATTAAATAAATAAAATAATAATAAAAAATTTGATCACTACAATATACCCTCCATAAAAGTAATTTCTTCTTCGAAATTATTCCTTAGCTAACAACTCGGGGTAGCATTCCCTCATGTCCTCCTCCAACTCCCAGGTTGCTCTCTAGCTGAACAATTCTTCCACATGACCTTTACTAGCGGAATCTTCTTGAACCATAGTTCCTTGACTCTTGTCTCTAAAGTTTTCATTGTTTTCTCATTATAGCTCAAGTCCTGCTTCAATTCCAATAGTTCATAACTCAACGCTTGAGAGGGATCGGGAACATACTTCCTCAACATGGAAATATGGAGCACATTATGCGTCTCCGCAAGTGTTGGTGGTAAAGCCAAGCGATAGGAAACTTTCCCAACTCTCTGCAAGATCTCAAATGGACTTATATACCTTGGGCTTAGCTTTCCCTTCTTCCCAAAATGTATAAACCCTTTCATAGGTGATACTATCAGAAACACTTGATCAGCTACTCAGGATTCCAAGTTTCTTCTCTTAAGATCTGCATAGCTTTTTTGTCTACTTTGAGTAGGTAACATCCTCTGCCTAATCTTGGCAACTACTTCAGTGGCCTCTCTCTCTTCTTCTAGACCAAGAATCTATATCTCCCCCACCCCATCCATGTAGGGGTGTCTGGCATTTATGTCCATATAATATCTCATACGGGGCCATACCGATAGTAGACTGGTAGCTATTGTTATAAGAGATTTCTATTAGAGGTAAATATCGACTCTATGATCCTGAAAATTCGAGTGCGCAAGATCTCAATATGTCCTCCAAAATTTGCATTGTTTACTCTGATTGACCATCTGTTTGGGGATGGAAGGCAGTACTGAGTTTGATCCTCATCCCCAAAGCCTGCTGTAAGCTATTCCAAAACTTTTAAGTGAACACCGACCCTCTATAAGAGATTATAGATTTTGGCATGCCATGTAATCAGACAATCTCTCTTACATATAACTCTGCAAAGTACTCTATAGTATAAATTATCTTAACTGGTAGAAAGTGAGTTTATTTGGTGTGTAACTCCCTACTACCTTAGAGCCGTTACTAAGTGAGTTTAAAATAGAAATCGTGCTTTTGACTGACTCTAAGTGGTTTCTAAAACCAAAAGTGTGGATAAATAAGAATTTAAGGCTGTACTCTTTAAAATGTTTAACTTCATTGAAAACGTAAGTATAAAACATCTGGGATCCCAAAATAAGGTTTACAAAATATTTACAACTCAAAAATAGATTTACATCAGGTTAACTATCAAAAGAATGGATCAATACAGCCATTTACAAAATGCCCCCAACAAAAGCAGTCGGGCAGGCCGAACATGTACGTGCCGCCCCCACGCTCTCCATAGTCATGGCCGGTTGACAGACTCCTTGCTTTTACCTGCCACACGGAGCACCCGTGAGCCGAAGCCCAGCAAGAAAACCCAAATAGCACATAACATATGCAATAATATCACTGGCATAATTTACTAAAATAAATAGGAAAATCATCGATTTAAACATGCACGGCCATGCCGCCCCAGAGGCCTTACCAAAGCTTGGGGTCTCGGTCATTACCGTAGGATAACTCACGTATCCCTTGGGTCCCACCCTCGCTATAGCATCCCATGTGCTGAGCGTTGCTTCCGGCCCCGCTGCCGTACCCGGCTCTTGCCGCTCTCGGCCTTGCCGTTCATTCAATTACAATCACACATATCATACATTATGAAATAGCCATTCACACATACAATAGTTTATCTAAGATTACACGTTTGCACACAATACAAGCTAGGGCCGTGCCCTACAATCACACAATGGGCCCATGCCCTAATCTCGGGTGTTACGATTTTCTTACCTGTAATCCGTGCTTTCCGATGCACCACAGTCACGAGCACGGTCCTCTAGCACGAGCCTCTCCGAAATCCTAGTCACAACACACATAAAACACTTTTAATACTAACCAAACCCAAAACCACTTCCCGGGACCAATCCCGCACTCTCGGGACCTCTAAAACCTTAAAACAACACCCCGGAGGCATCCCACGAACCCCCGGAGCTAAGACCTAAAATTGCCAAAAAGGCTATCCTGAAAATTGCCTTGTGCCGCGGCACCACATCCTTGTGCCGCGGCACCCATCAGACAGAAGCTCCCTTGCCGCGGCACACAAAAACCCTGCCGCGGCACACCTTCGCAGACCCAGAATTCTGGGTTTTTCCTGCAATTTTCCCCGAGCTTTAACCTCCCCAAATCATCCCAAACCAAAACCTAAACCCCAAAACTCAAATCCAAACCTCATATGAACAATCTAACACCCCATAAACACTAGAATCAAATCCAAAACATCAATACACACAAGATCCACTCCTTTGATTTCAAATTCAACAACCCAAATCAAAACCCATGAAAATCCTAACTCAAGCATTAAATTCCTCAACCAACACAGAAAACAAACTTAAATAAGCATAAGATCCTTACCTCAAGAGTAGAATCCACCCTAAAAGTTCCCTTGATCTCCTTCTAAGCTTCCCACTTCAGCCCCTTTCAACACCTCTTCTTCTTTCTTCTTCTTTGCCCTAGCCTTTCTCTCCTCTCCTTTTCCTTCTCTTCTAATTTATCAAAGCCACAAGTGACCCAAATGCCCAAACCGTACCCCCTAAATCCCAGCTGCATAATGTCTATTTTCCTTGCCAAAAGACCAAATTACCCCTCCTTACTAATCCTTCTAAGCTAAACCTTCAAGGGTACTTAAGTCTTAACACTTTCATTTCAATTCTACCACTTCCTATCTTAAAACTTGTTACTCACAGCAGTTACAAATGGTTACCAAAATACCAATAACTAATCACTCTTTCTAAACTCAACTTATAAGATTCCCGATGTACCCCTGGGCTCCTCCCGAGCCGGGTACAACAACCCGTTGTGACTTTTAGACTAACTGGTTCTCTAGGACCGTCTCGATGCGTGCATCCTGATAAAACATCACACTCACATGGCACAATTCACATAGTACAATTATCACAGTTATGCCCTAACATGGCCAAGTTACAATCATGCTCATTTTAAGACAATCAGTTCTACATGCATACTGATTCACATAGTCATGCATCTCAAATAATCAAATAGTCATATAACGTGCAATAAATAATAATGATGCATTAAACTTAATAAAGTCACACACAAAATCCCATCATGCCCTCCAGGCACACTACTCCAGGCCCTTAAGCCTTAACACTGAATTTGGGTCGTTACAACTATCCCCTCCTCATGAGAATTTCTTCCTCGAAATTTACCTGAACAACTCGGGATACCGCTCCCGCATATCTGATTCCAGTTCCTATGTCGCCTCTTCGACCTTGCTGTTTCTCCACAATACTTTAACCAAGGGGATGGTCTTGCTCCTCAAGACCTTGTCCTTCCTATCAAGGATCTGAACAGGCTTTTCTTCGTATGATAAGTCCCGATCCAACTCCAAGTTCTCATAGCTCAACACATGAGTAGTGTCCGAAACATACTTCCGGAGCATGGATACATGAAACACATCATGAACCCCTGATAGAGCCAGAGGCATTGCTAACCTATAAGCCACCTCCTCAATTCGTTCTAGAACCTCAAATGGACCAACAAACCTGGGACTCAGCTTGCCCCGAACGCCAAATCGCTTTACTCCTCTCAGGGGTGAAACCCTGAGGAAAACATGATCCCCAACCTGGAATTCCACGCTTCTGCGTTTCTGATCTGAATAACTCTTCTGGCGACTCTGGGAGGCGAGCATACGAGCTCTAATCTTCTCAAGTGCCTCATTGGTCCTCTGAACCATCTCAGGACCTAAATACCTTCTCTCACCTGCCTCCTCCCAGTGAATCGGCGATCTGCACTTTCTTCCATACAGCATCTCATACGGAGCCACTCCGATAGTCGCCTGATAACTGTTATTGTACGAGAACTCGATCAGAGGGAGATACCTAATCCAAGATCCCTCAAAATCCAACACACAAGCTCGTAACATGTCCTCCAGTATCTGAATTTTCCTCTCAGACTGTCCATCCGTCTGAGGATGATAAGCGGTACTAAACTGAAGCTGCGTGCCCATAGCCTTCTGCAGGCTCTTCCAAAACTTGGAAGTGAAAGTGGGGTCTCTATCGGATACTATCGACCTCGGAGCCCCATGAAGTCGAACAATCTCCTTAACATAAAGCTCTGCATACTGCTCCACAGTATAAGTCGTCTTCACAGGTAAGAAGTGGGCGGACTTCGTATACCTGTCCACAATCACCCATACCGAGTCATGCTGACCCACGGTCTTTGGCAATCCTACCACAAAGTCCATGGCAATATCTTCCCATTTCCACTCGGGAATCCCAAGGGGCTGTAATAATCCTGCTGGCCTCTGGTGTTCCGCCTTAATCTGCTGACAGGTTAGGCATCTAGCCACATAGTCCACCACGTCCCTCTTCATGTCTGACCACCAATACAAAACCTTCAGGTCATGGTACATCTTCATAGAACCTGGGTGCAAAGAGTAGGGAGTGGTATGAGACTCGTCCAAAATCTCTCGCCTAATGTCTGGATCAATCGGAACACAAATCCGTCCTTTGTACTTCAACAAACCCATCTCAGAAATAGAAAAGTCCTTAGCTGCTCCCGATAGGACATTCTCTCTACGCTCAACTAACTGGGGGTCCTTTCCCTGTGCTTCCTTAATCCTCTCGAGGAGTGTTGACTGAAGAGTAATGTTGGCTAACCTCCCAACCACTAGCTCTATACCTGCTCTGGTCATCTCTCCTGCTAGTCTGTCAGATATCTGCCTCGAACTATACAACTGTCCTGGGCCCCTTCGGCTCAATGCATCAGCCACCACATTAACCTTCCCAGGATGGTATAGGATATCACAATCGTAATCCTTTACCAGCTCTAGCCACCGCCTCTGGCGCATATTCAAGTCCTTCTGGGTAAAGAAATACTTTAGACTCTTGTGATCAGTGTATATCTCGCACCTCTCTCCATACAGATAGTGTCTCCAAACCTTAAGTGCGAATACCACTGCAGCTAATTCCAGGTCATGCGTGGGATACCTCTGCTCGTACTCCTTTAATTGCCTTGATGCGTATGCTATCACTTTCCCAGCCTGCATCAACACGCATCCCAGACCCTGTCTGGAAGCGTCACAGTAGACCACAAACTTCTCATTATCTGTTGGCAAGCTCAGCACTGGTGCAGTAATCAACCGCCGCTTCAGCTCTTTGAAGCTATTCTCGCATCGATCTGTCCACACAAACTTGGTCTTCTTCCTTGTCAATTCTGTCAACGGAGTAGCAATTCTGGAGAACCCCTCTACAAACCGCCGGTAGTAACCTGCTAGTCCAAGGAAACTTCTAACTTCAGGAACATTGCTGGGTCTAGGCCAATCTCTTACTGCTTCCGTCTTGCCTGGGTCGACTAGTAACCCATCCTTACTGATAATATGGCCTAGAAATGAAACTTGCGATAACCAGAACTCGCATTTGCTAAACTTAGCATATAAATTATGCTCTCTTAACCGATGCAACACCAGGCGCAGATGATTCTCATGCTCTGTCTCTGACTGGGAGTATACTAGGATATCATCAATAAACACAATCATGAACTTATCCAGGTAATCCTTAAAAATTCTGTTCATCAAATCCATAAACGCCGCTGGGGCATTGGTTAATCCAAAGGACATAACCAGAAATTCATAATGCCCATACCGCGTCCGAAATGCAGTCTTTGGTATGTCCTCTCCTCTGATCCTCAACTGATAGTAGCCTGATCGGAGATCAATCTTCGAAAACACTGTACTCCCTTGAAGCTGATCAAATAAGTCGTCGATCCTAGGCAATGGATACTTGTTCTTGATGGTCAACTTATTCAACTCTCTGTAATCGATACACATCCTGAGCGATCCATCCTTTTTCTTAACAAATAAAACTGGAGCACCCCACGGCGAGAAACTTGGTCTGACAAACCCTAAATCAAGTAGTTCCTGCAGCTGAATCTTCAATTCCTTTAATTCTGCTGGAGCCATTCTGTAAGGTGCCTTGGATACTGGCTCTGCTCCTGGAGCCAACTCTATGACGAACTCAATCTCCCGTTGCGGCGGCAACCCCGGCAGATCCGCTGGAAACAAGTCTGGGAACTCACAGACAACTCTGGTTTCATTCGGTCCCACTGCCGCCACCTTGGAGTAATCCACTATACTCGCTAGGAATCCTATGCAACCCTCCTACATCAGGTCACTAGCCTTTAGTGCCGAGATCAGACGCACCCGCGGTCCATCCACCGTTCCCACGAACACAAAGGGTGTCTCGCCCTCCGGTTGAAAGGTCACCATTCGTCGCCTACAATCAATTGTTGCTCCATACCGCGTCAACCAATCCATCCCTAGTATTATGTCAAAATCGTCCATATCTAGTTCAATCAGGTCAACAAATAATTCTCTACCGTCTACCACTACCGGTAAGGCTCTAACCCACCTCTTAGAGACTACCAGTTCTCCTGTAGGCAATAAAGTCTGAAAACCCTTAGCATACAAAATACTAGGTCTACACAATTGATCAATCACCCTAGCAGAAACAAATGAGTGCGTAGCACCAGAATCAATCAAAGCAGTAAACAAGGATCCAGCGCTAAAAATCTGACCTGTGACCACTGAAGGACTGGCCTCAGCCTCAGTCTGAGTCAAGGTGAAAACCCTAGCAGGTGCGAGGCTGTCCCCCTGCCTAGGCTCCTCCTTCTTAGCCTGCGGGCAATCTTTCTTCAAGTGACTGGTACTCCCACAAACAAAGCATGCCCTGGTCTGGCACTCGCCCTGATGGCGTCGCCTGCATCGAGGACACATCGGAAGGCTTCTCCAGCTGTCATTTCCGCCCTGGCGGCCACCCACAGAACCGCGAACCCTCCGGTCAGAACCATAAGGAGCAAACGAGTCTGGTACTCTCCTCTTCTGCTCACTGGGGCCGCTGCCCCGACTAGGCCCAGAAGGATAAGGCACTACTCTCCTGGTATCACGCCTAGCAGCGCCATCCTTCCAGATCTGATCCTCAGCCCTCTCAGCAGTGAGGGCCTTGTCTACCACTTGTGCATAGGTAGACTCTGGAGTCATTGTGATACTCACGTCACGGGCGATCATTACATTTAATCCCCGTATAAATCTGTCCCTTCTGGCCGCATCAGTCGGCATAAGCTCTGGCGCAAACTTCGCCAATCGGTCGAATACCAGGGCGTACTCGGTGACGGATAACCTGCACTGAGTCAGGTTGTTGAACTCATCCGCCTTCGCAGCTCGAACGGCTACGCTGTAGTATTTCTCGTTAAAAATGCTCTTGAATTCCTCCCAAGTCATAGTTGTAGTATCCCTTCGCTGCCCAACTACCTCCCACCAAATACGTGCATCATTTCTAAGCATATAACTGGCACAATCAACCCTATCCCTTCCTTCAACCCTCATGAAGTCCAGGATCACAGACATCGTACTCATCCACTGCTCAGCTTGCAGTGGGTCTGCTCCGCCCTCAAAGGTAGGGGGTTGTTGTTTTCTGAATCTTTCATATAGAGGTTCCAACCTGTTCCCAGTCACAGGTTGAACCGGAGCTGGTACCACACTAGGCGGTGGTGGTATCACAGTGGCCGGTGGAGGAGCTGGTTGCTTGTACTGGCTAAGCTCATCCTCTGTTTTCTTCAACCTAGCCTCCATCTCTGCTAAAATCTGTTGCCAGTTCTGAGGAGCAGGTGGAGGGTCCTGCCCCCGGTTATCATCCTCGGCCTGAATGCCACGGAGTCTCGATGATTGGCGAGGCATTGCAACTAAATGCCTGCAATCAGTGACACCGCTCATTAGGCATGATAACAAGGTCCAATTTCCCCCTCTCGATCTCAACAACAACCAAGATCAATCGACCAAAATGACATACAAATATCATGCAGCATACAACAGGCCTTGCCCTAGCATCATGCATATGTTATTTCACTCATCATGCTCATAACAATCTAGGCAGGCACACAAAGCAATAAACACATATTCATGAATATATCAACTGATCATACCAAACCACCCTGAGTCGAGCTTTTCAATGGCAGCGTGCGTACATGTTCGGTCGATCTCCAGAACCAATAAACCTTGGCTCGCTCTGATACCAAGTTGTAATGCCCTACTACCTTAGAGTCGTTACTAAGTGAGTTTAAAATAGAAATCGTGCTTTTCACTGACTCTAAGTGGTTTCTAAAACCAAAAGTGTGGATAAATAAGAATTTAAGGCTGTACTCTTTAAAATGTTTAACTTCATTGAAAACGTAAGTATAAAACATCTGGGATCCCAAAATAAGGTTTACAAAATATTTACAACTCAAAAATAGATTTACATCAGGTTAACTATCAAAAGAATGGATCAATATAGCCATTTACAAAATGCCCCCAACCAAAGCAGTCGGGCAGGCCGAACATGTACGCGCCGCCCCCACGCTCTCGATACTCATGGCCGGTTGACAGACTCCTTGCTTTTACCTGCCACACGGAGCACCCGTGAGCCGAAGCCCAGCAAGAAAACCCAAATAGCACATAACATATGCAATAATATCACTGGCATAATTTACTAAAATAAATAGGAAAATCATCGATTTAAACATGCACGGCCATGCCGCCCCAGAGGCCTTACCAAAGCTTGGGGTCTCGGTCATTACCATAGGATAACTCACGTATCCCTTGGGTCCCACCCTCGCTATAGCATCCCATGTGCTGAGCGTTGCTTCCGGCCCCGCTGCCGTATCCGGTTCTTGCCGCTCTCGGCCTTGCCGTTCATTCAATTACAATCACACATATCATACATTATGAAATAGCCATTCACACATACAATAGTTTATCTAAGATTACACGTTTGCACACAATACAAGCTAGGGCCGTGCCCTACAATCACACAATGGGCCCATGCCCTAATCTCGGGTGTTACGGTTTTCTTACCTGTAATCCGTGCTTTCCGATGCACCACAGTCACGAGAACGGTCCTCTAGCACGAGCCTCTCCGAAATCCTAGTCACAACACACATAAAACACTTTTAATACTAACCAAACCCAAAACCACTTCCCGGGACCAATCCCGCACTCTCGGGACCTCTAAAACCTTAAAACAACACCCCGGAGGCATCCCACGAACCCCCGGAGCTAAGACCTAAAATTGCCAAAAAGGCTATCCTGAAAATTGCCTTGTGCCGCGGCACCCATCAGACAGAAGCTCCCTTGCCGCGGCATACAAAAACCCTGCCGCGGCACACCTTCGCAGACCCAGAATTCTGGGTTTTTCCTGCAATTTTCCCCGAGCTTTAACCTCCCCAAATCATCCCAAACCAAAACCTAAACCCCAAAACTCAAATCCAAACCTCATATGAACAATCTAACACCCCATAAACACTAGAATCAAATCCAAAACATCAATACACACAAGATCCACTCCTTTGATTTCAAATTCAACAACCCAAATCAAAACCCATGAAAATCCTAACTCAAGCATTAAATTCCTCAACCAACACAGAAAACAAACTTAAATAAGCATAAGATCCTTACCTCAAGAGTAGAATCCACCCTAAAAGTTCCCTTGATCTCCTTCTAAGCTTCCCACTTCAGCCCCTTTCAACACCTCTTCTTCTTTCTTCTTCTTTGCCCTAGCCTTTCTCTCCTCTCCTTTTCCTTCTCTTCTAATTTATCAAAGCCACAAGTGACCCAAATGCCCAAACCGTACCCCCTAAATCCCAGCTGCATAATGTCTATTTTCCTTGCCAAAAGACCAAATTACCCCTCCTTACTAATCCTTCTAAGCTAAACCTTCAAGGGTACTTAAGTCTTAACACTTTCATTTCAATTCTACCACTTCCTATCTTAAAACTTGTTACTCACAGCAGTTACAAATGGTTACCAAAATACCAATAACTAATCACTCTTTCTAAACTCAACTTATAAGATTCTCGAAGTACCCCTGGGCTCCTCCCGAGTCGGGTACAACAACCCGTTGTGACTTTTAGACTAACTGGCTCTCTAGGACCGTCTCGATGCGTGCATCCTGATAAAACATCACACGCACATGGCACAATTCACATAGTACAATTATCACAGTTATGCCCTAACATGGCCAAGTTACAATCATGCTCATTTTAAGACAATCAGTTCTACATGCATACTGATTCACATAGTCATGCATCTCAAATAATCAAATAGTCATATAACGTGCAATAAATCATAATGATGCATTAAACTTAATAAAGTCACACACAAAATCCCATCATGCCCTCCAGGCCCTTAAGCCTTAACACTGAATTTGGGTCGTTACATGGTGAGTCTATCGATTATCACCCAAGCTGAATCATGTTACTTTGGGGTCCTTGGAATATCCTACCACAAGGTCCAGGGCTATATCCTCCCATTTCCATTTTGAGATACTAATGGGTTGAAGCAAACCTGTCGGCCTCTGGTGCTCTAATTTAACTTGTTGACAAGTGAGACACCGCATCACATACTCTGCTATGTCACACTTCATTCCTGGGCACCAGTATAATGCTTTTAAGTCATTGTACATCTTGGTAGAACCTAGGTGCAGGGAATAAGGGGTGGTGTGAGCCTCTGACATGATGCTCTCCTTTAGTTCCTTATCTATTGTCACACAAATTCGATTCTTATACTACAGCAATCCACCCTTTGACTTGGTGAAGTTGTTGTCACTCTCTTCCATGATTAGTGCTTCCTGCCTAACCAAAACTCCATCAAGCTTCTGCTTCTCCTTTTTTTGCTCAAGTAAAGATGATTGCAAAGTTAGGCTTGTCAAGCTGCCAGTAACTAATTGAATTCCACCTGTTACCATTTCTTTCTAGAGTATGGCCTCTATTGAACTTAGTGTTAAGAGAGTCACATAACTGCGTCTACTTAAGGTCTCTGCTACAACATTTGTCTTGCCTGGGTGGTAAAAGATCTCACAGTCATAGTCCTTCTTTGCCTCATATTCAGCTCATTCTGAGTGAAGAAGCACTTTAGGCTTTTATGGTCTGCGTATATCTCACATTCCTCTTTGTAAAGATGGGCCTCCATATCTTAAGTGCAAACAATATCGCAACCAACTGTAAATCATGGGTAGGGTAACTTTGTTCGTACTATTTCAACTGTCTTGAGGCATAATCCACCATTTTACCATCTTGCATCAGTACACACCCCAAGCCATTCTTGGAAGCATCACAATATACTACGAACTTCCCTTCCTCAGTTGGTACACACAACACTGGAGTTGATATTAGCTTATTCTTCATGGTTTGAAAGCTCTCCTCACACTTTTCAGTCAAATTATATCTTAGAAAATCCTTCAACAAATTTCTTGTAATACCTACCAATCGCAAGAAACTTCTAATATCTGCTGCAATCTTAGATTGAGGCTAATCCCGAATATCTTTGATCTTAGCTGGGTCTTCTAATACTCCTTCCTTAGACATTATTGTTGGGAATTGTGTCCTTAAATAAATTGGAGTTGACAATGGTATTAATGAAATAAATTAATTAATAGAATTATTGTATATATGTAGCTTATGTACTATATTATTGTTAATAATATAAAGTAAACATTAGAAAATTCCCAAGTTTATCTATCTGGTCTCAATCTTATATTGGTATGAAAAGATCGAGATTGAGATAATGACCTTAAATAGTTCACAGTAAAATAAATTTATGGAATGTTTAGATTAATTAGTGCTAGTACGATCCACTAGCATTATGAATACATGTGACCTAGATCCAAGTTACTAGTGTAGTAGGAAACTTTAGTGGAGGTACTTTTCATGGTGAGAGTATGTAAAACTGGACTAGATATGATTTAATAATACTTGTTTAAATACAGTTTCATGGTATTATAAAACACATCAACTAATGATCATATACAAATTAATCTTAATCCTGAAGTTACTACGAACTCCTATATATGTCATTTGATCCTTTGATTCATGCGTTACGGTTAGTCAGAATGATTAGGCGAAGAACAATTGTTTTGGGGACTCAATGATGTATATGGCTAGCTTAACAGATATGGAATCTATACCTTCTTATAGATTGAATGATTGTTCCCTATTGAGTTGGCTTTTGGAACTGAAAATGTTATTGATGTCAAATTCATAATCATATTATAAATTAATATTCCCTAGTAAAGTCAATTGTACACTAGGAATCAAGATATAATTAAAAGGGTAAAACGGTAATTTTATTCCCACTTAATTATGAATCATCAATAGAGGATTAATTTGTATGTAATGATTATATCAATGGACACTTTATGGTTACAATAAAGTACTCAGTAAATATGTCTTTAATTCTCAAGAGTACAGTTTCATATTTATAGTGGAATGATCATGAGATTAATAAATATGATTATTGAATCAAAGAGTTTTCATTAATAATCTTTTATTTATTGGAGCTTGGAATTATTGATCCATAGGTCCCCAGAGCAGCTCTATCAACACTAATCATGGTAGGAATTGATACAAGGGTCAAATTGTGAATGGGCTATTTCAGAGAATATTTATTCTTTGGGATAAATGTGCAATTATGTGATAATTGAAGTTGTACTATTTATTATTGCATTTGTGCAATTTTCAAAATTGTGTAAAAATAAAATAAATTGATTTTAATCAATTATTTCAGTTAAGTTTGAAAGGATAAATATGGATAGTCAAAATTAGTTTTGATTATTATATTTATATAATTAATAATAAGATGATAATTGAAATTCAAATTTTGAATTTTGAAATTTAAGTTGTTATCTTTTCCTTATAAAAATGATACCTTATTTGAATTTCTAATTAATAATTAGTTAAAATAAAAATTTATTAAAAAAATAAAATCCCATTTTTTAGGAAGAGTGCCACACGCATAGGGCTTCTTGGACTGCCCTATGCGTGTACTACTACTGATGATGATCAGTTATTGGTTTTTTATTTTAATTAATTAATTAATAAAACATTTTGAAAAAGGTTTTAAAATTGAATATAAGACTTTGTTTTTAATTATTATTATTATGATAATAATGTCTATATATTCTATATGATTGAAAATAGAAGAACAAGTTTTACCAGAGAAGAAACACTATCATCTTTTTAACACAAAAGAAAAACCTTTCTATCTAGCCTATTATCATGAGTCTCATGTGTTGAGAATACTTTTGATTCACAAATATTGATTCTTGTTCTCAATGTGCCTACCCACATCTTGAGGTGTAGAGAATGTCTTGGAATATCTAGGTATGAGTACTCTAGCAAGGATAGGAAGATTGAAATATATATGAAAATATTCAACGATTCTTCATAGTCTATAAGAGGTAAATCATTTCTTATTATTTTTACATATACATATTATATTGATTAACATATTGCATATTAAACGATCCTCATATAAATTTGTTTATATGAAAAAAAATTGTTGTATACAATACTACCATTATCGCAATTTCAGTTGCGCACTAGGAACTGTTCCTAATAATTGGTACTAGAGTCATCTTTAATCCATGCATATGTTAATTACTGTGTGGGTATCATATGAATTTTGTATATTATGTGTAATATATGAATGGATAGATGTTTATGTATGAATCGTTTATGTTCTTAAGACTTGGTTTTCATGGTGTTTTTGGGTTAGGAAAAGTTCTTAAATTTTCCAGACATACAAAAATTGTAAGCCATTTTGGGGCATAGGAATTTTGTAATTTATTTTTTAATTCTAAAAAAAATCTGGTGTGGCCCGAGCCCCAAGCTCGAACCCCTAGGCCTAAGCCTGCACCTCGTGCCCAGCACACCTGCACCCCGCGGCCCAGCGCCCCAGCGCAGTTGCACCCCGCGCCCTTGCCAGCCACCCACAGCCTCCAGCCGCCACCCACCATTGACAAACCCATTAGGGTTTGTGTCATGCAAACCCTAATGGATGTGTAATTATCCATTTGGGCCATCATAATCCCAATATAATTAAAAGTGTTTTAATTATAATTTTTGAGTTAATTATGGTGAATCCAAATTCTAATTGGGCCTCAATAACTTGTTGGGTATTAAAACACAATGTTTGATTATTTTAAAGTTGTTTAAAATAATTAATAGGTTATTTAATTCATAATGGATAATTAAAATGGTAATGGCCCAAAGACTAAAAGAGAAGGTCCAAGATCAAAGGAGTTGCTCTTCATTAGGCCTTAGTTAGTTTAATTATTTTTGTGTATTTTTTTGCAAGTGTTGTAATATTCTAGAAATACCTAAAGCACCCAACCCACATTTATTTATTTAGTTATTTTATTTATTTATTTGCTTGAACATGATTAAATTTTTTAATATTTTATCATGCATAATAACATGCCATGTATATTACCTACATAGTGCATATTAAGCATGCATTTTTTAGAAACATGCTTAGGATTGATTATATGTTTTATTTGATAACTCATATAATTAATTGAGTCTTAATTAGTTAAGATGGTAAAAAGAATTTAAAGTTGTTTATTTTCTTATTTAATAAAATTGTTTTATTAAATAAAATGGTATTCTATTTAAAAAGGAAAAATAAATTTAGGGCACGATTATTTATTTTGCATAATTAGATTAGTATTTATTATAATATCATTTGGTAAAATTAAAAAATATTGATTTTGAGAAAAACACATTTTTTTAGAATAGTGAGTGGGAGAGGGAATTATGACAATAAGTCCCATGGTCTCCATTATTGGTTGAACACTAAGGCATAGGAAGGGCCTCATGTCGCCTCCATTTTTGGCCTCCCTAAGGAAATGCTTCCGATTATGTTTGTTTTATCTCAAGGTTGACTTCTCATAAGAGAATAAGATTAGTGATGTATTTCATGTTTGACGGACCCTAAGGCAAACTCCTGAGTTAAGTCATTAATAAAAAATAATGGGTTACACTCTGAAGATGTATCTAGGCTTTCGAGTACGACTAGTGGATCTTGACCAAACTAAGAGTAATTCATAAGTCACAAGTGAAAATGAGTTTTTAAGTTTTCACTTATGGGGTTGAGATCTTGTCTCAAGATTAATTTGTGATTAGTCTGACATACCCTAAGGCGGTCCATTAATTTTCAAATTAATCTATAGTGGACTAGTCACTATTTTGTGTGTGTTATTTTATGTGTTGCATGCATACATCATGTTTACTATTCGAAATATAAACTGATATTTATTATATGCATTAATTCATTGTATTTTATTTATTTAATCTTTAGCAATATGTCCAATCCAAGCTCTGTAACTGCTTTACTTGCAAATGAGAAATTTACTGGTGATATCTACATGAAATGGAAATAAAACATGAACATTTTTTTTATATGTGAAAACCACATGTTTGTCCTTAATGAGAAATGTCCTGAGGTTCCTTCTCTCACTGCTGCAAAAACTTCTATAGAAAAGTATGACAATTGGATCTTATCTAACAATAAGGCCAAATGTTATATGCTTGCTAGTATGAGCGATGTGCTCAGAAAGAAGTTTGAAACTGTTGAAACGGCCTATGAGATTTGGAAATCTCTACAAGGTATGTTTGGTCAGCAATCTGATAAGTGCAAACATGATGCTACTAGAAGCTTCATGAATATGAAAATGAAGAAAAATATTTCTGTCAGAGAACATGTCCTAGACATGATCAACATATTGCACGATGCGGGAATCCATGGTGCGACCATTGATGAGAAAACTCAAGTAAGTGTGATACTTGAATCTCTCACAGTAGCTTTTGCGGCATTCACTACCAACTGTGTTATGAACAACTTGGAGTAAAACATCACCCAACTGTTGAATGAGTTGCAAACTTTTGAGTCTTTAAACAAAAGTTCCACCAAGGTTGAGGAGGAAAATGTTGCCGAAACCAAGCCTTCCACTTCAAATGGTAATTCGAAGAAAAGGAAGGGTGGCCATCGAAAGGAGAAGAAAAAGGACAAACAACTAGAGAGGACTAACAAGTCTTCCAAGAAGAATAATTCTACAAAGAACTCCAGAAAGAATGCACCGAAAGGATCATTCTTTCATTGTGGAGTTGATGGTCATTGGAAAAGGAAATGTCCTAAGTACCTGGTTGAACTGAAAGACAAAAAGAAGGGTAAATTTGATTTTCTTGTTTTAGAATGTTGTTTAGTGGAAGATGATTTTTCATCTTGGATAGTTGATTCTAAAGCAACTAATCATGCTTGTTTTTCTTTGCAAAGTCTTAGTATTTCGAGGAAGCTGGCTCATGGAGAGTGACCATGAGAGTTGGAAGTGGACAGGAGATCTCGTTAGCTGATGTTGGAGAAGCTTGCCTAGTTTTTTATAATAATAAATTTATTGTGTTGGACAATGTTTATTTTATTCCTAGATTTACTAGAAATTTGATTTCCTTATCAAAATTGCATGAACAATGTTTTAATTTTACTTTTAATAATAATTCGATTGTTATTTCAAAATATGGTTTTGACATTTGTTCTGCAAAGTCTGAAGGTGGACTTTACAAGTTAGAGTCCAATGTTGAGCATATTTATAATTATAAATTATTTAAAACTGCAAATCCCAGATCTATTAAAAGACAAAAGACAGATTCTGATAGTGAAACATATCTATGACATTTTAGATTGGGACATATTGGTCTAGATAGAATTAACAGACTAGCAAAGGATGGTCCTTTAAGATAACTATCTATTGGTTATCTCCCAGTCTGTGAATCCTGCCTAGAGGGCAAAATGACCAAGAGACCTTTCACCGCTTAAGGTTCAAGAGCCACAGAACCACTTCAACTTGTACATACAGACATTTATGGTCCACTAAATGTCCAAGCTAAAGGAAGTTATGAATATTTCGTCACTTTCATTGATGATTATTTAAAATATGGTTACATATACTTAATGCAAAGGAAATCTGAAACCTATGGTAAATTTAAAGAATTTCGAGCATAAGCTGAAAAGCAATTAGGTAAATCACTAAAAGTACTTCAATCAGATAAAGGTGGAAAGTACGTAGATTATGAATTTGAGGACCATTTTCCTGAGCATGGAATACAATCCCAACTCAGTGCACCTGGAATGCCACAAAAAAATGGTGTTTTAGAAAGGCAGAACAGAACCTTATTGGATATGGTTAGATCAATGATTAGTTTCTCATCATTGCCTTTGATATTCTGGGGTTGTGCAATAAATTTTTCTCTATACATACTCAATGTTGTTCCATATAAGTCTATTCAGAAAACACCATTGGAATTATGGAATGGTACTAAATCTAGTTTACGCCATTTCTGTGTATGGGGTTTCCCTGCACTCGTGCTTAAGGGAAAGATTGGGAAGTTGGAATCACGCACTGAGTGTGCATGTTTGTATGATATTCCAAATAAACAAAAGGTGGTATATTTTATAGTCCTAAAGATATTAAAATGTTTGTATCTACAAATGCTACTATTCTAGAGCATGACTATATAAATAACCAAAAACCTCAAAGTAAAGTCATACTTGAGGAAATGGTCTCAAGTAAACAAGACCCATCACCAGAAATGGCAAATGAAAAATGGCCAGAGGATATCGCTAGTTCTAGTAAAAACCATAGAGAGCTTTGTTGTAGTGGAAGGGTTGATAAACAACAAGTACGCTATGGACATGAAGTTCAGATGCTTGTGTCTGACACAAACAAAGATGATCCATTGACATATAGAGATGCAATGGAAGATTCTGACAAAGAAAACTGGTTAAATGCCATGGACCTTGAAATGGAAGTGATGTGTTCCAATTCTATCTGGACTCTTGAAGATCCACCTAAGAATGTTAAACCTATTGGTTGGAAATGGATATTCAAGAACAAGAGAGGAGGGGATGGGAAAGTAGAGACTTTCAAAGCAAGGCTAGTGGCAAAAGGCTACACACAAAAAGAATGAGTTGATTATGAAGAAAAATTTTCACATGTGGCCATGCTCGAATCTATCCACGTACTTTTATCCATAGTTGCTTGCATATATTATGAGATTTGGCAAATGGACGTTAAAACAGCTTTTTTGAATGGCTATCTTGACGAAACCCTTTACATGTCTCAACTAGAAGGGGTGGATGTTAAAGATCAGGAGCAAAAAGTTTGCAAGATTCTTAAGTCTATTTATGGACTTAAACAAGTTTCGAGATCTTGGAATCTTATATTTGATGAAACAATCAAAATGTTTGGTTTTGAACAAAACGTTGATGAACCTTTTGTATACAAATGAATCAAAGATAAGATTGTGATATTCCTTGTTCTTTACGTTAATGATATTCTACTCATCGGGAATGACATAGAGACATTATCAAAAGTAGAGAAATTGTTAGCTGAGCAATTCCAAATGAAAGATTTGGCAGAAGCCAAATATGTTTTGGGAATTCAAATTTGTAGAGATCGAAAGAACAAAATTTTGGCACTGTCTCAAGCAACTTATATTGATAAAGTGCTAGAATGCTTTGACATGCAAAACTCCAAGAAAGGCACTCTGCCTACTCGACCATAAGTTAAATTGTCGAAAGAACAATGTCCACAAACAACTCAGGAAGAGGAGGACATGAGACAGTATCTTTATGCCTCTGTAGTAGGCAGTCTAATGTATGCAATGATATGCACCAGACCTGACATGTGTTATGCAGTAGGGATAGTCTGTTGTTATCAATCCAATCCAGGATTGTGTCATTGGACATCAGTAAAGAATATTCTCAAGTATCTCAAAGATACTAGAGATTACATGCTTGTGTATTCATGTGGAGACCTGAACCCCACTGGATATACTAATTCTGATTTTCAATCAGACAAAGATATTCAAAAATCGACATTTGGATCAGTTTTCACACTTAGAGGAGGAGCTGTATTTTGGAGAAGTATTAAACAATCCAGTATTGTAGACTCCACCATGGAAGCCGAATATATAGCAGCTTTTGAAGCAGCTAAAGAGGTTGTGTGGCTCAAGAAGTTCTTTATTGATATGGAAGTAATTCTAGGCATGGATCAGCCACTTTTTATGTACTGTGACAACAATGGGGCATTAGCCAATTCAAAGGAACCTAGAGTTCACAAGAGGGGAAAGCACATCGAGAGGAAATATCACTTGATCTGAGAGATAGTCTACCGAGGAGATGTTACAGTCTTGTAGATTTCCTCTAAAGATAATCTTACAAATCCATTCATAAAGACTTTATCTATTAAATCTTTTCGGGGTCATGTAAGAAGGGTTAAGGGAAATGCCTCATTTGCTTTAGGACAAGTAGGAGATTGTTGGGGATTGTGCCCTTAAATCAATTGTATTTGAAAATGGTTTTAATAAAACAAATGAATAAATTGAATTATTGTGTATATGTAGCTTATGTACTATATTATTGTTAATAATATTAATTAAATATCATAAATTTCCCAAGTTCATCTATGTGGTCTCAATCTCATATTGATATGAGATGATCGAGATTGAGATAATGAACATAAATAGTTCGCAGTACAATAAAGTTATGGAATCTTTAGATTAATTACTGCTAGTACGATCCACTAGTATTATGAATACATGTGACCTAGAACTCAGTTACTAGTGCAGCAGGACACTTTAGTGGAGGTACTTTGCATGCTGAGAGTATGTAGAACTGGACCAGATGTTATTTAATAATACTTGTTTAAATATTGTTTTGTAGTATTATAAAACATATCTACTGATGATCATATACAAACTGATCTTACTCCTCAAGTTACTATAAACTCCTATATATGTCATTTGATCGTTTGATTCATGTGTTCTGGTTTGTCAGAATGATGAGGCTAAGAACTATTGTTTTGGGGACTCAATGATGTATATGACTGGGGACATAGCTTAACAGATATGGAATCTATACCTTATTATAGATTGAATGATGGTTCCTTATTGGGTTGGCTTTTGGAATTGAAAAGGTTATTGACGTCAAATTCAGAATCAGAATATGAATTAACCTTCACTAGTAAAGTTAATGGAACACTAGGAATCAAGATATAATTAAAAGGGTAAAACAGTAATTTTATTCCCACTTAATTATGAATCATCAATAGAGGATTAATTTATATGTAATGATTATATCAATGGACACTATATGGTTACAATTAAGTACTCAATAAATCTATGTCTTTAATTCTCAAGAGTGTAGTTTCATATTTATAATGGAATGATCATGAGATTAATAAATATGATTATTGAATCAAAGAGTTTTCATTAATAATCTTTTATTTATTGGAGCTTGGAATTGTTGGTCCATAGGTCTCCGGGGCGGCTCTATCAACAATAATCAAGGTAAGAGTTGATATAAAGGTCAAAGTGTGAATGAGCTATTTCAGAGAATATTTATTCTTCGGGAGAAATGTGCAATTATGTGATAATTGAAGTTGCATAATTTATTATTTCCTTTGTGCAATTTTTGAAATTGTGTAGAAATAAAAGAAATTGATTTTGATCAATCATTTTATTTAAGTGTGAAAGTATAAATATGGAAAGTCAAAATTAGTTTTGATTATTATATTTATTTAATTTATAATAAGATGATAATGGAAATTCAAATTTTGAATTTTGAATTTTGAAATTTAAGTTGTTATATTTTCCCTAAAAAATGATACTTTATTTGAATTTCTAATTATTAATTAATTAAAATAAAAATATATTAAAAAATAAAATCTCATTTTTTAGGGAGAGTGCCACATGCATAGGGCTTCTTGGACTGCCCTATGCGTAGTACCATTACTAATTGTAATCAGTTATTGGTTTTTTATTTTATTTAATTAATTAATAAAAATTTTTGAAAAGGGTTTTAAAATGGAATGTAAGATTGTCTTTAATAATTATCATCTTTTTTTTTAATTGTTATTATTATTATTATGATAATAATGTCTATATATTCTATATGATAGAAAATAGAATAACAACAAGTTTTACACAAAAAAGAAAAACTATCGTTTTTTTCATACAAAAGAAAAACATTTCTCTCTAGCGTATAATCAAGAGTCTCATGTGTTGAGAATACTTTTGATTCACAAATATTGATTCTTGTTCTCTATGTGCCTACCCACATCTTGAGGTGTAGAGAACGTCTTCGAAGAACTAGGTGTGAGTACTTTAGCGAGGATAGGAAGATCGAAATATATACGAAAACATGTAAGGATTCTTGATAGGCTACAATAGGAAGATCATTTCGTATTCTTTTTACATATACATATTATATTGATTAACATATTTCATATTAAAGGATCATCATATAAAAAATTTTATATAAAAAAAAAATTATTGTATACAATACTACCATTACGACAATTTTCCCTGCGCTCTAGGAACTGTTCCTAACAACTATGTTGCCCAAGAATCCTACATTCTCTAACCAAAATTTGCACTCTTAAACTTCGTGTACAAATGGTGCTTTTGAAGCCTCTTTAGTGTCAATCTCAAATGCTCTTCTTATTCCGCTTCAGATTTGGAGTAGATTAAAATGTTATCAATAAACACTACCACAAATTTGTCCAGAAAGTCCTTGAAGACTTGGTTCATAAAATCCATGAAAGTTGCTGGAGCATTGATGAGTCCAAAAGACATCATTAGGAATTCATAATTCCCAATGCAGGTCCGAAAGAAGTCTTTTGAATATCTTCTTCCCTCACCTTCAACTAATGGTAGCCTGAACTCATGTCAATTTTAGAAAATACTACCACTCCCTTAAATTGGTCGAAGAGGTCATCGATTCGCGGTAGCAGGTGCTTGTTATTGATTGTGACTTTGTTAAGTTCTTGATAATCAATACAAATCCCCATGCTCTCGTCGATCTTCTTAACAAACAACACTGGAGTGCCCCATGGAGAATAACTTGGTCTTATGAAATCTTTGTCCAACAACTGTTGTAGTTGTAGTTTCAGTTCCTTTAGCTTCGTCAGTGCCATTCTGTAGGATGCCTTTGATATGGGAGTATTCTCCAAAATTAAATCAATCACAAATTCAATTTCCCTATCTGAAGGTAGGCCATGTGAGTCATCCAGAAACACATTCAGAAATTCGCACACCACGCGAACGTCCTCGGGACTTAGTTCTGTCTCTTTTGACTTATCCAATACGTTTGCAAGATATGCCTGACATCCATTGTGAATCATGTTGTGTGCTTTTAAGGCCGAGATTATTGGTGAACGAAGTCCTGCTATGTCCCCCACAAAGGTGAACTTTTCCCTATAGTCTAGCTTAAACTTCATTGTTTTCTTGCAACAGCCGATGGTTGCTCCATACTTAATGAGCCAATCCATACCAAGAATCACCTCATAGTATATTATGTCTAACTCGATCAAATCTCCTGGGCATATTCTCCCTACAATCTCTATTGGGGTTGTTGGTATGAATCTAGTTGACATCATTACATCACCTGAGGGTAACGTTGTAGCAAAGCCCTCACTAAAATCCCTATAGAGCACTAGGCTATCTATCATTTCCACATAAATAAAAAAATGCATAGCTCCAGAATCAATAAGGACTTTGCATAATTTACCAGCTATGGAGATCTGACCAGTTACAACGGTGTTGCTGGCCTCCGCTTTTCTATTTGTCAATGCGAAGACTCAGGCTGGTACAAGATTGTCATTGCCTCTTTGTCCTACCCCTGCCCCCATCTGTGGACAATTACTCTTTATATGACCCTCTTGGCCACACTTGAAGCATTTTTAAGTGGTTTCCCTACACTTACCCGGGTGTTTACGATTACACTACCAACAAAATGGGAACTCGACTCAGCGGTCCTGCCAGTTACTGCTACCATTGCTCAAGGCTACTGGTTTGGGATTCTTGTCCCCACTGCCCTGACCCTCATGAAATTTTCTCTTGTTGTCACTCTACCCTGAGTAATTGTTCCTTGCCTCTCTCCTAGCTACCCCATCTTTCCAGATGCGGTCTTCCATGAAATCTGCATCCAAGGCTCTATCTAGAATCTCAATGTAACTGTTTATCCCCACACTAGTCAACTTGACATCTCTGGCTATCATCGATTTCAATCCCCTAATGAAGCGTTGGATCCTTATGGCTTCCGTCAGAACTATTTCCAGTGCAAACCTAGCTAATCTATCAAATTGTTGTGGGTATTATGTGACAGTACGATTCCCTTGAACTAGCATAACGAACTCGTTGACCCTAGTGGCCATGACTGTAGCACTATAATACTTCTTATTGAAGGCCAACCAGAAGTCATTTCAAGTCATAGTGGCTAAGTTTCGAGTCTGTCTGATGATGTCCCAGCAGATTCTTGCATCCTTCTTCAGAAAGTGGGATGCACGGGATATCCTTCTCCGGTCATTTAATTCCATGTGTTCAAATATAGCCTCCACTGACTTGAGCCAATCATTGGCCTCCATAAGATCAGGTTTCCCCTCAAATTTTTGTGGGGATTGTTTCTTGAAACTCTCATACACTGTTTCAAATATAGGAAGTTGTACCCATAGACCCACTGGCACCTGTTGTGCTACTGCTGGTGCATGTGGTGCTAGTGGCGCTTGCCCAATGCGAGCCAATTCTTCCTCTCTCGTCCTTAACTGTTCTCTCAACTTTGCCACTCCTCGTGCTAGGTTGTTAGTAATGGGTGCTACATGCACCAAAGGAATGTCAGCCATGGGTCGTATTGGGTCCTCAGCGATGCCATCCTTGTTAAGGTTAGCAGTCGCACCATGATCTGTACCCCTTCCTCTTCCTCAGCCAGCTCCTCTCCCTCTGCCCCTTACTGTTCCTCTAGTTGACATGATGAAATTCTTAAGTCCAAGTGGAGTTGATAATGAGAAAAGTGTGAATTTAATTCTTAGTTGCTCTACTACTAGAAGAACTAACAAAAGAAAAACTACGATTTTAATCCTTACAAAACAAACAGAAAACAAAACAACTCATGAAACAGTGAGTTAAGTATTTTTCCCAGTCTTCAGTATGTATGCTGAGGGATTCCTTGAAGCTAAGAGTTGAACGACTGGCTCTTATACCATTTATAACACCCCTAATTTCCTATCTCTAAAAAAAATACTAATTTTAATCATAACTCCAGAGATTACATATTCTGATTGAAAAATACAGTGGGTCTTTATTTATAATAGATGCAGAGTTTGGATCCAATGTTCAAAACAAAAGGGAATTTAATGCAGTCTTAAAAATAAATAAGTACATTCCACTGAAAAATTAACATAATGAAAGACTCTAGGAAATATGCCATTTCAGATCATTTTCTTGTTCAATGGCTACCCGCACATACATACATACTTATGGAAAACTGACTTAGCTCACCAAGCGTGCCAACAAGTCCACCTAGTGTTTACCTGCAAGGGGAAAAAGTAAGGGGGTGATCTAAAATCCCATTAAGGAAGTACAAACAAGACATACAAGCATAAGTTGCATATCTCATACATTCTTGACATACTTTTCTTATAGCAATCACTATCAACATAAGTCATAATCATAAACATGAGACTATTTGCGGCATAAGCATAATCGTACATCATAAGATTGTAATCATAACCATAATGTCATTTGCATCATGAGCATAAACATAAAACATAAGATCATAAGCAACATGATCATAGGCATACAACATAACATCATGGCACTCCAATTGTCCAATGATTACATATGACTCCCTTTTGGTCACTTCCATGGTACCCTTTTGGCCATAATTCACCTGGCACCATTTTGGCCATGAATTTCCCTGGCACCCTTTTGGCCAGAATCTTAGGCACGTGTAACAACCTTTTTGGTGATCTTTTATGACATCCTTTTTTTTTTGCTGTAGTCTTAAGATCAGTCACACAACATATACCTTATCATAAGACATCAGTAACATTATAGTAATCCAAGCATAAATACTATCTAACTTCCTTACCTCAGGTCCAAGCACAAAACCCGAGAAGCACGTGACCTCTTCCTCAAAAGCCCAAACATAGAAAGTACAATTTGGTCTCAATCACAATTCATACTCACACTAGCATATCATAAAATTTTGCATAAACTTATATGCTTTCTAACTGCCTATGACAAAACCTATAGGTCTTAAGAATTTCACGAAACTTATATTACATGAAATACCACTTATCATGCTACCATTTATACATAAAATTGTCGATTAAATTGCATAAGAATTTTAAGCAACCCCAACTTTGAATTCTAAACTTGACCTAAATGTACAAAAATGTGACACTTTGTGTAACACCCTGGTTAGCCAAGACCGTTACACTGTATGTTTTAAATAATGCTTAACTCGCTAAACGAGTCATTAGGCCATAAACATGCATCTATATGTGATTACTTGTCCAGGGTTAAAAATTTCGATCAAAAGGAATGGATATTTCATTAAAACATTAACTGTACATGGGATCCCATAATAAACGTTTACAAAGTTGTTTACAGTTCCAAAAAGGTCATTACAAGTCAAAAGTTACAACCCACCGACCTAAGCGGCAAAAATAGGGTTTAATCCTTGTTCATCTGAGAAACCTCGTCGTGGTGGTCAAGCGACCTCATATGTACATGTCGCCACCTAAGCTCTCCAACTCATGGTTGGTCCAGCTTTCCTTTTCCCTTTCTTGCACCACATAGCACCCGTGAGCAAAGGCCCAGCAAGAAAACTTAAACATGCTCATAAGCAGTGAATAACACATTTCCATATCATAAAACACATGCCCAGCAGTAATAACCCTACTCATGCATGCATACCATTCATATAAATGACTACAATGTCATATGGGGCCAGATGCCCTAAGTAAATGATTAACAGAATCATATCGGGGCCCGTTGCCATGTATATGACTAATAAAACACACAAGGGCTCAGCGCCCAAGGATCTGGGACTAATAAGTCACCCTAGAACTGGCGCTTTGGAGCTATCCCAGCATACCTGGCGCTTTAGTTTTCTACGATCATTGGGTCGGACAAGAATATAATGCGCTTCCTGATTAGATCTAGCCATATCGAGCAGCACTCTGCGCACTATTGTCGTCCTTGACTTGTAAGTAAATGCTTATCGACCAGCGCTCAACGCTATTACTGTCCTTGACTATTAAGTAAATGCTTATCGACCCGCGTTCAGCATTATTACCATCCTTCATTAATAAGTCAATTATTATCGACCAGCGCTCAGCGCTATTGCCATCCTTGACTAATAAGTCAATGTTTATTGACCAGCGCTCAACACTATTTCCAGCCTTGACTAATAAGTCAATGCTTATTGACTAGCACTCAGTGCTATTGCCACGCTTGACTAATAAGTCAAGCCTTTCTCAACCATATAATGCTAACAAGCATTCATCATATGACATATATTCATATAAAAAGCATTCAACATGATTTAATCAATCATTCCCATGCATAATCATAAATATGCGCATTTACAGGGGCCAACACCCAATCAAACTTATATTCAACATTCAACCCAAGCTCTCTCTCCTCAGCCAATTCAAAACATAATAGAACCAAGGAAGACACTCTCAATCCCTCAGCTCTCTCTCGTCTACACTCTCTCTCTCTATATATATATATATATATGTTGGCTTGTATTTTTGAGGAAAATTAGTGGAGTTTAAGGCTTGGAAGCTTGAAGGCTTGAGGCTAGAATTGGATTAACTACAGCTAGGAGGTCCTAATTCACAATTGAGATAACATTGTAAACCATGTTTTGATTAATTTTGATTTGGTTCTAAGAGTGTTCTTGAGCTTTGAGTTTCAAGGTGATGATTTTGAGTTTTGGTGGGGGTTTGATTGGCTTTATGATTGGGTTTTGATGGTGATAATGTGTTGATAATGTTTTGGGTACTCAAGTGTGGCTTTGGGGCTGCCTTGGGGTGGATTAGGAGAAAATTGGCTTGGGGAAAAGCATGGAAAAATTGGGTTCAAGGGGTCGCGCCGCGACCCGCGTCAACCCAGGGCCCAGGTGACTCTCTGAATCACGTAGGGGCACTGCAACCCTTCATGGCTCAACTACGGTGCGTGTCCCTGGGATTAAGGCTGGGGGCTCTTTGGCTTAAGGTGCACCATGACCTATCAGGGGGCGTCGTGGCGCTAATTGGGGGAATTGTCCAAAAGGGGTTTTGGGTGGAGGGAACTCAAACCTAAGGGCTCAGAAGGGATTCTACTACCCGATTTAGTAGAATTTGAGGATCTAGAGGCTAGGACTTAGTCCGGAAGCCTTTATTCACTCGATATTGATAAATATCATTTATTATTGTTGTGACTAGGGTACCGCTAGGGTTTGGGATAGGATCGTGCTCAGGGGTCATTGTTAATTAACTCATGCTTGGACCAGAGGTAAGAAAACTGCACCCAATATGTGACGTATGTGATTAGGGCTTGGCCCAATTGTTAGATATATTTATGATTAGGGCTTGGGCCCCTATATATATGCATGATTATGATTATGCTTGTGATTGTTTGATTAAGCATGGTTAATGCTCTATATCTGGATAATTGTTAAATGGTGTATGCTTATATGCATTATATGATTGAAAAGCATTGACTTATAAGTCAATGGTGGAAATAACGCTTTAGCGCTGGTCATTATGGTTAGACCTAATCAGGAGCGTATTATATGCTTGACCAACCCTATGGTCATTGGAAAACTAAAGCGCTAGGTACGTTGGGCTAGCTCTGAGGCTGGTTATATAGAGAATAGGGTAGTGGGCCCCGGGGAGACTCTATAGTCCCATATCCTAGGGCAACGTGCCCTGTTATGATTTATTAATCATTTATTTTGGGCAGCTATAACGTCCCACATTTCGTACTAAGGCTTAGGGCCTTGATTAAGGGGGCAAGATGGAAAATTATGGAATTGTGTGATTATATGATATTTATGTGTATCATTATGTGATTATGTGAGTTATATTATAATATGACTTGATATGCATGTTTAGGTATATAAAATATGCATGTGGGCCCATTTCTGTTTAATTGGGAAATTTTCATAATTTGACCAGTTTTAGGTATATTTGGCATATATGTGATATATGTGTAGGACCACATTATTATGTGAGTATGTTTGGGTTACTCAGTATGAGATGATTCTAGGAAGCAAGCTAGTGAGAAAGTCACAATGGGATCCATACTTGACTTGGAGTGAGTCAAGGGGTATTTTGGGTATTTAGCACATTACCGAGATATTGGGTAATGGGAATAAATATTTGATGATAAATTGGGAGTTAGTTAGATCAAGAGGGAATTATGGGAATTTTGACTATTTTACCCCGGTGGGTGTTTTTGGGACCCCGAACATTGGGATTTGCTTGAGGTTACTTAAGCTTGAAGTAACCTGTCAAAAATAGAATGTTCAGAACATTCTCTTGCTCTCTCCTGTTCCCTTTTGACACTGATCGCATTTTCGAAGGAAACTCAACTTTTAGGACTCAAATTCAAGCCATGATCGAGGCATAGCAGTTCTAGGAAAGATTAGAAGCTTATTAGCCAGAGGATTTAGTTGGTAAATGACTTAATCGGAGGTTATCGCTAGGGGCTTTGAAACAGGATCGTGCTTGTGGGTCGTCTATTGGTAAGATGTGCTTAGACCAAAGGTAAGAAATCTACAGCCAGTATGTGATGCATGTGATGCATGCGATACATGTGATTATGGCAATGCATGAATATTGAATATGGAATTGATCAGAGCTTGAGTCTCTGTAAATGTTCATGATCATAATTATGCTGGTGAATGTTGAGTAAGCATACTGAATGCTTATAATTGGATATTTGACGTATGATATATGTCTGGATGCATGGCTTACTTGTGAGTGGCACTGACTCATTAGTCAGAAATGGCATTGGTGTAAGTACTTGTGGTGAAGTCTTGACTTATCAGTCATGATCTGCAATCGTACTGAGCGCTGGTCATATGGAATTGACCTATTAGTCAAGAGTGGCAATAACGTATTGAAGGTAGAGTCGAAATGATTATATTGAATCAACATGAGCATTAAATGCTTGACCGACCCAATGGTTGAAGAAAACAAAATTGCTTGTCTAGTCTAAAAGGCTTGTTACTTATAGTCAGGGCCAAAAGGCTCAGGTGACTAAAACATCACATGGTTTAGTGTGCAGAGCTCCAAAGAGTGACTCATTAGTCACCTACCCAGAGATAGACTCATTAGTCATCAATTTAGGAAGCAGATCCCAGAGATATACTCATTAGTCATCTATGCAGGGTGCAGAACCCCATAATCATTCATTTACACTTGCCTGCATGCATGAATAGGGTTATTACTGCTAGGCATGCTTATTATGATTTAGTGACATGTTATTATCTGGTTATGAGCATGTTGAGTTTTCTTGCTGAGCCTCAACTCACGCGTGCTATGTGGTGCAGGTAAAGGCGAAAGAAAGTTGGACCATCCTTGAGTTGCAGAGCTTAGGTGACGATGTGTACATATGCGACTGCTCGACCACAACGGCTGAGGGTTTAAGGAGGAACTAGGGTTAAACCCTATTTTTCCGCTTAGGTCGGCTGGTTGTAAATATTTTATTGTAGTTAACCTTTGAAACATATTTTGGGATCCCATTGTATACAATAAACATTTTAGTGAAACGTTGTATCTTTGACCAAAATTTTTAACCCTAAACCTTTAATCACATTTAGTTACACGATTATGGCCAAATGACTCGTTTAGTGATTTTAGCACTATTTGAAATACACAGCGTAAAGGTCCCTGGGTAGTAGGGTGTTACATCTTGGTATCAAAGCGAGCCAAAGTTAAGGGTTCCTGTAGACAAGCTGGGCATGTACACTCGTCACTAAAGACAAGCTTCACTCAGGGTATGGTAACTATTTATGTGGTTATGTGCTTAACTACTTAAATAGGTTGTAAATGCTTTACCAATACACCATATTAGGGAGCATGAGATTCTGATAGAGCCTCACTCTTGATTATTGATATGATTATATGATTACCTGCTCAGTGATTATATGAATGTGTTATTTGCATGTTGGAATTGAGAGCATGGTATGTATGTTGGAAGAGCAGGGGGTTATGAATTGATGTACAAATGTTGTGAGCATGTTTTTAGCACTGCAGTGGGTTGTGATTGTTCCCATGGCGAAGGCTTTTGAATATGCTCATTATGTTTAATGGGTCAAGTTATTGACTGCAGATTCAATATGAGGGTATGTACCCAAGGCAGATAATGAGACCTAGTGGTAGTTATACCGAGGCTAGGGATTATAGCCATGGTTTGAGTTCTTTACCTGCCCCTTAGAATTTCCAGCAAGTGTTTACAGATGTTCAATTAAGATTGCAGGGGCAAGAGGAGAGATTAGGTATTTAAGCGATAGGTTCTGTCAGGGAACACCTCTTCCTTTGCTATGCCAGGAGTGGCACCAGTATTGGCTCAGCCTATGGTTGAGAACAGGTGGGAATTTCTTTGTGGAAGATTCCAGGAATACTATGCTCCAACTTTTGACGGAGGCCTATATCCATTTAGAGATGAGTAATGGATGGGCATGATTAATTCCATACTCGACAGTATGGGAGTGGTAGGTCACGATAAGGTGATCTGTGCAACATACGTGTTGCGGGATGATGCACGGACATGGTGGGAAGAAGTATCCCAGACATGAGATATAGCTATGATGAACTAGAAAGAATTTAGGCAGCTGTTTAATGAAAGATATTACTATGATTCAATCAAGATTGCTAAGATGAATGAGTTTCTGAACCTGGTTCAGGGGAATGCAACAGTAACTGAGTATGTTAACAAATTTGATGGGTTGGTCAAGTTTACTTTTGATATGGTACCCATGGATGTATCTTGAAAGGAAATTTTTATCCAGGGATTGAATCCTAGAATAGCTCAGGGCATTAGAGTTGCCCCAGTGCATGAAATCTCTACCTACGCTCAGGTGGTTAGAGAGGTTCTTGCTGTTGAGAGCACAGGAAATAAAATTGAGAAGGAGAGTGCCAGAGAGCACGGAGCTCAGACATTAATACCTTCGCTTATTGAATCGAGCAAGGACAAGGATTGGAAAGTCTGCCCTGAATGCACTCGGTGTAAGAGGCGTCATCTGGGAGAATGTCGAGCAAGGGCATGTTTCTTTTGTGGGATAGTTGGGCACCTCAGGAGAAATTGCCCAAGGCAAAGGAAGGATGAGAAAAATGGGCCACTAACTTGACTCCACCTTGAGTGTTCGCTTTGATGCAGTTAGAGTCAGAGACTGAGACTGGGGATGGTTCCTCAGTAGTGGCAGGTCAGCTTCCTAGTTTTGATTTTTGTATTATGCTGAATATTTTTGGTGCCATATTGTTCTTTGCTTTGTTGCATTTAGAAAGAGGCATTGACTTGATATGCAGGTTACATGGTTATGTTATGATGAGAATGTGATATTCTATTGGTTATTTTAAGAGTTGGATTAGGTCATGATGAGAGGGGACTCATTAGTTGATTTGATAGGGTTTGTTATGACTGACTTCGATATGATCTTAGATATGGATTGGCTAGCGAAGTATGGGGCAATGATATATTGCAAGGAAAGAATAGTAACCCTTAGGTTTGAGGGTGAGAAACCCTTGTATTTGTTGGCACTGTGCATGGATTCTATATGTTTATGACATCTATACGCGGAGCTAAAGACCTATTGCAGGAGGATGCATAGGACTCTTAGCTAATGTGGTGGATTCCACTTAGGTCGTGCCAGTGGGACCAGTACAGACTGGATTAGTCTGTGAGTTTTTGGATGTATCTCCATGGGATTTTCCAAGGTTACCTTTACATAAAGAGAAAGAATGGTGATTATGTTGGTGCCAGGGACGAAAGCAAGTCTAGGACACTGTATTGTACGGCTTCAGCAGAGTTGTAAGAACTAAAGACTCAATTATTGAGTAAGACAATATTCTTTAAGGTGGATCTTTGAATTGGTTATTACCAGTTGAAGATCAGGGAGAAGGATATGCAAAAGACTGCTTTTATATCAGATAAGGGCACTAGGATTGTTGAGTTCCGTTTTGGTGGATTTGATTAATGTTGAGTTGTTTTCATGGATTAGATGAATACAGTATTCAAGGATTATCTGAATTTGATTTGTGATCATCTTGATTGACGGTATTGTGGTATACTATAAGTTGGAGATTGGCCAAGGTCAAGGAATGCCTCAGAGGGCAGGAGTTTCCTTGGACGGGCAAGATATTACATGTGCTTTGTGGAAGAGTTCTTAGTCTTCTTACAGATCAGAACCATTTTGTAGATTATTATGATATCTCATTGATAGGAAAAGGTGATTGCCCAAGCATCATGTTAGTTGAAGGGTTTAACCAGAACTAGAGCAAAGTTACTGGTGGGCCAGGTAGCCAACATTATGTTTGAGTTACTCTTATAGAGAGGATCAAAGGTAAACAGTTGAGTAAACCACATATGGGAAAGAATTGAGGGGAATGTCTTAGCTGGATTAACTAAGGATTATGCAGTGTCAGTTATGAGTTTATGAGGTATAAGGATCGAACTGGTATTCCGATGGACACTGGAATTAAAAGGGAGATTCTAGATGAATCTCATACTACCCTCTTATTCTCTTCATCCAGGCATCATGAAGATGTACCAGGATCCATAATGTTTATATTGCTGGCCTGGGATGGAGAGGGACGTAGTTGAATATGTGGCAAAGTTCTTAACTTGTTAGCAGGTCAAGACAGAGTGTTGGAAGCAAGTAAGGCCATTACAACCTTTATGTACTCCATAGTAGAAGTAAGAAAACATCGCGATGGATTTTGCGGTGGAATTGCCGGAATAGTGGGCCAGCATGATTTGGTTCAGGTCATTTTGGACCAGTATACAAAGTCAACTCACTTTTATCAGTAAGGACAAGCAATATAGTTGATAAGTATGCAGTTCTCTATGTGAGAGAGATAGTATGCCTTTATGGAACTTGAGGTCTATCTTATCAGATGAGGACCCTATTTTTTCCTCCAAGTCTTGGGGGAAGGTTTTGGAAGGCAATGAGTATATAGTTGGAGTTTAGTACAGTTTATTATCCTCAGACTAATGGTAATTTAGAGAGAGAGAGAGAGAGTTATCCAATTATTAGAACAACACCTTATGAGATGTTGTATGGTAGAGGATGTATAATGCCCATTCATTGGGATGAGATTTTATATCTGGATCCTGAGGTAGTTCAGGGGACCATTGAGGCTATTGAAAAGATTAGAGCATGAATGCTCGCTTCTCAGAGTAAAAAGAAAAGTTATGTGAATTTGAAGTGCAGGAATATGGAGTTCCAAGTGGAAAAATGTATCCTCCTTAGAGTATCACCATGGAAAGAGGTGAAGAGATTAGGGCAAGTTAAGCCCTAGATTAGGACTGTTGGAAATCCTGGATAGGATCAGTCAGGTTGCCTATGGATTGGTCTTAGCTTTGGGATTGTCAGTAGTATACAGTGTATTTCATATTTCCATGTTGAGGAAACGTGTGTAAAATGAGACTCGTGTGTTGAGTTATGAGGATATGAAATTGAGGCTAAGTTATGTTGTGAAGAATAGCCAGTCCTGATATGAGACAGAACGAACAGAGTTCTGAGTAACAAAGCTATACTTTGGGTTAAGGTATTATTCCTTGAGGAAACAAGCTCGGGGAGGGACTTAGAAACTAGAATCAAGTATGCGAATTTAATATTACAGGTTGTTCAGATGAAATTTCGAGGATGAAATTTCTGTAAGGATGGGATAGTTATAACGTCCCAAATTTCCTAATAAGGCTTAGGGCCTTGATTAGGGGGCCAGGATGACAAATTATGGAATTATGTGATTATATGATATTTATGCGTATCATTATGTGATTATGTGAGTTATATTATAATATGACTTGATATGCATGTTTAGGTGCATTAAATATATATGTGGGCCCATTTCTATTTAATTGGGCAATTTTAATAATTTGGCCCGTTTTGGGTATATTTGGCATATATGTTATATATGTGTGGGAGGACAATATATGTGTGGGAAAGTCACAACGGGATCCATACTTGACTCGAAGTGAGTCAATGGGTATTTAGCACATTACCGGGATATTGGGTAATGGGAATAAATATTTGATGATAAATTCGGAGTTAGTGAGATCAGGAGGGAATTCTAGGAATTTTGACTATTTTACTGCGGGGGAATTTTTGAAACCCCGAGCATTAGGATTTGCTTGAGGTTACTTAAGCTCGAAGTAACCTGTCAGAAATAAAAAGAATGTTTAGAACGTTCTCTCTCTCTCTCTATTGTTCCCTTTTCGACACCAATTGCATTTTCGAAGGAAACTCGAGTTTTAGGACTCGAATTCAAGCAAGGATCGAGGCATAGAAATTCTAGGAAAGATTAGAAGCTTATTAGCCAGAGGATTTAGTTGGGAAATGACTTAATCGGAGGTTATTGCTAGGGGCTTTGAAACACGATCGTGCTTGAGGGTCGGTTATTGTTAACTTGTGCTTGGACCAAAGGTAAGAAAACTGCACCCGATATGTGATGCATGTGATGCATGCGATACATGTGATTATGGCATGGCATGAATATTGAATATGGAATTGATCAGAGCTTGATCATAATTATGCTGGTGACTGTTGAGTAAGCATGTTGAATGCCTTATATTTGGATATGACATATGATATGTGCCTGGATGTATTGCTTACTTGTGAGTGGCACTGACTCATTAGTCAGAAACGAGATTGGTGTTAGTACTGGTTGTGAAGTCTTGAACTATCAATCATGATCAGCAATAGTACTGAGCGTTGGTCATATGGAATTAACCAATGAGTCAAGAGCAGCATTAGCTTATTGAACGCATAGCCAAAATGATTAGATCTAATCAACATGAGCATTAAATTCTTGACTGACCCAATGGTCGAAGAAAACTAAAGCGCTTGTCTAGTCTAAAGGCTAGTTACTTAGAGTCAAGGCAAAAAGGCTCAGGTGACTGAAACGTCACATGGCTTAGGGTGAAGAGCCCCAGAGAGTGACTCATTAGTCACCTACCCAGATATAGACTCATTAGTCATCTATTCAGGGAGTAGATCCCCGGAGATAGACTCATTAGTCATCTATTCAGCGAGCAGATCCCCGGAGATAGACTCATTAGTCATCTATTTAAGGAGCAGATCCCCAAAGATAGACTCATTAGTCATCTATGCAGGGCGCAGAACCCCATAATCATTTATTTGGACTTGCCTGCATGCATGAATAGGTTTATTACTGCTAGGCATGCTTATTATGTGGTGCAGGTAAAGGCAAAAGAAAGCTGAACCATCCTTGAGTTGGAGAGCTTAAGAGATGATGTGTACATATGCAGCTGCTCGACCACCACAGCTGAGTATTCTAAGAGGAACTAGGGTCCAACCTTATTTTTCCACTTAGGTGAGCTGGTTGTAACTTTTGAATTGTAATTACTTTTTTGAAAACATTATTTTGGGATCACATGTATGAACATAAATATTTTAAATAAAAAGGATATACCTTTTGACCAATTTTTTTTACCCTAAACCATTAATCACGTTTAGTTACACGTTGTTGGAAAAACAATAAGAGTACACAGGGGAATAGGCGTGGTGGGCCCATTATGTATACAACAACAATTTTTCCATCTCTCATATAAACAGTTTATAGGATCAAGAAAACATCCAGACAATAACATTAACATACAATTTATTATTCATGCAATATATATATATAAATCTACAATATATTTATATATATATATATCATATAAACATATACATGCAATATTTTTTGTATATATATCGATCTTCCTATCCAACGCTTTGAGTACTCAAACCACGATCTTCCAGAGTGTTCTCTACACCTCAAGATGTATGTGGGCACCTAGAGAACATAAGATTGTAATTTAGGAATCACAAGTATTTCTCAACACATGAGAACTTGGATTATGGTCTGAAAAATGTTAGAATAAAGAAGAAGAAGATAATCTTTTGTCTACAAAAATTCTGAAAACTATTCTCTTGTCTTATGTTTCTTCTTATTATTCTATATCTTATATATAGAGATTATTCTATTACCTTATTATTCCTAATAATAATAGTAGTATAGTAATAATATCATAATGATGATAGGAATTGATTTAGGTAAATATTTAACTTACCAAATTTGAAAATATTTATTTTCAAATTATTATTTAATTAAATAAAAGCTACACAGATACAATATATGTAGACTGTTACACGCATGGCACAGTCCCTGGACTGTGTCATTCGTGAACTGCCAATTCCCTTTTCAAGGATATTGCATTTTTCTTTTCCTTATTTATTTAACTAAAATCAATCTTCCACAAAATAAGGTATTTATCTTTTCACGGAAAAGATGACAACGAAATTTCAAAATTTAAATTTTAAATTCAAAATTCGAAATTCAAATTGATGATCGTCATTATCATTATCTTTTAAAACTCAATCAATCAAAAACTATTTTTGACTTACCAATTTAATTTTCTCCCACTCAAATAAAATAATTAATTTAAAAAATTAATTTATTTATTTACATATATGAATTTCAAAATTATATATTTAAATCAATAAGCATATTTTCGAAAATTTAATAATTAATTCAAAATTCATTATTTTACCCTAATTATCATATAATTGTATATTTGACTCGAAGAATAAAATTCTTCTCGAATTTCTAAATTACAGTTTTACCCTTGTATCAACTCTTATCTTGATATGGTGTTAATAGAGCCACCCTGGGGACCAATGGACCTATAATGTCAAACTCCAATAAATATTAGATTATTAATCAAAGTTCTTCGATTAAATAATAATATTTATTAATCTCATGATTACTCCATTATAAATATGAGATTGAACTCTTTATAATTATAGACATATATTTACATAGTACTGTACTAAAGAATAAAATGTCCATTGATATAATCATTACATACAACGTTAATCCTCTATTAATGGTTCATAATTAAAATAGAATAAAATTACCGTTTTACCCTTTTAGTTATATCTTGTTCCTAGAGTACCATTGACTTTACTAATGAGGGATGTGTCACAACAAGTTTGCGACGTGAGTGCTCATAACCTTTTCAGTTCCAAAAGTCAACCCAATAAGGAACCATTATTCAATCTACAAGAATGTATAGAGTCCATATTTGTTAAACTATGCCCCAAGCCATATATATCATTGAGTTCCCAAATCAATTGTTCTTAGCCTAATCATTCTGACAAACCTTAACGCATGAATCAAAGGATCACATCACATATTTAGGAGTTCATAGCAACCTCAAGATTAAGATCATCGTGTATATGATCATCATTTGATGTGCTTGATTAATTCTATAAAATGATGTTTAACAAGTATTAACAAATCACATCAGGTCCAGTTCTATATATCATTATATATAAAGTACCTTCACTAAAGTGTCCTACTACACTAGTGACCCGAATCTAGGCCATTTGTATTCATAATACTAGCAAACTGTACTAGCAGTAATTAATCTAAAGATTCCATAACTTTTTTTTACTACGAACTGTTAAGTTTATTATCTTAATCTTGATCCTCTCATACCAATATGAAATTAAGATCACATAGATAAACTTTGAAATTTTATGATATTTACTTAATATTATCAACATAATACCAGACATAGTCTATATATATAATAATTCAATTCAATTATTTATTTCATTTAAAATGTTTGTCAACTACAATTGTGTCTCCCACTTTCCCTACAGATAAATGAGGCATCTCTTTCAATATGTCAATCACATTCTCCTGACTGAATTTATCTAACAACGTCTTTGTCAACAATTTTGTAGGAAAATATTTTGAAGTTATCTTCAAGATCATTACATCAATTATGTAAGATTATCTTGAATTAAATGATATTTCATTTCACCTGCTTTATCCTCTCATGATTTCTAGTTCTTCTAGAATAGTTGTCTCCATTGTTTTCACAATGAGATATTAGTTGTTTATTCTCATCTCAAACCCTTTCTAGAATGACAAAGAACTAAAATAAATCAATTAGCTTATTTAACTGCTCGTAGCTGTTATATTTCGACTTTTGTGGTGAAACATATTGTTGTACCCTAATCTTAGCATGAGTTCATTCACTTAACTCAGGTACAGCTGGCAGATAAATACGTGGAAAAAGTAATCAAGTAGAAAATCTGAGTATTATCTAAACGGACAACTCAAGTTTCGTAATGGTTTGACCTGGTGTTAGGCCTCCTGACTTTATCACGAACTATGAATAAGATAAGTCATCAAAGCATTAGCTCGGGATCGGATTGCTAATAGAATACAAGCCCGTGGAAGATACGCAGCTTGGGTGATTCAGATATAATGCATACTACATACTAAAGGATTCAGAAAGATTCGGGATTTGCTTATACGCTTATTCATGACCAGACTATTATATTTATTATCCAAGATAGTAGGACATTTACTTTGTGATCAAATCATATCCCAATATAAATGGAAATTATTTGTATTGAATGTAGATATTATGTAAATGCGTGATTGACTCACGCAGTTACCCAAACCATTCCATGGAATTCCCCTATAAATACTGGAAAATCTTGGACAGGAAAGGGAGGATGATTATGTAATACCGAAACTCTGCCAAAGTAGAAAGAGAAACAGCAATAATATTGACTCGTGGACTAGGTGGATTTTAACCACTGTACCACGTAAAAGTTGTGTGTTCTTGAATGAATTTTGGTTATTTTTCATTATGGTTTACTACAAAGCATTAATCTGCCTTATTATTTCTTAATACAATGTTGGCGAAAAACCGCGTCAACAGTTTGCTGCCATCATTCTCATCATGGTGCTCACTCACTCAATGCATGATAATGAGATAGAACAACTCAGTGGGCAGGAGGTCCATCGTACCGCCATTTCGAACGAACATGGCCTTGAGATTCAGCAACGTTCAGGAAAACAACTGGCGAGACAAGGCAACACTAGGAGTTCAGCGTCATTTCCACCGAATCCAATTCCAGACTACCTAACTTCCGTCGAGTTGGAAAACATGCAATTGAGGAGTCATCTCGCTTAGGAAAACAAGAAAATTGAAGAAGTTTTGGCTTGGTTACCCCCTCTGGCAACCGACGTTAATGTCAGAAATATGCAGAGTGGGTCTCATAAGTCCCATAGGAATAACCGATCCAAACCGAGTTCTATACGTATGGGGCAAGATCAGTCAGAACCGCTACTCCAAGTTCTATACCTACGGGGCAAGATCGCCAAATTACTCGACCCAACGATCATCATTGGGGACGTCAGCATGTCAGTCGGGTAGTTAGGACTGCAACCCCAAGTTCGATGCCTTCTTCACCGGCCCCCAGAAATGCCCATGAAAATCCACGATGGGTGGTTGGGATAGGGTCACAAAGACAAAATGCTCCAATAAACCCTCCCACCGCCATCGGATCACCAGGCACAGAGAACTAGAGACATTGGAGTAGAACATAGGCGGGCTAATTTCGTCCGCCTTGATGGAACAAGGATAGCCTCACTAATAAGGCATCCCCCATCACCTATAAGACATCTGACACCACCTCTTCCTCAATGGGACATTCCAGCTTATGGAGACAATAGGAGAAATCCTCCCCCATCTACCAACACTTATGTCCCACGAACACGGGTCGAAAATCCAGATCCTCAGCCCCAACCATGAGCTGTAAGCTTCGCAAATGAGATTTATTGGATCGAAAGTTGTTGTAGCAGTAGGTCTGAGGGCGATCTAAGAAATCAGTTGAGTTCAGCATAGAGCCCTCGGTACGATCCGTAACCCAATTTGCGTGGTCGTCTGAATTCGTAGAGAATGAATCCAGCTCGGAATGAAGATATTAGCTATACTCAACAAGAAGGAGGTATTTCCATAGTAAGTGATACCAGGAATGCCCCATAACACCAAGCTCGAGCTTGGAGGGACTAGGGACCAAACCCTCGAAAGACTAGCCTTGATGGAAGAGAAAATGAAGAGGCTTTTATCTGGAAAAGAAAAAGACGATTGCGACTCAGATGAGGAACTCGAGCATTTCGCTCAGAATATTGAAGCAGTAACATATCCGGTAGGCTTTAGAATGCCACACCTGTCAAAATTTGATGGAGATGGAGATGGAGATCCGTCAGATCACCTCGGAATGTTTAACACCATGATGATGGCTCACAATATTGGGCTCGATCTAAGATGTATTTTATTTAGTGCAACTCTGTTTGGGCCAGCCAAGCAATGGTTTAAGCAATACAAGAGGCATTCCATAAGGTCGTGGAAAAAGTTTTCTTCTGATTTCAAAAAAGCATTCCGAGCTTCACAAGTAGCTCGGGTTGATACTAATTCATTGGCCAACGTAAAGCAGCAACCTGGCGAGACGTTTAAAGCATATCTAAGTAGATTTTCCAATGTCACTACATGAGCTAGGGATGCTGATGACAACTCTAAGCTAATAGCAATAAGGACAGGAATCCTCGTCAGGGGTGACCTGTGACAGGAAATCCAAAGAAAAGGAGTTAAGAGTGTGGATTAATTCTTTGCCCGAGCTCAAGAATGGATTAACCTAGAGGAGGCGTGAGCTTCTATTGCGGGAACCAGCCAGACCCATGTTCAACCCGTTGGAGTTCGCAGCTACACCTCAAACCGTTACCCAGAATAACGAAGGGGGTAATAACAAAAGGAAGGGAAATGGCGAGAGCGACCAGAGTGGGACAAAGAAAAATAAGTCTATGGAGAAGTTCAAACCTGTTTACGCTACTTATACCGACCTAACTAATACTAGGGAGCACATCTTCCTGGAAAATTCTAATCACCTTCCCTGGAAGAAGCCAGAACCATTAAAGAACCAGAGGGCGAAGAAAGATTCATAAAAGTTCTGCCGATTCCATAATGACATCAGTCATAACACTGATGATTTCCGGAAACTGAAGGATGAGATTGAAACCCTCATTAGGGTGGGACTTTTGGCCTAGAACGCCCGAAATCGGGTGAATCCGACTAGAAAAAAAAGGGGTTATCTGTAACTGATTTGAAGGCGACCTCAATGGATTTGTATGGGTTTTCTGGTGAAGGGCCGTCAACCATCGGGACGATCAGATTGGTGGTGACATTAGGAGAAGACTTGCAAATTTTTCCCAAGTTACTTGAGTTTGTGGTAATCGATTGTCTAACTGCATACAATGCGATTTTGGGCCGACCTGCGCTGATGGCATTTAAAGCCATAACCTCTATCCAACACCTAGCAATGAAATTCCCCTTAGCCACGAGAATATGCACCAACAGAGGTGATCAGCTCGCTTCCAAAGAATGCTATAACATTTCTATGAAGGGAAAATCACAACCCAGGCAGCAAGCGATGGTCATAAATGATGGAGGTGAGGAGTCCCAGGAAATAGAGGTTACCCGCATTGCGGAAGAACCTCAGCAAAAAGTGGATAGTGACGTCGCCCAACGCGATGGCATTAACCCATGGGTAGGTGAATATAGATCAGAACTCAAAGCCATAGAAGAGCTAAAGGAAGTAAACATCGACCCCAAAGATGCTTCAAGAGACGTAAAGATTGGGAAGAATCTTGATGATAAAAGGAAGAAGGAGATGGTTGATTTCTTACAGGAAAACCTGGACGTTTTCACTTGGTCAAATGAAGATATGGTGGGAATAAGTTCAAATGTAACCATGCACACCTTAAATTTTGACAAGAATGTACCTGGAAAATCTAAAAAATGAAGACGTTTGTGAACAATCCGAGCTGAAGCCCTTGAGGAAGAAGTAGCTTTATTATTAAAATATGGGTTTATCCAGGAGGAAAAATACCTGATCTGGGTCGCCAATCTCGTGTTGGTCCCGAAGCCAAACGGTAAGTGGAGGACCTGTATTGACTTCTTCGATCAAATTAAAGCTTGTCCCAAGGATTATTTCCTACTGCCAAGGATTGATCAGTTAGTAGATTCCATGGCAGGTCACGAGCTCATGTCCTTCATGTACGCGTATTCTAGATATAACCAGACCGCGATGAATCCTGCGGACCAGGAATATACTTGCTTCATGACCAAACATAACATATACTGTTATAAAGTTGTGCCCTTCTGGCTGAAGAATTCCGGGGCTACATATCAACGGTTGGTCAACAAGATGTTCCCTAGTCAGATCGGGAGAAGTATGGAAGTGTATGTTGATGACATGCTTATCAAATAAAAAACTGCCAACAACCATGTGTTCGATTTAGAAGAGTGTTTTGGGATCGAGGTGAATCCAGAGAAAATCATATTGTTGTTAGAAATGCCCTCGCCCAGGTCGTGTAAAGAAGTTCAAAGTCTAACTAGAAGGGTGGCAGCTTTGAATCGTTTCATTTCAAAATCAATTAACAAGTGTCTGCCATTCTATAACTTGCTCAGAGGAAACAAAAAATTTGAGTGGACCAAGGAGTGAGAATAGGCATTCCACTACCTAAAAACGCATTTGGCTGAGCCCCCCTTATTATCTAAACTTATGTCTCGAGAATCAATGTTCCATTATTTGGTCGTGACAGAGAATGCAGTCAGTGCCGTGTTAGTTCGAGAAGAAGACTGTGCTCAGAAACCAGTTTATTATGTAAGCAAGAGACTTCTCAGAGCCAATTCATGATATCCACTGATAGAGAAGCTGACATTCTGTCTGATATTGGCTTCCAGAAAGCTCCGGCCATATTTCCTATCCCACTCAATCAGCATATTTACCACCAACCTTTAAGGTAGGTTTTGCAAAAACCTGAAATGTCATGACATCTTTTAAAATGGGTCATTGAACTTAGCCAGTTTGAGATATTTTAAATGCTACAGACCTCAATTAAAAGTCAAGCCCTTGCTAATTTTATGGATGAATGCACCGGTTTTCAAGAGGAGCTCTTGGGGGAGTCGGTGCAGGAATTATGAAAAATCTTCATTGACGGATCGTCAAACGAGAACAGATCAAGAGTTGGGATTATCTTAATCTCACCAGAAGGGTATCGATTTCATACAACTCTGAGGATCGGATTTGAGGCATCCAACAACGAAGTCGAATATGAGGCCTTACTAGAAGGATTGAGGGTAGCAAGAGAACTCAAGGTGAAAGCCATCAAATGCTATTCCAAACTCGTGGTCAATCTGGTATTGGGAGAGTATCAAGCCCGAGGTACCAAGATGGGGGCCTACCTAGGTAAGGTAAAGGGAGAACTGTCAGAATTTGAGTACAACTTTGTTGAACAGATACCCCGCAAGCAGAATTCTAATGCGGATGTTTTAGAACGGCTTGCTACCACAAAAGAGGCTGAGACATTGAATGTGGTGCCAGTGGAGTTCTTGGAGAGCCCAAGCGTGACAAGAGAAGTGATAGAAGTCGGAATGATCGACATAAGGCCGACCTGGATGACTCCCATAATAAAATACCTTACAACTGGAAAGTAACCTGACGACAGAAAAGACACGAGAAAAATACTTTATCAAGCTCCTCTGTACGTAATAGTAGATGGAACCTTATATCGGCGTGGTCATTCGTTGCCTCTCCTATGATGTGTTCTACCCGAGGAAGCCAAAACCAATTTACAAGAAATACACGAAGGCTTTGTGGAGATCATGCTGGGGGGCAAAACCTTGCACTGAAGATACAAAGGCAGTGCTATTTCTAGCCCACTTGAACGAAATACTCGATCTCGTATGTTCAGAAGTGCGACAAATGCCAGAGTTTCGCCATGGTTGCTTGAGCTTCTCTGGTCGAGCTAACGATGATTTCATCCCCATGGCCATTTGTTGTATAGGGAATCGACCTAATAGGCTCCCTACCTATGGGAAAGGGGGGAGTTCGTTACGCGGTGGTGGCGATCGACTACTTCACGAAGTGGGTAGAAGTCGAGCCTCTGGCAACCATCACTTCAAAAAGAGTCATGGACTTTGTGGTAAAGAATATTATATGTCATTTTGGGCTTCCTAAAAGGATCATTTCAGACAACGAGAAACAGTTCAACAGTGATCTCTTCACTGACTTCTGTGAAAATATGGCATCACGAAAAGTTTCTCGTCAGTAGCATATCCACAAGCCAACGGGCCAGTCGAGGCTACAAACAAAACCCATAAGGCAAGCCTGAAGAAAAGGTTAGAAAAAACCAAAGGATTATGGTCCGAATAGCTCCTGCAAGTACTTTGAGCCTACCAAACATCTCATAGGACCTCCACGGGGCATACTCCTTTTTCCTTAACTTTTGGAAGCGAAGCCGTACTTCCAATCGAAGCCATGGTAGCTACTCACAGGAAAAGGACATTTAATCAATAACATAATGATGGACTACTTAACGCATCTCTCGATCTGATTGAGGAAAAACAAGAGGAGTCACAGTTACAGCTCACCCATTATCAACAAAAAATCACTCACTATTTTAATTCTAATGTTAAGGGGCACAGACTTGGTTTGGGTGACCTAGTTCTCCGAAGGGTGTTTTTGGCAAACAAAGACCCCAAGGATGGTGTATTAGGCCCAAACTGGGAGGGACCATACCAGGTCATAGAAGTTTTGCTTGAAGGGACTTTCAAGATAGCTCAACTGAATGGGGAAGTAGTCCCACGGACCTAGAATGCTCTGCAATTGAAAAAGTATTATCAATTGTACCACCATCAATGTAATGCTTATTTATAAAATCCACTTTTATTAAATAATAGATGGATCGTTAAATAACTATTTCTTAGTGCTATTATTGCAAGCTCGTGTTCTCATATTTGTAAAAGCAACCAAGAAAGTTTATACATTTTGGTTACTTGAGGGGCACATAACCGAAGTTGGAAAAATTATGCCTTCTCGGATAAGATCAAAAAACTTAGAAGCTTGGAAAAATTGATAATTCAACGACTTTTTAAAGCTCGAGTTTTCCATAAACCTAGCACAAACTAAGTTTAAATCATTTAAAACCCTGGACGTAACCAGGTCCGAAACTTAGAAATTTGGGAAAATTGATTATTCAACGGCTTTGTAAAGCTCGAGTTTTCAATAAACCTAGCGCGAACTAAGTTTAAATCATTAAAAACCCTTGATATAACCAAGGTCGAGGCCTGATTCTTAACATGTCTGATAAAAATAAGCAAATAAAAAATTGGATATAACCAAGTTTGATAAGATCTATCTCGATCTAAAAGTCGATTCCTAAAATCTCGAATGTACAAGAGTCCAAGGATTCATAAGCATGAGAAGTTAATAAAGGAAAGATGAATGGGTCAAAAGTTAGATATATATTAAAATAAGACAAAAAAAATATTGTCACATCAAGGAGAAAAACCCTCGAACTAAGCCCGAAGGCAATAGTTTAATATCAAAAGACTTAGACCTTGTCAGCTCGACCCGCAGAAGTGACCTCCTCACCGTCTCCCTCCACCACTTCGGATGCCTACCAGTCTCTGAGGGATCTTGCAAGAACCGATCCTTGAATTTAGCAAGGTACGGATCCCATAGACCATGTTCCATAAAAGAGAAGTTCCCGTCCTTGTTGAAAGCCCAGCAATGGTATAGCATCTCCTCCATGGTTGATGATGATGCTGCCTTTTCCCCCTTGGCTTTAACTTCGACCTCAAGTAGTTTCTCTTTGATCTCACAAATCTCGACTTGAAGCTTTTAAGCATGATGGTTCGCTTCTGCGGTTTGAGCTTCGGAGGTGGATAGTGCGGTCTTTGCGGCTTGCTCTTTTCCTTGGGAAGAGGTGAGATCAGCCTTGGTAGCCTGCTCATTCATCTGAGCACCTGTCAAGGCAGCTTTGGCAGCCTACTCACCTTCCTTAGCATCATTCAAGGCGACTTTGGCAGCGTCCAACTCAGTCAAGAACCCTTCATTTTTGGCCCTATGGGGATGAACCTCATAGAGTTCTTCGGAACTGGTTCCCAAGCTGAGCTCGTATCCTTACCCTTAGCAAAGGAATTTGAAGTATTCCCCATTATAGGGGTAGCCTTCTTCGCCACCCTGGGTTTCTTCACGACTGGGCCCGTGCCGGTTTTCATAGCCTAAAAGGCAGTCCGTAGGTCGGGAGCTTCGATCGATTCCATCTCTTTGCCTAAAAAGAACAAAGGGAGTTAGTTCACATAAATGATGCTTTAAAAATATATATAAGGAAAGAGGAGGAAACAAAGATCCTACCCTCTGGGCTGGGGGAGGAATCTATTATCACCAGCTCAGGTGTTTCGACCGAGATAGGCATGACCTCCGGCCTTGGAATTAACGGAGGGGAAGGGGAATCTAAATCTAATATTTATTGGATCCTAAGGGGTTCAGGTCCTTCCTCGGGACTGGATTTGTCTACGTATTGTCTGAACCCAGGGGTAAATGCACCCTGGAGCAAAGAATTCCAGGTCCTATAGTTTATCCCGTATTCTTCAAAAATAGCGGATCTAAAGTTTAGGGTATTATCAACTACTATAGTTCTTCTAGGGTAGCTATGGTCATAGCGTACCACTAGGTGATCTATGCACTGGAGAAGGGTTACGTTTAGGTCCGGGTTAATTGGATGGCGAGTAACGAGCTCGTTTGGGTTATAGAAAATAAACTTAAAGTCGGCAACAACCCTATGCAACTCCCTAAAAAGGTATGGGTACCTTGGCCGGAGGGGCCGGCTGCTGCCCCAGAAGCAGCCCGGCCCAGATCAGATCCTTGGTCAGCCTCGGGAGCCCTTCTTTTCTGAATGAGAGGTACCTCGGCCTCTTCCTCGTCAGTTTCCTCAGCGGTTGGCATAGCCTCTTATGAGGAGGGAAGCTCGGAGATCGTTAGAAGGGAAACTCGGGTCCTCAGAGCTAGAGTCTGACCTTCACCAATTAGCTTACATGCCAACATGGTGGCATCGTTCATGACCTGACGATAATCCTTTTGGCCAGAGGGAAGACTGGCCAATTTCTCATATTGACCCCCGAGGGTCACAGATTTGTTCGTCCTCATAAATATGGTTGCACGAGAAACAAACTCAATTAAGACATGTAAAAAAAAGGAAATATTTTAAAGGAACAAAAATTCATGAGCTGAATTTGCAAAGATAAGAGACTTACGAGGTCGGTTGAAGTATCGGTGTTCGCAATTCATAAAGCCAACTTTGTAGTCATTTGGATGATTGGGAAGCTCAATGACGGGGGCGGAGTTTGGAAAACGCCTGAGGTAATAAAACCCGTCTCCTCGTCCTTTCTGATCAAGGCTAGCTTTGAGGCAGAAGAAGTATAATATGTCTACCGGGGTGGGGAGCTCCTACTCGTGCTTCAGAAATAAATACTTTAGCCCCACCATAAACCTGTAGGAGTTGGGGGGAGCTGGAAAGGAGCTAGTTTTACGTAGTTTAGGAAATCTACAAAGTATTGGTCCAAGGGAAGGAAGGCACCAGCCTTCAAATGCTCATCGCTCCAGGCTGCGTATTCATCTTGGAAAGGGGCACAGCTCCTTTCCCCTTCGAACACAGGTCGGGCGAGGATAATGCCAGCATCGATCTCTATGTTGTGGCTCAACATAATCTTATTCACCTTCCCTTGAGTTGTGATTTTTGAGATGATGTGCTCGGTCTCAAAGAACACGTTGGGGTCGACGGGAATTTCTTTCTCCACTACCGGACCAAAGTGTAATGCCCCGAATTCTCCGGTATGGTTTAATGGCGGGATTAGTAGGCCGGGAGGGCCATACTTGTTTAATTATGCCATTAAATGATATTATGCATGTATATGTGAAGTATATTTTGATATGATGTTATATGCGTGCATGTTGGTCCACATTTGAATTATTACGCTATTTTGATAATCTGGCCCATTGAGGGTGAATATGTGTATTTGGGTGCATAACTTGATTTGTGAATGAGATTCCATTATTATGGAGATATATTCAAGCTATTCGGCATGAGACGGTCATATATAATGGATTAGCGGTTTTGTCATAATGGGGTCAATTTTGGGATAATAGAAATGTTTATTTGATGATAAATTGGGAATATTTGAGATCAGGGTGAAATTTCAGAGGTTTTGACTATAATGTCCCCGGGGATATTTTCGGGACCTCGAGCATTAGGTTTTATTTGAGGTTACTTAAGCTTGAAGTAGCTGTCAGATAGAACGTACGACTAGAAAATTGTTCGTTCTCCCTTTCGATAGTCCGTTTTACCGTTTGAGCATTTTCGAAGATATCTCGAGTTCTAGGAGTCGGAATCAAGCGAGGATTGAGGCATAGCGATCCTAGGAAAGATTAGAAGCTTCTTAACCGAAGGATTTGACGAAAAACAACCCGATCGAAGGTAATCGAAGTTTAAGTTTTGAGTTTCCGAGTTTTTAAGCTTTGAATTAGACTTTCTAAATTGTTGAGTTTTTGGTTGGTTTAAACCTTGGGTTTTGGAGCTTTGAGAAGATTGGGAACTTTGTTTTGATGATTGGGGAATGTTTAGGTACGATTTTGGAGGCCTTGGAGGGTTAAAAACATGTTTGGGAATGGGCCAGAGTTGAGGGTCGCGGCCCTGTTCTTGGGGTGCCGCGGCCCTGCCTTAAAGAAGCAGGTGGGCTCTTTGTGCCTACTGGGCACCGCAGACCTTGCCTCGGGAAGTTCTGGGGGCCGCGGCCCAAGGTGCCAGCGCCACAGTCCTTGCCCTGTTTTCACTTCGTTTGCTCGTTTTGACCCCGGGAACTTATCTATAGGCCTCGGGAGTGTTCCTACTACTTGGATTAGTTGGGATTGATCTTCCGGAGGCTAGATATTGGTGTGGGAACCTATGTTGATCATTATTATTAATGATGTCCCGTGTTTTGTTATGATTAGGTGACCGCTGAAGGACTAAATGTTGATCGTTCTCAAGGGTCGTTCTTTAAATCTTCCTAGCTCGAATCTGAGGTAAGAGAAATGCACCCTATGTATATATGACATGCATGATTATTATTGAGGCATGTTGATTGATAAATGTGGACATGAATTGCATATTAAATGCTAGTGAATGTTGATCACTTGTTAATGGCACTGACTAGTCACAGATACTGACCTAAGAGTCAGAAATAACATAGCGTCGTGAACGTCGAACCAAGTGAAGATTAGATCTAATCAATATTAGCATTGAATGGCTCTATGGCATTAATGTTGGACCGACTCAAAGGTTGATGAACTTATAAGCGCTTGTCTGGTCTAAGACCAGTTATTCAGAGCCAGGGCATATGGCCCCGGTGACTGTTTGTCACATGGCTAGGGAACGTCGTTCCAGGGTTATGACTCTATGGTCATGAGGAAGGTTATTTTATGTTGGTGACTATTCACCATACACCTATCCTGTTGAAATTTATGAAAGGTTCTCTTATCAGTTAAGCCTGGTGACCCTATCGTCACATGGCTAAAGGGTGCTGTCCCCATATTAATGACTTTTGCGACTGTCACCTATTTGTTTGGACTGTTGGTCCTGAATGGTTATTACGATCATTGTTGATATTATATCATGTTTTACTATGCTTTTCTTGCTGGGCCTTGGCTCATGGGTGCTATGTGGTGCAGGTAAAGGGAAAGAAAAGCTCACCCAGCCTTGAGTGGAGAGCTTAGGTGGTGATGTGTACATATGCAGCCGCTTGACCACCACGAGCAAGGTGTTCTCAGAGGAACTAGGGGGTTTACCCTATTTTTGCCGCTTAGGTCGGTGGGATTGTAAATTTGAAATAGTAATGACCATTTTGTACTGAGAACAGCTTGTAATTGCTTTGATTAGCTCTGCAGAGCAGTTTGTAATGAAAATATCCATTTATTTTTTATTAGTTTTTCACCTTAACCTGTTAATTACACTTAGAGCACGTTTTTGACCAAAGGACTCGGGTAGCGGGTCAAATTTCTGGTCCACCGTTCACCGTAACTGTTCTGGGGTAACCAGGGCATTACACGAAGTGTGGAATGGGAAAGTGAGGGACAACCTACTTCCCTTTGTCTTTGCATTGGGTAGATGAGCTCACAAATTTCTTCTTTAAGGGGGGGGGGCATCAGATCGCCTGACGGCAAAGTGACCTAGTTAGTAGGCGACCTAGGATGATCTATAACTATGTCACGAGGGTATGGACGAAATGGGTTATTTTTGTTATACGAGCTAAAGTTAGCCTCAGCCCCACCGCGTGATGCCACGCGATATCCTAGGCTACGCTCTTTGGTTCATCAATAGTCCCCTTCTATTTATGGATCCGTGTGTCAGAAACGCCAGGCCACAACTTTCCTCTGAAAAGTGTTTTTGTGCAAAACCACCTAAGGAATCGTAACCCTTAATCTACCTGGTATTAAACCTAGAGACCTTACAATTTTTATGCCCTAAACAAGTATTTTCTAAACCTATTTGACATTAAAACTACCCCATATTAACCCAGAAAGTTACCTAGTTTTATGAATACTTCTTTTGTAAAACCATATTCGGTTTCACTTATGGAGCCTAAAAGTCGAAACCTATTCCCTATTAGCATTCATAGAAGCCTAACAATAACGAACGATGAATATTGCTAAAAAAAAGAGATGAAAAAGAAGTTTCTTTGGGTCATGAAAGATAAAGATACTTACAGGAAATGTGTTCGACGACTAGGGGATATAGAAACTGATCACAAAAAACTCTTGGAACGCTTCTGAGTAATCTAAGCACTACGAATAGTTCTTGGAATTCTAGGGAAGAAGAAGAAAGTTTGAAAAGTGTGAAAAAAGGTATTTTTTGAATGCAAAGGTGGTGAAGTCTTAGGCTGATCACCCTATTTATACGTAAACCATGGAAATCAATCTAGACAATTCGTTAGGGTTAATTCAAGATCCAAGGACCAAGGTTAAACAGACCACATGGCAGAAAAAAGTTGACAAGACAATTATTGCAGTCCTCAAAATCTGAACAAACGCCAATTGCAGAAGACCACGTGTTTAGTACTTGAGTAGTAGGCAGGCATGGTTTTATGTAGCAGAAGTTTAAAAGCCCCTACTATGTAGGTCAGAAAATGATGGCATCATACACGAGCAGGATCTTGGAGGGAAAATGTTGTACCCTAATCTTAGCATGAGTTCATTCACTCATATCAGGTACAGCTGATAGATAAATATGTGGAAAAGTAATCATGTAGAATATCTGATTATTTTCTATACAGACAACTCGAGGTTTGTAATGGTCTGACCTAGTGTTAGGCGTCCTGACTTTATCACGAACTACAAATAAGATAAGTCATCAAAGCACTAGCTCAGGGTCAGATAGCTGTCAGAATACAAGCTCGTGGAAGATACGCAACTCAGGTGATTCAGATATAACGCATACTGCATACTAAAGGATTCCCAAAGATTCAGGATTTTCTTATACACTTATTCATGACCATGCTATCATATTTATTATCCAAGATAGCAAAATATTTACTTTGTGATCAAATCATATCCCAATATAAATGGGAATTATTTGTATTGAATGTAGATATTATGTAAATGCATGATTGACTCACGTGGCTACCCAAACCTGTAAATGGAATTCCCTTATACTGGGAATATTGGACAGGAAAGGGAGGATATTTCTGTAATGCCAAAACTCTACCAATGTAGAGAGAGAAACAGCAATAATATTGACTCGTGGACTAGGTGAATTTTAACCACTGAACCACGTAAAATTTCTGTGTTCTTGAATGAATTCTGGTTATTTTTCATTACGATTTACTACAAAGCACTAATCTGCATTATTATTTCTTAATACACTGTTGGCAAAAAACCGCACCAATGCATACAAATTTGAAATGTCTAATACATTTCCAGATTCATGTGTCTCCTCTACAGTTATGGATGCTGATTCTGATATCAATCTTTGAAGATTTAAAATTAGTTCATCCTTTAGGATTTTAGGTCACTGCCTAAATGCACATACATATAATCTCTATTATATTTAAGATACTCAAAATTAAGTCCTTATAATTATTCAATGACACAATCCATCATAGGATTGACAACTGCTGACTATTCCCACTATTTAACAAAAGTCAATTTGGAAACGTAACATTCGATACATTAAACAGTCTATCACTGAGTTGTGGGAATAACTGTCTCATGTCCTCCTTTGATAGTAAAAGAATAAATGGACATTATTATTTAGATAATACATCCTCCTGACCAGGAAGGCAAAAAGCCTTTCTTGGATTGTTGTAAACTAAAGCATTTAAGCTTCTAATCTATATAAATTGCTTGAGACAGTGCCTAAGGATTGTTCTTTCAATCTCTATAGACTCGAATGTATAGAACATTCTTGACTTTTCTAAATCTAATATTTAGAAATGTTCAGCTAACCATTTCTTTTCTATTGACGATTTCTCTACATCATTCCCAATGATTAGAACGTTGTTAATATTAAGAATAAGAATCACAACAGAATCTTTATGGTCGAGATCTTCAAATTATTTTGTCATGTCAGCCATTCAGTAAAGACTACTTAGACATCCATTTAAATTAATCTCATAATCCATGCACAAACCAATGGATAAGAGTATGTAAAAAGATTTAAATTTGGTTACAGTAGAAGATATTTATTCGAGTAATAAATTATTCTTTCTGTTCATAGACTTAGGCTATTAATCTAACTTTGAAAAGTCTGTACTTTCCTCTGTTGTCCTCTTCATCTTGAATATCCTTCTTCAAATTTTATTTCAATGAACTTTAGTTGGATGTTCAAGAATCCATATGTCATAGAATTCCAAATTCCATTTATAGATTCATGGTGTTTCAACCACTGTTTTCCATAAAAAACTTTTCATTTCATACTAATATGTGAATGAAATATAGTTAGATTGTGTTACACACAATTAAACTATCTTTACATTTGTAATGGAGTAGTTACCAACTAACGCTCCCACTACAACAATGCTTTACAGAATTTGTGATATTATTTGACTTTATCATTGTTAATTATCAATAACTTGCTTACTTGACTAGAAGTCATTATTTCTAGTACAGCTTAACTAGAAAATATAGTGATTATAATAATTATGTTTCATTAAAGTAGCATTGAAGAGATACAAACTCTTTTGTAATCTTTTAGGATTATTAAACAGTTTCACTAAATGGCTTCATTGAAAAAATTTCAATTTATTCACATAACCACTTGTGAATCCCAAGTTCTAAGTTTTTGATGTTGTACAATCAAACATGTACAGAGTATAACAAGTGTTAAAATTATAGAAATAATAAAGACGATAATGATTACTCATTATCTATTTAATCTTATCTAATATGATTATATTCCATTTCCAAAATACTAATTTTGCTTAGCATTCTAGTTATATGTGAGTTGGGTTTGAATTTCAAGTTCACATGCAAATTACTTGAATGCCAAATTCAATTTTAGACTTCCTTTTGATCAGATCAAACAAGTCTCTAGGTGACTTTACTTTTAATGTTTGCACGAAAATTTCTAAAAAAATTCTTTGCATTCAATCAAAGTTAAACATATCTTAAATAAATGTCAATCAATATGGACTTACTATTTATTATTTATTTTAGCTTTGAACATTAAAATGTTCAACATACATCTCTATGTATTAGCTAAACGATTATGTGATTTTTGAGCCTTTATAAGAGAAATATCTTTTGGTTAACTTTAATTAACAGACTATATAAACAGGGAGAGAACCAATGAATGGTTCCAATAAAAGATTGTATTTTATTTATTTTGTGTGTCTAATTAATTACAAGTCAATCTCAAAAATAATTTACATATATGTTTCACTTAATTGTGGTTGGAATAAGATGTCTTATTTATTAAATCTATGATTTGCACACTAATGAATAATTTATAAATAAATGGAATATATTTATTAAATCTACGATTATGTGAATCCCTTTGTACCATCTTCTTATATGGTTAAGACTAAATAGAATCATTTCCAAGAGTTTTTCAATGAGGTATGTTTGATTTCCCAAGTTTTCACTACATGATCATGATTAAGAGAATTAACCATTGTTGCTGAAAATAAATAAATAAAATATAATGAATTAAAATATATAATAAAGATCAGACTTTATTTGGAAAAGTAAACATAATGCGTGAATGCAACATATAAAAATACATAAAATATATACTAATCCACGATAAATTAATTTGAAAATTAATGGACCGCCTTGGGTAGGTCAAACTAACTCCAAATTAATTTTGAGACAAATCTCAATTTCATAAGTGAAAACTTAAAAACACATTTTTCTCTTTTGACTTACGAGCTATCGCTAGTTTTGTCAAGATGCACTAGTCGTGCTTGAAAGCCTAGATACACCTTTGGAGTGTAACCCATTATTTTCAATCAATGACTTAACTCAAGAATGTGCCTTAGGGTCAATCAAACTTGAAATACATTACTAATTATATTCTCATAAGAGAAGTCAACCTTGAGATAAAATAAACAAATTCGGAAGCCTTTGCTTAGGGAGGACGCAAACGAAGGCGACACGTGGCCCTTCCTATGCCTCTCGGTGTTCAACCAATAATAGAGACCATGTGACTTATTGTCATAACTCCCTCTCCCACTCACTATTTTGAAAAAAAAATTATTTTTCACAAAATCAATATTTTTTAATTTAGTTGTAAAAATAAATTTAATTATTTTTGCCAAATGATATTATAATAATTACTAATCTAATTAAGAAAAACAAAACAAAATTGTGCCTTAATTCTAATTCTAATTTTGCTTTAATTAAGAGAATATCATTTTTAATTTAATAAAATATTTTTCATTAAAACAAAAAATTCAATAACTTTAATTTTGATTTACCATCTTAACTAATTAAGAGTACATTTATTATTATATGAATTATCACATATAAATATATAAAAAAAAAAAATATGTACGTAACAGGATGTTCATACGAACGTAATGCATGCTAATTGCATACTGTGTGGGTATATGAATGACATGTTATAATGCATGACAAAATATTAAACATTTTAATCACATTTAAACATTTATAATAAGTAGATAAAAGCGGGTATGGTAATTTTTGAGTATTTCTAGAAAAATTACAACACTTGCAAAAAATACATGAAAATGTAACCTAGACAACTTAAGGCCTGGTGAAGAGCACCTTGATCTTGAACCTTAAGATGAAGTCTTGTTGAGCCAATGCCACCATTTTCCATATCCATTTTGAATTATACAATTTTTTTTAATTATTTTAAACAAACTTTTGAAATAATTAAACTTTTGGTTTTAACTCCCAAAAAGTTTCTAAGGCCCAATTTGAATTCGGTAATTTAATTCAAAAATAAATTAAAAATTTTAATTTAATAAATTAAAATTTAAGATAATTTTAATTTTGGATGTTTTAATTAAAACAATTTTAATTATAGAAGATAACAATTAAAATATTTTTAAATAAGAAAAATAATCAATATTATTTCAATTAAATAAATTTCCAAATTAAACTCATTTTAATTCAATTTCAGATTTTTAATTAAAACAATTATGGCAACAACACATTAGGGTTTGTATGATACAAACCCTTGGTGTGTACCAAGTGAGTCGGCGGTCGGGAGGTCCGGCGGTGGAGGAAGGCAGGGGCGCACACTAGGAAGGCTAGGCGCGGCAGGGGCATGCGGAATTGGGCAGGCATGCACGGTAGGGGCGCGAAGCTGGTCAAGCAGGCGCGGTAGGGACGTGTAGGCCTGGGCAGGGCTGGGAGGCGCTGGGGCGCGGGCTAGCGTAGGAGGATGGCTCGGGGCTCGGGCTATCTTAGAATTTTACCCATAATTTTTTAAAAGAAAAATAAAAAATGCCTATGATCCAAAATTGACTTACATATTTCATCTAGAAATTTTAAGAACGATTCATAACCCAAAAGCACCATTATTAAATAACCCTTAAGAATCTATCATCATGAAAATAAACATCCATCCACTCAAAAAAATATCACATATAATAAAAAAATGCACATAATCCCACACAGCAATTAATAATATGCTTAGATTAATAACATGGCTGTGATACCAATTGTTTGGAAAATAATCAAAGTACGCAGGGGAATAGGCGTGGTAGGCCCATTATGTATACAACAACAACAATTTTCCATCTCTCATATAAACATTTATATGATCAAGAAAATATCCAGACAAAAACATTAACATACAATATTATTAATCATGTAAAATATAGATAAATATACAATATATATATCAAATAAACATATACATAAATATTCAAGAACATGAGTATTTACCTCTTGAAGTCTATCAAGTGTCCTTGAGTCATTTTTGTATATATATCGATCTTCATATCCAACGCTTTGATTACTCAAACCACGATCTTCTGAAGTGTTCTCTATACCTCAAGATGTATATGGGCACATAGAGAACATGAGTTTGTAATTTAGGAATCACAAGTATTTCTCAACACATGAGAACTTGGATTATGGTCTGAGAAAGGTTAGAATAAAGAAGAAGAAGATAATCTTTTGTCTGACAAAAATTATGAAAAGTATTCTCTTGTCTTGCGTTTCTTCTTCTTATTCTATATCATATATATAGAAATTATTATATTACCTTATTATTCCTAATAATAATAATAATAATAATATCATAATGATGATATGAATTGTTTTAGGTAAATATCTAACTTACAAAATGTTGAAATATCTATTTTAAAATTATTAATTAATTAAATAAATAAAATAAAAACTACACAAATACAATATTTGTACACTATTACACGCATGGCACAGTCTCTCGACTGTGTCATACGTGAAATGTTAATTCCCTTTTTATGGATATTACATTTTTCTTTTATTTATTTATTTAACTAAAATCAATCTTCCACAAAATAAGGTATTTATATTTTTAAGGAAAATATGACAACCATATTTCAAATTTTAAATTTTAAATTCAAAATGCAAAATTTAAATTGATGATCATCATTATAATCATCTTTTAAAATTCAATAAATAAAAAACAATTTTTGACTTGCCAATTTTATTTTCTCCCACTCCAATAAAATAATTAATTTCAAAATTTTATTTATTTATTTACATATATGAATTTTGAAATTATATATTTAAATCAATAAAAATATTTTCAAAAATTTAATAATTAATTCAAAATTAATTATTTAACCCTAATTTTTATATAATTGTATATTTGACCCGAAGAATAAAATTCTTCTCGAATTTCTAAATTACAGTTTTACCCTTGTATCAACTCTTATCTTGATATGGTGTTAATATAGCCACCCTGGGGACCTATGGATCTATAATATCAAGCTCTAATAAATATTAGATTATTAATCAAAGCTCTTCGATTAAATAATAATATTTATTAATCTCATGATTACTCCACTATAAATATGAGATTGAACTCTTGATAATTATAGACATATATTTACATAGTACTTTATTAAAGAATAAAGTGTCTATTGATATAATCATTACATACAACGTTAATCATCTATTAATGGTTATTAATTACTTTTAGCTATATCTTGTTCCTAGAGTACCATTGATTTTACTGGTGAAGGTTGTGTCACAACAAGTTCGCGACATGAGCGCTCATAACATTTTCACTTCCAAAGTCAACCCAATAGGGAACCATTATTCAATCTATAAGAAGGTATAGATTACATATTTGTTAAACTATGTCTCCATCCATATATATCATTGAGTCCCCAAAACAATTGTTCTTAGCCTGGTCATTCTGACAAACCTTAACGCATGAATCAAATGATCAGATGACATATATATGATTTCATAGCAACCTCAGGATTAAGATCATCGTGTATATGATCATCGTTTGATGTGTTTTATTAATACTATGAAATAGTGTTTAAACAAGTATTAACAAATCACATCTGGTCTATTTCTATATATATCACTATATATAAAGTACCTTCACTAAAGTGCCCTACTACACTAGAGACCCGGATCTAGGTCACTTTTATTAATAATACTAGCGAACCGTACTAGCAATAATTAATCTAAAGATTCCATATAACTTTATTTTACTGCGCATTGTTTTAAGTTTATTATCTTAATCTGGATCCTTTCGTACCGGCATGAGATTAAGACCACATAGATAAACTTCGGGATTTTATGATATTTACTTAATATTATCAACATAATACCCAACATAGTCTATGTATATATAATAATTCAACTCAATTATTCATTTCATTTAAAACATTTTCCAACTACAATTGCTTTAAGGGCACTATTCCCAACACACATTTATGGTCAAATGACTCGTTTAGCGAGTCTAGCACTATTTAAAATACATAGTGTAACAGTCTTGGCTATCTAGGGTGTTACATAGATGTTGCCCTTGCTATTCAATTATAGGTATCAAAATAATCTATGCCCTCCTTTTGTCTAAACCCATTGGCCACCAATCTTGTCTTATAGGCTTGAATGATCCCATTAGTATTGTATTTCATTCAAAATACCCACTTGCAACCAGTTGAATTTGATCCTGGTGGTAGATCAACAATCTCCCAAGTGTGGTTAGACATAATTGAATCCATCTTATCATTTATTGCCTCTTTCCAAAAGTTAGAGTCCCTTGAGGACATTGCTTCTTGGAAAGTCTTAGGATCATCCTCCACTTGTAGTACCATAGGATTCTTCCAAGTAACTCCCTTATGGTTTCACACTACTAGGTAAATAGTCTCCACTTGAGAGGTTTGATTTTGTGATCCACTCTAAGCCTTTGGCTTCTTCTAGGAAATATAAATTTGATGGCCCTTGGATCCAACTTGGTCTTTTTAGGCTCTGTGCTCTTGCAATAAGCAAGGCACCACCCACACTTTGAGATACCCTATGTTGGGCATCTTTCCTTTCCATGTACCATATGGTGAAATTTGATTCTTCTTTAGAGGAATCCAGTTTAGAATATGGCAAGCGGTAAATAAGGCTTCTCCCCATAACAAAAAACTCAAATTTGCATGTAATAGCATAGCATTAATCATTTCAAAATACGTCCTATTTTTTCTTTCCGCTATACCATTTTGTTGGGGAGTATAAGGGGCTGTAAATTCTTGCATTATACCATGCATCTCACAAAACACATTATACTCATTGGAAAAGTATTCACCGCCCCTATCACTTCTAATCACTTTTATTTTCTTTTCCAATTGATTTTCAACTTCGGCTTTATAGATTTTAAACATGCCAAAGGCCTCATCCTTATTCTTAAGAAAGTATACATATGTGAATATATATAGAATAATCATCAATAAAGGTAATAAAATACTTATGTCCTCCTCTAGTAATTATTCTATTCAATTCACACATATCACTATGTATCAAATCTAACAGGTTAGTTTTCCTTTCAACATTAGGAAAAGGTTTTGTTACCATCTTAGATTTAATACATAGCTCACAATTATCATTCTCAACATCATTGCATACAATTAAACCATATTTGATAACTCTTTTAATTGTACTATTATGACAGAAAGTAATAGAATCAAAATCAAGCATATAAGAGGAAGATGAGCATGAATTATTATCAAAACCATTGTCTTTGGTACACAATTTTATCATCCCATCACACACATAACCTTTGCCCACAAAGTAATTTCCTTTGGATAGAATTAGTGTACCGGCCTCAAACACTACTTTGATACCCGATTTGCTCAAAAAATTCCCACTCACAAGGTTCCTACTCATATTTGAAACATACAAGCCATTGGTCAAGAGAACCTTCTTTCTAGATGTGAAGTAAAGACCAATATACCCTTTTCCAAACACCTTGGACCTTTGCTCATTCCCCATTTGGATCTCATGCCCATCCTTTGATTCCTCAAAGGTCTTGAAGACCTCTCTATCATAGGCTACAGGAATGGCGACACAGGTATCATATCACCACCCATGTACCTTTCCTTGGATGGCATTCACCTCACTCATAGTTTAAACCAGCTCCTTTTTGGTTTCGTTGATTTTGGATCCATGGTTATGGGGCTTTCGATACTTAAATTCTCTATCCATGTGACCACTTTTGCCACAAACCAAACAAGTGCCTCTTACACACTTGAATTTCCCTTCATTCTTCCTTGGAGCTAAATGAGTATCTTTCTTTCTTGTGAGTCTTCCCTTCGATTGAGAGGGTTTCTCTATGTCATTAGCCTTGGTTATCCCAACATTGGACTCTTCATACTCTTGTCTCTAGATCAAGACTCCTCTTCAATCCTTAGGTATTTTATGATTTCTTCCAAAGATATCTCTTCATTTTTATGGAGAATATTCCTCCTATTGCCTCTCCAAGATGGAGGTAGTTTGGCTATAATCCATCCCAAAATGAAGGGTTTCGGTAATGTTATCTTAAGAGTAGACAATTTATTAAAAATAAATTGAAGCTCTTGTACTTGGGGAAGTAAGGTTTAGCATCAAAGAATTTAAATTCCATGTATTGAGTGATATGGAATTTCTCGGTACCTTGTTCTTCGGTTTTGTATTTCTTTTCAAGAGTTCCTATATCTCCTTTGTCAATGTAGTGTTTATGTAGAGAACATAGAGGCGATCCGACAAATCATTGAGTATGTGGCCTCTAAAAATGAGTTCCTCTTCTTTCTTTGATCACTTCTTGAGAATCACCATCTTTTGGAGGCTCCAACGTCTTCAAGTCTTTGTCAAGAATGTAGTGAACTTTCAATGTTGTAAGGAGAAGCTTGATCTTGTTTTGCCATCTTACAAAGTTTGAGCCATCAAACCTGTAACGCCCTGGATAGTCAAGACCGTTACACTGAGTGTTTATAAAGGTGCAAGACTTGCTAATCAAGTATTTAGCTCAAAACGTGTTACTGTAACTATAGTTGAACTAGGGTTAAAAGATTTTGGTCTCAATTGCTGCATTTCTTATAATAATCATTTTCTATTTACATGGGATCCCAAAAGTAATAAGTTTAAGACTGTTTACAAAATATTCAAGATTTAAATACAGTGATTAGCCATACAAAGGCAAAATAGACACTTAAACATATCCCGTCTTGTTCCACTCTTCGGCCGTGGCGGCCGAGCAGCTAACTATGTACATTCAGCCCCGCAACCCTCCATCTCAGGATTGGTCCAACTTGCCTTTGCCTTTACCTGCACCACGAAGCACCCGTGAACCAAGGCCCAGCAAGAAAACATAATAACAAAGCACTATCAATCAACAGACAATCAGATATCTCATACTGCATAAGCATGTACTCAATCAGTTCAAGCATTCATGATAATCAAGTATTCATCATACCAAGTATATCAATTCATATCAATAACCAATCCACATATGATAACTAGGGTTAACACCTTTACGCCGCACCCTCTAGTTATCCCACTGACTCCGGCCCGCTTAAACCGAGCTCAGTGAATATTAAGCTGTCCTCGGCTACCAGTGGCCGAGCTGCGCCCTGTGCGAAAGTATAATTTACGAAACCCTTAGGCCATTTATCACATGTCCCATGGCGTAATACCATCTACAACATTATACAGATACCAGGAGCACTTAGTCCCATCACAAACACATAACCAGGTAAAGTTTTCTTACCTTTGGATTTGCTAGCTTTGTTCGATTTGATCCTCAAGCACGATCCCTCTTGAGCCCTAGCGCACACCTAGTCACAACCATAGATCAAAATCATCACCAAACCTCAAGTCTGAAACCTAGCCTCGGGACCAATCCCGAGCCCTCGGGAAGCTCTAATTCCACCAAATGGGGTGGTGGAATTCAACCCCGAACCCATGGGCAAAAACCCTTGAAAATAACCCAAAAACCCTCTTCTGGAAACAGGGTAGCACTACAACACTCTTTTGAGGGCGCTACAGCGCTACAAACAGAACCAAAAACACCTCAGAACACTTTGCCTAGCGCTACAGCGCCCAAAGGCTAGCGTTGTAGCGCTAGTAACAGAACAGCACCCCTACAATTTTTTCCCTCCGATTTTCCCGAGCCATACCTTACCAAAACTTTTCCAAACTTCAACCAAAATTAAAAACAAGCTTATCAACATCCTCCACTCATCCCAAATACAAAAAACCCAATCACATGCATCCCTAAACATAGAATTCACCGTGGCTGGACCCAAAACTCAGAAACTCAATAAAACCACAGAAATCACAAAGCTTAAGCTTGAGTTCCTTACCTCTGATGGATGAGCTTAGCCTAGGTTGTTTCCCACTCTTGCTTTAGCCTTCTCCTCCTCAAATCTTCAGCCTCAACTCCCTAGAATTCCCACAGAATTTTGCTTAGGAAAAACCAACTCAACATCAATACTAGAAACTGAATACTACCCTGAACCTTACCTCAAATGAATGGATTGCCCTTGCCAAATCCTTGCTAATTCTTCAAGCCAGACCAAGGACTCTCGCCTCAAGCTTTACTCTATCTTTCCCTGAGTTTCTGCTCCAAAAACCTCAAGAATTGATGGAGAAGAGCCTAAACCGATGGAGAGAAAAAACAGACTTCTAATTCCCTTTTCTTTCCTTCCTTTCCTTTCCTTTCCTTCCTTCAAAGTTCCAGCCCCTTCTACACTTTCCACTAAGTATAAAACCTTAATAATACCTATCCCTTATAAGCCAAATGACCACAATACCCTCCCATAATTTCCTAAGCCTTTTAATCCACCTAGGGGCATTTTGGTCATTTCACCCAATTCCCGCTAATTCCTCGCATGTCTCTATTATTTACCACTTACTTCCCGACACCTAACTAATCACCAATTATATTCCTCAATATCAAATTGACCCCAATATACTCTCCAAATTCCCAGAAATACCTCCCAGGCTCGCCTTGAGCCAGGTATAAATCCCCGCCGTGACTTTTCGCTAAATCGCTCACTATGATCGTCTCGAGTCACAAATTACAAATATATCCAAATAATAATGTGGTCTTGACAATTATCACAAATATATACAGTTATGCCCTCAACGGGCCAGAATTACAATTATGCCCTTTTAACCTAATTAGGGCCTACATGCATTCTAATACACATAGTCATGCATCACAGTTATCCAAATAATCATACATCATGCGTTTAATCATTAAATCACATATAATCCAATTATGCCCTCCCGGCGCACTAATCAAGGCCCTTAAGCCTTATTATTAAATTTGGGTCGTTACAAAACCTATCTAGTCTAACTAGATCTTAAGACATGAACTTGAGGGCTGAGATTGATGAGCTTTCTTCCGTAACTTTAACTAGCACAAATACATTTAGAAGTACACAAACTTTGACACAAAACAAAGGTTCAAGACAAAAGATACAAGTAAAACAATCTTTTAAAGTAGTTAAACACAAATTACATAAACACAATAAGGTAAGAGTTTGGAGAGGACCTTCCTTGAAGAACAAACCCTAGGAACATAAAATCACAAGCTATGATTTTATGTCAAACTCAAAAGTGGCAAGGCTTGAGACAAATGAAGATCTTTTCTCCAAAAATCTCTACTCCTAGTCTTCTCTATGGAAATGCTTTAAGCTACTGCAACGAAATGAGATTGGGATACCAAGCCCTTGATCCTTCATACAAGCCAAGATTTATTGATAAAGATTCTTTGAGAAAACTAGTACTCTTGGAGCTAGAGAGAGAGATAGATGATTTTCTTTTAGAGAGAGAGATATAGGTGAGTGATCAATTCACCAATTAACACATATAAACCCTTTGAATAGTATAGGATCCTTATTAGGCTCAACCTATGAGATTAGAGCATTTAAATTTAAGTTTTGGAGGTAATTTACGTAATTATATGGAATTTCCATAACAGCCTAGGTGATGCATCGCCTACTAGGCGATGCATTGCCTAGTCTGTCTCAGCCAAGGGTTTCATGCTTTTGGAAACGTGCTGCCTCCTAGGGGACAACTCATCGCTGACGCCTTTCTTTTGGTACTCCAAGAATTGTCTCAAAACACCTCCAAATGCTACCAAACTTCTTGGGTACTCTTATATACTCTAAATAAACATTTTGGAGCCAAAACGTTAATTTATAAATGCCTGTACTAAAAGTCAACTTTCACATGCTTACTTTTGTGAAATCGTTATTGTTTTAGCACCTCTTCGTGCCAAAATAATTTTACCATGTATTTAACCAATCTCAACAGTATATGCTCTCATCTCAATGGAAATGAGTTCTTCAAGAGCCACTTTGTTTGAGGTTTATAATTTACGATATAGTCATGTTCAAGAAAAGTAGCATTTGTCGATACAAATACTTTTTGATCTTTATGAATATAAAAAGATCCCCATCTTGTCACTTGAGAATAGCCAACAAATGTGTACACTTCACACCTTGAGTCTAGTTTCCCATACTTAGGTCCAAGAACATGAGTTAGACATCCGCACATGCGAAAGTGGCATAAACTAGATTTAGAACCATTGCATAACTCTAATGGTGTATTGCTTATGCTTTTAGATGGGACTACATTTAGAATGTATGTCGATGTTTGAAATGCGTAACCCCATAATGTGAGTGGAAATGATTAGTAGATTAACATAGACTTGACCATATCCAATGAAGTCAAGTTTTTCCTTTTGATAACACCATTTTGTTATGGCATTCCTGGTGTTGTGAGTTAGGATTGAATACCGTGCTCTAGCAAGAAATATTTGAATGATTAGCAGCTTAACATAGACTTGACCATATCCAATGAAGTCATGTTTTTCCTTTTGATAACACTATTTTGCTATGGAATTCCTTGTGATGTGAGTTAGGATTGAATACCATGATTTAGCAAGAAATATTTGAATTCTAAATCCAAGTACTCTCCACCTTGATCTGAGTGAGGTGTTTCAATGATTTATCTAATTGCTTTTTAGAATCAACTTTGAAGTCTTGGAACTTCCAAATAGTTTCAAACTTGCTAAGCATTAGGTATGTATAACAAAGAACTCATAGTCACCTCTAGCTTGTAGATTGATTGATCGACATATGTCACTATTTAAGCTCTAATGGTTCTTTAGCTCTATTTCCATTTGTAGAAAAAAGTCCTCTCGTCATTTTACCCTCTACACACGATTTTCAAACTAGAAGAGTTCCAACTTTTAGTTATCTCAAAGGTCCATCCTTTGTTAACTGGTTTATCCTATTTAGATTATTATGTCCCAACATTAGATGCCAAAGATACGTATTATCTTATTGGAAAACCTTTTGTCGTTTGTTACATTTTAGATTTACTACTTTAAATAATTCATGATTATTTAGCGATCATTCAGTTGGTTTAAGCATATACAGTTCGTTTGAAATAGTTGTATAACAAATGTCGAAACTACTCTTTTAAATTACAATCATATTATCAATAAAAGAAACATTAAAATTTTGTTCATGCAACAAAGATACATAAATTAAATTTCTAGAAAATCCCAGAATAAAATAAACATTGTTCAAAATAAGAAATTTATTTCCAAGAACTAAATGGACTGTTCCTAATTCTTTGGCTTGAACAAGTGCCCGACTTCCAACTTTCAAAGTCACCTCGCCATCAGCATGCTCCATTGACAAATCAGGTATCCGTAAAGAAAAACAAACATGGTTAGTGGCGCTTGAATCTATGAGCAAGGATGACAGATCTATTGGGAGAGAGTGAGATTACACAACCACAATAATAAGAATATATACCTAATTATCTCTGACAGAGTCCAATAAAATATTATGATATAATGATGCAAACTCTAGTTGTAGAACAGACTCTTTAATCTTCTTGCAATCTTCAAACCCTATGTAGAAAACCATTTGAATCCTTTGTTGATTAGAATTAGACCCAAGAATTATATATGAGATGTATCATTGTCCAAATTCTCTATTTCCTAGCCCTTGATGGATGCTTGAGGCTTTCTCCAGTAGGAAAGGAAATTGAGATTGGACAAGCCTTGAAATTCACAAATGCAAGCACTTTTATTTTATGAATTTCTTAGAGAAAACTTATGATCATGTGAGCTAGAGAGAGAGAGAGAGAGAGAGATAGGTTAGAGAGATTTGAAAGAGCGTTAGGTTGATCAAAACTCTAAGAGAATCATTTTATAGTATAGGCACTGTCATTAAGTCCAACCAATAGGATTAGAGCTTTCGAACACATCATTTGGATCTTAAAACACTCGTTTGTATGGACAAGCCAGACAATGCGTCACCTACTGCACTTTGCCAAAGCCCTAAGGTTTTAGGCGATGCATCGCTTACTAAGAGGTGATGCAATGCCACATGGGCAGGTCCAACTTCTCAAAAATAACCTTAAACACCTCCAAATGCTCCTGAACGTTTTGAGCATCCTTAGATACCTTAATGTATCATTTGGACCAAAAAATATAATTTTTAAATGCCACAAAGAAAAGTCAAATTTCACATATTTACTATGTGTCTGTTTAGGGTTTTACACCTAACTTTTGTAAAACCACTTGGAATTTGTATTTTAACGAATCATAACATTCCCCCACATGGTTAAATATAAACTTCTTTCTCAGGGTCAGATACAACGTTTGCGGCTTTTGACTTTAATTTTACCTTAGTGAAAGTACCACAAAGTCTTATCGAAATCATTGATTACTTAAAAGCTTGAACAAAGTATTCCTTATGATAAAATCAGTGATACCTCACACACCTCTAATTGGTCATTCATTTCCCCACTTTTCTCACTTAGCACTAGTATGACCATGTGCTCATCCTTTCATAAACTTTCCGAGGGAGAAACTCTAATTCCCATGAGAGGCAGCACCACCTCTAAGTTCACATAGGTGAAGTTCTTACAATTTATTTGCTACCTTTAGACATGCTTGTTGCACTCAACTGAACTTCATTAAAAATCTTAGGTTTAACCCTCACTTAGTAGCAACCAACACTGACCATCTGGGATGGAACTCACAATGGTTTTAGTGTTGAAACTATCAACTTATCAATAAGTTTTTCGCATCTTGAATCCCTCTATAACATCATACAAACCCCAAAAATAAACAAGATATTAAAAATCCACGAGCATCCCTAGAACAACCATCAAACATAATCTCATGCAATAACAACATCACAAAGCTTCTTCCCCAAGCTTCCATGGTGTCTCCCATGGTGAAAACTTTTAGATATAACCAAACCCCAATATAGAACTTGAGCATGTTTCTAACCCTTATAAACCATCAACATAAATCCTAGGAGGCCTATACACCATTAATAACCAAAATAACAACTCCAAATCCCCAATCACAGTTAACAACATTCTTAACCCTAGATCCATTCTGAAACTTTAAAAGAAAGGTTTAAAGAATTCTTAACAAATATTGATTTTAGCAACCTAGGTCTCTCTCTAATCCTCTTCCTTCAGGTCTACCACTCCTATGATGCAAAGATAGGCCCTATTCTCCTTCTTCTTTTCCTCTTCTCTTCTAAGGTTTCTTCAATCACAAAACTCTTCTCTGTTTTCCTCAAATTTACATATAGTGGCAGCCCAATCTTGAAAAATAGAATGATAGATTTTCTTAATTTTTCTTTTATTAAGAATAATCTGGCCTAATTCATCAGTGGCACTAATACCTCTCCTTAGACTTACTCTTCATGCCCTTATGAGCAATTTATCACCTATACTCAACATATTATAATTTAATCCCCAAATCCTTTAGTTTATTTCACTTTAGACCTTAATTTAAATATTTCTTAACACTTAGACCCCTAATACTTGAAGGAACAACATTTTAATTGCTTTCTAATTAATCTTGACCACACTTGGTATTTTTATCAATTCATTCATAAAACACAATATCATCAAACATACACAATTTTATTACACATAATTCACAAAATTACTAAATTATGCATGAAACATTATTAAATTACTGAAATACCCTTTTATAAGGACAACAGATATTATAGAAACCTTCTTCTCCATTTCCTTCATCATCCCATCCTTCTAGTCGTCAAGTGAATTTGTCTTCTATTCCATCTTCTTAGAAGTAGATTTATCTAAAACATTTTCCCCTTTTGCAGGGGTTTAATGGTCTCCTCCGACAACATTCTTTCTTTCTTTGGGTGGCTTTCTCTATTGTAGACTCACCTTCTGGTGGTTCTAGGTGTTCTCCCCCACCTTCTTCTACACCATCCATCCTCTTCATCACCCACCTCCATTTCTTCCCTTTCACTCTAACTTTCCTGAACTTTGTCTTTATCTACTCGAAGCTTAGTGTTTTCCTTCTTCAAGGCGTCCATTTCTGCCACCATCGTCTCATGGGCAGCACTCAGAACCCAAATAGCACCATCTAAATGTTTTTGGGTAGCTTCAAATTGCGAAGAACCGAAAACACAAAACTAAAATAATGCGGGAAACAAAATTTTCAATTAAAAATACGTCTTAAAAATCCACATATTTTTTTTTCTGGAAGTATGTCATACTCAAAATTATTTACAAATACAATCCTTTTAATAGTCAAAGTGAGCCATTTAATTCTTAAAAGTGAAACGTAAGCTTTTCAAAAACGACCAACATCCCACGGTCAGTGTAACGTCCCAAATTACCTAATAAGGCTTAAGACCTTTATTAGGGGGCCAGGATGGAAAATTATGAAAATGATGTGTTATGTGATGTATATGTATATCATTATATTATTATGTGAGTTATATTATAATATGACTTGATATGCATGTTTAGGTGTATTAAATATGCATATGGGCTTGTATCTGGTTAAAAGGGCAATTTCGTAATTTGGCCCGTTATGGGTATATTTGACATATATATGATATATGTGTGGGACCACATCATATGTGGATATATTTGGGTTATTCCGTAGGAGGCAATCCTAGGGAGCAAGTTAGCGAGAAAGTCACAACGGGGTCAAATACCGGGCTGGGGGTAATTTGGTAATTTAGTACATTACCAAGATTGATTAGGTAATGGGGAATTATTTAGTAATTATTTGAGGATATTGGAGTAACAGGAATTATGAGATGTTAATATGATTAACAGGTTGTGTGGCAAATGACAAATTTGCCCTTGGGGCATATGGAGGCAAGGCTTAGGCTAAGGGGCATTTAGGTCATTTTGTGCCAATTTAGTGACTTACTCTTTCCCTTGGCTGAAGGAAACCTCAAAATAGAGTATGTAAAATAGAGCAGCTCCTTTCTCTCTCCCTCTCTTCACGATTTCTTTCTTCTCTCTTAGAACCATGGGGAATTTTTGATTTTGGAGGAAGAAAAGCTCGAGGATTAGGAGGTTGAAGCCATAGTTTGGCTAAGGGACAACTTGGGTTTGCAGACCATTGGTTTGAGGTAAGGATTCTTTGAGTTTTGATGTGAATTTTGTTTAAGTTCTTCATGTTCTTGAGCTTCAAAGCTCAAGTAAGGATTTTTGAGTCTTGGTGGGTTATAGATCAAGTTTAATGTTGGCTTTTGATGGTCTTGATGTATTTATGAGGTTATGAGGTTGAATTGTAAGTTTGGGTTGTGTTTAGATGTGATTTTGGTGGCTTGAATTCTGGGGAAAATGCAGGGGAAAACCCAAGGGATTCTGGGTTTGTTTGTTGGTGTCCCAGCACTTGTTTTGGGCGCCCCAACGCTAGGTAGGGGAAGCCAAGGGGTGGCTCTCTCACTTGGGTGGTGCCCCAGTGCTATCTTTGGATGCCTCGGCGCTAGTCCAGTTTCAGCAAAGCCCATTATTAGGGCATCTGAGGACTTGGGGGCTCGGGGGAAGGTTCCACCACCCCGTTAGGTAGGATTGGAAGTCTCAAGAGCACAGGAATGGTCCTGGAGTTTGTTTTTAACGATTGAATCTTATGAGATTATTATTTATGGTTGTGACTAGGTTACCGCTAGGGCTCGGGATAGGATCGTGCTCGAGGGTCGTTCATATTTAACTCATGTTTGGACCAAAGGTAAGAAAGCTGCACCTGATATGTGATACATGTGATTATGGCTTGGCCCGAATTATTGAACAGGAATATGGATAGGTCATGATCGCCTGAGAATGTGCGTGATTATGATTATGCTTGTGATTATTTATTAAGCATGTTGATGCTTTGTATTTGGATATTTGATATGTGTTATATGCGTGCCTACATTATCTGATTTAGAAAGGCTTGACTTATGAATCAAGGACGGCAATATCATGCTGAGCGTTGGTCAAAAAGCATATAAGTCAAGGGTAGCAATAATGCATTGAGTGTTGGTCGATATGGTTATGCCTAACCAGGAGCGCATCATACACTTGTCCAACCCTTTGGTCATGGAAAAATCTGCACTAGGTACGATGGGCCAGCTCTAAGGATGGTTATATAAAGGATAGGGCAATGGGCCCCAGTGTGACTTATTAGTCCCATATCCTAGAGTTGGGCCCCAAACTAGACTTATGGGTCAAGAACGACATTAGCACGTTGAGTGCTGGTCGAAAAGCTTTGACTTATGAGTTAATAACAACATTAGCATGCTGAGTGTTGGTAAAAAAACATTGACTTATGAGTCAAGGACGGAAATAGCACTGAGCGCTGGTAAAAAAGCATTGACTTATAAGTCAAGGATGGCAATAGCGTTGGTAAAAAAGAATTGACTTATAAGTCAAGGGCGACAGTAGCGCGCTGAGCGCTGGTTGATATGGTTATGCCTAATCAAGAGCGTGACATACGCTTGACCGACCTATTAGTCGTTGAAAAAGTTATAGCGTCAGGTACGTTGGGCTAGCTCCAAGGCTGGTTATATAAAGGATAGCGCAAATGGGCCTCGGGGTGACTGATTAGTCCCATATCCTAGGGCGTTGAGCTCCAATATGATTTATTAATTGTATATTAGTGCACTGAGCCCCAATATGATTTATTAATCATATACTAAGGCGTTGAGCCCTAGTATGATTCACTAATCATGTAATTTGGGCATTGAACCCAATATGATTCATTAATCATGTAATTTGGGCATTGGATCCCAATATGATTCATTGATCATTTATCTTGGGCAATTGGTCCCATATGACACTATTGTCATTTATATGAATGGTCCCAATTTATTTGTAATCTCATTTGTTATCAATAAAAGAATAGAAATCATGTTTTGACTTGGTCAATCACTTTGCTCACATGTTTTATTGTCATGAGTATTTGTTTAATATAAACTTTTATTAAATCCCGAGCATAGAGCTAATCATATTTATAGTGACGTAATCACAGTGGAATATAAATATGATTATCTGTTCAAAATAAGTTAGTCATAAGATTAGTCAGTGCACAGGATTTACACTGACTTGCCAATCTATGATATGATCTACTTACACATTGTAGTGTTATGTCCTTTCTAGAACATTAGCAAAGTAGATAAGATTGAATATATTTGTTACATTGGACTGGATCGATATTGACAATTTATAGGATAAGTAAAAATACTGTTATTATCAATTCTAGTCATATCATATAGTTGACCATAGGTCAATTCAATCTCAATTCTGAGTGGTTAGTATTCTATCTGATTGTATTATTTGAGTTCTTTGACTTGTTCATTACACGCTTACCCTACAGACTAGCCCATACTTACATCTTGGGAACTCGGTAGTATAATTCAGTGGGATTGTTAATCATAGATATGAACATCTATAGCTTCTGATGAAAAAGTGAAACGATGGTTTCTTTTTAGTTTGGTTTAAGGTGTTAAATGATAGAGATCTCATTTCAGTAATTAATATTAGTTTACTGAAATATCATTTAGAAGGAACTATGTGTTTTAAGGATAAAATACAATGAGGGGTAAAACGGTATTTTAGTCCCATCTCATTGTAGATTGTCTATAGAGGATTGAGTGACAATTATGGTTGTAACAATGGATAATTAATAGCGTATCTATATTTGTTATAGAGTGTTCTATGAATTCAAGAGTGTAATTTTGAGTCTTTAGTGGAGTCACAAGGAATTAATAAGTTAGTAAATTTATTTGTTAGATTTATGATAACTTATTGGATCTTGATTTCATAGACCCATGGTCCTCACTGTACCTCGGATAAAATCATATAGACAGTCTCTATTAATTGATTTAATTATCAATTAGAATTATCAAAGTTGACCAGGTCATTTTTGGATAGTTTCATAAAGTTATGTGATTTTGAGAAGAAAAGAGAAATTAGGTCAGATTTATTAATTAAGATAAATTGATATCTTAATTAATAATTATGTTTAAATCAAGATTCAAATTATAAATAATAAATTTTATAAAGGATTTAAATAATTATTTAATTAATTAAATCAATAGAAAATAATACAGGTCTTGATTTTAAGTCCAATGAGCTTATAATCAAATGAGAAATTTCACGAGCCTAAAGCCCATGATATTTTCGGCCTTGGGCTATTGATTGGCTATTATCTTATTAATTTTTAATTAAATAAATGACCTAATTAAGTCTATAAAAGAAATGTTAAGTGAGAGTTGAAATTAGATGACAAACACTAGTTTTCTTATAGGTTTTAGATTCTCTCTAAACATAATTATTTTTCTAAGCCTTATTGTTCTTCTCTCTTCTTCTCTCTGTATCTATCTCATGTGTTTAGAATTGCACAGCCTAGTCTAGGTGATTTGAATGATACTTTGGAAGGCTATGAAGAAAATTGGAGATCGGTTCAGTTTCTTGGTAATACTCTGCGACAGAAAGGATACAAGGGTTAGAGAAATTGAAGGAATGACTCTATTATTCCGTTGCGTCTAATATAAGTATTCTTATCATTATTTCTCTTTCAATTCAATTTAGAAACATGTTCTAGGTTATCTCATATTAATTTGTTTAATATTAGATCTACATGAAAATAAATAAAGATCTTGTATAAGTTTTCCCAACAACTAGCCTCAGAGCCTTTGGTAATCTTTATTTTCATTCATGAACATGTTAAAAAATTGGATTATTTGATGTGTTTGAATAAATTGATGGATTTTCATGTTTTTATGAAGCATGTTGATTTTATGTGATTATTAGCAATTTTTAGGTTATTTTGTAGTGTTTTCGATGCCATTAATTTTTATATATGCATTATTTTGTGTAAAACATGTTAAAAATTAATTAGAAAACGTTTTTGGTTTGAAAAATTGCACAAAACAAATTTTCCGGAAATTTTTAGCCTGGGTGCCTATTTGTGCACACTCCTGCGCGCGCTACCCCACCCGCCTGCGCGCATCTCCTCGGCCCTGCCACTACCCATGTGCGCACCAGCGTGTGCATCCCCATCTGCGCGCGTGCGCACGCCCTCTCCAGCTGCATGCCTAGTCAGGTGAACAATACCCATTTCGGGTACTATTCATCTATTTTAATTTTTTTTTAAAGAAAATTAAAGAAATTAAAATGTGAAAATTATTTATTTATAATCAAAGAAAAAATATCAGATTTTGTTTTTTTGCATTTAAAAATGTTTTTCAAAATAAGATATTATTGTTAGTTGAGATTTAAATAATTAGATATTTTCTACAAAGATTCAAATTCAAAATTAAAAATAGACTAACAACTTAATCTTAAATCTTGAAATATATTATAATATTAGAATTAAGATATCAGATATTTAAGATTGTTTACCCAAAAACGAATTACCTGATGACATGGCAGGATTGGCCTACACGTGGCAGTTTAAGTAAGTATGGTATGTTCGATCATCGACCAGAAGAGAATTGGCTCATCAGACATCATAATTATGGGCGACCAATCTAGTCGTATTTTTCATTTATTTTCTTCAGATATGTAATCTTATAATTACGTATTAATTGTAAGATTCATTATTATTTATATACGCCTGTATTAAATGTAATTAAGGCCCATTGGCCCGTGTATAACTCCTTGAGCCTATAAATAAGAATCAAAGGGCTCAAGAGAGGGGATTTTTTTTAACTTCGGAATTCTAAGAGAGAAATAGAGTGTTTTTATCCACCATAATTGTATTCATCCAAAAGCTTGTGAAACTCATGAACCCTAGTTCACTTATCACAGTTCTTGGAATTCTACATAAATAAGAACACTAAGTGGACGTAGGTTATTACCATTTTATTGGGGCCGAACCACTATAAATCTTTTGTGTCGTTTGTCTTTTCGTCTTGATTTCATCTCATTTCCTATTGCTTTACTTGACTCCATGTCGTTGTTCAATTCGAGGGTCAACAAAGATATTTTCTTTAAAGTACTTGATATTTTTATTAAATATTTATTTGAAAATATAAATATCTGTTTATTCTATAGTTTTTAATATTTAAATTATTTAAAATTTGAAATTTGTTAGTTAGATACTTTTGTGGATATTTGAATATGTTTAACTATTTTAAGATATTTTAGGGTATAACTATTAATATTTTTATTTTTTTAATGGTTAAAATATTAGCTTATAGTCGTATCAACACAAGATATTTTTTAAAAACAGTCAATATATTGATTTTAAAATTTAAAATTGGTTAAATTTTGAAAAATATCATTTTTCAACCAATTAATAAAATATTTTTTTGATAAATGAGATTTAAATTAACTTTGGTTAATTGTTGATAAATCCTATTTAAATTAAATTAATATTTTTTTCAAATTAACCTAAAACCAAGTTGATTGTTGATAAATTAAATTTAAATTAACTATTGTTAATTGTTGATAAATTTCATTTAAATTGACTTATTTTTATACAAATTTAATTAATTTCAATTTTTTACAAATTCTACATAATTAATTGTGATATTTTTGCAAATGAACTAAATTGTGGTATTTTTGCATAAATTCATAGACTTGCTCATAGTAACATGATTAGGCCCATCCAATTATAACATGTCTATTTGCACTATATGTGGTATTTTTGCAATTGGGCTCATATACATATTGTAGCCTATATGTTTGTTAGATATATGGATGTTGCTAAATAAAATATTCATAACATGATAGGTTTTATTTGGGCCCATTAGAAAATGTAAAGTTTAAATTCCTCTCTTGTGGGTCATTCCACTTATGAAGGCCCATTTTCTTTGCATGACTATTTTGGGCCTAATCAATTAATAACAATTAATAAAATGAAGGTTTAAATTCATGTCTTTTGGACCTTGTATGGTAATATGGGGGCATTTGTAGTGGGAACGACATACTAGACCCAGCTCTCCTCCATACAAGCCCAATTGTTAAGGTCCATTTACCTGAGTTGGACTTGTATAGGTTCATTATATTAGTTAAACCTAAATATTGATTAGCAACAAATTAATTATAAATTAATTAAATTTGTTTCAATGTGACACTTTAGAATTAATAGGAAATTATAGGACTTTGGTTTTAAAAATTTAATCTTTTCAATTTTTTGGTAAACTGTAGTCATTAATTTTCTAAAAATAAATAATAAAAATACTATTTTTAATTTAATAATGAGCTTATTTTAAGAATTATATTCGATCTCCAACGTTGGTTTAACAACGTCAAAAACATAATGGGGCCTCGAGATGCTTTGATTCGTCCCCTTACGGAAGGTGTTCATTAGTTATTTTGACAAGGTTAGATTTCGAAAGATAGATAATTATAGGTCAAATTCTACTAGACTCGCCCCTACGATGACTACTAGGAAGAATTATATGATTATCGAAACCATGGGTCTAGATCATAAAATAAGAGATTTTGTTTTCTTATTTTGATCGAATAGTAGGTTGTTAATAATGGTGTCCATTATTAAATAAGTTTACAAATTTATTTAACTAGTGATATTTTTGACTCTTGCCAACCGGGATAAGGATATCATAGATTAGTTAAAAACCTAAGAAATAGAGATATGATTATTTTGGTATTTTTTTCTCATATCTTCCATATTTTTTTATGTATGTTGTGTTATTTCTTGAAATTTGTTTGAATGGGAGTTTTATTTAGCAAATTTGATTGATTTATATTTTATTGATCATTTGTAGTTTTAAGTATAGTTTTGTCTACTCCCATCCTTTCTCTACTTTCGATGGAGAAATTCACTGGAGAAAACTTCCTTAAATGGAAGCAAAACATCAACATTCTGTTGATTGGTGACAACTCCAAGTTCGTCATGACTGAGGAATCCCTGGAAGTTCCAGCTGAAGGAGCCACCAAGTTTGTGAGGGATAAGTATGAGTGTTGGCAGACGACTAACAACAAGGGGCGATACTACATGTAACGCCCTGGCTACCCCAGAACAGTTACGGTGAACGGTGGACCAGAAATTTGACTCATTACCCGAGTCCTTTGGTCAAAAACGTGCTCTAAGTGTAATTAACAGGTTAAGGTGTAAAATCAATAAAAAGGAAATGGAGATTTTATTACAAACTGCTCTGCAGAGCTAAACAAAACATTTACAAGTGGTTCTCAGTACAAAATGGTCATTACAGTTTTAAATTTACAATCCCGCCGACCTAAGCGGCAAAAATAGGGTAAACCCCCTAGTTCCTCTGAGAACACCATGACCGTGGCGGTCAAGTGGCCGCATATGTACACACCACCACATCAGCTCTCCACTCAAGGCTAGGTGAGCTTTTCTTTCCCTTTACCTGCACTACATAGCACCCATGAGCCAAGGCCCAGCAAGAAAACATAACACTTTTCAATAACACTATCAAATGATTATCATTATAATCATACTAAACATAAAGCTTTCAACAAGAAAATGAACATCACATGATTTTAGTGGGAGAGTGGTTGTTAAGTAAGCCACTAGCCTCCAAGCTCTCTTTTCTAGCGGGAGAGTGGCTGTTAGGTAAGCCACTAGCCTCCAAGCTCTGTTTGTTCATCGACCCTCAGGGTCGGTCAGGCATTAATGCTCCTTGAGTCATTCAATGCTAATAATCGATTAGATCTAATCTCTATTGACTTGCGTGAACCACGCTAAGTCCATCCTTGACTAATAAGTCAGCGCTAAGTGACCAGTGTCCAGTATCACCGCCGAACCTGACTAATAAGTCACAGCTTCACAGCTGACACTAACACCTTTGCCAAACCTCACTAATCAGTCAGTGCTATGCACAAGCGAACAACATATGCCAAGCATTCCATGTTCAATCCATGTCCATATTACATAACCAACATGCCTCACAAATGTCCATGCATGTCACACTTGGGGTGCAGTTTTCTTACCTCCGGTTCGAGCAAGAACAAATAAAAGAGTGACCCTGAGAACGATCGACCTTTTGGTCCTTTAGCGGTTACCTGGTCATAACCAAAATTACGGGATTCCATCAATAAAATAAATAATAAAAGGTTCCCAAACCAAAACCTAACCTCCGGGACCTCAAACACTACCCAAACAGGTAGTAGGTTCAACCCCGAGGCCTTAGACTTGAATCCCCATGCTAAAAAGCTCACTTTGCCCAAAAATGCCTTAAGGGCCGCGGCCCTCCTTGGCCATGCCGCGGCCTGCCCCTCAAACAGAGGCGCCTAAACCCAGCCTTCACCAAGGGCCGCAGCTCACCCTGGCCATGCCGCGGCGCAACGCCCAGTTCAGCCAAAACCCCTGTTTTTCTTCCTCTACGATTTCACTTAGAACCAACCCTTCAAACCCAACTTAAACACCACCCAAACCTCTCTCAAACACCCATTTAAACCCCTAAACAACACTCAAAACTCTCCCTCATCATAACCCAAGACAACCCCCTAAAACCTCCATCAATTCCAACAATCCTCCCTAAAAACACAAGCTGAAACTTATCATTAAAACAGGGCAAAACCAGAAAAGTAATGATCAAAGCATACCTCAAACTTAGTATTGAACCCTCTCCAATGGCTGAACTAAAACCACAACCTTAGCCCCTTGATTTCCTAGCTTAGCTCCACACTTGAGCTCAAAATTCCAAAGAAGAGAACTATGGAGATGAATGTACGGGAAGGAGAAGATGAAGCAAACTCTTTTTTGGGTTCTATTTCACAGCCATCCATACATCATATATATCCAAATACCAAAAGACCATTATACCCCTAGGCATAATAAAGCTTCTAAAACCACTCAAGGGCAATTTTGACATTTTCCACCTACACCGTTAATGATAATTAACGCTTCCCAGTTCCCGCTAATCTCAATATTCTCAAACACAAATATTTCACATCCCGTTACCCTTTAATGCCCGGTAACACTCTAACCATTAAAACACCCCGAGACTCACCCCGAGCCCCGAGCTTAAGCCCGTTATGACCAAACCGTTAATTAACATTCCTTGATCGTCTCATGCCAAATGGCTCAAACAAACCCACATCATAATGTGGTCTCAATTTATATCACCAACATGCATTCAAATAACCAATTTACCCTCAACGGGCCAAATTACCATCACACCCCTGTATAACAAATATGGACTCACATGCATGCATTTCACATCATATCATAATATAATCAACGTATACATGCATTTTATCAATTAATAACATAATTAAGCAAGTACGGCCCTCCCGGCCCACTGTTCACGCCGTTAAACACAACGGAGAATTCGGGGCATTACACTACATGTTGACTAGTATGGTTGACAATCTCAAGACAAAGATGGAGAATGACGAGATGGCCTACGAAATCATGCATCAACTCCAAGACATGTTTGGTGCCAAGTCAACGCAGACTCGTTTTGAGGCCACCAAGAAATAGGCCAATGCTCGGATGGCACCTTCTCAACATGTCCGCGATCATATGATCAAAATGACAAACTACTTTTGGGAAGCTGAGTTGCATGGAGCAACAATAGATGAGGAAACTCAAGTTGGCTTAATCCTCAACAGTCTCTCTCCAGCTTTCCTGTCGTTCACCACCAACTATGTGTTGAATAAACTCAAATATGATTTGACACAGCTCATGAACAAGCTTCAAACTTTTGAGTCTATCATGGGTGGACCGAGTAAGGGAGGAGAAAAGAAGACAGCTAAAACTATTGTTGTTGATCCAGCTAACGCTGAAGCTAACAAAGCTTCATCTTCGAAAGCTGGAAACAAGTGGAAAGGTGGGAAAAACAACAACCCCAAGCCTGCAGAGGCTGCAAAGATGGTGCACAACAAAATGCACAGATGCCTAAGGAGAAAATCAAGAAACACAAGAAAGGTAAAGGTAAGTGTTTTCACTGCGAAGAGAAGGGGCATTGGAAACAGGATTGCCCCAAGTTTCTTGCAGTTAAAAACAAAGGTAATGATTTTAGTTCATTTATCTTGGAAACATGTGTGTTTAGAGAATGATAAATCTGTTTGGATTATTGATTCTGGATCTACTAACCATGTTTGTAACTCTTTACAACTTCTTGAATCGTGGGAAGAAGTTGACGAAGGCAGCTTAAAGCTTAGAGTTGGGAACAAAGCATTCGTTGCGGTCCAAGCTTGAGGAAGAGCTCGTCTGAAGTTTGGAAATAAATTTTTATTTTTAAATGATGTATTTTTTATTCCATATTTTTGTAGAAATTTAATTTCAGTTTCCATGTTGCAATTAGAACAATTTGTTATGACTTTCACAAGTTCTAATATATCTATTTCCTTCAATTGATCACAATTGTGTATTGCATGTTTGGAAAATGGGCTCTATATTATGTGACCTAATGAACCCCTCGCTCTTAACAATGATTTATTCAAAGTAGCTAAACCTAGGACCAATAAACGTCAAAAGACTGATAACGATAATATGGCGTGTTTATGGCACTTGAGACTAGGTCACACTAGCTATGAGAGGATTCAAAGACTTACAAAGGATGGGCCTTTGAGGGAACTCACCTTAGGTGAATTACCTGTCTATGAATCTTATCTAGAAGGAAAACTGACCAAGCATCCATTCTTTGCAAAGGGTGGTAGGGCCAAAGAACCACTTGGACTTGTGCATTCAGATGTTTGTGGACCTTTGAATGTACATGCCAGGGGTGGTTTTGAATATTTCATCACTTTCATTGATGATTACTCTAGATACTCATGTCTTTACCTAATCCATAGAAAATTAGAAACATTTTCAAAGTTTCAGGAATTCCTAGCAATGGCTAAGAACCAATTAGGTAAAACGTTAAAGTTCTTGCAATCTGATAGGGGTGGAGAATATCTGGATATGCAGTTCCAAGATCATTTAACTGAACTTGGGATTTTATCACAACTTACTGCCCCAGGTTGTGACGCCCCACATCACTGTGGTTGCTTCCTGGAATGACGACTGACCCTACAAACCAACACGAGTCTTTCCAGCATCCTTTGTCCTCACTCGCACGCTTCCTGGGAAAACTTCCTAGGAGGTCACCCATCATTATATTACTCTAGGTCAAACACGCTTAACTTTGGAGTTCTCAAGTGATGGGCTACCAAAAAGAAGATTCATCTTTTTGGCATAGGTAGTACCCATCAATCCATTTAAGATCTCTTCAACTGTGTAGTACCATACCTACACAGTCTTTGAATCATCACACTTGACCTTTCCAAGAAAATGTGGGATTACACAACTCTTACATGGTCTTTCCCTCTGCGGATCACGGGATTTTGACTATCACAATCACCCACCCTTAGAGGTCCGACGTACCCGTCGGCCACACATCCAGCTGGGTCAAGGTTCTGATGCCATTTATGATGCCCACATCATTATGGCTGCTATAGACGCTCAGTATTCCGTGCCCATAAAAGAACCAATTCATGTGGTGAGGTCCCTTAAAGGCCTACACACGTGCTTGAGCCACGAGACGCTTGGGACGTGACCCTCTCACAACAGCCTCGCATGCTCAGAACCAAGCCCCACGAGACAGCCCCGCGTGCCCATGCTCACACCCCAGCAGCATCAGCCTCGTGTGGCCTCGCGTCCGAAGCAGCCTCGGCCTCAGGTCCGAACGAGGCCCCACCTCCTCCGAATGCACGCCCCGCCTCGCATCCGAGCGAGCCCCCGCCTCGCATCCGAGCGAGGCCCCTGATGCGCGCCCCGCCTCGCATCCGAGCGAGGCCCCTGATGCGCGCCCCGCCTCGCGTCCGAGCGAGCCCCCGCCTCGCATCCGAGCGAGGCCCCTGATGCGCGCCCCGCCTCGCGTCCGAGCGAGCCCCCGCCTCGCGTCCGAGCGAACCCCCACCTCGCGTCCGAGCGAGGCCCCTGATGCACCCTCGGCGTCGCGCCCCGGCACCGTAGCCTCGCGCCCCGAGCGAACCACACCATCACATGGCCACGTGAGAGGAGGAGGACCTCATGAGAAGCTAGGGAGATGCGTCATCAATAGGCCTTCCAAGGGGGCCTCGTGAAGGAATAGGAGCCACGCCACCTGGTGCCCACGCGAGTGAAGCCATGCACCAAGGGAGCCGCACCACCAAGGGGGTCGCAAGGAAGGCGTCTCGCCACGCATCCTTAGACATCCGTCAAGGCCACATGCCTATCGCCTAGGCTCGTGGGTGACCTCGGGGTGCTTCAGGCATCTCGTGCCAAGGACCCGAGATCCCCACCTCACGCCATGACCATTACACGCACCAAGGGTCCCATTCCTTACACCTTGAGAACCAAATGCTTAGAGACTCCAGTATGAGTCGAATGGAACATACTTGTATGATCTAGTACTGAGTACGGACACCTGTACCTGCGAGAGAGTGGGAGTGTTGGAATAAGAGTGATGGCTCATACGTCTACGGCCAGGAGTCAGAGTCGACACCACTACCACCTGCGCCACTATGCCTATCACCACTCTTCAAACATGGGTACGGACAAGTTGTGGAGGCATCCTCCTGACACCTGCCCCTATACTGGATGTATGACCACAACCTCTGAAGCCACTCTCTTGATAGAGTACTTATGTACCACTTGGTCCCCAGGACCACCATGTACCCAGGGCCATTAGAGCCTACTATAAAATGAACTCTAACCCCACCTGAAGGGGGGTTGGAAAATTTACTGTAGCAAAGGCTTGAGAGTGAATGAAAGATTGATTTCTCCATTGTTATTCTGTCATTGTTCTTGAGTCATTACTTAAATTTCTACAGCTCTTTTATTGACGATCCTTACTTGATAATTTTTTCCAACTCAACTTAGTTGACGAGTTCTCACTGTCAACAGTTTGCTGCCATCTGTGGGAACGTTAGTTTCAAGCTACTGTTCTACCATTGTTTCCGGCAAGAAGAAATGCCAAGACATTCTAAGAGACTCAGGGAGCCACGAGAGGTAGAGGTTCACCAGAACGGAGTCCAGCTGAAGGCCTCCATGAAAGACGTTCCTCCACCCAGAGACGTGGAGCCCCCGAAGGACCTTGAGGTTCACGGAGGTGATAGAGTGGCCTCGTCACCGGCCGCTCTTCCTGGAGAAAGTCCTCCAAGAGCACCACTGAGAAATGCTAATGAGTTCCCTCTCCCAAAACCACCGCAGGTACCGAACTCCGGCCGGCAGGACCCGGGCCCCTCTACCCGTAGGCATGATAAGCAACCCCGGGTCCATTCCGTGAGCTCGAGTTTGAAATCTCGGTTCTATGAAGAGGAAATACGTGAGCTCCACCGTAAGAACCAAAGGTTGGAGACCACCTTGGAAAACATGCAAGAGGTCCTGAATGGCCTGTTGCAGGGTAAATCGAGCGTGACCTTGCCTAAGAGGAAGGAGAAAGGCCAGGATGGGGTGGAGACCACTGTACTAGTAGATGATGGGAGAACCAGAAACTCTACCAGTAACACCCCCCGAGCGAAGCAACGCGAGCACCCCGAACACCCTAAGCAGGCCCAGAAACCAGCGCCAAGGACCAATGCTGCCCCTCGCAACGAGGACGAAGTCACCTCTAAAAGAGCACCCTCGGGTTTAAGGGAGGAGATCAATAAAAAGAGGGCGGGCAAAGGGACCACGCCCCCTGTGGCGCCTCGAGAGGGCAAGGGAAAGATGGATCTTAGCCCGTCCGCTTTGAGGGACTCCCTAAGCAAGAGGAGGCAGGACCTGGACACGGAGATGAGGAGCTTGCGAAGCAAGATCGTCACCGCATCAGGCGGCCAGGTCTGTGAGGAAGAATTCGACCATGAGTCGCTCTTTGTGAGGGAGATTCAGGCCATCCGGCTCCCTGCCAACTTTAAGGAACCCAATATG